>NC_136901.1:35176558-35483442 GCF_949606895.1 Notothenia rossii | reverse complement strand
GAGTTTGAACCCTGGAGAAAAGAAAGATGGCTCTTTTAAACGGGTCCTCTACGCCTCCACGGGATCCTAGTGTCAAAACAAAGGAGATAAAGACGTTTGGGCTTTCAAGCTAAACACTCTGTATTATTTCTCTGTAGGTTTCACTTCTCTCCTATGACACTGAGACAAATTGATATTCATTGTTCTCCGGCCCAGGCATTACTCCCAGTGTGAGATAATGGAAACTTCTTCTGAACCCTTGGGTCTAACTTCACTTTCCCAGACCTATTGTGAGAGAAGCTAAACGTCAAGCACCACTTTTAAGATGATTATTCAATTATCTATTAAAGGTCCCCTATCATACTGTTTTTCATCAATATATTATAGCTCTCAGATATATACAAGACATGTCTCTGAAGTGTTTGGCTCCAAACACCAAACAGATCGTTGCAGCATCCCATAATCCCCTCTGTTTCAGCCCTGTTTCAAAAGTGCTGATTCTCTGTCTGTTACTTTAGATGAAAATAAGGAGCCCCTCCCCACGCCCCTCTGAGAGACATTTGGTTAAAAAGAACACAATGGTGCTCTAGGAGGAGATTCAGGTGATACGGTGGGCAGATGTTTCCTTGGTTGGTTATTGGCTAATGGTTACCAAGCTAAAAATCGTTATGACTTCATAAAGTAGCCAAAATCTTTTTTCCTGAAACTTTCAAAGTCTCTGTCCAAAGAGGGGACACATGTTTATGTAGAAGAGACATGAAAAATGTTGCATAATAGGTGACCGTTAATGGAGTTTGACCTTTTTCAGGACTCATCCATCACTTACATTTGAATACCATTAATGAACATCTTGGGAAATGTTTGTTCCAGTGTGTGTTGTCCATATTTTAGATTATTATATCATCCTCTTTGTTAACCTTTCATTTATTCTTGATTTGTCCAATACTTAAAAAGGGTACTCCAATCAGACATATGCTTGAGCTTTATTTTTAAGCCTTTCTTACTAATGCCAACTCTATCGACAATATCGCTCAATCAAGCGCATCTAGCTCTGTTTTTTAAGCACCTACAAATACAAATGCACTTCTCAACTTTGAATCAAAGCCTTTTGTGTCAGGGTGCATTGAAAAAAGGTAGGACACAAATGCAGTATTAACAAAAAGCGAGCTTTAATTTACAAAAAAAAACCTGATGACAAAAGAAAACAAGAGACAAACTTAGCATTACCAAAACAGGGGAACACGAGTAAATAATCCAGGACCAAAACTTCAAGGACAAACATGGAGCGTGACATGAAGGGAAAGACATACAATGAACCGACACCGCACACAGGAAGAGACAAGACTAAATACAAGGAGGGGTAATCACGAGACGAGAAACAGCCTGGCAGGGAAGTAGAAACATAAGGGCAACAGGTGAACACACTCAGACAATCAGACACACCAGGGAAACTAACGACAGGGAGGAGAACACAGGGAGAAAAAGAACAGCAAAACAAAACCCATTACCAGACACACAAAACTAAAACCGTGACATGACATAAGAATCGTGACATTTTGGCTCTACTTCTGTGGCTTGGGTACATTGAAATACCCCAGGGTGTCATAACAAACCACACTGAACAGGTATCTGGATTCAACATTATTAATTTAGTGAGCTAGATGGGGGTTTTAATTAACACTGGCTGCAAAACAAAGCTTGGGCTCAGCAGACTTTTCATTTCCATTTACTCCTGATGACTGGATTAAAGCGTGGTTAATTAAGTTATTAGGGTGCACACAAAGTAGTTTGAGATATAGCAAAACTGAAGTTAAAACTACTTATTACTTTGAGCAACACTTACCTAAGAGTTTGAGTAATGAGGTCCTGCATTAACCAAAGTTGGGTACATCTGGGTTATTTCACTTAAGATTTGTTCTTTTGTTTATGCTTTTTCTTACTTTAATCTGGTATTCTAGCCAACCTGAGGGACAGGGATATTCTATACTTTATGTATTTTTCCCCAAAAAGATTTAAGTTGGTATATCACTTTCCTTTTTCTTCAAAAATAGAGAATGAGGCATTTCTTTCCTTTTCTTCTCTGGACCAGAAATATTCCTTTATATCAAACACAGGATTTTCGTCATAAGAAGATAATTTAACTTTCTCTGCCCAGGTGAAACCGTTGCCATCCGTTTCAATACTTAAGTTTACAGAACAGGGACAATAACTAACATTTATCTTGAAGATTAACTGATAGCAGCCTAATTAATTTCATTTTTCTAGAATGTAAAGCCAATAAAGTCTTGATGTGTTAGATTAATGACACATTGCTCTAAGGCCCTAGCCACACGAGGACGATAACGCTCATATCCGCTACAGTTCTCTATCAGATAGACGGTTCGGCCACACGAGGCCGACACGTAAACGCATAAAACGATAACGATAACGGGTCCCAAAGTGGGCAGATCTGCGAACGAAACGCTCTGGGGGGGTCAAACGGCTCTGTGTTTACGACTATACGATCATTTCCTGATAACCTTGAAGCAATAGCCCCGCCTCTCCCCACCTCTCCTGCTCAGAGATCAGCTGCTGGGCTCTCAGAAGAGGGGGAGGAAAAGAGAGGCTCAGTTTTTTATTCTTATATTATTATATAGAGTCGTTATCAACTTGTTTTAAAGCTCAATAAATAACAAAGAACTCTGACTGGCAGTTTTCAAAGTTTGTCCGGAAGATTTAAACGAGCGGTCTCGTGTGAACGGACACGTTTCTGGTGCCTATTGCGTGTGGACGGAATACTTTTTTGATATCGATTTCGGTCTGTTAGCGTTATCGTCCTCGTGTGGCTCCAGCCTAACACTCGTGCCTTACGACTCAGATAAGGTGGGTATATAAAAAGGGATGAAGTTGATAATTCTTCAATGTTTTCAATTTGGCAATACTGTAGAGCCACTGTGTTGAACTCCAACAATGCTTTTAATTGAGTCCATATGCTGAATTATGTCTTTGCATATCATGGAGCACGGACCATTAATATCCCACTTGGGCCCAGTTCCATTAAACTTTCATACAGACTCATATTAGAGATTTAAAAATCCATTCTACCGGCTATATGGGTCACAATAATGAGTTCAGCAGTGACATAATGTTCTATATGTACAGGATGGTGTGTGTGTGTGTGTGTGTGTGTGTGTGTGTGTGTGTGTGTGTGTGTGTGTGTGTGTGTGTGTGTGTGTGTGTGTGTGTGTGTGTGTGTGTGTGTGTGTGTGTGTGTGTGTGTGTGTGTGTGTGTTATTGTGATATGTTGTTCAATTTCTGAAGCAATAAAAGATACACCTTGCAATATTAACAATATCACATCATGGAACTGATCATAATATATAAAAACGCAATATCCCAAGTCCCTCCGAAATCCAGATAAAGGATAATAAGAGTTAAGGCAGGTTAATATCACAAAATGAGTTTTCTTTATGGAACAACGTGCTTTAAACTCACACATAAATGGGCCTTAGCAACTTAAAGGGTCCCCATTATGTTTCCCTTTCCTGTAGTGTGAAATAAAGGTTTACGTTTTAAACATTAAAGCATGTACTGTAAACATGTCACAGTAGCAGCAAAAACATACAATTATGAGCCTGACAATGAGCATAATAGGGCCCCTTTAAGTTTTCAAATATCAAAAGTGGTATCTGAAATAACACTGATAAGTATATACAACTAATGTATTGATGACAGGTCTTGGATTAAGGATTTAACATTCAACAATTTAGAGCATTGTATCATGTATATACTTCAACAATTGGGCATAGCATCACAAATAAATTAAATATATAGGAACTAAGAATGTATTTTCCCTTGATGTCTGAACCAAGAGACCAAGACTAAGCCTTAGGTTCATCATCACATCCTATGACAGGTAGTGTTATTTAAGCTCTCCATTCCTGCTATAAGTGGCTTTTTAAATGAACCCAAGAAGGTTAATACAATAGGGCTCCATTACTGTAATTAATGTCATATTAAACCTTTTAATGTCAGGCTTTCATATTGTACAGCGGTAAGAGTTAAAAGGCTTTGAAGTTCAGAAAGAGAGGCGGCTTTAATTTGCAGCGTGTCTAACTGAACGTCCTCTCCGTCAGTTTGAGCCTTTCTACAAATACACGTCTCATCTTCATTGTCGTGACTGTGGTTATTCATTTGTGAAGCAGCTGGCGGTAACCTTGTTTGCACGGGAAAAAATATTTGTCAAGGGCACATTTCAGTGCATCACTAATGTTTATTCCTTCAGCTGCTTCTACTAGGGATGCATAATTTATACAAATGTTATCACAATTTGGACCAGTGCAATGTCCAAATGGCCGATATTGGGTAATGGGAAAACCTGTTGAAATATTATTCTATATTGTTAAATGTGCTGCGAAAAATGACCATTCCCTCCAATATAGCAAACGGTATCCCAGTTGACATATCAGTAAAAAACAATTGTACTTTCAACTTTATATTTGCATTCATACAGCGTCAAAGCAGTAGTGGAGCTGGGCCAGGCATCTGTGTCACGCTCATTATCACTAGACTGAGATCTGTAGCCTTTTAGGGGGATTGGAACACACACACACACACACACACACACACACACACACACACACACACACACACACACACACACACACACACACACACACACACACACACACACACACACACACACACACACACACACACACACACACACACACACACACACACACACACACACACACACACACACACACACACACACACTAGTAGCAGACCAATGACCCCAAACATAAGCATGCACATGCAACCCCCCACTGAACTGGCTTATTTCAGATTAATCTCCACTTCTGTCTCTGCACTAATCTGTCTGTCAGGATATTTGCCTCTGCTGTGCTGGTTGTTACAGAACCCTAACCCTGTCTGTCACCAAGATTTCCCTAATCAAACCCAAAATGTGTAGGTTCATTCATGGAGAAACTGGAGTGTTGGACAAGAAGATTGACCAAATGTAGTTTTAATTCTGCATTGTTCGCAGTGGAAACATCATCAAAAAACATAATGGCCTGCTGTTGATCAGCTCTATCATGTGATTTCCAAAAAGGATAATGGCCCAGTTTCTTTCCTGTTTTGATAAACTCAAGTCATCTCCCTCCCACTGCAAATCACACGCTTCTCCAGCTGGTGAAAACATAAAAAACGAACCCACCTGGGACTAAAGCATTTGTAAAACACAGATTAAATTATACTTTAAGCACACTGCTCGCCAGCCTTATTGCACAAATCCATCTTGGTCTACATTCCTGCTTCTGCATCTGTTCCCCTCGCCTCTGCTTTAACGCAGGCAGTGATTTATTTGTTTGATTTCTACCTTTAAAGCACAATTATCTGTATGAATTGATGTGTTTGTGTAAGTGCGTCCTTTGCATATCTCTTTTCATAAGTTCTTAATAACACAAATTCTCCAAAAGGTGGCTTACGTATTAATACCGTAAAAAAGGCAACAAACACTTCCTGTGACATTTGAGTGCATGTGGAAAATAGAAACAACAAGTCAATAGACAAGGCCCTCTTTCCACCTCTTTCCATGCGTGACCTTAAGAGAACAAAGACCTGCAGAACATTCCTTGAAGACAACAATTACCCATACTCCACTGGGGAGGAGATGAAGCATATTCAAGGTAGTGGTAAAAAATGTGATGAGTCGGTACGAGGTATTGCTTTCCTTCTGTTATTGAGCCCTTCCTGCTTTAGATTAAATAAATGTGCTTGCCTTCAGAAAACTCACTTGCAAATCTGCTGACATTGACTCACCAGCATCAACACAGCCTTTTACCAAGAAACTGAAGTGAAAGATCAGAATCGATTGTGAATTTGAAGCAGATTGATTATCCTTCCCTCAAAGCCCCCAGGATGTCACGCTGATGAAAAGGTTAATGTGGGGTTTTCAATCACGCTTCTTTATACTGGAGTAAAGGTCTTCCTTGTTTTTATAACACTTCAAAGAAACTTTTAATCCAGGGGAAAGATTATAGGAAATTGAATTCAACTACAGCAGATTAAAGGATACAGCTACACGCATTAGGATAGTGGAAGGGCTTAATCATACAGGAAGTAATCTATAACCATTACACCGAGCAATATACATAGATAAATAAATAAAGCCTGTATGCATATTGAGTCATGAAGACCCAACACAAACACTCAATGTGCAATCAATACCTTAGAATATCGCATTGAATGCAACCTTGTTAAAAGTGTATATATATAGAAACAAGAAAAATAAATAAAAATTCTTTCTTAAGATTTATGAATCTTGAAGCTAATCTTGATTTCCTGCCCTTAATCTTATTTTTACAAATCATCGCCATTACATTTTTTAATAAATTTGCATGACGGGTTGGATTCGGATTAATTTTCTAATCAGATGTCCAAGATCAGAGATGGAACAGTGACATGGAGAAGATGGGGACTGAATAGGGTCCTCAGGAAATCTGGATTAAGTGAAAGTCGACTGATTTTGTTTCCCTTGCTTCCCCTAATACACATTTATTAAACTATTTTGCACATGTTTGTCACTAAATTGATTTATTCCTCAGGAACGTAAAACTAAATCCTGAGACAGTTAGCCCTGGCTGCATGTCACGTCAGCCTAAAAGCCATATCTAAATATACATTTGTTATAGTGCTGATTGAATAACTCCTGAAACACTGTGGAGAAGTATCTCTGTTCTTGAAATGTCGCTGTACATCAAAGTAATTACTCACTCTTCTTCGCGGCAGCCATGTCACAGGACTTGTTCCAGTACCGACACACTTGGAAACACGCTGTCACAGCCTTGTCATCTCAGCAGAGCGACCTCAGAACAACCCTGCAAAGCAAGTTAGGAGACTATGAGGGAGAAGAATTGGATACTAGAGAGCAGGAGAGACAGGGAGAAACGGGAAACAATTGGCAATGATTAGATCAAGAGAGGAGATAAAGGCTGATGAGGAGATTGAAATAAAACGGGGAAATATCGGTAAGGGGTGTTTTTCTTTCTGAATGCGTGACCCCAGGTTCGCCTGTGTTTTAGCTTGAGAGCACAGCTGGGCTTTACCCGTCCACCCAGGAATATCCTGGACTCCCGGCTGAGACTTCCATTAAAGAAAAACAACAAAACAGTCTAAGAGGATTACCTAGGGGCTGAAGCTGCTTCGCGCAGATGGAAAATGTTCATCACATCTCTGGGAGACGCCATATTGAAATAGAGGCAGGGAATAAAGGAACGACATGGCAGCACATTAACTAGCTGGCGAGTCTATGTAATCTAATGCTGCAATAATAGTCAGGAGATCAGCTTTTTGTCAGACACTTGTTAGGGATGCTTAATGTGAGGGAAATAGGCGATAACTTTGTTAAAAAGGAGATGACTTCTGATTAATAAGGAGGAATCAAAGTGCCGGTCTTTCTGCTGCTTTGACTTCTGATGGATATTATTACATTATTTTATTAGTTACCAATACAAAAAAACATGATGTGAACATTTTAAAGTGTGCTTCTTTACAGATACTTTCTTTTAACTGACTTAACTGAGTGCACTGTATTACAGTCTTTTGCAATATGTTTCTATTGCGCAAGTTGTCATTGAGTGCAAATGGAAAACTAAAAGGTCAAGAAAAAGATTGAAATTGAATCACTCTTTATGCCAAGCAAAAACCTGATTTCAGTTTGTTTGACCTTGTTCTTAGAAAATGTCACTTGTGGTTTGTCCAAATGTAGCAAGAGTGGGAACACAAATATGCAGCAATACTAAGTATCCAGAGTTTTTGCCTTTCTTGCTGCGACATGGGTGGAGAGGATGTTACTTCATGGAAAAGAGAAAATGTCACATCCTTTGAGAATAGGTTGGAATCAGCCAATGATCCACTTTCTCAGCAGCAGGAAATATCACTGCTGTTTAGGGCATTTAAATGGGTCGCTATGATTAGAAATCCACCAATGAGATTCAAATGAACACCCTGTGAACTGCACCAGAAGTGGAGGGAAAAAGTTGTATCCCACAATGACAGATGTTTATGAAAAAACTTTAGGGGATTGTTGTCACATCAAATACATTACTTGCCAAACTGTGTACAACTTGCTAAAGAAAAATGTCTCGATCAAATATTCAATCTCTTTGTGGTTGTCATAGCTATCCTTGCTATCAGTACATATTGCTGAGAGCTGTGTAACTGGTTACATTTAAAAAAGGAATCCAACAGGTTTCAAACTAAATAAACCACAAATGTGCAACGTTTTCCTTTACAATGATTAATTGATTCTGGAATCAGGGGTGGACTTAGATAATTCAATTAAACTGTTGACTTTGTGACAACCTGGTAAATCATCTGCTATTGTTTGTTATCTGCTTGACCTTACTAGTACTCTATCAAGGTGTTCACAATATATAGAAATGTTGGAAAAACCTACAAAATATAACCCAATATTTAACATAAAGTATATTAAGTGTTAATAACAGCTGTTTGTCTGCATATAAAACGCATATACCAGGTATTGTCATGTCTTGCTACTGTTGATTTTGACATGTGTACATACAAGCAGTGTCTGATGTACTTGCAATTGGGACAAATGTGAAAAGAAAAAGAAAAACTGTAGGTTTGGGTTAGAGATACTCACACAGGTCATTATCAAAACAGTTGTTAATAATCAGTCATCATTATTAATTGGAAAATGCTTTAATGATTCTATCAGTTGTTGCTGTACACTCACACTGTGGTTTCTAATGAATTGTACAAACTGGTTAATTATACAGTAGCCTTCAAAGTACGAGTGAACTGAACTTCATTTACATGCATGTCATGACATGTATCTTGAATCCCGACCAAGCTTCACTGACAGCTCTCCATCAGCTCCGTGCCACAGTTCACAAATTAAATGTTCAGCAACAGGTTCCCATCTCCTGCTTTGAATTGATGCTTGTTATTTGAAACTGATTTGATCTCCTTCATGTGAAACAGGCACACGCTGACACATTAACAGTATGCTGTTAACCCTTTGTTCTCTGTTGCATCAAACAAAAAGCTGAGTTACTTAAGCTTAAAGATTATTCATTGATTTGTGAAGCAACATAAATCTGATTTCACCACTTGAGGTCATTTTAAAGCGAACATGCTAAAATAAATTCTCTA
Source organism: Notothenia rossii (assembly GCF_949606895.1). Lineage (NCBI taxonomy): Eukaryota > Metazoa > Chordata > Actinopteri > Perciformes > Nototheniidae > Notothenia > Notothenia rossii. The sequence continues at coordinate 35,474,301 of NC_136901.1, read as the reverse complement.
AAATAGCCTCAAGCTTGTCAAATGATTATATAACTCATAATGGTCAGTTAGTTAGTTATACCTCATTAAGTCTAACACTGTGTAAAACAGCAGCCCTTCAAAACACATGAAGGTTTCACTGTTCAGTGATTTAGAGGGGTGTATCAATGTTATGGTCATTTGTTGGTAGGTTATTGGTTGATTGTATTGTTATATGCTGAGAAGTATTTATTTAAAAAATGTCCTGCCCTTTTATATTAGGTATCTGGCAACATGTTGTGAAATCTCCATTTTTTTTAATAGTAATTACCAATGTATCATAGTACTACATTATTTCAATTGCCTCAATTTAAACTCTCCAAAGGCTTAAATTGTAGTTCCTAATTATTCATGCAATAAAAATAAAGTTTAAAATGAATTTAAATACACTTATGTAGGGAAAGTATTAATCAAACCACTATTATCTGACATAACGTGACTTTTGTAACAGACACACTATGTATATTCAGCAGTTAAACATATTTACTTCAATTAAACATTATTAACTGGTAAAATGCTAGTAGCAACAACAACGCAATCCTCACGTTTGCTGGGTAGCTATCGCGACAGGTGAGTGCTCAAAAGTTGTCTTCCAGTTTTATTTCGCTTACCTTATTTGTATTCCCTGCAGGTGACACTCGTCCAGGTAACCGAAAACGACGACTGTCTGTCTGTCACAGTCTGTGGACTGTGTGTCGGTACGGAGGGGTTTCAGATAAAGGTATTCTGAGATAATATCGCAAGCAGCTCACAGCACAGGCGGACCTCCACTCCTCCTCTCGTCTTTTCTCCAATGGACTTTCTCGCTTGTACGATTTCCGCGTTTGATCACGTGGTTTGGTCGTGGATCCTAATCTACAGTCTATGATCCTAATGCGTCTTTATACAGTGTATGTTTATAAACAGTTGTTTGCCAAATGTTTAAATATAAAAGACACCAGACAGAAGTCTAAGCCTATGCTCTCTACCTTTTGTTCTGTTGCACCGAATAGTGAACATTAAACCTAGTTAATATGCAGCGGTTGGCCTCGTCTTTCTTTCCACCTGCAACCACTAGTGCTTTACTGTAATTGGATGGCGCCATCTAGTGGTAATGGGAGTGCATTGGATGAGGGAAATTAAAATCATGTGGTATTTCTACAAACTTTTAGCTTTAAAGCTTTCCTTTACATCCAAAGTTTTGTCAAATTGGGCCAAGGAGTCCGTGAACGTTTGCAACAGGGGTTTAAAGTAACTAAGTACATTTTCTCATGTACTGTACTTAAGTAAAATGTTAAGGCAAGGCAAGGCAAGTTTATTTATATAGTACATTTCAACACAAGGCAATTCAAAGTGCTATACAAAAATGAAAGACATTAAGAGCATTAAGAAATATATTATAAAATGACATTGAAAAACACTAATTGAAGGGACTTTTACTTTACTTGAGTATGTTCTGCTACTTTGTACTTCTACTCGACTACAATTCATAGGTAAATCATGTACTTTTACTCCATTACATTTATGTAATACCTTTAGTTACTTTACGGATTTGGATCAATGATGTGATACAACCAATTAATAAGACTTTAGTTACACCTGGAGTAAATTCACAAGCTACCCTGCAGTATACAAAGTCATTAAAACTAGCTGCACCTTTACCAGCATTGATAAACACAGTAATGCATCAACAATTATAATACAAACAAGTTATTTAAATTATTAGAAAATGGGCCAATCTGTATAGTGAGAACTTTTGGCACTTAAGTATATTTAGATGCCAATGATTTTGTACTTACTTGAGTAGCATTTGCAATGCATGACCTTTACTACAGGGTATTCCTACACTATGGTACTTCTAATTTTACTTGGGTACAATATATTAGTACTTCTTCCACCTCTGGTTGTAGGCATACTTTATTTATAAGCAAAATTACGACACAAACACACTTTTTAATGATGGATGGATCAGACATTCAGACCCACCCACCACCCAACAGTTCCCAGATGGACAGGGAAGGAAAAAAATATCCGGAGCAAAAGGTGTGTTGCACTTAAACTTTTTCTTAATTATTTTGCAACGTCGCTTGGTTTAATCGTACAAGTTGGATTTATTATTAAAGTGTGTTTTCGGTTCAGTAAAGGGATTTTTGTAACGTGTTATTTTATTTGTTTATCTTTTTTGCGCAACTGTGGACGAGCAGCAACGCCAATCAAGCCGAAGTCATTAGCATGCTAATGATTTCAGCTAGCTAACGGCAAGACAGTTTCCACGGTAAGAAAGTCATTTTAGTAACGTTTTAATGACTTTTAATAACCGGAAATGTTAACTGCAAATAATGAGTTTATTATATATATTTTCTACAGATTGAGCTGTGGTTGTTTAATACAATAATGCTAATTAGACAGCCTGTCAACTAGCATGCTAGTTTAAAACATGTGCTTAATTAGCACATTGTGTAAAAGGCTTTACCAGTAATTTAGGTATTACTCAGTTTGATTTCTTATGAGTTCAACTTGTGTGCACCATTTGTTTAAAGGATGATATATAATAATGGATTGAGAAATATTTAGTCATATCAAATGGAGCTAACTTAACCCCGTAGGGAAAGCTAATGCAAGTTTGGCTAGGAACGTGGTTGGACTCTGCATGTACTCTGCAAGGTGATCTTACTGTCAGGTGCACGCTATCTTTTCTGAACATTTTAAAGTCAAGACACTTTTTTGATTGATAACATCTATTTCTTGGCTTTATTAAAGTTGGCTTTTTTAATCACTTTTTTTCAGGGTTAGGTATTTGCTCTGCTGGGTATTTGGAGCAGATGACAGCAACGTTTACAGTAAGTGAACATTTCAAATACTCTGACCCACCTCTGTGCTTACCTAGTAATTATTGAGAGCTACTTCAAGACTGAATAAGTGCATACTACATCAGAATCAATATACGATTGTTGCAGGGCTCGAAGTGGTTGTAGTACATGAGCTTTTACATTTTACTCTTTGGCGTATCTTGACTTTTATTTGCGTACCGGTACTTCTCACAGGCTGCCGGTACTCTACTCAGCCCTCTCAAACACGTTAAATTAAAAAGATAAGACCTACATCTGAGTTGCTTGCAGGTTTTTAAACACATCCTGCCTTGTTGACATCAGCTGCCCGGCTAGCTCAGTCGGTAGAGCATGAGACTCTTAATCTCAGGGTCGTGGGTTCGAGCCCCACGTTGGGCGTATAACTTTTCTCTCTTGAAAAACTTTATTGATAGAAAAATAGTTACTTTATTGATCCCAATTTGGTCATTTTTTGCGTTGCAGCAGCATAAAAAACAAGGCAATGTACATAAGAAAATTAAGATACAAGAAATAAACAGTCCAAAATATTTCTGAAATAGTAATAAAATGGCGTTAAAAAGTTAAAAGTTAATAAATATATATATACATGTGGAAGATATAGATGTGTAAATACACATTTCCAGTAACAAATATAATGCAGGGTATTATTGTGAATCTGCCATATAAAATGTGAATATATATGAATATATATGTGAATATGAATGGTGGTATGTTCATTATATACTATCTTTAATATATTTTTGAAACAGTTTTCCTCTCCTGATATAGTATATACTCAAACCGTTTTCTCTTAAATCCTGATTAGGTGGTTTTAGGGTATCACAAGAAAACGTCAACCTCAGCAAGTAGGACTTGAACCAAAAGACTTCAGTTTAGTTTCTATCATCCTATCAAAAGTCAAGATCGTATATCACATGTTCATTATGTTTTTTTAATTTTTTTATGTGGGTAAACAGGTGCCTCGTAGCCCGGCTAGCTCAGTCGGTAGAGCATGAGACTCTTAATCTCAGGGTCGTGGGTTCGAGCCCCACGTTGGGCGTACAACTTTTCTCTCTTGAAAAACTTTATTGATAGAAAAATAGGTACTTTATTGATCCCAATTTGGGCATTTTTTGCGTTGCAGCAACATAAAAAACAAGGCAATGTACATAAGAAAATTAAGATACAAGAAATAAACAGTCCAAAATATTTCTGAAATAGTAATAAAATGGCGTTAAAAAGTTAAAAGTTAATAAATATATATATACATGTGGAAGATATAGATGTGTAAATACACATTTCCAGTAACAAATATAATGCAGGGTATTATTGTGAATCTGCCATATAAAATGTGAATATATATGAATATATATGTGAATATGAATGGTGGTATGTTCATTATGTACTATCTTTAATATATTTTTGAAACAGTTTTCCTCTCCTGATATAGTATATACTCAAACCGTTTTCTCTTAAATCCTGATTAGGTGGTTTTGGGGTATCACAAGAAAACGTCAACCTCAGCAAGTAGGACTTGAACCAAAAGACTTCAGTTTAGTTTCTATCATCCTATCAAAAGTCAAGATCGTATATCACATGTGCATTATGTTTTTTTCCTTTTTTATGTGTGTAAACAGGTGCTTCGTAGCCCGGCTAGCTCAGTCGGTAGAGCATGAGACTCTTAATCTCAGGGTCGTGGGTTCGAGCCCCACGTTGGGCGCAAACCTTTTTTCCTCCAATTTGTAGATTAAAATACTAAAACATTAGTTCTGCTATATCTGTTTAGAAGACGGAACATGACATGAATATAAATAAATAGATGCATGGATAAATCAATTCATGAATCTTGTATTTATTTATTGGTGTATTTATTTCCACATTTATTTATTTATTTCACATTTATTTAGTCTCTTTTTCCTGTATTTATTAATGAATTATTGTATTTATTAATTTAAATACTTACTACATGTTCCGTCCTTTATACATACTCATACACTGTAAGACCAAACATTCCAAGCTTCTGAAAGAAAATGGGTTGTTTTAACTCAAACTTTAAAAAAAGTTAATTCACCGCAAATGTTCTGATGACTATGAACTGATTTTTAATATTGTGTATACAGTGTTCAACCACTTTGGGTCATATTAGTGATAGTACTCACATTTTTTTTACTGAATCTGTCTGACGCTGGTCTGACGTCATCACGTATGTGCTCCACCCCCGACGTCCCTAGACGTTCTCTCACCCATGCCTTCACCAGAGTCACCCTTAGCTCCTCGCCTCGGTTGAAATCGCTCAGACTTTTAAGAATACTTTGCCCACCGTGCTCTCACTGCCGGAATCGTGATCCTTTTTTTTGGCCGCACTACTCTGGTGAGTTACGTCTTGCCTTTGCACAGTATTTAAATGATGTTTTATTAATTTCTGTATCTATTGCACTTCGTGTCGCATGTTGTGTTAGTTTGATTGGAGCTCTTGTTAGCCTACATTAATTGTCTGCCTCACTTGAAAAATGATTTAACGTACGTGTAATACAGTATTTTTATATTGTTTTAAGTTATATCTCAAAGTGGAACGTTTGTGTTGCAAAAGTTCCCTGGAAAATTTGAACCTAAAATGGCGGCAGGCGGAATATTTAGTGCGCAACACTGAAATTATGTTAGATTTGTGTTGGTGCCTGTGAATATTGTTACGTTTTCCAATGGCTTGGAGATGCAAACTTTGTGCTGCCATCTTTGATACAAGGGCACAGTTACTTGAACATTATAACATTATTATTCCCTTGGTTGAAAAGTTAATGCAGACTACCTTTGCCCTGCGGCACAATGGTTGGAGAGATCCTGGAACGCTGGCCTGCCTCGAAAATTGAGTCACAGTTGAAAATATTTTATTTATTACAACTATATAATTATTTTGTGTGCCTTTATCACTGATAACTTTGACATGTTTACTCAGATGTAGCATGTTATGTTTCTGTTTATCTCTGCTGCCTTCAGTCCACATTGTACTGTGAATTAAATAGTCATTTTATATTTTGGCAGATTTGTGCAGAGTTTCACAGGATAACAAACCTCAACCTGAAGAACCACTTCTATACGGAGTTGGATAGACATGTCCTTCCCCCCCCCCTTCTTCAGAGCCTGTTCAGGAAGAAGGCGGCAAGCAAAGGGAAGGTAGCTGAAGTTCTGGATCAGCTATTTGCCTCCTATGACCTCCAGGTGAGTCGGTTATGCCTCTTGGTGTTTTATTCTCATACTAGAGTGGATTATCTGTCAAAATGTTAATCTCTTCAGTCAAGGAAGAGCCCTTTCTTGTGATATCAATTGTTGTGTGGCTATACTGTTTAGCATCCAAAGTAAAACAAAGATATGTTCTCACACTCAAGGAGCAAGGTGACGTCCATGTCCGACGTGCTGCTGTCCTCCGTGCTCTGCCTGCATATCTGCATGAAGATGACTCCACGTTTCTGAGGCTGTGGCATGTAAATCAGCATAATAACTGTTGTTAACTGTTTAATATAGTTTATCTTGTTACATTGTTTCAGGAGCTCTATCGCAGGAAGACAATTATTTGAATTTTTATAGTGAAAAGATTATAATAAATTATAGATTTAGTTTGAAAAAGTATGAACTGTCCTGGTGTCATCAAAGCTTGATTCTGTCACTGAGGTGTTGTTAATCAAACATTATCTCTTGTGTTGCTCACATCCCATTCAGGTTCTAGTTCCAAGATTTGAATATTTCCATAAGAATTGTAATTATTGTAAGGTACACAATGGATATGTTGAATATAATCTCCCTTTACTTCAACACTTCAGAAGTGTTGAATATGATTTCTACTTTAGGATTTATTTGAAATTAAGCTCTTTAGGTTTCAGTGTAAAAAATGGGCTCACGTGATTTAATAAAATACACAATCAAGAGAGGGCTTTCTTTCCTGCAGCATCAGTGTTCAATACAAAATAATCTCTAGTGGTTCCCATATTTTGTTGTATGTGTAACAGTCTAATACAGTGATAAAATAAATCCTACCCTTATGAAGGTTATAAATGTTTTTTTGTAGGAATCATTTATGTCAACTGATTGGTTATTTTCGAGGCTGAAGTTTCTGGTGCAATGCTAATACGTGTTTCCTTAAACCCACATTATGCACAAAAAATTAGGTTATTTGATGTGATATGTCACTGATGTGACAAGGCAATTTGGGGTAATGGGTAATGTTTATCTGTTCTTGTCATCAGGTGGAGCAGTCTGATGATCCAGACATAGAGGACATAGCGGTCGGACTTTTCATGATCAGTGCCAGGTCAACAGATACCACGCTCTTCTGCCCAGAGAGGATCGCTGTTGTCATTGAGGATAACAGAGTTATGGTTCATATTAGGCTAGGAAGAACGTGTTTACAATTGCAATCTTATGCGGTAGTCTGCTACGTTCGGTGATATATGTAAACGCTAGCAACTTCGTTAGCCAAGTTAGCACTGTTTTGAACTGAACCTGAGATTCCAACAGTATATATGCTTGGCTGGCAGAGGGTGCCTCGTAGCTCTGGGCGTGGCTACTGGGTATCCAGACGTCACGATGCCCAGGAAGAACATGAGAAATCTACAACAAGGCGTTTTAGGGAGGTCTTTGAGTTTTACTCCCTACAGGGTGTACTTCGAGGGTTTTGGACTCTGCAGACCGTTTACATGCATAAAAACCTTCATAACACACAAGGGGACGGGTAATAAACGGAAAAGCATGACATGGGACCTTGAAGGTATAAGTATTACTCAAAAACTTTGATGTAATCAGTTTAAAAAAAACTTTTGAGTTCTATTAACTTGTCAGGTTTTACAGTGTAGGGAAGGACTGGACTATCATGTATCTACAGGGAAATATGATTGAAAATATAGAGCCCAACGTGGGGCTCGAACACACGACCCTGAGATTAAGAGTCTCATGCTCTACCGACTAAGCTAGCCGGGCCACGCACACACACACACACACACACACACACACACACACACACACACACACACACACACACACACACACACACACACACACACACACACACACACACACACACACACACACACACACACACACACACACACACACACACACACACACACACACACACACACACACACACACACACACACACACACACACACACACACACACACACACACACACACACACACACACACACACACACACACACACACACACACACACACACACACACACACACACACACACACACACACACACACACACACACACACACACACACACACACACACACACACACACACACACACACACACACAAAGGTAGTATCTTTCCCTTTTCTTCCTTTTTGCTGTGCAGGACATGTACAAAAATGTGAATGTTTGAAGTGAGCACCATCTCGGTCTCTGTGGCGCAATTGGTTAGCGCGTTCGGCTGTTAACCGAAAGGTTGGTGGTTCAAGCCCACCCAGGGACGGATATTTTCTTTTCAGACAAATAATTTAGAGTTGAATGCCCATGTTATGGTCGGTGATGTTTAAACATGTTTTTAATCTAACAGGCTTCAATTGTTTCTGACAAAGCTGTTATGAAAGTAGGCCCTGCCCTTAAAAACCTCGCGCCTCCCGGCTTTCTCCCACTTATCCCTTCTCTCCCTGTATTTTACAAAGTGGTAGTGAAATTGCGGTTGTACACACTGGCTTGTTCTCTTGCATGTGTATTGAAAAATAAGAACGTCACTGGGTGGACTTGAACCACCAACCTTTCGGTTAACAGCCGAACGCGCTAACCAATTGCGCCACAGAGACATGCTATGCTGCTAAAAGGGGAGTGTTATGTATTTTAGCCCCCACCCGCATCAGTTGGCCAATTCCACTATAGTTCTTCGAATCTTCGAATCAACCAATACTTTGGCTCTCAATAACTTCAGCATACTTTCAGCTACAGAAACCATTCAAATATCAAATCATTCAGCCCTTTCAGCAATCGATGGGAAACTTTCAACTTTTTCAAAATATTTCATACTCTTTGAAATATTCAGTTTTTTAAACTCTTTTTTTAACATGGAAGTCAATGGGAGGAACTTTCAAATCCTATTTTACCTACACCTTGCTCCAAATGCTACTCCTTCCACATTCTTTCAGCTAGAGACTTCATTCCAACCTTAATGATCACAAGACCTTCAGCTATTAAAATCGTATTCAGATTTTTGATATATTTTACGTTTTTTGACTTATCAACGTTGAAGTTTTGGTAAATGCTCAGGCTGTTTTAGATTATATAATGGTTGTCTATGGGAGGGACTCTTAGGGCTAGAGTCCGTGATATCATCACTTAGAGTGTAAAAATCTTCGGAATTTTTTTTTTAAACTGCTCTCAGATCCAAAATATACACTATTCAAATAATTTCAACAGATTTCAGGAGCATAATTAGTCTGGCCTACTCAATTGCCTTCATCATATCAAACGGACCCACCGTTCTGGCCCAATAGTGATCTGAGTGACAAAAAGTCCACCTAGCTCCCAATAGACTCCCTTGTTAAATTTGACCGGATCTTTCTTCAGAACAGAGAGAAGTAAACTTTAGGCAAACTGCTCCCATCTTCACATTGTACACACAAAATAAAAAATAAAAACATATATCAGTTAATTGGGGTTCCCCGATGCTCACTTTCTGGTCATTTTCTTATAGGAGCCATAATCTTTGAACAGGTGGCAAAATTGTCAGATATAATCCTTAATGCATTCTTAATGGGACTCAGTGCTGCAGTTGGTAACCATGGTGTGGCTGGGCAGATTGGGGCCACACACCTGAGTGACATCATCTAATCAGAGCAGACACACCCATAGACAGACTGGAGGTTTGTATTATTTTTTTTTCAACAAAAGTTAGAAATGCAAGAGTTTTATCTCTCATTCAGAACAATGGAAAGGCTCGCCTTTCACTGCACATCTCCATGGAAACCTTGGATCTCTGGGCTCACGTAAACAGATGTTTAATAACGTCGTCACCATGGTAACCTTTGATCTCTGGGCTTACACACACAGGTGTTTGTAAACAATCATTCACTACTACTTACATTTAATATCTAACTCCTTCAACCTGCTTTCAGCAATAAACCATTAAACTATTAACTTGTTCAGCTGTTTCAGGACATTGAGGCTATACATGTTGTTGTTTATACATTTTTTAAACCTTTTCTTTTAAATATTAAGCTTCTTCACTATTTTTCGTACTCTTCCAGTTTAAGATTTCACTTTCAAGTTTTCAACAAAGTCAATGCAATGCATTTGAGCTGTAACAATTTTGATTGAAATCATTTAACTTTTCTGCATTTCTCCGCTAAGTTCAGCAACACACTTACTTGGTTTTTGTAGCTAAAAGCAGCTACAGAGACCATTCAACTAATAAACTAATACAGCTAAATTCAGCCACAAATGTTCACAGTTTACAGCATTCGTACGCATTTTCTAGTTGTGCGCTAGTTTTTTAGTTTTTAAAGCTTTAGTTCATGGCCCTTTCTCATTTCTCTAACTCCCCTCCTCGACTCCCCTCCTCGACTCCTATCCTCGATACTTAGTCCCGCCCACAGGAGATGCGAGCGGAGGAGCCGAGGAGGGGAACCGAGGAGAGAGGAGGGGAAGCAGCAGGCGGTTAGAGAAATGAGAACTCCTCTCCTCTGAGCGGTCATTTTAAAGAGATGTCCATTAATGATGACAGGAGGCACAGCAGCACTCTGTCTGATGGACAGATGTGTTCATGACGACTTATATATTTACTTTTAATTCATTCACAGTGCAGTATAATGAGACAATAACAGGCTACAGATGCGGGGACACACACACACACACACACACACACACACACACACACACACACACACACACACACACACACACACACAAACATATATGTATATATTTATATAAATATATACAATTTCAGAATCAAACAGAGAACTCGCATAATAACCGATAATAACATAACACTATCAGAGACTGGATATATCCCCCCTCTCCCCTCTCTGGTCGCTACAATGAGGAATATAAATTACGGGCCAAAAGTTTTATTTACAAGTATTAAAAGTAAGCAGAGGACACCAAACCAACTGAGCCCTGTCTGTCCGCTGCATCTACGCACACACTGTACCACACACACGCACCTACAGCTCCTAAAACAGGCTATAGCCGTTGTGTATTCGGTTGTAGCTCCTCCAGAGAGCCTCCTCGACGCTCGATCCTCGGTCCTCGAAGTGCATTTAGAGAAATTAGATGTCTGCTGAAATTCATTTCCGGGTCAATACCGGAGGACCGAGGAGTCGAGAAGGGGGATTTGATGAAATGAGAAAGGGCCCATGTCTTACATTTTTGTGGAAACAAGGACATACATCAAATGATAATGAGTAACAGTTATACATTTGTTACTGGTTTTCTGGAACCTTGCCCCTGAACACCTGAACTTGTGTGTTCCCTTAAATGTTTATTCAAATGGTAAACGTACCTGGGTGGACTTGAACCACCAACCTTTCAGTTAACAGCCGAACGCGCTGAACCAATTGCGCCACAGAGACATCCTACTCTGCTAAAAGGGGCTTGGCATGGATCGCTGGCCCCACCGTTCATAATTTTCTCTTTTATTCAAGACGTTTGTTTGCCTAGAATACAGAGAAGTAGAAGTTGCCTCAAATGAAACCTGTAGAAGCAAGATGTGCACTCGTTTTTAAAGCTTTAGTTCATGTCTTCAATGTTGCTGGAAGCAAGGACGTACATCAAATGATGATGTGTAACAGTTATACTTTTGTTACTGTTTTTCTGGAACCTTGCCCCTGAACACGTAAACTGGCGTGTTATCTTACATGTTTATTCAAAAAATCATACGTCACTGGGTGGACTTGAACCACCAACCTTTCGGTTAACAGCCGAACGCGCTAACCAATTGCGCCACAGAGACATGCTACCCTTCAAAAAGGGGCTTGCTATGGATCGCTGGCCCCACCCTCCTTAATTTGCTCTTTTATTCAAGACGTTTGTTTGCCTAGAATACATAGAAGTAGAAGTTGCCTCAAATGAAACCTGTGGAAGCTAAATGTGCACTCGTTTTTAAAGCTTTAGTTCATGTCTTCAATGTTGCTGGAAGCAAGGACGTACATCAAATGATGATGTGTAACAGTTATACTTTTGTTACTGTTTTTCTGGAACCTTGCCCCTGAACACGTAAACTGGCGTGTTATCTTACATGTTTATTCACAAAACATACGTCACTGGGTGGACTTGAACCACCAACCTTTCGGTTAACAGCCGAACGCGCTAACCAATTGCGCCACAGAGACATGCTACCCTGCTATAAGGGGCTTGGAATGGATCGCTGGCCCCACCCTCCTTAATTTGCTCTTTTATTCAAGACGTTTGTTTGCCTAGAATACAGAGAAGTAGAAGTTGCCTCAAATGAAACCTGTGGAAGCTAAATGTGCACTCGTTTTTAAAGCTTTAGTTCATGTCTTCAATGTTGCTGGAAGCAAGGACGTACATCAAATGATGATGTGTAACAGTTATACTTTTGTTACTGTTTTTCTGGAACCTTGCCCCTGAACACGTAAACTGGCGTGTTATCTTACATGTTTATTCAAAAAACATGCGTCACTGGGTGGACTTGAACCACCAACCTTTCGGTTAACAGCCGAACGCGCTAACCAATTGCGCCACAGAGACATGCTAAACTAATGTAAGGGCCGTGGCATTTATTCCTGCCCCCACCCGCTTTCATTTGCTCTTTGCTTCAAGAAATGTGTTTGCCTAGAATACAGAGAAGTAGAAGTTGCCTCAAAAGAAACTTGTGGAAGCTAAATGTGCACTCGTTTTTAAAGCTTTAGTTCATGTCTTCAATGTTGCTGGAAGCAAGGACGTACATCAAATGATGATGAGTAACAGTTATACTTTTGTTACTGTTTTTCTGGAACCTTGCCCCTGAACACATAAACTGGCGTGTTACCTTATATGTTTATTCAAACAGTAAACGTCCCTGGGTGGTCCTGAACCACCAACCTTTCGGTTAACAGCCGAACGCGCTGACCAATTGCGCCAAAGCTGGGGAACAATAGTCTTGCAAAGGGGGGGGGGAAGAAAGGAGAAGAAGGTGGAAGAAGAAAAAGGAAGAATAAAAGAGAAAAAGGAGAAAAGAGGAGAAAAAAACGATTCTCCTGTTCCCAATTTCCCTTCTGTAGTATTTAAAAGTGTTTATATACAGTCGTGTTTCAAAAAAGTATGTATCTGTTTATTTCTTGAGGCGGAAAACACATCCACAAGATTGCACGATTGAATCCCAGCTCCGCCAGTATTGAAGTGTATAATATATAGAACATGAGAGGAATAAAAGTGCTTGTGTTGCATATCTTAACATTAATTCATTAGAGATATTGACTGATAAGACTTGTGTTCAGTTAACTATTAATACATTTCTATTACATATTAAGTAAAACTTATTTGCTTCTTTCAAGTTTATTAAATACTTTCTTTAAATCAGGAATAGTTTTTAAGTCACCAATATGGATTTGTATTGAAGCTCATTGTTTGTGTGCTGTGGATAAATAATTAAAATATAACCATTACATTAATATCAACTAAGGTATAGGTTTTCTAAACATAGCACTCCACTACAATTATTGGAAAGACGCTAGGTATACTTGAAAAAGCCAAACCTTTATTTTGAATTATTTAAACATAATAACAATTACAACAGTAGTAAAACGGTATAAACAAAATAATGATAATAACACTCTTAAATAGAAGATAAAAAGTACTATATACAATTTATACATAAGATATATATACACATAACTATAAAACTGTAAACCAAACTATATACATAATTAAGTGTCAATGCCTATGGGGGCGGAAACACTTGTCACTTTTTGTTCCTCATGTCGATCAGCCACTGCTCCTTTGGCAAAGCCTCAACCAAGGGGCAGTAAACAACTCCCTTGTACTGGCTGTGTCCAGTTTCCGCTGTGCGAAACTTCCTACACTTTTTGCACGTGTTGTGCACAATCTTGCGGATCAGCTTTCGGGTGGTTGGAGCAGGAATAGGAGCAGGAGCAGGAGCAGGAGCAGGAGCAGGAATAGGAGCAAGAATAGGAACAGGAGCAGGAAGAACAGAGGAGAGGCTAGAATTCGGAGCCTGTGGAGCAGCGGCCTGGACCGGCACCAGTGAGGTCACTGGATTAAAAATCCAGGAGCAATGGCCCAAAGGTGAAGCAGGGAATAGCAGCCGCTGCAGCACCATCTGAGGGCCAGAGGGAAGCTAGGGTGGAGCAGGGAATAGCTGCCGCACCACCATCTGAGGGCCAGAGGGTGGAGCAGGGAATAGCTGTAGCTGGGGACGCAGATTTACAGTTGCCGGTGTTTCTGTTGTGGGCGAGGCCTTCCTCTTTACCTTTGCATGGCCAACGGTGCTACTTGGAAGGATGTAATGGTGAGCAACACCTGGCTGGGGGGCTGCTGATTGGGGGCGAACATTGGCAGGGGGAAGAGGGTCAGATGCCACAGACAGGCGGCTAGGCAAGACCAGCCCCTGCAACACCACTGCGTTGTCTTCCCTTTTCACCCTCTTATTGTGCCCCTGCACCAGGGTGGTGTGGCTCACGTCCACCAGCTGCAGGGTGGTCTGCTGCATAACTGTCCCATTGGACAGAATGCGGCGCCTGATTTTCCTGTAGTCCTCCAGGATGAGATCCCATCTTGACACTGTGCCAGTCCCCCTCTTCCTGGGACTACGGTGGATTACACAGAGCCTGACAAAGATTGCCTCAATCAGGCGGCAGCAATCTGGCCACTGTGCATTGTGCAAGTGGGGCAGTGGTGGTGAGAGCATGCCTCTTCAAACTCTCCACCCCTGGAGTGAACTCCTGCCTCTTTTTAGGAGACTTGAACCGCCCTGTGTCCAGCCTGCTCTGATGTCTGGCAGCAAAAACCACCCTTTGCTTGTCATAGTCCAGCAGGTTCTGCCACAGAGCAACATTGTTGCTAACCTGAGAGAGGGAGAACACAGCACATAAGACAAGAATATCTCAAATTGTGAACTTATATATGCACAGAGGAAAAGCAGCTTGACTGTTCATGATCCTGAACTGCTGGTTTGTTAGGACCATAGTCAGCTGGTTCCTCAGCTCCACCAGACACTCTGCCAAGCTGTCCACTCTGTCCATGCCTGCCATGCCAGAGTCATCCACAGCATGCACAAATATAGAAAATAGAAAGATAATGTGAGGACAGTGAAAAAGGACAACCACAGCTAAAACACATTATTGCATATTGATTTATATACCCCAGACTCATCAGGAGGTGCAGAATCAAGTGCTGAAGAGACATCTGGCTGAGGCATGGAGGCTGGAGCCTGGGAGGAGGCAGAAGGTCGAGAGGAGGCAGCGGACAGGGAGGGCAGAGAGGGTGCAACAGTTAGAGAGGAGGCACAAGGGTGCAAGGAGTCAGCAGCATGGGCGGATGCCGCAGCTTGCTCGGAAGCAGCAGCCAGGGAGGAGGAAGCAGCTGTGGAGGAGGAAGCAACTAGGGAGGAGGAAGCAACCAGGGAGGAGGCAGCAGGCTGGGAGGAGGAAGCAGCTGTGGAGGAGGAAGCAACTAGGGAGGAGGAAGCAACCAGGGAGGAGGCAGCAGGCTGGGAGGAGGAGAGTGTTGCAGAGGGACAAGACAAGGAGGAGATGGAGATCCCTGGGTCATCAAGGAGGAGGATTGGGACTGTGTGCTCCTCAAAGCCCTCATCTTCCTCTTCTTCCTCACCTTCATCCACATCCTCCAACATGTTCTCAGTCTCCTCGGAATCAGGGATGATTCGAAGAGGCCGTCCAGTCTGACTGAGCAAGTAGTCAACACCAAGCAGCTCTCCTGTTAAAAACCATCATATGGCAATGATAGTTGTTTAACTTAGTAAATTCACAGAAACCTTAAACCAAAAGTGTAATGAAGTCAGATATCAATGATACATACCAGTGTATTTGGCAGGCGGCCTGAAGGTCGGCACAAATGCTCGGCCAAACACCTTGAGGCTGTTGGTGTTGACACAGTGGGCCACATCCCCAGCATATGTCAGCAGTGATGCCTGCTTGCTGGTCACCGCAGCAGCCTCTCTATCCTGATTCCACCTGTTCAGGCCTTCCAGGAGGTACAATTGGAAATTCAGTGCATTTGCACTGTTTCCTGGAAACAAATACAAATATTTTTGCCATTGAAAAATGTTTTCCTTTTCAAACTGAATACTTAAGTCATAAAGAAAAACATACACATAATTGAACCAACCTGGAATAAACCTGTTCAGGTGAAGATGGAATGACTCCAGCGATGTAGACCCTCTTGCACAGCGGTACTTTGTAAGCAGGATGCCACTCTTTGTGGTGGTTCCTGTCACGGTGTGCAGCTGCACGCCTGGCACATCCTGGATGCACTTCAGGTGGCGTCTCTGCACACGCCAAATGTGCTCCATGCGCACCTGTTCCAGCAGCGGCACCCCCATAAGGTCTCTCCCATTATTCCCCCCCAGTTTCTCCAGCAGCTGCTCAATGAGGGTGATAGTGGCCACTTCTCCGCACGTCCTCCTGCGGCAGTACAGGCTCAGCTCCTTTTTACTGATCTTTCCTTCCACCATCTGATCAGTAAGACCTGGCACACCCTCCTGCACGAGTAGCCCCCTCTTTCCCTTTCGCAACAGAGGGAGGTCCCTTGCGTCCCACTCAAAGATGCATGCAGACAGGCAGCCCATGAAGCTGGGGTAAAGGGGATGAGCGTCAGTGGTGCAGCCAACAGCCAACTTCCTCATGAAATGCCAGATGTCCAGCCGAATGTGGAGATCTGGCCAATCACTGAACCTGCTGTGCAGCATGCTTGTACCGTCACTCACACAGCAGCCACAGTCAACATACAGCAGCACTGGGGGTGGAACAGCTGCCTGGCGATAACGCTCCATCACACCAGAGGCCATCGTGTCCAGTCCAGGCCCCTCCTGTACCGTGAGGACACTTGTCACAATCTGGCCGACCTCATTACCAATAGAGGTCACCCAGAGAGCTGTCCCCTTGGCGTGGACAGCCAGCTTCTTTGTGATCTGGAATGTGACAACAGCAATGTTTAAGTTAAAGCAGAAATTATCTATAGCAGTAAATGTATGTAGTTCGATTACACTGAACACATGTACAATAGAAACAATATTTGTAATGTTATCACTGCGGAAAAAGATGATTGTGTAAAGAGTATAACATACATGGAAATTGAATACACAGTCACATTATATATTACTTTTTTTGGTTGAGTCCATCTTTAAAATGGAACCAAATGTCGAGGTAATGATGGCCTTGATGTGGCTCATGCGGGAGAGTATATCTCTGCCGTACACGGACAGCACCCAGCGACTGCTTGGGATGTCGATGGGCTCTGGGGGCTCCTGGCAAACCACAGGGAAGAGGCTGGGCCGAGCCACAAAGTCAGCACACTCCCCAAGATAATGTGTCAACCGGTTCAGCCATTCCTCCCCATGGTTCTCCTTCAGGTGCTTCACAAGACGTGTTGGGCTGTTGCCGAGTGTTCTCTCCCGAAGCAACCGAATGACACGGATGTCACAAGCATACCTGAAATGCACATTTCATTGTATTTGTTTATCCAAAACACAGAAAGTGTGTGATAAACCCATTGCATTAGATGTAACACAAGGTTAATTTGTATCAGTTTTACCTTCTAGTTTAAATAGTTTACACGGGGCTGGGACAAAATAAGACAGTGATAATATCATGTAGCCTGTATATCATACCACAGCTGTATTTAACTAATTAAGAACAAATTTGAAATGTATTAAATGTTATGATTTTCCATGTAATATACCATTTTTGACTATATATTTTTTTGCAGTGGTTTAAGTCTTCTCAATCACCATCTTTTGAAAACGGCTTTACTCACTTTCGGGTCAGAATCAGCCGGAACACTTTCTGGTGCGGCAGGTCCAGCTGGTCCCGCACGGTCTGACTGGTCGACAGAAAGTTCACGACACACAAGCTGCACCTGAGTGTCTCTGTAACCATCAGGTAATACCTGTCGATGTCCAAGACCTTCCGAGACCTCCTATGGACACCCCCGCCCATCAGCTGCTTCCTACAAACTGGGCAGAACACCCTCACCTTCCACAGGTGGTAGGGCATCCACACCATCAGCCGATGGGTGAAGAAGCGGTCTGGCATCGGGGTCTGGTGGTATATGAGGGCTGGGACAGGAGGCTCGTACCACAGCTTCAAATGTGGCCGCAGTTTGCCAGAATGAAAAAGGGTGTTGGAAATCCACCTCTGGTCCTGCACAGGGATGGCCTTGCTCATTTCCCGAGGCAACCAGAATGAAGCTGCAGCAGCAGTGGCTGGCTCATCTCCTCCAGACTCATTCTGTTCGGAAAAGAACAACAAATTGTTGAATATATAAAGGCTACGTTTAGATTCAAAACAGAGCCATACAAACGAGTAGACACAGTACTCACAGAGCCGACTGCCAGGATGGTGTTTACAGCAGTGCTCACAGAGGATGGAGAAGGCATGGAGGTCCTCACAGAGGATGTAGAGGGAGAACTCACAGAGGATGTAGAGGGAGAACTGACAGGGGATGGTGCAGGGATGGAGGTCCTCACGGAGGATATAGAGGGATAACAGACAGAGGATGGAGACGGAGGGGAAGAGCTGGGGGACTTCCTAGCCACTAAATGTGGCTTCAGTGAGGCAGATTGTGATTGTGATTTAGTGAACTAACAGAAAAAACAGAGGTTAATTTATTTTGCAAGACAAACTAAATCATTAAAATAAAACTGTAATTACTTAGTAATTACTAAGGAAATATTTACCATTGATAAACTCAGAGGGGGCCGCAGGAAAGTCAGCTGGGCTGAGGCAGTTGCTCCAGAGGCTGAGACTGAGCCTACAGACAGGCTAAAACAACAGCATTCAATCTATCAATCATGTAATGCAATACAAAATGTTATGTAACAGCAACAGCATTAAAGCACTGTAAAAGGCACGCAAGCAAGAACAACAATAATGTTATTTTATTTTCAAATACACCACCTTAACGACGTGAAATCCACAGTTACAGGCCATGGACCCGCCAAAGAGGGTGGTCTGTCCACGGGCCTGCATGGGGTATTTTTCAATCTGAAATGATCATAATTATTTTTTAGTCTGGAGTGAGTCACTCGATTGATAATATTTTCACCAGTATCTTGTCTATTTTCAGTAATATAGTATACTTTTAATTTAATAAGTACTAAGTAATAGCTACATGTGTTGCTATACTTTACCTTCTGATAGAGGCCAAACATTTCCGCTGCCTCGGAGCTGGTTTATTCCCCCCCTCTGAAGGCCAAACTCCAGAGTTAGCAAAGGCCTTCAGCCGGGCCAGCCATTCGGCATCTCCCATCGCTTTGTTGGTTTTGGGTTTAGTGCTCATCAAAGTAAAATAACAAGTGTTAAGAGCAAACCACAGTGCAAAGCAAACAACACTGATACCATGTTATCAGTTATATAATAATAATAATAATAATAATAATAATAATTTGAATAATACATGTTATTTATATATTGCTTTTCCTGGTGCTCAAAGCGCGTATATATACATGTTATCTATACATATTATCTTATATAAACACTTAATGTTAATATTTATACACTGAAGTTATCCTTCTATCAATTATGAGTGTATGTATATTGAATTACAATTAATTTAATCTTATATACAGTATAAAGCTATCTGTAATAGATATTTAACAATATACTGTATCCCTCCTACATCACATAAACACACTTATACATATATTTATATTATCATATAATACTGAGTTACAGCATATCATTATATCATTTAGGTGTCTTTATTAAAACAATACACTGAAACCATGCAACGCATAAACAAACTCATAAAACGCCCCGTTACCGACAGGGATCTCAAATTACAGTTGGTAATATTAAAGTTGGTTATTGTAAAACCTTAATAAGTATACACGTATACACCACACCTATTGTCAACAATTACAGTGGTTAATATTAAAGTTGGTTATTGTAAAACTTTAATCCGCACCTATTGTCAACAACTATCGTAAAGGCTACATACAGTAGCTGTATGACTAATGCTGGTGGTACCACAGGTCAAAACGTGTAATAAGCTAATTACAACATGCCCATTCATGTAATAATTGTATAACAATCGGACAATCGGATGTACATATTTACACATGGCCGTTGACAATTATTAAAATGACAGTTAACGTTTATTTAAAATAGAAACATTAGCTTTAGCCGTGCCGTGAGTGGCTCTGTCCATTGTGATGCCGTGACATGATTGGCTCCGTCCATTGTGAACTCGCGTCGTGATTGGTTTGAGTCCAATCTCACAATGGACAGCGAGTATCATGATTGGGTGATAGATTGGAGTTTGACAGACGGTCCTGCGCCAACTAGCGCCACAGAGACATGCTATACTAATGCAAGGGAGGTGGCATTTATCCCTGCCTCCACCCGCTTTCATTTGCTCTTTTATTCAAGAGGTTTGTTTGCCTAGAATACAGAGAACTAGAAGTTGCCTCAAATGAAACCTGTGGAAGCTAAATGTGCACTAGTTTTTAAAGCTTTAGTTCATGTCTTCAATGTTGCTGGAAGCAAGGACGTACCTCAAATGATGATGTGTAACAATTATACTTTTGTTACTGTTTTTCTGGAACCTTGCCCCTGAACACGTAAACTGGCGTGTTCCCTTAAATGTTTATTCAAACAGTAAACGTCCCTGGGTGGACTTGAACCACCAACCTTTCGGTTAACAGCCGAACGCGCTAACCAATTGCGCCACAGAGACATGCTAACCTCCTAAAAGGGGCTTGGCATGGATCGCTGTCCCCACCCTCCTTAATGCTCTTTTATTCAAGAGGTTTGTTTGCCTAGAATACAGAGAAGTAGAAGTTGCCTCAAATGAACCCTTTGGAAGCTAAATGTGCACTCGTTTTTAAAGCTTTAGTTCATGTCTTCAATGTTGCTGGAAGCAAGGACGTACATCAAATGATGATGTGTAACAGTTATACTTTTGTTACTGTTTTTCTGGAACCTTTTCCCTGAACACGTAAACTGGCGTGTTCCCTTACATGTTTATTCAAACAGTAAACGTCCCTGGGTGGACTTGAACCACCAACCTTTCGGTTAACAGCCGAACGCGCTAACCAATTGCGCCACAGAGACATGCTAACCTCCTAAAAGGGGCTTGGCATGGATCGCTGGCCCCACCCTCCTTAATTTGCTCTTTTATTCAAGAGGTTTGTTTGCCTAGAATACAGAGAAGTAGAAGTTGCCTCAAATGAACCCTTTGGAAGCTAAATGTGCACTCGTTTTTAAAGCTTTAGTTCATGTCTTCAATGTTGCTGGAAGCAAGGACATACATCAAATGATTATGTGTAACAGTTATACTTTTGTTGCTGGTTTTCTGGAACCTTGCCCCTGAACACCTGAACTTGTGTGTTACCTTACGTGTTTATTCAAACAGTAAACATCCCTGGGTGGACTTGAACCACCAACCTTTCGGTTAACAGCCGAACGCACTGACCAATTGCGCCACAGAGACATGCTACCCTGCTAAAAGGGGCTTGGCATGGATCGCTGGCCCCACCCTCCTTAATTTGCTCTTTTATTCAAGAGGTTTGTTTGCCAAGAATACAGAGAAGTAGAAGTTGCCTCAAATGAACCCTTTGGAAGCTAAATGTGCACTCGTTTTTAAAGCTTTAGTTCATGTCTTCAATGTTGCTGGAAACAAGGACATACATCAAATGATGATGAGTAACAGTTATACTTTTGTTACTGTTTTTCTGGAACCTTACCCCTGAACACGTAAACTGGCGTGTTCCCTTAAATGTTTATTCAAACAGTAAAGGTCCCTGGGTGGACTTGAACCACCAACCTTTCGGTTAACAGCCGAACGCGCTGACCAATTGCGCCACAGAGACATGCTACTCTGCTAAAAGGGGCTTGGCATGGATCGCTGCCCCCACCCTCCTTAATTTGCTCTTTTATTCAAGAGGTTTGTTTGCCTAGAATACAGAGAACTAGAAGTTGCCTCAAATGAAACCTGTGGAAGCTAAATGTGCGCTAGTTTTTAAAGCTTTAGTTCATGTCTTCAATGTTGCTGGAAGCAAGGACGTACCTCAAATGATGATGTGTAACAATTATACTTTTGTTACTGTTTTTCTGGAGCCTTGCCCCTGAACACGTACACTGGCGTGTTCCCTTAAATGTTTATTCAAACAGTAAACGTCCCTGGGTGGACTTGAACCACCAACCTTTCGGTTAACAGCCGAACGCGCTAACCAATTGCGCCACAGAGACATGCTACCCTGCTAAAAGGGGCTTGGCATGGATCGCTGGCCCCACCCTCCTTAATTTGCTCTTTTATTCAAAACGTTTGTTTGCCTAGAATACAGAGAAGAAGAAGTTGCCTCAAATGAAACCTGTGGAAGCTAAATGTGCACTCGTTTTTAAAGCTTTAGTTCATGTCTTCAATGTTGCTGGAAGCAAGGACGTACATCAAATGATTATGTGTAACAGTTATACTTTTGTTGCTGGTTTTCTGGAACCTTGCCCCTGAACACCCGAACTTGTGTGTTACC
Source organism: Notothenia rossii (assembly GCF_949606895.1). Classification (NCBI taxonomy): domain Eukaryota; kingdom Metazoa; phylum Chordata; class Actinopteri; order Perciformes; family Nototheniidae; genus Notothenia; species Notothenia rossii. The sequence continues at coordinate 35,451,808 of NC_136901.1, read as the reverse complement.
TTACATGTTTATTCAAACAGTAAACGTCCCTGGGTGGACTTGAACCACCAACCTTTCGGTTAACAGCCGAATGCGCTGACCAATTGCGCCACAGAGACATGCTACCCTGCTAAAAGGGGCTTGGCATGGATCGCTGGCACCACCCTCCTTAATTTGCTCTTTTATTCAAGAGGTTTGTTTGCCTAGAATACAGAGAAGTAAAAGTTGGCTCAAATGAACCCTTTGGAAGCTAAATGTGCACTCGTTTTTAAAGCTTTAGTTCATGTCTTCAATGTTGCTGGAAGCAAGGACGTACATCAAATGATTATGTGTAACAGTTATACTTTTGTTGCTGGTTTTCTGGAACCTTGCCCCTGAACACGTAAACTGGCGTGTTCCCTTAAATGTTTATTCAAACAGTAAACGTCCCTGGGTGGACTTGAACCACCAACCTTTCGGTTAACAGCCGAACGCGCTAACCAATTGCGCCACAGAGACATGCTACCCTGCTAAAAGGGGCTTGGCATGGATCGCTGGCCCCACCCTCCTTAATTTGCTCTTTTATTCAAAACGTTTGTTTGCCTCGAATACAGAGAAGTAGAAGTTGCCTCAAATGAAACCTGTGGAAGCTAAATGTGCACTCGTTTTTAAAGCTTTAGTTCATGTCTTCAATGTTGCTGGAAGCAAGGACGTACATAAAATGATGATGTGTAACAGTTATACTTTTGTTACTGTTTTTCTGGAACCTTGCCCCTGAACACGTAAACTGGCGTGTTCCCTTAAATGTTTATTCAAACAGTAAACGTCCCTGGGTGGACTTGAACCACCAACCTTTCGGTTAACAGCCGAACGCGCTGACCAATTGCGCCACAGAGACATGCTACTCTGCTAAAAGGGGCTTGGCATGGATCGCTGGCCCCACCCTCCTTAATTTGCTCTTTTATTCAAAACGTTTGTTTGCCTCGAATACAGAGAAGTAGAAGTTGCCTCAAATGAAACCTGTGGAAGCTAAATGTGCACTCGTTTTTAAAGCTTTAGTTCATGTCTTCAATGTTGCTGGAAGCAAGGACGTACATCAAATGATGATGTGTAACAGTTATACTTTTGTTACTGTTTTTCTGGAACCTTTTCCCTGAACACGTAAACTGGCGTGTTCCCTTACATGTTTATTCAAACAGTAAACGTCCCTGGGTGGACTTGAACCACCAACCTTTCGGTTAACAGCCGAACGCGCTAACCAATTGCGCCACAGAGACATGCTAACCTCCTAAAAGGGGCTTGGCATGGATCGCTGGCCCCACCCTCCTTAATTTGCTCTTTTATTCAAGAGGTTTGTTTGCCTAGAATACAGAGAAGTAGAAGTTGCCTCAAATGAACCCTTTGGAAGCTAAATGTGCACTCGTTTTTAAAGCTTTAGTTCATGTCTTCAATGTTGCTGGAAGCAAGGACATACATCAAATGATTATGTGTAACAGTTATACTTTTGTTGCTGGTTTTCTGGAACCTTGCCCCTGAACACCTGAACTTGTGTGTTACCTTGCGTGTTTATTCAAACAGTAAACATCCCTGGGTGGACTTGAACCACCAACCTTTCGGTTAACAGCCGAACGCACTGACCAATTGCGCCACAGAGACATGCTACCCTGCTAAAAGGGGCTTGGCATGGATCGCTGGCCCCACCCTCCTTAATTTGCTCTTTTATTCAAGAGGTTTGTTTGCCAAGAATACAGAGAAGTAGAAGTTGCCTCAAATGAACCCTTTGGAAGCTAAATGTGCACTCGTTTTTAAAGCTTTAGTTCATGTCTTCAATGTTGCTGGAAACAAGGACATACATCAAATGATGATGAGTAACAGTTATACTTTTGTTACTGTTTTTCTGGAACCTTACCCCTGAACACGTAAACTGGCGTGTTCCCTTAAATGTTTATTCAAACAGTAAACGTCCCTGGGTGGACTTGAACCACCAACCTTTCGGTTAACAGCCGAACGCGCTGACCAATTGCGCCACAGAGACATGCTACTCTGCTAAAAGGGGCTTGGCATGGATCGCTGCCCCCACCCTCCTTAATTTGCTCTTTTATTCAAGAGGTTTGTTTGCCTAGAATACAGAGAACTAGAAGTTGCCTCAAATGAAACCTGTGGAAGCTAAATGTGCGCTAGTTTTTAAAGCTTTAGTTCATGTCTTCAATGTTGCTGGAAGCAAGGACGTACCTCAAATGATGATGTGTAACAATTATACTTTTGTTACTGTTTTTCTGGAGCCTTGCCCCTGAACACGTACACTGGCGTGTTCCCTTAAATGTTTATTCAAACAGTAAACGTCCCTGGGTGGACTTGAACCACCAACCTTTCGGTTAACAGCCGAACGCGCTAACCAATTGCGCCACAGAGACATGCTAACCTCCTAAAAGGGGCTTGGCATGGATCGCTGTCCCCACCCTCCTTAATGCTCTTTTATTCAAGAGGTTTGTTTGCCTAGAATACAGAGAAGTAGAAGTTGCCTCAAATGAACCCTTTGGAAGCTAAATGTGCACTCGTTTTTAAAGCTTTAGTTCATGTCTTCAATGTTGCTGGAAGCAAGGACGTACATCAAATGATGATGTGTAACAGTTATACTTTTGTTACTGTTTTTCTGGAACCTTTTCCCTGAACACGTAAACTGGCGTGTTCCCTTACATGTTTATTCAAACAGTAAACGTCCCTGGGTGGACTTGAACCACCAACCTTTCGGTTAACAGCCGAACGCGCTAACCAATTGCGCCACAGAGACATGCTAACCTCCTAAAAGGGGCTTGGCATGGATCGCTGGCCCCACCCTCCTTAATTTGCTCTTTTATTCAAGAGGTTTGTTTGCCTAGAATACAGAGAAGTAGAAGTTGCCTCAAATGAACCCTTTGGAAGCTAAATGTGCACTCGTTTTTAAAGCTTTAGTTCATGTCTTCAATGTTGCTGGAAGCAAGGACATACATCAAATGATTATGTGTAACAGTTATACTTTTGTTGCTGGTTTTCTGGAACCTTGCCCCTGAACACCTGAACTTGTGTGTTACCTTACGTGTTTATTCAAACAGTAAACATCCCTGGGTGGACTTGAACCACCAACCTTTCGGTTAACAGCCGAACGCACTGACCAATTGCGCCACAGAGACATGCTACCCTGCTAAAAGGGGCTTGGCATGGATCGCTGGCCCCACCCTCCTTAATTTGCTCTTTTATTCAAGAGGTTTGTTTGCCAAGAATACAGAGAAGTAGAAGTTGCCTCAAATGAACCCTTTGGAAGCTAAATGTGCACTCGTTTTTAAAGCTTTAGTTCATGTCTTCAATGTTGCTGGAAACAAGGACATACATCAAATGATGATGAGTAACAGTTATACTTTTGTTACTGTTTTTCTGGAACCTTACCCCTGAACACGTAAACTGGCGTGTTCCCTTAAATGTTTATTCAAACAGTAAAGGTCCCTGGGTGGACTTGAACCACCAACCTTTCGGTTAACAGCCGAACGCGCTGACCAATTGCGCCACAGAGACATGCTACTCTGCTAAAAGGGGCTTGGCATGGATCGCTGCCCCCACCCTCCTTAATTTGCTCTTTTATTCAAGAGGTTTGTTTGCCTAGAATACAGAGAACTAGAAGTTGCCTCAAATGAAACCTGTGGAAGCTAAATGTGCGCTAGTTTTTAAAGCTTTAGTTCATGTCTTCAATGTTGCTGGAAGCAAGGACGTACCTCAAATGATGATGTGTAACAATTATACTTTTGTTACTGTTTTTCTGGAGCCTTGCCCCTGAACACGTACACTGGCGTGTTCCCTTAAATGTTTATTCAAACAGTAAACGTCCCTGGGTGGACTTGAACCACCAACCTTTCGGTTAACAGCCGAACGCGCTAACCAATTGCGCCACAGAGACATGCTACCCTGCTAAAAGGGGCTTGGCATGGATCGCTGGCCCCACCCTCCTTAATTTGCTCTTTTATTCAAAACGTTTGTTTGCCTAGAATACAGAGAAGAAGAAGTTGCCTCAAATGAAACCTGTGGAAGCTAAATGTGCACTCGTTTTTAAAGCTTTAGTTCATGTCTTCAATGTTGCTGGAAGCAAGGACGTACATCAAATGATTATGTGTAACAGTTATACTTTTGTTGCTGGTTTTCTGGAACCTTGCCCCTGAACACCCGAACTTGTGTGTTACCTTACATGTTTATTCAAACAGTAAACGTCCCTGGGTGGACTTGAACCACCAACCTTTCGGTTAACAGCCGAATGCGCTGACCAATTGCGCCACAGAGACATGCTACCCTGCTAAAAGGGGCTTGGCATGGATCGCTGGCACCACCCTCCTTAATTTGCTCTTTTATTCAAGAGGTTTGTTTGCCTAGAATACAGAGAAGTAAAAGTTGGCTCAAATGAACCCTTTGGAAGCTAAATGTGCACTCGTTTTTAAAGCTTTAGTTCATGTCTTCAATGTTGCTGGAAGCAAGGACGTACATCAAATGATTATGTGTAACAGTTATACTTTTGTTGCTGGTTTTCTGGAACCTTGCCCCTGAACACGTAAACTGGCGTGTTCCCTTAAATGTTTATTCAAACAGTAAACGTCCCTGGGTGGACTTGAACCACCAACCTTTCGGTTAACAGCCGAACGCGCTAACCAATTGCGCCACAGAGACATGCTACCCTGCTAAAAGGGGCTTGGCATGGATCGCTGGCCCCACCCTCCTTAATTTGCTCTTTTATTCAAAACGTTTGTTTGCCTCGAATACAGAGAAGTAGAAGTTGCCTCAAATGAAACCTGTGGAAGCTAAATGTGCACTCGTTTTTAAAGCTTTAGTTCATGTCTTCAATGTTGCTGGAAGCAAGGACGTACATAAAATGATGATGTGTAACAGTTATACTTTTGTTACTGTTTTTCTGGAACCTTGCCCCTGAACACGTAAACTGGCGTGTTCCCTTAAATGTTTATTCAAACAGTAAACGTCCCTGGGTGGACTTGAACCACCAACCTTTCGGTTAACAGCCGAACGCGCTGACCAATTGCGCCACAGAGACATGCTACTCTGCTAAAAGGGGCTTGGCATGGATCGCTGGCCCCACCCTCCTTAATTTGCTCTTTTATTCAAAACGTTTGTTTGCCTCGAATACAGAGAAGTAGAAGTTGCCTCAAATGAAACCTGTGGAAGCTAAATGTGCACTCGTTTTTAAAGCTTTAGTTCATGTCTTCAATGTTGCTGGAAGCAAGGACGTACATCAAATGATGATGTGTAACAGTTATACTTTTGTTACTGTTTTTCTGGAACCTTTTCCCTGAACACGTAAACTGGCGTGTTCCCTTACATGTTTATTCAAACAGTAAACGTCCCTGGGTGGACTTGAACCACCAACCTTTCGGTTAACAGCCGAACGCGCTAACCAATTGCGCCACAGAGACATGCTAACCTCCTAAAAGGGGCTTGGCATGGATCGCTGGCCCCACCCTCCTTAATTTGCTCTTTTATTCAAGAGGTTTGTTTGCCTAGAATACAGAGAAGTAGAAGTTGCCTCAAATGAACCCTTTGGAAGCTAAATGTGCACTCGTTTTTAAAGCTTTAGTTCATGTCTTCAATGTTGCTGGAAGCAAGGACATACATCAAATGATTATGTGTAACAGTTATACTTTTGTTGCTGGTTTTCTGGAACCTTGCCCCTGAACACCTGAACTTGTGTGTTACCTTGCGTGTTTATTCAAACAGTAAACATCCCTGGGTGGACTTGAACCACCAACCTTTCGGTTAACAGCCGAACGCACTGACCAATTGCGCCACAGAGACATGCTACCCTGCTAAAAGGGGCTTGGCATGGATCGCTGGCCCCACCCTCCTTAATTTGCTCTTTTATTCAAGAGGTTTGTTTGCCAAGAATACAGAGAAGTAGAAGTTGCCTCAAATGAACCCTTTGGAAGCTAAATGTGCACTCGTTTTTAAAGCTTTAGTTCATGTCTTCAATGTTGCTGGAAACAAGGACATACATCAAATGATGATGAGTAACAGTTATACTTTTGTTACTGTTTTTCTGGAACCTTACCCCTGAACACGTAAACTGGCGTGTTCCCTTAAATGTTTATTCAAACAGTAAACGTCCCTGGGTGGACTTGAACCACCAACCTTTCGGTTAACAGCCGAACGCGCTGACCAATTGCGCCACAGAGACATGCTACTCTGCTAAAAGGGGCTTGGCATGGATCGCTGCCCCCACCCTCCTTAATTTGCTCTTTTATTCAAGAGGTTTGTTTGCCTAGAATACAGAGAACTAGAAGTTGCCTCAAATGAAACCTGTGGAAGCTAAATGTGCGCTAGTTTTTAAAGCTTTAGTTCATGTCTTCAATGTTGCTGGAAGCAAGGACGTACCTCAAATGATGATGTGTAACAATTATACTTTTGTTACTGTTTTTCTGGAGCCTTGCCCCTGAACACGTACACTGGCGTGTTCCCTTAAATGTTTATTCAAACAGTAAACGTCCCTGGGTGGACTTGAACCACCAACCTTTCGGTTAACAGCCGAACGCGCTAACCAATTGCGCCACAGAGACATGCTAACCTCCTAAAAGGGGCTTGGCATGGATCGCTGTCCCCACCCTCCTTAATGCTCTTTTATTCAAGAGGTTTGTTTGCCTAGAATACAGAGAAGTAGAAGTTGCCTCAAATGAACCCTTTGGAAGCTAAATGTGCACTCGTTTTTAAAGCTTTAGTTCATGTCTTCAATGTTGCTGGAAGCAAGGACGTACATCAAATGATGATGTGTAACAGTTATACTTTTGTTACTGTTTTTCTGGAACCTTTTCCCTGAACACGTAAACTGGCGTGTTCCCTTACATGTTTATTCAAACAGTAAACGTCCCTGGGTGGACTTGAACCACCAACCTTTCGGTTAACAGCCGAACGCGCTAACCAATTGCGCCACAGAGACATGCTAACCTCCTAAAAGGGGCTTGGCATGGATCGCTGGCCCCACCCTCCTTAATTTGCTCTTTTATTCAAGAGGTTTGTTTGCCTAGAATACAGAGAAGTAGAAGTTGCCTCAAATGAACCCTTTGGAAGCTAAATGTGCACTCGTTTTTAAAGCTTTAGTTCATGTCTTCAATGTTGCTGGAAGCAAGGACATACATCAAATGATTATGTGTAACAGTTATACTTTTGTTGCTGGTTTTCTGGAACCTTGCCCCTGAACACCTGAACTTGTGTGTTACCTTACGTGTTTATTCAAACAGTAAACATCCCTGGGTGGACTTGAACCACCAACCTTTCGGTTAACAGCCGAACGCACTGACCAATTGCGCCACAGAGACATGCTACCCTGCTAAAAGGGGCTTGGCATGGATCGCTGGCCCCACCCTCCTTAATTTGCTCTTTTATTCAAGAGGTTTGTTTGCCAAGAATACAGAGAAGTAGAAGTTGCCTCAAATGAACCCTTTGGAAGCTAAATGTGCACTCGTTTTTAAAGCTTTAGTTCATGTCTTCAATGTTGCTGGAAACAAGGACATACATCAAATGATGATGAGTAACAGTTATACTTTTGTTACTGTTTTTCTGGAACCTTACCCCTGAACACGTAAACTGGCGTGTTCCCTTAAATGTTTATTCAAACAGTAAAGGTCCCTGGGTGGACTTGAACCACCAACCTTTCGGTTAACAGCCGAACGCGCTGACCAATTGCGCCACAGAGACATGCTACTCTGCTAAAAGGGGCTTGGCATGGATCGCTGCCCCCACCCTCCTTAATTTGCTCTTTTATTCAAGAGGTTTGTTTGCCTAGAATACAGAGAACTAGAAGTTGCCTCAAATGAAACCTGTGGAAGCTAAATGTGCGCTAGTTTTTAAAGCTTTAGTTCATGTCTTCAATGTTGCTGGAAGCAAGGACGTACCTCAAATGATGATGTGTAACAATTATACTTTTGTTACTGTTTTTCTGGAGCCTTGCCCCTGAACACGTACACTGGCGTGTTCCCTTAAATGTTTATTCAAACAGTAAACGTCCCTGGGTGGACTTGAACCACCAACCTTTCGGTTAACAGCCGAACGCGCTAACCAATTGCGCCACAGAGACATGCTACCCTGCTAAAAGGGGCTTGGCATGGATCGCTGGCCCCACCCTCCTTAATTTGCTCTTTTATTCAAAACGTTTGTTTGCCTAGAATACAGAGAAGAAGAAGTTGCCTCAAATGAAACCTGTGGAAGCTAAATGTGCACTCGTTTTTAAAGCTTTAGTTCATGTCTTCAATGTTGCTGGAAGCAAGGACGTACATCAAATGATTATGTGTAACAGTTATACTTTTGTTGCTGGTTTTCTGGAACCTTGCCCCTGAACACCCGAACTTGTGTGTTACCTTACATGTTTATTCAAACAGTAAACGTCCCTGGGTGGACTTGAACCACCAACCTTTCGGTTAACAGCCGAATGCGCTGACCAATTGCGCCACAGAGACATGCTACCCTGCTAAAAGGGGCTTGGCATGGATCGCTGGCACCACCCTCCTTAATTTGCTCTTTTATTCAAGAGGTTTGTTTGCCTAGAATACAGAGAAGTAAAAGTTGGCTCAAATGAACCCTTTGGAAGCTAAATGTGCACTCGTTTTTAAAGCTTTAGTTCATGTCTTCAATGTTGCTGGAAGCAAGGACGTACATCAAATGATTATGTGTAACAGTTATACTTTTGTTGCTGGTTTTCTGGAACCTTGCCCCTGAACACGTAAACTGGCGTGTTACCTTAAATGTTTATTCAAACAGTAAACGTCCCTGGGTGGACTTGAACCACCAACCTTTCGGTTAACAGCCGAACGCGCTAACCAATTGCGCCACAGAGACATGCTACCCTGCTAAAAGGGGCTTGGCATGGATCGCTGGCCCCACCCTCCTTAATTTGCTCTTTTATTCAAAACGTTTGTTTGCCTCGAATACAGAGAAGTAGAAGTTGCCTCAAATGAAACCTGTGGAAGCTAAATGTGCACTCGTTTTTAAAGCTTTAGTTCATGTCTTCAATGTTGCTGGAAGCAAGGACGTACATAAAATGATGATGTGTAACAGTTATACTTTTGTTACTGTTTTTCTGGAACCTTGCCCCTGAACACGTAAACTGGCGTGTTCCCTTAAATGTTTATTCAAACAGTAAACGTCCCTGGGTGGACTTGAACCACCAACCTTTCGGTTAACAGCCGAACGCGCTGACCAATTGCGCCACAGAGACATGCTACTCTGCTAAAAGGGGCTTGGCATGGATCGCTGGCCCCACCCTCCTTAATTTGCTCTTTTATTCAAAACGTTTGTTTGCCTCGAATACAGAGAAGTAGAAGTTGCCTCAAATGAAACCTGTGGAAGCTAAATGTGCACTCGTTTTTAAAGCTTTAGTTCATGTCTTCAATGTTGCTGGAAGCAAGGACGTACATCAAATGATGATGTGTAACAGTTATACTTTTGTTACTGTTTTTCTGGAACCTTTTCCCTGAACACGTAAACTGGCGTGTTCCCTTACATGTTTATTCAAACAGTAAACGTCCCTGGGTGGACTTGAACCACCAACCTTTCGGTTAACAGCCGAACGCGCTAACCAATTGCGCCACAGAGACATGCTAACCTCCTAAAAGGGGCTTGGCATGGATCGCTGGCCCCACCCTCCTTAATTTGCTCTTTTATTCAAGAGGTTTGTTTGCCTAGAATACAGAGAAGTAGAAGTTGCCTCAAATGAACCCTTTGGAAGCTAAATGTGCACTCGTTTTTAAAGCTTTAGTTCATGTCTTCAATGTTGCTGGAAGCAAGGACATACATCAAATGATTATGTGTAACAGTTATACTTTTGTTGCTGGTTTTCTGGAACCTTGCCCCTGAACACCTGAACTTGTGTGTTACCTTGCGTGTTTATTCAAACAGTAAACATCCCTGGGTGGACTTGAACCACCAACCTTTCGGTTAACAGCCGAACGCACTGACCAATTGCGCCACAGAGACATGCTACCCTGCTAAAAGGGGCTTGGCATGGATCGCTGGCCCCACCCTCCTTAATTTGCTCTTTTATTCAAGAGGTTTGTTTGCCAAGAATACAGAGAAGTAGAAGTTGCCTCAAATGAACCCTTTGGAAGCTAAATGTGCACTCGTTTTTAAAGCTTTAGTTCATGTCTTCAATGTTGCTGGAAGCAAGGACGTACATCAAATGATTATGTGTAACAGTTATACTTTTGTTGCTGGTTTTCTGGAACCTTGCCCCTGAACACGTAAACTGGCGTGTTCCCTTAAATGTTTATTCAAACAGTAAACGTCCCTGGGTGGACTTGAACCACCAACCTTTCGGTTAACAGCCGAACGCGCTAACCAATTGCGCCACAGAGACATGCTACCCTGCTAAAAGGGGCTTGGCATGGATCGCTGGCCCCACCCTCCTTAATTTGCTCTTTTATTCAAAACGTTTGTTTGCCTCGAATACAGAGAAGTAGAAGTTGCCTCAAATGAAACCTGTGGAAGCTAAATGTGCACTCGTTTTTAAAGCTTTAGTTCATGTCTTCAATGTTGCTGGAAGCAAGGACGTACATAAAATGATGATGTGTAACAGTTATACTTTTGTTACTGTTTTTCTGGAACCTTGCCCCTGAACACGTAAACTGGCGTGTTCCCTTAAATGTTTATTCAAACAGTAAACGTCCCTGGGTGGACTTGAACCACCAACCTTTCGGTTAACAGCCGAACGCGCTGACCAATTGCGCCACAGAGACATGCTACTCTGCTAAAAGGGGCTTGGCATGGATCGCTGGCCCCACCCTCCTTAATTTGCTCTTTTATTCAAAACGTTTGTTTGCCTCGAATACAGAGAAGTAGAAGTTGCCTCAAATGAAACCTGTGGAAGCTAAATGTGCACTCGTTTTTAAAGCTTTAGTTCATGTCTTCAATGTTGCTGGAAGCAAGGACGTACATCAAATGATGATGTGTAACAGTTATACTTTTGTTACTGTTTTTCTGGAACCTTTTCCCTGAACACGTAAACTGGCGTGTTCCCTTACATGTTTATTCAAACAGTAAACGTCCCTGGGTGGACTTGAACCACCAACCTTTCGGTTAACAGCCGAACGCGCTAACCAATTGCGCCACAGAGACATGCTAACCTCCTAAAAGGGGCTTGGCATGGATCGCTGGCCCCACCCTCCTTAATTTGCTCTTTTATTCAAGAGGTTTGTTTGCCTAGAATACAGAGAAGTAGAAGTTGCCTCAAATGAACCCTTTGGAAGCTAAATGTGCACTCGTTTTTAAAGCTTTAGTTCATGTCTTCAATGTTGCTGGAAGCAAGGACATACATCAAATGATTATGTGTAACAGTTATACTTTTGTTGCTGGTTTTCTGGAACCTTGCCCCTGAACACCTGAACTTGTGTGTTACCTTGCGTGTTTATTCAAACAGTAAACATCCCTGGGTGGACTTGAACCACCAACCTTTCGGTTAACAGCCGAACGCACTGACCAATTGCGCCACAGAGACATGCTACCCTGCTAAAAGGGGCTTGGCATGGATCGCTGGCCCCACCCTCCTTAATTTGCTCTTTTATTCAAGAGGTTTGTTTGCCAAGAATACAGAGAAGTAGAAGTTGCCTCAAATGAACCCTTTGGAAGCTAAATGTGCACTCGTTTTTAAAGCTTTAGTTCATGTCTTCAATGTTGCTGGAAACAAGGACATACATCAAATGATGATGAGTAACAGTTATACTTTTGTTACTGTTTTTCTGGAACCTTACCCCTGAACACGTAAACTGGCGTGTTCCCTTAAATGTTTATTCAAACAGTAAACGTCCCTGGGTGGACTTGAACCACCAACCTTTCGGTTAACAGCCGAACGCGCTGACCAATTGCGCCACAGAGACATGCTACTCTGCTAAAAGGGGCTTGGCATGGATCGCTGCCCCCACCCTCCTTAATTTGCTCTTTTATTCAAGAGGTTTGTTTGCCTAGAATACAGAGAACTAGAAGTTGCCTCAAATGAAACCTGTGGAAGCTAAATGTGCGCTAGTTTTTAAAGCTTTAGTTCATGTCTTCAATGTTGCTGGAAGCAAGGACGTACCTCAAATGATGATGTGTAACAATTATACTTTTGTTACTGTTTTTCTGGAGCCTTGCCCCTGAACACGTACACTGGCGTGTTCCCTTAAATGTTTATTCAAACAGTAAACGTCCCTGGGTGGACTTGAACCACCAACCTTTCGGTTAACAGCCGAACGCGCTAACCAATTGCGCCACAGAGACATGCTAACCTCCTAAAAGGGGCTTGGCATGGATCGCTGTCCCCACCCTCCTTAATGCTCTTTTATTCAAGAGGTTTGTTTGCCTAGAATACAGAGAAGTAGAAGTTGCCTCAAATGAACCCTTTGGAAGCTAAATGTGCACTCGTTTTTAAAGCTTTAGTTCATGTCTTCAATGTTGCTGGAAGCAAGGACGTACATCAAATGATGATGTGTAACAGTTATACTTTTGTTACTGTTTTTCTGGAACCTTTTCCCTGAACACGTAAACTGGCGTGTTCCCTTACATGTTTATTCAAACAGTAAACGTCCCTGGGTGGACTTGAACCACCAACCTTTCGGTTAACAGCCGAACGCGCTAACCAATTGCGCCACAGAGACATGCTAACCTCCTAAAAGGGGCTTGGCATGGATCGCTGGCCCCACCCTCCTTAATTTGCTCTTTTATTCAAGAGGTTTGTTTGCCTAGAATACAGAGAAGTAGAAGTTGCCTCAAATGAACCCTTTGGAAGCTAAATGTGCACTCGTTTTTAAAGCTTTAGTTCATGTCTTCAATGTTGCTGGAAGCAAGGACATACATCAAATGATTATGTGTAACAGTTATACTTTTGTTGCTGGTTTTCTGGAACCTTGCCCCTGAACACCTGAACTTGTGTGTTACCTTACGTGTTTATTCAAACAGTAAACATCCCTGGGTGGACTTGAACCACCAACCTTTCGGTTAACAGCCGAACGCACTGACCAATTGCGCCACAGAGACATGCTACCCTGCTAAAAGGGGCTTGGCATGGATCGCTGGCCCCACCCTCCTTAATTTGCTCTTTTATTCAAGAGGTTTGTTTGCCAAGAATACAGAGAAGTAGAAGTTGCCTCAAATGAACCCTTTGGAAGCTAAATGTGCACTCGTTTTTAAAGCTTTAGTTCATGTCTTCAATGTTGCTGGAAACAAGGACATACATCAAATGATGATGAGTAACAGTTATACTTTTGTTACTGTTTTTCTGGAACCTTACCCCTGAACACGTAAACTGGCGTGTTCCCTTAAATGTTTATTCAAACAGTAAAGGTCCCTGGGTGGACTTGAACCACCAACCTTTCGGTTAACAGCCGAACGCGCTGACCAATTGCGCCACAGAGACATGCTACTCTGCTAAAAGGGGCTTGGCATGGATCGCTGCCCCCACCCTCCTTAATTTGCTCTTTTATTCAAGAGGTTTGTTTGCCTAGAATACAGAGAACTAGAAGTTGCCTCAAATGAAACCTGTGGAAGCTAAATGTGCGCTAGTTTTTAAAGCTTTAGTTCATGTCTTCAATGTTGCTGGAAGCAAGGACGTACCTCAAATGATGATGTGTAACAATTATACTTTTGTTACTGTTTTTCTGGAGCCTTGCCCCTGAACACGTACACTGGCGTGTTCCCTTAAATGTTTATTCAAACAGTAAACGTCCCTGGGTGGACTTGAACCACCAACCTTTCGGTTAACAGCCGAACGCGCTAACCAATTGCGCCACAGAGACATGCTACCCTGCTAAAAGGGGCTTGGCATGGATCGCTGGCCCCACCCTCCTTAATTTGCTCTTTTATTCAAAACGTTTGTTTGCCTAGAATACAGAGAAGAAGAAGTTGCCTCAAATGAAACCTGTGGAAGCTAAATGTGCACTCGTTTTTAAAGCTTTAGTTCATGTCTTCAATGTTGCTGGAAGCAAGGACGTACATCAAATGATTATGTGTAACAGTTATACTTTTGTTGCTGGTTTTCTGGAACCTTGCCCCTGAACACCCGAACTTGTGTGTTACCTTACATGTTTATTCAAACAGTAAACGTCCCTGGGTGGACTTGAACCACCAACCTTTCGGTTAACAGCCGAATGCGCTGACCAATTGCGCCACAGAGACATGCTACCCTGCTAAAAGGGGCTTGGCATGGATCGCTGGCACCACCCTCCTTAATTTGCTCTTTTATTCAAGAGGTTTGTTTGCCTAGAATACAGAGAAGTAAAAGTTGGCTCAAATGAACCCTTTGGAAGCTAAATGTGCACTCGTTTTTAAAGCTTTAGTTCATGTCTTCAATGTTGCTGGAAGCAAGGACGTACATCAAATGATTATGTGTAACAGTTATACTTTTGTTGCTGGTTTTCTGGAACCTTGCCCCTGAACACGTAAACTGGCGTGTTCCCTTAAATGTTTATTCAAACAGTAAACGTCCCTGGGTGGACTTGAACCACCAACCTTTCGGTTAACAGCCGAACGCGCTAACCAATTGCGCCACAGAGACATGCTACCCTGCTAAAAGGGGCTTGGCATGGATCGCTGGCCCCACCCTCCTTAATTTGCTCTTTTATTCAAAACGTTTGTTTGCCTCGAATACAGAGAAGTAGAAGTTGCCTCAAATGAAACCTGTGGAAGCTAAATGTGCACTCGTTTTTAAAGCTTTAGTTCATGTCTTCAATGTTGCTGGAAGCAAGGACGTACATAAAATGATGATGTGTAACAGTTATACTTTTGTTACTGTTTTTCTGGAACCTTGCCCCTGAACACGTAAACTGGCGTGTTCCCTTAAATGTTTATTCAAACAGTAAACGTCCCTGGGTGGACTTGAACCACCAACCTTTCGGTTAACAGCCGAACGCGCTGACCAATTGCGCCACAGAGACATGCTACTCTGCTAAAAGGGGCTTGGCATGGATCGCTGGCCCCACCCTCCTTAATTTGCTCTTTTATTCAAAACGTTTGTTTGCCTCGAATACAGAGAAGTAGAAGTTGCCTCAAATGAAACCTGTGGAAGCTAAATGTGCACTCGTTTTTAAAGCTTTAGTTCATGTCTTCAATGTTGCTGGAAGCAAGGACGTACATCAAATGATGATGTGTAACAGTTATACTTTTGTTACTGTTTTTCTGGAACCTTTTCCCTGAACACGTAAACTGGCGTGTTCCCTTACATGTTTATTCAAACAGTAAACGTCCCTGGGTGGACTTGAACCACCAACCTTTCGGTTAACAGCCGAACGCGCTAACCAATTGCGCCACAGAGACATGCTAACCTCCTAAAAGGGGCTTGGCATGGATCGCTGGCCCCACCCTCCTTAATTTGCTCTTTTATTCAAGAGGTTTGTTTGCCTAGAATACAGAGAAGTAGAAGTTGCCTCAAATGAACCCTTTGGAAGCTAAATGTGCACTCGTTTTTAAAGCTTTAGTTCATGTCTTCAATGTTGCTGGAAGCAAGGACATACATCAAATGATTATGTGTAACAGTTATACTTTTGTTGCTGGTTTTCTGGAACCTTGCCCCTGAACACCTGAACTTGTGTGTTACCTTGCGTGTTTATTCAAACAGTAAACATCCCTGGGTGGACTTGAACCACCAACCTTTCGGTTAACAGCCGAACGCACTGACCAATTGCGCCACAGAGACATGCTACCCTGCTAAAAGGGGCTTGGCATGGATCGCTGGCCCCACCCTCCTTAATTTGCTCTTTTATTCAAGAGGTTTGTTTGCCAAGAATACAGAGAAGTAGAAGTTGCCTCAAATGAACCCTTTGGAAGCTAAATGTGCACTCGTTTTTAAAGCTTTAGTTCATGTCTTCAATGTTGCTGGAAACAAGGACATACATCAAATGATGATGAGTAACAGTTATACTTTTGTTACTGTTTTTCTGGAACCTTACCCCTGAACACGTAAACTGGCGTGTTCCCTTAAATGTTTATTCAAACAGTAAACGTCCCTGGGTGGACTTGAACCACCAACCTTTCGGTTAACAGCCGAACGCGCTGACCAATTGCGCCACAGAGACATGCTACTCTGCTAAAAGGGGCTTGGCATGGATCGCTGCCCCCACCCTCCTTAATTTGCTCTTTTATTCAAGAGGTTTGTTTGCCTAGAATACAGAGAACTAGAAGTTGCCTCAAATGAAACCTGTGGAAGCTAAATGTGCGCTAGTTTTTAAAGCTTTAGTTCATGTCTTCAATGTTGCTGGAAGCAAGGACGTACCTCAAATGATGATGTGTAACAATTATACTTTTGTTACTGTTTTTCTGGAGCCTTGCCCCTGAACACGTACACTGGCGTGTTCCCTTAAATGTTTATTCAAACAGTAAACGTCCCTGGGTGGACTTGAACCACCAACCTTTCGGTTAACAGCCGAACGCGCTAACCAATTGCGCCACAGAGACATGCTAACCTCCTAAAAGGGGCTTGGCATGGATCGCTGTCCCCACCCTCCTTAATGCTCTTTTATTCAAGAGGTTTGTTTGCCTAGAATACAGAGAAGTAGAAGTTGCCTCAAATGAACCCTTTGGAAGCTAAATGTGCACTCGTTTTTAAAGCTTTAGTTCATGTCTTCAATGTTGCTGGAAGCAAGGACGTACATCAAATGATGATGTGTAACAGTTATACTTTTGTTACTGTTTTTCTGGAACCTTTTCCCTGAACACGTAAACTGGCGTGTTCCCTTACATGTTTATTCAAACAGTAAACGTCCCTGGGTGGACTTGAACCACCAACCTTTCGGTTAACAGCCGAACGCGCTAACCAATTGCGCCACAGAGACATGCTAACCTCCTAAAAGGGGCTTGGCATGGATCGCTGGCCCCACCCTCCTTAATTTGCTCTTTTATTCAAGAGGTTTGTTTGCCTAGAATACAGAGAAGTAGAAGTTGCCTCAAATGAACCCTTTGGAAGCTAAATGTGCACTCGTTTTTAAAGCTTTAGTTCATGTCTTCAATGTTGCTGGAAGCAAGGACATACATCAAATGATTATGTGTAACAGTTATACTTTTGTTGCTGGTTTTCTGGAACCTTGCCCCTGAACACCTGAACTTGTGTGTTACCTTACGTGTTTATTCAAACAGTAAACATCCCTGGGTGGACTTGAACCACCAACCTTTCGGTTAACAGCCGAACGCACTGACCAATTGCGCCACAGAGACATGCTACCCTGCTAAAAGGGCTTGGCATGGATCGCTGGCCCCACCCTCCTTAATTTGCTCTTTTATTCAAGAGGTTTGTTTGCCAAGAATACAGAGAAGTAGAAGTTGCCTCAATGAACCCTTTGGAAGCTAAATGTGCACTCGTTTTTAAAGCTTTAGTTCATGTCTTCAATGTTGCTGGAAACAAGGACATACATCAAATGATGATGAGTAACAGTTATACTTTTGTTACTGTTTTTCTGGAACCTTACCCCTGAACACGTAAACTGGCGTGTTCCCTTAAATGTTTATTCAAACAGTAAAGGTCCCTGGGTGGACTTGAACCACCAACCTTTCGGTTAACAGCCGAACGCGCTGACCAATTGCGCCACAGAGACATGCTACTCTGCTAAAAGGGGCTTGGCATGGATCGCTGCCCCACCCTCCTTAATTTGCTCTTTTATTCAAGAGGTTTGTTTGCCTAGAATACAGAGAACTAGAAGTTGCCTCAAATGAAACCTGTGGAAGCTAAATGTGCGCTAGTTTTTAAAGCTTTAGTTCATGTCTTCAATGTTGCTGGAAGCAAGGACGTACCTCAAATGATGATGTGTAACAATTATACTTTTGTTACTGTTTTTCTGGAGCCTTGCCCCTGAACACGTACACTGGCGTGTTCCCTTAAATGTTTATTCAAACAGTAAACGTCCCTGGGTGGACTTGAACACCAACTTTCGGTTAACAGCCGAACGCGCTAACCAATTGCGCCACAGAGACATGCTACCCTGCTAAAAGGGGCTTGGCATGGATCGCTGGCCCCACCCTCCTTAATTTGCTCTTTTATTCAAAACGTTTGTTTGCCTAGAATACAGAGAAGAAGAAGTTGCCTCAAATGAAACCTGTGGAAGCTAAATGTGCACTCGTTTTTAAAGCTTTAGTTCATGTCTTCAATGTTGCTGGAAGCAAGGACGTACATCAAATGATTATGTGTAACAACAGTTATACTTTTGTTGCTGGTTTTCTGGAACCTTGCCCCTGAACACCCGAACTTGTGTGTTACCTTACATGTTTATTCAAACAGTAAACGTCCCTGGGTGGACTTGAACCACCAACCTTTCGGTTAACAGCCGAATGCGCTGACCAATTGCGCCACAGAGACATGCTACCCTGCTAAAAGGGGCTTGGCATGGATCGCTGGCACCACCCTCCTTAATTTGCTCTTTTATTCAAGAGGTTTGTTTGCCTAGAATACAGAGAAGTAAAAGTTGGCTCAAATGAACCCTTTGGAAGCTAAATGTGCACTCGTTTTTAAAGCTTTAGTTCATGTCTTCAATGTTGCTGGAAGCAAGGACGTACATCAAATGATTATGTGTAACAGTTATACTTTTGTTGCTGGTTTTCTGGAACCTTGCCCCTGAACACGTAAACTGGCGTGTTACCTTAAATGTTTATTCAAACAGTAAACGTCCCTGGGTGGACTTGAACCACCAACCTTTCGGTTAACAGCCGAACGCGCTAACCAATTGCGCCACAGAGACATGCTACCCTGCTAAAAGGGGCTTGGCATGGATCGCTGGCCCCACCCTCCTTAATTTGCTCTTTTATTCAAAACGTTTGTTTGCCTCGAATACAGAGAAGTAGAAGTTGCCTCAAATGAAACCTGTGGAAGCTAAATGTGCACTCGTTTTTAAAGCTTTAGTTCATGTCTTCAATGTTGCTGGAAGCAAGGACGTACATAAAATGATGATGTGTAACAGTTATACTTTTGTTACTGTTTTTCTGGAACCTTGCCCCTGAACACGTAAACTGGCGTGTTCCCTTAAATGTTTATTCAAACAGTAAACGTCCCTGGGTGGACTTGAACCACCAACCTTTCGGTTAACAGCCGAACGCGCTGACCAATTGCGCCACAGAGACATGCTACTCTGCTAAAAGGGGCTTGGCATGGATCGCTGGCCCCACCCTCCTTAATTTGCTCTTTTATTCAAAACGTTTGTTTGCCTCGAATACAGAGAAGTAGAAGTTGCCTCAAATGAAACCTGTGGAAGCTAAATGTGCACTCGTTTTTAAAGCTTTAGTTCATGTCTTCAATGTTGCTGGAAGCAAGGACGTACATCAAATGATGATGTGTAACAGTTATACTTTTGTTACTGTTTTTCTGGAACCTTTTCCCTGAACACGTAAACTGGCGTGTTCCCTTACATGTTTATTCAAACAGTAAACGTCCCTGGGTGGACTTGAACCACCAACCTTTCGGTTAACAGCCGAACGCGCTAACCAATTGCGCCACAGAGACATGCTAACCTCCTAAAAGGGGCTTGGCATGGATCGCTGGCCCCACCCTCCTTAATTTGCTCTTTTATTCAAGAGGTTTGTTTGCCTAGAATACAGAGAAGTAGAAGTTGCCTCAAATGAACCCTTTGGAAGCTAAATGTGCACTCGTTTTTAAAGCTTTAGTTCATGTCTTCAATGTTGCTGGAAGCAAGGACATACATCAAATGATTATGTGTAACAGTTATACTTTTGTTGCTGGTTTTCTGGAACCTTGCCCCTGAACACCTGAACTTGTGTGTTACCTTGCGTGTTTATTCAAACAGTAAACATCCCTGGGTGGACTTGAACCACCAACCTTTCGGTTAACAGCCGAACGCACTGACCAATTGCGCCACAGAGACATGCTACCCTGCTAAAAGGGGCTTGGCATGGATCGCTGGCCCCACCCTCCTTAATTTGCTCTTTTATTCAAGAGGTTTGTTTGCCAAGAATACAGAGAAGTAGAAGTTGCCTCAAATGAACCCTTTGGAAGCTAAATGTGCACTCGTTTTTAAAGCTTTAGTTCATGTCTTCAATGTTGCTGGAAGCAAGGACGTACATCAAATGATTATGTGTAACAGTTATACTTTTGTTGCTGGTTTTCTGGAACCTTGCCCCTGAACACGTAAACTGGCGTGTTCCCTTAAATGTTTATTCAAACAGTAAACGTCCCTGGGTGGACTTGAACCACCAACCTTTCGGTTAACAGCCGAACGCGCTAACCAATTGCGCCACAGAGACATGCTACCCTGCTAAAAGGGGCTTGGCATGGATCGCTGGCCCCACCCTCCTTAATTTGCTCTTTTATTCAAAACGTTTGTTTGCCTCGAATACAGAGAAGTAGAAGTTGCCTCAAATGAAACCTGTGGAAGCTAAATGTGCACTCGTTTTTAAAGCTTTAGTTCATGTCTTCAATGTTGCTGGAAGCAAGGACGTACATAAAATGATGATGTGTAACAGTTATACTTTTGTTACTGTTTTTCTGGAACCTTGCCCCTGAACACGTAAACTGGCGTGTTCCCTTAAATGTTTATTCAAACAGTAAACGTCCCTGGGTGGACTTGAACCACCAACCTTTCGGTTAACAGCCGAACGCGCTGACCAATTGCGCCACAGAGACATGCTACTCTGCTAAAAGGGGCTTGGCATGGATCGCTGGCCCCACCCTCCTTAATTTGCTCTTTTATTCAAAACGTTTGTTTGCCTCGAATACAGAGAAGTAGAAGTTGCCTCAAATGAAACCTGTGGAAGCTAAATGTGCACTCGTTTTTAAAGCTTTAGTTCATGTCTTCAATGTTGCTGGAAGCAAGGACGTACATCAAATGATGATGTGTAACAGTTATACTTTTGTTACTGTTTTTCTGGAACCTTTTCCCTGAACACGTAAACTGGCGTGTTCCCTTACATGTTTATTCAAACAGTAAACGTCCCTGGGTGGACTTGAACCACCAACCTTTCGGTTAACAGCCGAACGCGCTAACCAATTGCGCCACAGAGACATGCTAACCTCCTAAAAGGGGCTTGGCATGGATCGCTGGCCCCACCCTCCTTAATTTGCTCTTTTATTCAAGAGGTTTGTTTGCCTAGAATACAGAGAAGTAGAAGTTGCCTCAAATGAACCCTTTGGAAGCTAAATGTGCACTCGTTTTTAAAGCTTTAGTTCATGTCTTCAATGTTGCTGGAAGCAAGGACATACATCAAATGATTATGTGTAACAGTTATACTTTTGTTGCTGGTTTTCTGGAACCTTGCCCCTGAACACCTGAACTTGTGTGTTACCTTGCGTGTTTATTCAAACAGTAAACATCCCTGGGTGGACTTGAACCACCAACCTTTCGGTTAACAGCCGAACGCACTGACCAATTGCGCCACAGAGACATGCTACCCTGCTAAAAGGGGCTTGGCATGGATCGCTGGCCCCACCCTCCTTAATTTGCTCTTTTATTCAAGAGGTTTGTTTGCCAAGAATACAGAGAAGTAGAAGTTGCCTCAAATGAACCCTTTGGAAGCTAAATGTGCACTCGTTTTTAAAGCTTTAGTTCATGTCTTCAATGTTGCTGGAAACAAGGACATACATCAAATGATGATGAGTAACAGTTATACTTTTGTTACTGTTTTTCTGGAACCTTACCCCTGAACACGTAAACTGGCGTGTTCCCTTAAATGTTTATTCAAACAGTAAACGTCCCTGGGTGGACTTGAACCACCAACCTTTCGGTTAACAGCCGAACGCGCTGACCAATTGCGCCACAGAGACATGCTACTCTGCTAAAAGGGGCTTGGCATGGATCGCTGCCCCCACCCTCCTTAATTTGCTCTTTTATTCAAGAGGTTTGTTTGCCTAGAATACAGAGAACTAGAAGTTGCCTCAAATGAAACCTGTGGAAGCTAAATGTGCGCTAGTTTTTAAAGCTTTAGTTCATGTCTTCAATGTTGCTGGAAGCAAGGACGTACCTCAAATGATGATGTGTAACAATTATACTTTTGTTACTGTTTTTCTGGAGCCTTGCCCCTGAACACGTACACTGGCGTGTTCCCTTAAATGTTTATTCAAACAGTAAACGTCCCTGGGTGGACTTGAACCACCAACCTTTCGGTTAACAGCCGAACGCGCTAACCAATTGCGCCACAGAGACATGCTAACCTCCTAAAAGGGGCTTGGCATGGATCGCTGTCCCCACCCTCCTTAATGCTCTTTTATTCAAGAGGTTTGTTTGCCTAGAATACAGAGAAGTAGAAGTTGCCTCAAATGAACCCTTTGGAAGCTAAATGTGCACTCGTTTTTAAAGCTTTAGTTCATGTCTTCAATGTTGCTGGAAGCAAGGACGTACATCAAATGATGATGTGTAACAGTTATACTTTTGTTACTGTTTTTCTGGAACCTTTTCCCTGAACACGTAAACTGGCGTGTTCCCTTACATGTTTATTCAAACAGTAAACGTCCCTGGGTGGACTTGAACCACCAACCTTTCGGTTAACAGCCGAACGCGCTAACCAATTGCGCCACAGAGACATGCTAACCTCCTAAAAGGGGCTTGGCATGGATCGCTGGCCCCACCCTCCTTAATTTGCTCTTTTATTCAAGAGGTTTGTTTGCCTAGAATACAGAGAAGTAGAAGTTGCCTCAAATGAACCCTTTGGAAGCTAAATGTGCACTCGTTTTTAAAGCTTTAGTTCATGTCTTCAATGTTGCTGGAAGCAAGGACATACATCAAATGATTATGTGTAACAGTTATACTTTTGTTGCTGGTTTTCTGGAACCTTGCCCCTGAACACCTGAACTTGTGTGTTACCTTACGTGTTTATTCAAACAGTAAACATCCCTGGGTGGACTTGAACCACCAACCTTTCGGTTAACAGCCGAACGCACTGACCAATTGCGCCACAGAGACATGCTACCCTGCTAAAAGGGGCTTGGCATGGATCGCTGGCCCCACCCTCCTTAATTTGCTCTTTTATTCAAGAGGTTTGTTTGCCAAGAATACAGAGAAGTAGAAGTTGCCTCAAATGAACCCTTTGGAAGCTAAATGTGCACTCGTTTTTAAAGCTTTAGTTCATGTCTTCAATGTTGCTGGAAACAAGGACATACATCAAATGATGATGAGTAACAGTTATACTTTTGTTACTGTTTTTCTGGAACCTTACCCCTGAACACGTAAACTGGCGTGTTCCCTTAAATGTTTATTCAAACAGTAAAGGTCCCTGGGTGGACTTGAACCACCAACCTTTCGGTTAACAGCCGAACGCGCTGACCAATTGCGCCACAGAGACATGCTACTCTGCTAAAAGGGGCTTGGCATGGATCGCTGCCCCCACCCTCCTTAATTTGCTCTTTTATTCAAGAGGTTTGTTTGCCTAGAATACAGAGAACTAGAAGTTGCCTCAAATGAAACCTGTGGAAGCTAAATGTGCGCTAGTTTTTAAAGCTTTAGTTCATGTCTTCAATGTTGCTGGAAGCAAGGACGTACCTCAAATGATGATGTGTAACAATTATACTTTTGTTACTGTTTTTCTGGAGCCTTGCCCCTGAACACGTACACTGGCGTGTTCCCTTAAATGTTTATTCAAACAGTAAACGTCCCTGGGTGGACTTGAACCACCAACCTTTCGGTTAACAGCCGAACGCGCTAACCAATTGCGCCACAGAGACATGCTACCCTGCTAAAAGGGGCTTGGCATGGATCGCTGGCCCCACCCTCCTTAATTTGCTCTTTTATTCAA
The DNA here is from genome assembly GCF_949606895.1 of Notothenia rossii. Lineage (NCBI taxonomy): Eukaryota > Metazoa > Chordata > Actinopteri > Perciformes > Nototheniidae > Notothenia > Notothenia rossii. The sequence continues at coordinate 35,428,153 of NC_136901.1, read as the reverse complement.
AACGTTTGTTTGCCTAGAATACAGAGAAGAAGAAGTTGCCTCAAATGAAACCTGTGGAAGCTAAATGTGCACTCGTTTTTAAAGCTTTAGTTCATGTCTTCAATGTTGCTGGAAGCAAGGACGTACATCAAATGATTATGTGTAACAGTTATACTTTTGTTGCTGGTTTTCTGGAACCTTGCCCCTGAACACCCGAACTTGTGTGTTACCTTACATGTTTATTCAAACAGTAAACGTCCCTGGGTGGACTTGAACCACCAACCTTTCGGTTAACAGCCGAATGCGCTGACCAATTGCGCCACAGAGACATGCTACCCTGCTAAAAGGGGCTTGGCATGGATCGCTGGCACCACCCTCCTTAATTTGCTCTTTTATTCAAGAGGTTTGTTTGCCTAGAATACAGAGAAGTAAAAGTTGGCTCAAATGAACCCTTTGGAAGCTAAATGTGCACTCGTTTTTAAAGCTTTAGTTCATGTCTTCAATGTTGCTGGAAGCAAGGACGTACATCAAATGATTATGTGTAACAGTTATACTTTTGTTGCTGGTTTTCTGGAACCTTGCCCCTGAACACGTAAACTGGCGTGTTACCTTAAATGTTTATTCAAACAGTAAACGTCCCTGGGTGGACTTGAACCACCAACCTTTCGGTTAACAGCCGAACGCGCTAACCAATTGCGCCACAGAGACATGCTACCCTGCTAAAAGGGGCTTGGCATGGATCGCTGGCCCCACCCTCCTTAATTTGCTCTTTTATTCAAAACGTTTGTTTGCCTCGAATACAGAGAAGTAGAAGTTGCCTCAAATGAAACCTGTGGAAGCTAAATGTGCACTCGTTTTTAAAGCTTTAGTTCATGTCTTCAATGTTGCTGGAAGCAAGGACGTACATAAAATGATGATGTGTAACAGTTATACTTTTGTTACTGTTTTTCTGGAACCTTGCCCCTGAACACGTAAACTGGCGTGTTCCCTTAAATGTTTATTCAAACAGTAAACGTCCCTGGGTGGACTTGAACCACCAACCTTTCGGTTAACAGCCGAACGCGCTGACCAATTGCGCCACAGAGACATGCTACTCTGCTAAAAGGGGCTTGGCATGGATCGCTGGCCCCACCCTCCTTAATTTGCTCTTTTATTCAAAACGTTTGTTTGCCTCGAATACAGAGAAGTAGAAGTTGCCTCAAATGAAACCTGTGGAAGCTAAATGTGCACTCGTTTTTAAAGCTTTAGTTCATGTCTTCAATGTTGCTGGAAGCAAGGACGTACATCAAATGATGATGTGTAACAGTTATACTTTTGTTACTGTTTTTCTGGAACCTTTTCCCTGAACACGTAAACTGGCGTGTTCCCTTACATGTTTATTCAAACAGTAAACGTCCCTGGGTGGACTTGAACCACCAACCTTTCGGTTAACAGCCGAACGCGCTAACCAATTGCGCCACAGAGACATGCTAACCTCCTAAAAGGGGCTTGGCATGGATCGCTGGCCCCACCCTCCTTAATTTGCTCTTTTATTCAAGAGGTTTGTTTGCCTAGAATACAGAGAAGTAGAAGTTGCCTCAAATGAACCCTTTGGAAGCTAAATGTGCACTCGTTTTTAAAGCTTTAGTTCATGTCTTCAATGTTGCTGGAAGCAAGGACATACATCAAATGATTATGTGTAACAGTTATACTTTTGTTGCTGGTTTTCTGGAACCTTGCCCCTGAACACCTGAACTTGTGTGTTACCTTGCGTGTTTATTCAAACAGTAAACATCCCTGGGTGGACTTGAACCACCAACCTTTCGGTTAACAGCCGAACGCACTGACCAATTGCGCCACAGAGACATGCTACCCTGCTAAAAGGGGCTTGGCATGGATCGCTGGCCCCACCCTCCTTAATTTGCTCTTTTATTCAAGAGGTTTGTTTGCCAAGAATACAGAGAAGTAGAAGTTGCCTCAAATGAACCCTTTGGAAGCTAAATGTGCACTCGTTTTTAAAGCTTTAGTTCATGTCTTCAATGTTGCTGGAAACAAGGACATACATCAAATGATGATGAGTAACAGTTATACTTTTGTTACTGTTTTTCTGGAACCTTACCCCTGAACACGTAAACTGGCGTGTTCCCTTAAATGTTTATTCAAACAGTAAACGTCCCTGGGTGGACTTGAACCACCAACCTTTCGGTTAACAGCCGAACGCGCTGACCAATTGCGCCACAGAGACATGCTACTCTGCTAAAAGGGGCTTGGCATGGATCGCTGCCCCCACCCTCCTTAATTTGCTCTTTTATTCAAGAGGTTTGTTTGCCTAGAATACAGAGAACTAGAAGTTGCCTCAAATGAAACCTGTGGAAGCTAAATGTGCGCTAGTTTTTAAAGCTTTAGTTCATGTCTTCAATGTTGCTGGAAGCAAGGACGTACCTCAAATGATGATGTGTAACAATTATACTTTTGTTACTGTTTTTCTGGAGCCTTGCCCCTGAACACGTACACTGGCGTGTTCCCTTAAATGTTTATTCAAACAGTAAACGTCCCTGGGTGGACTTGAACCACCAACCTTTCGGTTAACAGCCGAACGCGCTAACCAATTGCGCCACAGAGACATGCTACCCTGCTAAAAGGGGCTTGGCATGGATCGCTGGCCCCACCCTCCTTAATTTGCTCTTTTATTCAAAACGTTTGTTTGCCTAGAATACAGAGAAGAAGAAGTTGCCTCAAATGAAACCTGTGGAAGCTAAATGTGCACTCGTTTTTAAAGCTTTAGTTCATGTCTTCAATGTTGCTGGAAGCAAGGACGTACATCAAATGATTATGTGTAACAGTTATACTTTTGTTGCTGGTTTTCTGGAACCTTGCCCCTGAACACCCGAACTTGTGTGTTACCTTACATGTTTATTCAAACAGTAAACGTCCCTGGGTGGACTTGAACCACCAACCTTTCGGTTAACAGCCGAATGCGCTGACCAATTGCGCCACAGAGACATGCTACCCTGCTAAAAGGGGCTTGGCATGGATCGCTGGCACCACCCTCCTTAATTTGCTCTTTTATTCAAGAGGTTTGTTTGCCTAGAATACAGAGAAGTAAAAGTTGGCTCAAATGAACCCTTTGGAAGCTAAATGTGCACTCGTTTTTAAAGCTTTAGTTCATGTCTTCAATGTTGCTGGAAGCAAGGACGTACATCAAATGATTATGTGTAACAGTTATACTTTTGTTGCTGGTTTTCTGGAACCTTGCCCCTGAACACGTAAACTGGCGTGTTCCCTTAAATGTTTATTCAAACAGTAAACGTCCCTGGGTGGACTTGAACCACCAACCTTTCGGTTAACAGCCGAACGCGCTAACCAATTGCGCCACAGAGACATGCTACCCTGCTAAAAGGGGCTTGGCATGGATCGCTGGCCCCACCCTCCTTAATTTGCTCTTTTATTCAAAACGTTTGTTTGCCTCGAATACAGAGAAGTAGAAGTTGCCTCAAATGAAACCTGTGGAAGCTAAATGTGCACTCGTTTTTAAAGCTTTAGTTCATGTCTTCAATGTTGCTGGAAGCAAGGACGTACATAAAATGATGATGTGTAACAGTTATACTTTTGTTACTGTTTTTCTGGAACCTTGCCCCTGAACACGTAAACTGGCGTGTTCCCTTAAATGTTTATTCAAACAGTAAACGTCCCTGGGTGGACTTGAACCACCAACCTTTCGGTTAACAGCCGAACGCACTAACCAATTGCGCCACAGAGACATGCTACCCTCCTAAAAGGGGCTTGGCATGGATCGCTGGCCCCACCCTCCTTAATTTGCTCTTTTATTCAAGAGGTTTGTTTGCCTAGAATACAGAGAAGTAGAAGTTGCCTCAAATGAACCCTTTGGAAGCTAAATGTGCACTCGTTTTTAAAGCTTTAGTTCATGTCTTCAATGTTGCTGGAAGCAAGGACATACATCAAATGATTATGTGTAACAGTTATACTTTTGTTGCTGGTTTTCTGGAACCTTGCCCCTGAACACCTGAACTTGTGTGTTACCTTGCGTGTTTATTCAAACAGTAAACATCCCTGGGTGGACTTGAACCACCAACCTTTCGGTTAACAGCCGAACGCACTGACCAATTGCGCCACAGAGACATGCTACCCTGCTAAAAGGGGCTTGGCATGGATCGCTGGCCCCACCCTCCTTAATTTGCTCTTTTATTCAAGAGGTTTGTTTGCCAAGAATACAGAGAAGTAGAAGTTGCCTCAAATGAACCCTTTGGAAGCTAAATGTGCACTCGTTTTTAAAGCTTTAGTTCATGTCTTCAATGTTGCTGGAAACAAGGACATACATCAAATGATGATGAGTAACAGTTATACTTTTGTTACTGTTTTTCTGGAACCTTACCCCTGAACACGTAAACTGGCGTGTTCCCTTAAATGTTTATTCAAACAGTAAACGTCCCTGGGTGGACTTGAACCACCAACCTTTCGGTTAACAGCCGAACGCGCTGACCAATTGCGCCACAGAGACATGCTACTCTGCTAAAAGGGGCTTGGCATGGATCGCTGCCCCCACCCTCCTTAATTTGCTCTTTTATTCAAGAGGTTTGTTTGCCTAGAATACAGAGAACTAGAAGTTGCCTCAAATGAAACCTGTGGAAGCTAAATGTGCGCTAGTTTTTAAAGCTTTAGTTCATGTCTTCAATGTTGCTGGAAGCAAGGACGTACCTCAAATGATGATGTGTAACAATTATACTTTTGTTACTGTTTTTCTGGAGCCTTGCCCCTGAACACGTACACTGGCGTGTTCCCTTAAATGTTTATTCAAACAGTAAACGTCCCTGGGTGGACTTGAACCACCAACCTTTCGGTTAACAGCCGAACGCGCTGACCAATTGCGCCACAGAGACATGCTACCCTGCTAAAAGGGGCTTGGCATGGATCGCTGGCCCCACCCTCCTTAATTTGCTCTTTTATTCAAGAGGTTTGTTTGCCTAGAATATAGAGAAGTAGAAGTTGGCTCAAATGAACCCTTTGGAAGCTAAATGTGCACTCGTTTTTAAAGCTTTAGTTCATGTCTTCAATGTTGCTGGAAGCAAGGACGTACATCAAATGATTATGTGTAACAGTTATACTTTTGTTGCTGGTTTTCTGGAACCTTGCCCCTGAACACCTGAACTTGTGTGTTACCTTACATGTTTATTCAAACAGTAAACGTCCCTGGGTGGACTTGAACCACCAACCTTTCGGTTAACAGCCGAACGCGCTGATCAATTGCGCCACAGAGACATGCTACTCTGCTAAAAGGGGCTTGGCATGGATCGCTGGCCCCACCCTCCTTAATTTGCTCTTTTATTCAAAACGTTTGTTTGCCTCGAATACAGAGAAGTAGAAGTTGGCTCAAATGAACCCTTTGGAAGCTAAATGTGCACTCGTTTTTAAAGCTTTAGTTCATGTCTTCAATGTTGCTGGAAGCAAGGACGTACATCAAATGATGATGTGTAACAGTTATACTTTTGTTGCTGGTTTTCTGGAACCTTGCCCCTGAACACCTGAACTTGTGTGTTACCTTTCGTGTTTATTCAAACAGTAAACGTCCCTGGGTGGACTTGAACCACCAACCTTTCGGTTAACAGCCGAACGCGCTGACCAATTGCGCCACAGAGACATGCTACCCTGCTAAAAGGGGCTTGGCATGGATCGCTGGCCCCACCCTCCTTAATTTGCTCTTTTATTCAAGAGGTTTGTTTGCCTAGAATACAGAGAAGTAGAAGTTGGCTCAAATGAACCCTTTGGAAGCTAAATGTGCACTCGTTTTTAAAGCTTTAGTTCATGTCTTCAATGTTGCTGGAAGCAAGGACGTACATCAAATGATTATGTGTAACAGTTATACTTTTGTTGCTGGTTTTCTGGAACCTTGCCCGTGAACACGTAAACTGGCGTGTTCCCTTAAATGTTTATTCAAACAGTAAACGTCCCTGGGTGGACTTGAACCACCAACCTTTCGGTTAACAGCCGAACGCGCTAACCAATTGCGCCACAGAGACATGCTACCCTGCTAAAAGGGGCTTGGCATGGATCGCTGGCCCCACCCTCCTTAATTTGCTCTTTTATTCAAAACGTTTGTTTGCCTCGAATACAGAGAAGTAGAAGTTGCCTCAAATGAAACCTGTGGAAGCTAAATGTGCACTCGTTTTTAAAGCTTTAGTTCATGTCTTCAATGTTGCTGGAAGCAAGGACGTACATAAAATGATGATGTGTAACAGTTATACTTTTGTTACTGTTTTTCTGGAACCTTGCCCCTGAACACGTAAACTGGCGTGTTCCCTTAAATGTTTATTCAAACAGTAAACGTCCCTGGGTGGACTTGAACCACCAACCTTTCGGTTAACAGCCGAACGCGCTGACCAATTGCGCCACAGAGACATGCTACTCTGCTAAAAGGGGCTTGGCATGGATCGCTGGCCCCACCCTCCTTAATTTGCTCTTTTATTCAAAACGTTTGTTTGCCTCGAATACAGAGAAGTAGAAGTTGCCTCAAATGAAACCTGTGGAAGCTAAATGTGCACTCGTTTTTAAAGCTTTAGTTCATGTCTTCAATGTTGCTGGAAGCAAGGACGTACATCAAATGATGATGTGTAACAGTTATACTTTTGTTACTGTTTTTCTGGAACCTTTTCCCTGAACACGTAAACTGGCGTGTTCCCTTACATGTTTATTCAAACAGTAAACGTCCCTGGGTGGACTTGAACCACCAACCTTTCGGTTAACAGCCGAACGCGCTAACCAATTGCGCCACAGAGACATGCTAACCTCCTAAAAGGGGCTTGGCATGGATCGCTGGCCCCACCCTCCTTAATTTGCTCTTTTATTCAAGAGGTTTGTTTGCCTAGAATACAGAGAAGTAGAAGTTGCCTCAAATGAACCCTTTGGAAGCTAAATGTGCACTCGTTTTTAAAGCTTTAGTTCATGTCTTCAATGTTGCTGGAAGCAAGGACATACATCAAATGATTATGTGTAACAGTTATACTTTTGTTGCTGGTTTTCTGGAACCTTGCCCCTGAACACCTGAACTTGTGTGTTACCTTGCGTGTTTATTCAAACAGTAAACATCCCTGGGTGGACTTGAACCACCAACCTTTCGGTTAACAGCCGAACGCACTGACCAATTGCGCCACAGAGACATGCTACCCTGCTAAAAGGGGCTTGGCATGGATCGCTGGCCCCACCCTCCTTAATTTGCTCTTTTATTCAAGAGGTTTGTTTGCCAAGAATACAGAGAAGTAGAAGTTGCCTCAAATGAACCCTTTGGAAGCTAAATGTGCACTCGTTTTTAAAGCTTTAGTTCATGTCTTCAATGTTGCTGGAAACAAGGACATACATCAAATGATGATGAGTAACAGTTATACTTTTGTTACTGTTTTTCTGGAACCTTACCCCTGAACACGTAAACTGGCGTGTTCCCTTAAATGTTTATTCAAACAGTAAACGTCCCTGGGTGGACTTGAACCACCAACCTTTCGGTTAACAGCCGAACGCGCTGACCAATTGCGCCACAGAGACATGCTACTCTGCTAAAAGGGGCTTGGCATGGATCGCTGCCCCCACCCTCCTTAATTTGCTCTTTTATTCAAGAGGTTTGTTTGCCTAGAATACAGAGAACTAGAAGTTGCCTCAAATGAAACCTGTGGAAGCTAAATGTGCGCTAGTTTTTAAAGCTTTAGTTCATGTCTTCAATGTTGCTGGAAGCAAGGACGTACCTCAAATGATGATGTGTAACAATTATACTTTTGTTACTGTTTTTCTGGAGCCTTGCCCCTGAACACGTACACTGGCGTGTTCCCTTAAATGTTTATTCAAACAGTAAACGTCCCTGGGTGGACTTGAACCACCAACCTTTCGGTTAACAGCCGAACGCGCTAACCAATTGCGCCACAGAGACATGCTACCCTGCTAAAAGGGGCTTGGCATGGATCGCTGGCCCCACCCTCCTTAATTTGCTCTTTTATTCAAAACGTTTGTTTGCCTAGAATACAGAGAAGAAGAAGTTGCCTCAAATGAAACCTGTGGAAGCTAAATGTGCACTCGTTTTTAAAGCTTTAGTTCATGTCTTCAATGTTGCTGGAAGCAAGGACGTACATCAAATGATTATGTGTAACAGTTATACTTTTGTTGCTGGTTTTCTGGAACCTTGCCCCTGAACACCCGAACTTGTGTGTTACCTTACATGTTTATTCAAACAGTAAACGTCCCTGGGTGGACTTGAACCACCAACCTTTCGGTTAACAGCCGAATGCGCTGACCAATTGCGCCACAGAGACATGCTACCCTGCTAAAAGGGGCTTGGCATGGATCGCTGGCACCACCCTCCTTAATTTGCTCTTTTATTCAAAACGTTTGTTTGCCTCGAATACAGAGAAGTAGAAGTTGCCTCAAATGAAACCTGTGGAAGCTAAATGTGCACTCGTTTTTAAAGCTTTAGTTCATGTCTTCAATGTTGCTGGAAGCAAGGACGTACATAAAATGATGATGTGTAACAGTTATACTTTTGTTACTGTTTTTCTGGAACCTTGCCCCTGAACACGTAAACTGGCGTGTTCCCTTAAATGTTTATTCAAACAGTAAACGTCCCTGGGTGGACTTGAACCACCAACCTTTCGGTTAACAGCCGAACGCGCTGACCAATTGCGCCACAGAGACATGCTACTCTGCTAAAAGGGGCTTGGCATGGATCGCTGGCCCCACCCTCCTTAATTTGCTCTTTTATTCAAAACGTTTGTTTGCCTCGAATACAGAGAAGTAGAAGTTGCCTCAAATGAAACCTGTGGAAGCTAAATGTGCACTCGTTTTTAAAGCTTTAGTTCATGTCTTCAATGTTGCTGGAAGCAAGGACGTACATCAAATGATGATGTGTAACAGTTATACTTTTGTTACTGTTTTTCTGGAACCTTTTCCCTGAACACGTAAACTGGCGTGTTCCCTTACATGTTTATTCAAACAGTAAACGTCCCTGGGTGGACTTGAACCACCAACCTTTCGGTTAACAGCCGAACGCGCTAACCAATTGCGCCACAGAGACATGCTAACCTCCTAAAAGGGGCTTGGCATGGATCGCTGGCCCCACCCTCCTTAATTTGCTCTTTTATTCAAGAGGTTTGTTTGCCTAGAATACAGAGAAGTAGAAGTTGCCTCAAATGAACCCTTTGGAAGCTAAATGTGCACTCGTTTTTAAAGCTTTAGTTCATGTCTTCAATGTTGCTGGAAGCAAGGACATACATCAAATGATTATGTGTAACAGTTATACTTTTGTTGCTGGTTTTCTGGAACCTTGCCCCTGAACACCTGAACTTGTGTGTTACCTTGCGTGTTTATTCAAACAGTAAACATCCCTGGGTGGACTTGAACCACCAACCTTTCGGTTAACAGCCGAACGCACTGACCAATTGCGCCACAGAGACATGCTACCCTGCTAAAAGGGGCTTGGCATGGATCGCTGGCCCCACCCTCCTTAATTTGCTCTTTTATTCAAGAGGTTTGTTTGCCAAGAATACAGAGAAGTAGAAGTTGCCTCAAATGAACCCTTTGGAAGCTAAATGTGCACTCGTTTTTAAAGCTTTAGTTCATGTCTTCAATGTTGCTGGAAACAAGGACATACATCAAATGATGATGAGTAACAGTTATACTTTTGTTACTGTTTTTCTGGAACCTTACCCCTGAACACGTAAACTGGCGTGTTCCCTTAAATGTTTATTCAAACAGTAAACGTCCCTGGGTGGACTTGAACCACCAACCTTTCGGTTAACAGCCGAACGCGCTGACCAATTGCGCCACAGAGACATGCTACTCTGCTAAAAGGGGCTTGGCATGGATCGCTGCCCCCACCCTCCTTAATTTGCTCTTTTATTCAAGAGGTTTGTTTGCCTAGAATACAGAGAACTAGAAGTTGCCTCAAATGAAACCTGTGGAAGCTAAATGTGCGCTAGTTTTTAAAGCTTTAGTTCATGTCTTCAATGTTGCTGGAAGCAAGGACGTACCTCAAATGATGATGTGTAACAATTATACTTTTGTTACTGTTTTTCTGGAGCCTTGCCCCTGAACACGTACACTGGCGTGTTCCCTTAAATGTTTATTCAAACAGTAAACGTCCCTGGGTGGACTTGAACCACCAACCTTTCGGTTAACAGCCGAACGCGCTAACCAATTGCGCCACAGAGACATGCTACCCTGCTAAAAGGGGCTTGGCATGGATCGCTGGCCCCACCCTCCTTAATTTGCTCTTTTATTCAAAACGTTTGTTTGCCTAGAATACAGAGAAGAAGAAGTTGCCTCAAATGAAACCTGTGGAAGCTAAATGTGCACTCGTTTTTAAAGCTTTAGTTCATGTCTTCAATGTTGCTGGAAGCAAGGACGTACATCAAATGATTATGTGTAACAGTTATACTTTTGTTGCTGGTTTTCTGGAACCTTGCCCCTGAACACCCGAACTTGTGTGTTACCTTACATGTTTATTCAAACAGTAAACGTCCCTGGGTGGACTTGAACCACCAACCTTTCGGTTAACAGCCGAATGCGCTGACCAATTGCGCCACAGAGACATGCTACCCTGCTAAAAGGGGCTTGGCATGGATCGCTGGCACCACCCTCCTTAATTTGCTCTTTTATTCAAGAGGTTTGTTTGCCTAGAATACAGAGAAGTAAAAGTTGGCTCAAATGAACCCTTTGGAAGCTAAATGTGCACTCGTTTTTAAAGCTTTAGTTCATGTCTTCAATGTTGCTGGAAGCAAGGACGTACATCAAATGATTATGTGTAACAGTTATACTTTTGTTGCTGGTTTTCTGGAACCTTGCCCCTGAACACGTAAACTGGCGTGTTCCCTTAAATGTTTATTCAAACAGTAAACGTCCCTGGGTGGACTTGAACCACCAACCTTTCGGTTAACAGCCGAACGCGCTAACCAATTGCGCCACAGAGACATGCTACCCTGCTAAAAGGGGCTTGGCATGGATCGCTGGCCCCACCCTCCTTAATTTGCTCTTTTATTCAAAACGTTTGTTTGCCTCGAATACAGAGAAGTAGAAGTTGCCTCAAATGAAACCTGTGGAAGCTAAATGTGCACTCGTTTTTAAAGCTTTAGTTCATGTCTTCAATGTTGCTGGAAGCAAGGACGTACATAAAATGATGATGTGTAACAGTTATACTTTTGTTACTGTTTTTCTGGAACCTTGCCCCTGAACACGTAAACTGGCGTGTTCCCTTAAATGTTTATTCAAACAGTAAACGTCCCTGGGTGGACTTGAACCACCAACCTTTCGGTTAACAGCCGAACGCACTAACCAATTGCGCCACAGAGACATGCTACCCTCCTAAAAGGGGCTTGGCATGGATCGCTGGCCCCACCCTCCTTAATTTGCTCTTTTATTCAAGAGGTTTGTTTGCCTAGAATACAGAGAAGTAGAAGTTGCCTCAAATGAACCCTTTGGAAGCTAAATGTGCACTCGTTTTTAAAGCTTTAGTTCATGTCTTCAATGTTGCTGGAAGCAAGGACATACATCAAATGATTATGTGTAACAGTTATACTTTTGTTGCTGGTTTTCTGGAACCTTGCCCCTGAACACCTGAACTTGTGTGTTACCTTGCGTGTTTATTCAAACAGTAAACATCCCTGGGTGGACTTGAACCACCAACCTTTCGGTTAACAGCCGAACGCACTGACCAATTGCGCCACAGAGACATGCTACCCTGCTAAAAGGGGCTTGGCATGGATCGCTGGCCCCACCCTCCTTAATTTGCTCTTTTATTCAAGAGGTTTGTTTGCCAAGAATACAGAGAAGTAGAAGTTGCCTCAAATGAACCCTTTGGAAGCTAAATGTGCACTCGTTTTTAAAGCTTTAGTTCATGTCTTCAATGTTGCTGGAAACAAGGACATACATCAAATGATGATGAGTAACAGTTATACTTTTGTTACTGTTTTTCTGGAACCTTACCCCTGAACACGTAAACTGGCGTGTTCCCTTAAATGTTTATTCAAACAGTAAACGTCCCTGGGTGGACTTGAACCACCAACCTTTCGGTTAACAGCCGAACGCGCTGACCAATTGCGCCACAGAGACATGCTACTCTGCTAAAAGGGGCTTGGCATGGATCGCTGCCCCCACCCTCCTTAATTTGCTCTTTTATTCAAGAGGTTTGTTTGCCTAGAATACAGAGAACTAGAAGTTGCCTCAAATGAAACCTGTGGAAGCTAAATGTGCGCTAGTTTTTAAAGCTTTAGTTCATGTCTTCAATGTTGCTGGAAGCAAGGACGTACCTCAAATGATGATGTGTAACAATTATACTTTTGTTACTGTTTTTCTGGAGCCTTGCCCCTGAACACGTACACTGGCGTGTTCCCTTAAATGTTTATTCAAACAGTAAACGTCCCTGGGTGGACTTGAACCACCAACCTTTCGGTTAACAGCCGAACGCGCTGACCAATTGCGCCACAGAGACATGCTACCCTGCTAAAAGGGGCTTGGCATGGATCGCTGGCCCCACCCTCCTTAATTTGCTCTTTTATTCAAGAGGTTTGTTTGCCTAGAATATAGAGAAGTAGAAGTTGGCTCAAATGAACCCTTTGGAAGCTAAATGTGCACTCGTTTTTAAAGCTTTAGTTCATGTCTTCAATGTTGCTGGAAGCAAGGACGTACATCAAATGATTATGTGTAACAGTTATACTTTTGTTGCTGGTTTTCTGGAACCTTGCCCCTGAACACCTGAACTTGTGTGTTACCTTACATGTTTATTCAAACAGTAAACGTCCCTGGGTGGACTTGAACCACCAACCTTTCGGTTAACAGCCGAACGCGCTGATCAATTGCGCCACAGAGACATGCTACTCTGCTAAAAGGGGCTTGGCATGGATCGCTGGCCCCACCCTCCTTAATTTGCTCTTTTATTCAAAACGTTTGTTTGCCTCGAATACAGAGAAGTAGAAGTTGGCTCAAATGAACCCTTTGGAAGCTAAATGTGCACTCGTTTTTAAAGCTTTAGTTCATGTCTTCAATGTTGCTGGAAGCAAGGACGTACATCAAATGATGATGTGTAACAGTTATACTTTTGTTGCTGGTTTTCTGGAACCTTGCCCCTGAACACCTGAACTTGTGTGTTACCTTTCGTGTTTATTCAAACAGTAAACGTCCCTGGGTGGACTTGAACCACCAACCTTTCGGTTAACAGCCGAACGCGCTGACCAATTGCGCCACAGAGACATGCTACCCTGCTAAAAGGGGCTTGGCATGGATCGCTGGCCCCACCCTCCTTAATTTGCTCTTTTATTCAAGAGGTTTGTTTGCCTAGAATACAGAGAAGTAGAAGTTGGCTCAAATGAACCCTTTGGAAGCTAAATGTGCACTCGTTTTTAAAGCTTTAGTTCATGTCTTCAATGTTGCTGGAAGCAAGGACGTACATCAAATGATTATGTGTAACAGTTATACTTTTGTTGCTGGTTTTCTGGAACCTTGCCCGTGAACACGTAAACTGGCGTGTTCCCTTAAATGTTTATTCAAACAGTAAACGTCCCTGGGTGGACTTGAACCACCAACCTTTCGGTTAACAGCCGAACGCGCTAACCAATTGCGCCACAGAGACATGCTACCCTGCTAAAAGGGGCTTGGCATGGATCGCTGGCCCCACCCTCCTTAATTTGCTCTTTTATTCAAAACGTTTGTTTGCCTCGAATACAGAGAAGTAGAAGTTGCCTCAAATGAAACCTGTGGAAGCTAAATGTGCACTCGTTTTTAAAGCTTTAGTTCATGTCTTCAATGTTGCTGGAAGCAAGGACGTACATAAAATGATGATGTGTAACAGTTATACTTTTGTTACTGTTTTTCTGGAACCTTGCCCCTGAACACGTAAACTGGCGTGTTCCCTTAAATGTTTATTCAAACAGTAAACGTCCCTGGGTGGACTTGAACCACCAACCTTTCGGTTAACAGCCGAACGCGCTGACCAATTGCGCCACAGAGACATGCTACTCTGCTAAAAGGGGCTTGGCATGGATCGCTGGCCCCACCCTCCTTAATTTGCTCTTTTATTCAAAACGTTTGTTTGCCTCGAATACAGAGAAGTAGAAGTTGCCTCAAATGAAACCTGTGGAAGCTAAATGTGCACTCGTTTTTAAAGCTTTAGTTCATGTCTTCAATGTTGCTGGAAGCAAGGACGTACATCAAATGATGATGTGTAACAGTTATACTTTTGTTACTGTTTTTCTGGAACCTTTTCCCTGAACACGTAAACTGGCGTGTTCCCTTACATGTTTATTCAAACAGTAAACGTCCCTGGGTGGACTTGAACCACCAACCTTTCGGTTAACAGCCGAACGCGCTAACCAATTGCGCCACAGAGACATGCTAACCTCCTAAAAGGGGCTTGGCATGGATCGCTGGCCCCACCCTCCTTAATTTGCTCTTTTATTCAAGAGGTTTGTTTGCCTAGAATACAGAGAAGTAGAAGTTGCCTCAAATGAACCCTTTGGAAGCTAAATGTGCACTCGTTTTTAAAGCTTTAGTTCATGTCTTCAATGTTGCTGGAAGCAAGGACATACATCAAATGATTATGTGTAACAGTTATACTTTTGTTGCTGGTTTTCTGGAACCTTGCCCCTGAACACCTGAACTTGTGTGTTACCTTGCGTGTTTATTCAAACAGTAAACATCCCTGGGTGGACTTGAACCACCAACCTTTCGGTTAACAGCCGAACGCACTGACCAATTGCGCCACAGAGACATGCTACCCTGCTAAAAGGGGCTTGGCATGGATCGCTGGCCCCACCCTCCTTAATTTGCTCTTTTATTCAAGAGGTTTGTTTGCCAAGAATACAGAGAAGTAGAAGTTGCCTCAAATGAACCCTTTGGAAGCTAAATGTGCACTCGTTTTTAAAGCTTTAGTTCATGTCTTCAATGTTGCTGGAAACAAGGACATACATCAAATGATGATGAGTAACAGTTATACTTTTGTTACTGTTTTTCTGGAACCTTACCCCTGAACACGTAAACTGGCGTGTTCCCTTAAATGTTTATTCAAACAGTAAACGTCCCTGGGTGGACTTGAACCACCAACCTTTCGGTTAACAGCCGAACGCGCTGACCAATTGCGCCACAGAGACATGCTACTCTGCTAAAAGGGGCTTGGCATGGATCGCTGCCCCCACCCTCCTTAATTTGCTCTTTTATTCAAGAGGTTTGTTTGCCTAGAATACAGAGAACTAGAAGTTGCCTCAAATGAAACCTGTGGAAGCTAAATGTGCGCTAGTTTTTAAAGCTTTAGTTCATGTCTTCAATGTTGCTGGAAGCAAGGACGTACCTCAAATGATGATGTGTAACAATTATACTTTTGTTACTGTTTTTCTGGAGCCTTGCCCCTGAACACGTACACTGGCGTGTTCCCTTAAATGTTTATTCAAACAGTAAACGTCCCTGGGTGGACTTGAACCACCAACCTTTCGGTTAACAGCCGAACGCGCTAACCAATTGCGCCACAGAGACATGCTACCCTGCTAAAAGGGGCTTGGCATGGATCGCTGGCCCCACCCTCCTTAATTTGCTCTTTTATTCAAAACGTTTGTTTGCCTAGAATACAGAGAAGAAGAAGTTGCCTCAAATGAAACCTGTGGAAGCTAAATGTGCACTCGTTTTTAAAGCTTTAGTTCATGTCTTCAATGTTGCTGGAAGCAAGGACGTACATCAAATGATTATGTGTAACAGTTATACTTTTGTTGCTGGTTTTCTGGAACCTTGCCCCTGAACACCCGAACTTGTGTGTTACCTTACATGTTTATTCAAACAGTAAACGTCCCTGGGTGGACTTGAACCACCAACCTTTCGGTTAACAGCCGAATGCGCTGACCAATTGCGCCACAGAGACATGCTACCCTGCTAAAAGGGGCTTGGCATGGATCGCTGGCACCACCCTCCTTAATTTGCTCTTTTATTCAAGAGGTTTGTTTGCCTAGAATACAGAGAAGTAAAAGTTGGCTCAAATGAACCCTTTGGAAGCTAAATGTGCACTCGTTTTTAAAGCTTTAGTTCATGTCTTCAATGTTGCTGGAAGCAAGGACGTACATCAAATGATTATGTGTAACAGTTATACTTTTGTTGCTGGTTTTCTGGAACCTTGCCCCTGAACACGTAAACTGGCGTGTTCCCTTAAATGTTTATTCAAACAGTAAACGTCCCTGGGTGGACTTGAACCACCAACCTTTCGGTTAACAGCCGAACGCGCTAACCAATTGCGCCACAGAGACATGCTACCCTGCTAAAAGGGGCTTGGCATGGATCGCTGGCCCCACCCTCCTTAATTTGCTCTTTTATTCAAAACGTTTGTTTGCCTCGAATACAGAGAAGTAGAAGTTGCCTCAAATGAAACCTGTGGAAGCTAAATGTGCACTCGTTTTTAAAGCTTTAGTTCATGTCTTCAATGTTGCTGGAAGCAAGGACGTACATAAAATGATGATGTGTAACAGTTATACTTTTGTTACTGTTTTTCTGGAACCTTGCCCCTGAACACGTAAACTGGCGTGTTCCCTTAAATGTTTATTCAAACAGTAAACGTCCCTGGGTGGACTTGAACCACCAACCTTTCGGTTAACAGCCGAACGCACTAACCAATTGCGCCACAGAGACATGCTACCCTCCTAAAAGGGGCTTGGCATGGATCGCTGGCCCCACCCTCCTTAATTTGCTCTTTTATTCAAGAGGTTTGTTTGCCTAGAATACAGAGAAGTAGAAGTTGCCTCAAATGAACCCTTTGGAAGCTAAATGTGCACTCGTTTTTAAAGCTTTAGTTCATGTCTTCAATGTTGCTGGAAGCAAGGACATACATCAAATGATTATGTGTAACAGTTATACTTTTGTTGCTGGTTTTCTGGAACCTTGCCCCTGAACACCTGAACTTGTGTGTTACCTTGCGTGTTTATTCAAACAGTAAACATCCCTGGGTGGACTTGAACCACCAACCTTTCGGTTAACAGCCGAACGCACTGACCAATTGCGCCACAGAGACATGCTACCCTGCTAAAAGGGGCTTGGCATGGATCGCTGGCCCCACCCTCCTTAATTTGCTCTTTTATTCAAGAGGTTTGTTTGCCAAGAATACAGAGAAGTAGAAGTTGCCTCAAATGAACCCTTTGGAAGCTAAATGTGCACTCGTTTTTAAAGCTTTAGTTCATGTCTTCAATGTTGCTGGAAACAAGGACATACATCAAATGATGATGAGTAACAGTTATACTTTTGTTACTGTTTTTCTGGAACCTTACCCCTGAACACGTAAACTGGCGTGTTCCCTTAAATGTTTATTCAAACAGTAAACGTCCCTGGGTGGACTTGAACCACCAACCTTTCGGTTAACAGCCGAACGCGCTGACCAATTGCGCCACAGAGACATGCTACTCTGCTAAAAGGGGCTTGGCATGGATCGCTGCCCCCACCCTCCTTAATTTGCTCTTTTATTCAAGAGGTTTGTTTGCCTAGAATACAGAGAACTAGAAGTTGCCTCAAATGAAACCTGTGGAAGCTAAATGTGCGCTAGTTTTTAAAGCTTTAGTTCATGTCTTCAATGTTGCTGGAAGCAAGGACGTACCTCAAATGATGATGTGTAACAATTATACTTTTGTTACTGTTTTTCTGGAGCCTTGCCCCTGAACACGTACACTGGCGTGTTCCCTTAAATGTTTATTCAAACAGTAAACGTCCCTGGGTGGACTTGAACCACCAACCTTTCGGTTAACAGCCGAACGCGCTGACCAATTGCGCCACAGAGACATGCTACCCTGCTAAAAGGGGCTTGGCATGGATCGCTGGCCCCACCCTCCTTAATTTGCTCTTTTATTCAAGAGGTTTGTTTGCCTAGAATATAGAGAAGTAGAAGTTGGCTCAAATGAACCCTTTGGAAGCTAAATGTGCACTCGTTTTTAAAGCTTTAGTTCATGTCTTCAATGTTGCTGGAAGCAAGGACGTACATCAAATGATTATGTGTAACAGTTATACTTTTGTTGCTGGTTTTCTGGAACCTTGCCCCTGAACACCTGAACTTGTGTGTTACCTTACATGTTTATTCAAACAGTAAACGTCCCTGGGTGGACTTGAACCACCAACCTTTCGGTTAACAGCCGAACGCGCTGATCAATTGCGCCACAGAGACATGCTACTCTGCTAAAAGGGGCTTGGCATGGATCGCTGGCCCCACCCTCCTTAATTTGCTCTTTTATTCAAAACGTTTGTTTGCCTCGAATACAGAGAAGTAGAAGTTGGCTCAAATGAACCCTTTGGAAGCTAAATGTGCACTCGTTTTTAAAGCTTTAGTTCATGTCTTCAATGTTGCTGGAAGCAAGGACGTACATCAAATGATGATGTGTAACAGTTATACTTTTGTTGCTGGTTTTCTGGAACCTTGCCCCTGAACACCTGAACTTGTGTGTTACCTTTCGTGTTTATTCAAACAGTAAACGTCCCTGGGTGGACTTGAACCACCAACCTTTCGGTTAACAGCCGAACGCGCTGACCAATTGCGCCACAGAGACATGCTACCCTGCTAAAAGGGGCTTGGCATGGATCGCTGGCCCCACCCTCCTTAATTTGCTCTTTTATTCAAGAGGTTTGTTTGCCTAGAATACAGAGAAGTAGAAGTTGGCTCAAATGAACCCTTTGGAAGCTAAATGTGCACTCGTTTTTAAAGCTTTAGTTCATGTCTTCAATGTTGCTGGAAGCAAGGACGTACATCAAATGATTATGTGTAACAGTTATACTTTTGTTGCTGGTTTTCTGGAACCTTGCCCGTGAACACCTGAACTTGTGTGTTACCTTACATGTTTATTCAAACAGTAAACGTCCCTGGGTGGACTTGAACCACCAACCTTTCGGTTAACAGCCGAACGCGCTGACCAATTGCGCCACAGAGACATGCTACTCTGCTAAAAGGGGCTTGGCATGGATCGCTGGCCCCACCCTCCTTAATTTGCTCTTTTATTCAAAACGTTTGTTTGCCTCGAATACAGAGAAGTAGAAGTTGCCTCAAATGAAACCTGTGGAAGCTAAATGTGCACTCGTTTTTAAAGCTTTAGTTCATGTCTTCAATGTTGCTGGAAGCAAGGACGTACATCAAATGATGATGTGTAACAGTTATACTTTTGTTACTGTTTTTCTGGAACCTTTTCCCTGAACACGTAAACTGGCGTGTTCCCTTACATGTTTATTCAAACAGTAAACGTCCCTGGGTGGACTTGAACCACCAACCTTTCGGTTAACAGCCGAACGCGCTAACCAATTGCGCCACAGAGACATGCTACTCTGCTAAAAGGGGCTTGGCATGGATCGCTGGCCCCACCCTCCTTAATTTGCTCTTTTATTCAAGAGGTTTGTTTGCGTAGAATACAGAGAAGTAGAAGTTGGCTCAAATGAACCCTTTGGAAGCTAAATGTGCACTCGTTTTTAAAGCTTTAGTTCATGTCTTCAATGTTGCTGGAAGCAAGGACGTACATCAAATGATGATGTGTAACAGTTATACTTTTGTTGCTGGTTTTCTGGAACCTTGCCCCTGAACACCTGAACTTGTGTGTTACCTTACGTGTTTATTCAAACAGTAAACGTCCCTGGGTGGACTTGAACAACCAACCTTTTGGTTAACAGCCGAACGCGCTGAACAATTGCGCCACAGAGACATGCTACCCTGCTAAAAGGGGCTTGGCATGGATCGCTGGCCCCACCCTCCTTAATTTGCTCTTTTATTCAAGAGGTTTGTTTGCCTAGAATACAGAGAAGTAGAAGTTGGCTCAAATGAACCCTTTGGAAGCTAAATGTGCACTCGTTTTTAAAGCTTTAGTTCATGTCTTCAATGTTGCTGGAAGCAAGGACGTACATCAAATGATTATGTGTAACAGTTATACTTTTGTTGCTGGTTTTCTGGAACCTTGCCCCTGAACACGTAAACTGGCGTGTTCCCTTAAATGTTTATTCAAACAGTAAACGTCCCTGGGTGGACTTGAACCACCAACCTTTCGGTTAACAGCCGAACGCCCTAACCAATTGCGCCACAGAGACATGCTACCCTGCTAAAAGGGGCTTGGCATGGATCGCTGGCCCCACCCTCCTTAATTTGCTCTTTTATTCAAAACGTTTGTTTGCCTCGAATACAGAGAAGTAGAAGTTGCCTCAAATGAAACCTGTGGAAGCTAAATGTGCACTCGTTTTTAAAGCTTTAGTTCATGTCTTCAATGTTGCTGGAAGCAAGGACGTACATCAAATGATGATGTGTAACAGTTATACTTTTGTTACTGTTTTTCTGGAACCTTGCCCCTGAACACGTAAACTGGCGTGTTCCCTTAAATGTTTATTCAAACAGTAAACGTCCCTGGGTGGACTTGAACCACCAACCTTTCGGTTAACAGCCGAACGCGCTAACCAATTGCGCCACAGAGACATGCTACCCTGCTAAAAGGGGCTTGGCATGGATCGCTGGCCCCACCCTCCTTAATTTGCTCTTTTATTCAAGAGGTTTGTTTGCCTAGAATACAGAGAAGAAGAAGTTGCCTCAAATGAAACCTGTGGAAGCTAAATGTGCACTCGTTTTTAAAGCTTTAGTTCATGTCTTCAATGTTGCTGGAAGCAAGGACGTACATCAAATTATGATGTGTAACAGTTATACTTTTGTTGCTGGTTTTCTGGAACATTGCCCCTGAACACCTGAACTTGTGTGTTACCTTACGTGTTTATTCAAACCGTAAACGTCCCTGGGTGGACTTGAACCACCAACCTTTTGGTTAACAGCCGAACGCACTGACCAATTGTGCCACAAAGACATGCTACTCTGCTAAAAGGGGCTTGGCATGGATCGCTGGCCCCACCCTCCTTAATTTGCTCTTTTATTCAAGAGGTTTGTTTGCCTAGAATACAGAGAAGAAGAAGTTGCCTCAAATGAACCCTTTGGAAGCTAAATGTGCACTCGTTTTTAAAGCTTTAGTTCATGTCTTCAATGTTGCTGGAAGCAAGGACGTACATCAAATGATTATGTGTAACAGTTATACTTTTGTTGCTGGTTTTCTGGAACCTTGCCCCTGAACACCTGAACTTGTGTGTTACCTTACGTGTTCATTCAAACAGTAAACGTCCCTGGGTGGACTTGAACCACCAACCTTTCGGTTAACAGCCGAACGCGCTGACCAATTGCGCCACAGAGACATGCTACCCTGCTAAAAGGGGCTTGGCATGGATCGCTGGCCCCACCCTCCTTAATTTGCTCTTTTATTCAAGAGGTTTGTTTGCCTAGAATACAGAGAAGAAGAAGTTGCCTCAAATGAAACCTGTGGAAGCTAAATGTGCACTCGTTTTTTAAAGCTTTAGTTCATGTCTTCAATGTTGCTGGAAGCAAGGACATACATCAAATGATTATGTGTAACAGTTATACTTTTGTTGCTGGTTTTCTGGAACCTTGCCCCTGAACACCTGAACTTGTGTGTTACCTTACGTGTTTATTCAAACAGTAAACGTCCCTGGGTGGACTTGAACCACAAACCTTTCGGTTAACAGCCGAACGCGCTGACCAATTGCGCCACAGAGACATGCTACTCTGCTAAAAGGGGCTTGGAATGGATCGCTGGCCCCACCCTCCTTAATTTGCTCTTTTATTCAAAACGTTTGTTTGCCTCGAATATAGAGAAGTAGAAGTTGCCTCAAATGAAACCTGTGGAAGCTAAATGTACACTCGTTTTTAAAGCTTTAGTTCATGTCTTCAATGTTGCTGGAAGCAAGGACGTACATCAAATGATGATGTGTAACAGTTATACTTTTGTTACTGTTTTTCTGGAACCTTGCCCCTGAACACGTAAACTGGCGTGTTCCCTTAAATGTTTATTCAAACAGTAAACGTCCCTGGGTGGACTTGAACCACCAACCTTTCGGTTAACAGCCGAACGCGCTAACCAATTGCGCCACAGAGACATGCTAACCTCCTAAAAGGGGCTTGGCATGGATCGCTGGCCTCACCCTCCTTAATTTGCTCTTTTATTCAAGAGGTTTGTTTGCCTAGAATACAGAGAAGTAGAAGTTGCCTCAAATGAACCCTTTGGAAGCTAAATGTGCACTCGTTTTTAAAGCTTTAGTTCATGTCTTCAATGTTGCTGGAAGCAAGGACGTACATCAAATGATTATGTGTAACAGTTATACTTTTGTTGCTGGTTTTCTGGAACCTTGCCCCTGAACACCTGAACTTGTGTGTTACCTTACGTGTTCATTCAAACAGTAAACGTCCCTGGGTGGACTTGAACCACCAACCTTTCGGTTAACAGCCGAACGCGCTGACCAATTGCGCCACAGAGACATGCTACCCTGCTAAAAGGGGCTTGGCATGGATCGCTGGCCCCACCCTCCTTAATTTGCTCTTTTATTCAAGAGGTTTGTTTGCCTAGAATACAGAGAAGAAGAAGTTGCCTCAAATGAAACCTGTGGAAGCTAAATGTGCACTCGTTTTTTAAAGCTTTAGTTCATGTCTTCAATGTTGCTGGAAACAAGGACATACATCAAATGATGATGAGTAACAGTTATACTTTTGTTACTGTTTTTCTGGAACCTTGCCCCTGAACACCTGAACTTGTGTGTTACCTTACGTGTTTATTCAAACAGTAAACGTCCCTGGGTGGACTTGAACCACCAACCTTTCGGTTAACAGCCGAACGCGCTGACCAATTGCGCCACAGAGACATGCTACCCTGCTGAATGGGGCTTGGCATGGATCGCTGGCCCCACCCTCCTTAATTTGCTCTTTTATTCAAGAGGTTTGTTTGCCTAGAATACAGAGAAGAAGAAGTTGCCTCAAATGAAACCTGTGGAAGCTAAATGTGCACTCGTTTTTTAAAGCTTTAGTTCATGTCTTCAATGTTGCTGGAAACAAGGACATACATCAAATGATGATGAGTAACAGTTATACTTTTGTTACTGTTTTTCTGGAACCTTGCCCCTGAACACGTAAACTGGCGTGTTCCCTTACGTGTTTATTCAAACAGTAAACGTCCCTGGGTGGACTTGAACCACCAACCTTTCGGTTAACAGCCGAACGCGCTGACCAATTGCGCCACAGAGACATGCTACTCTGCTAAAAGGGGCTTGGAATGGATCGCTGGCCCCACCCTCCTTAATTTGCTCTTTTATTCAAAACGTTTGTTTGCCTAGAATACAGAGAAGTAGAAGTTGCCTCAAATGAACCCTTTGGAAGCTAAATGTGCACTCGTTTTTAAAGCTTTAGTTCATGTCTTCAATGTTGCTGGAAGCAAGGATATACATCAAATGATTATGTGTAACAGTTATACTTTTGTTGCTGGTTTTCTGGAACCTTGCCCCTGAACACCTGAACTTGTGTGTTACCTTACGTGTTTATTCAAACAGTAAACGTCCCTGGGTGGACTTGAACCACCAACCTTTCGGTTAACAGCCGAACGCGCTGACCAATTGCGCCACAGAGACATGCTACTCTGCTAAAAGGGGCTTGGAATGGATCGCTGGCCCCACCCTCCTTAATTTGCTCTTTTATTCAAAACGTTTGTTTGCCTCGAATATAGAGAAGTAGAAGTTGCCTCAAATGAAACCTGTGGAAGCTAAATGTACACTCGTTTTTAAAGCTTTAGTTCATGTCTTCAATGTTGCTGGAAGCAAGGACGTACATCAAATGATGATGTGTAACAGTTATACTTTTGTTACTGTTTTTCTGGAACCTTGCCCCTGAACACGTAAACTGGCGTGTTCCCTTAAATGTTTATTCAAACAGTAAACGTCCCTGGGTGGACTTGAACCACCAACCTTTCGGTTAACAGCCGAACTCGCTGACCAATTGCGCCACAGAGACATGCTACCCTGCTAAAAGGGGCTTGGCATGGATCGCTGGCCCCACCCTCCTTAATTTGCTCTTTTATTCAAGAGGTTTGTTTGCCTAGAATACAGAGAAGTAGAAGTTGCCTCAAATGAACCCTTTGGAAGCTAAATGTGCACTCGTTTTTAAAGCTTTAGTTCATGTCTACAATGTTGCTGGAAGCAAGGACATACATCAAATGATTATGTGTAACAATTATACTTTTGTTACTGTTTTTCTGGAACCTTGCCCCTGAACACATAAACTGGCGTATTCCCTTAAATGTTTATTCAAACAGTAAACGTCCCTGGGTGGACTTGAACCACCAACCTTTCGGTTAACAGCCGAACGCGCTAACCAATTGCGCCACAGAGACATGCTAACCTCCTAAAAGGGGCTTGGCATGGATCGCTGTCCCCACCCTCCTTAATGCTCTTTTATTCAAGAGGTTTGTTTGCCTAGAATACAGAGAAGTAGAAGTTGCCTCAAATGAACCCTTTGGAAGCTAAATGTGCACTCGTTTTTAAAGCTTTAGTTCATGTCTTCAATGTTGCTGGAAGCAAGGACATACATCAAATGATTATGTGTAACAGTTATACTTTTGTTGCTGGTTTTGTGGAACCTTGCCCCTGAACAACTGAACTTGTGTGTTACCTTACGTGTTTATTCAAACAGTAAACGTCCCTGGGTGGACTTGAACCACCAACCTTTCGGTTAACAGCCGAACGCGCTAACCAATTGCGCCACAGAGACATGCTAACCTCCTAAAAGGGGCTTGGCATGGATCGCTGGCCTCACCCTCCTTAATTTGCTCTTTTATTCAAGAGGTTTGTTTGCCTAGAATACAGAGAAGTAGAAGTTGCCTCAAATGAACCCTTTGGAAGCTAAATGTGCACTCGTTTTTAAAGCTTTAGTTCATGTCTTCAATGTTGCTGGAAGCAAGGACGTACATCAAATGATTATGTGTAACAGTTATACTTTTGTTGCTGGTTTTCTGGAACCTTGCCCCTGAACACCTGAACTTGTGTGTTACCTTACGTGTTTATTCAAACAGTAAACGTCCCTGGGTGGACTTGAACCACCAACCTTTCGGTTAACAGCCGAACGCGCTGACCAATTGCGCCACAGAGACATGCTACCCTGCTGAAAGGGGCTTGGCATGGATCGCTGGCCCCACCCTCCTTAATTTGCTCTTTTATTCAAGAGGTTTGTTTGCCTAGAATACAGAGAAGAAGAAGTTGCCTCAAATGAAACCTGTGGAAGCTAAATGTACACTCGTTTTTAAAGCTTTAGTTCATGTCTTCAATGTTGCTGGAAGCAAGGACGTACATCAAATGATGATGTGTAACAGTTATACTTTTGTTACTGTTTTTCTGGAACCTTGCCCCTGAACACATAAACTGGCGTATTCCCTTAAATGTTTATTCAAACAGTAAACGTCCCTGGGTGGACTTGAACCACCAACCTTTCGGTTAACAGCCGAACGCGCTAACCAATTGCGCCACAGAGACATGCTAACCTCCTAAAAGGGGCTTGGCATGGATCGCTGTCCCCACCCTCCTTAATGCTCTTTTATTCAAGAGGTTTGTTTGCCTAGAATACAGAGAAGTAGAAGTTGCCTCAAATGAACCCTTTGGAAGCTAAATGTGCACTCGTTTTTAAAGCTTTAGTTCATGTCTTCAATGTTGCTGGAAGCAAGGACATACATCAAATGATTATGTGTAACAGTTATACTTTTGTTGCTGGTTTTGTGGAACCTTGCCCCTGAACAACTGAACTTGTGTGTTACCTTACGTGTTTATTCAAACAGTAAACGTCCCTGGGTGGACTTGAACCACCAACCTTTCGGTTAACAGCCGAACGCGCTAACCAATTGCGCCACAGAGACATGCTAAACTCCTAAAAGGGGCTTGGCATGGATCGCTGGCCTCACCCTCCTTAATTTGCTCTTTTATTCAAGAGGTTTGTTTGCCTAGAATACAGAGAAGTAGAAGTTGCCTCAAATGAACCCTTTGGAAGCTAAATGTGCACTCGTTTTTAAAGCTTTAGTTCATGTCTTCAATGTTGCTGGAAGCAAGGACGTACATCAAATGATTATGTGTAACAGTTATACTTTTGTTGCTGGTTTTCTGGAACCTTGCCCCTGGACCCCTGAACTTGTGTGTTACCTTACGTGTTTATTCAAACAGTAAACGTCCCTGGGTGGACTTGAACCACCAACCTTTCGGTTAACAGCCGAACGCGCTGACCAATTGCGCCACAGAGACATGCTACCCTGCTAAAAGGGGCTTGGCATGGATCGCTGGCCCCACCCTCCTTAATTTGCTCTTTTATTCAAGAGGTTTGTTTGCCTAGAATACAGAGAAGAAGAAGTTGCCTCAAATGAAACCTGTGGAAGCTAAATGTGCACTCGTTTTTTAAAGCTTTAGTTCATGTCTTCAATGTTGCTGGAAGCAAGGACGTACCTCAAATGATGATGTGTAACAATTATACTTTTGTTACTGTTTTTCTGGAACCTTGCCACTGAACACGTAAACTGGCGTGTTCCCTTAAATGTTTATTCAAACAGTAAACGTCCCTGGGTGGACTTGAACCACCAACCTTTCGGTTAACAGCCGAACGCGCTAACCAATTGCGCCACAGAGACATGCTACTCTGCTAAAAGGGGCTTGGCATGGATCGCTGGCCCCACCCTCCTTAATTTGCTCTTTTATTCAAGAGGTTTGTTTGCCTAGAATACAGAGAAGTAGAAGTTGCCTCAAATGAACCCTTTGGAAGCTAAATGTGCACTCGTTTTTAAAGCTTTAGTTCATGTCTTCAATGTTGCTGGAAGCAAGGACATACATCAAATGATTATGTGTAACAGTTATACTTTTGTTGCTGGTTTTGTGGAACCTTGCCCCTGAACAACTGAACTTGTGTGTTACCTTACGTGTTTATTCAAACAGTAAACGTCCCTGGGTGGACTTGAACCACCAATCTTTCGGTTAACAGCCGAACGCGCTAACCAATTGCGCCACAGAGACATGCTAACCTCCTAAAAGGGGCTTGGCATGGATCGCTGGCCTCACCCTCCTTAATTTGCTCTTTTATTCAAGAGGTTTGTTTGCCTAGAATACAGAGAAGTAGAAGTTGCCTCAAATGAACCCTTTGGAAGCTAAATGTGCACTCGTTTTTAAAGCTTTAGTTCATGTCTTCAATGTTGCTGGAAGCAAGGACGTACATCAAATGATTATGTGTAACAGTTATACTTTTGTTGCTGGTTTTCTGGAACCTTGCCCCTGGACACCTGAACTTGTGTGTTACCTTACGTGTTTATTCAAACAGTAAACGTCCCTGGGTGGACTTGAACCACCAACCTTTCGGTTAACAGCCGAACGCGCTGACCAATTGCGCCACAGAGACATGCTACTCTGCTAAAAGGGGCTTGGAATGGATCGCTGGCCCCACCCTCCTTAATTTGCTCTTTTATTCAAAACGTTTGTTTGCCTCGAATATAGAGAAGTAGAAGTTGCCTCAAATGAAACCTGTGGAAGCTAAATGTGCGCTAGTTTTTAAAGCTTTAGTTCATGTCTTCAATGTTGCTGGAAGCAAGGACGTACCTCAAATGATGATGTGTAACAATTATACTTTTGTTACTGTTTTTCTGGAACCTTGCCCCTGAACACGTAAACTGGCGTGTTCCCTTAAATGTTTATTCAAACAGTAAACGTCCCTGGGTGGACTTGAACCACCAACCTTTCGGTTAACAGCCGAACGCGCTAAGCAATTGCGCCACAGAGACATGCTAACCTCCTAAAAGGGGCTTGGCATGGATCGCTGGCCCCACCCTCCTTAATTTGCTCTTTTATTCAAGAGGTTTGTTTGCCTAGAATACAGAGAAGTAGAAGTTGCCTCAAATGAACCCTTTGGAAGCTAAATGTGCACTCGTTTTTAAAGCTTTAGTTCATGTCTTCAATGTTGATGGAAGCAAGGACGTACATCAAATGATTATGTGTAACAGTTATACTTTTGTTGCTGGTTTTCTGGAACCTTGCCCCTGAACACCTGAACTTGTGTGTTACCTTACGTGTTTATTCAAACAGTAAACGTCCCTGGGTGGACTTGAACCACCAACCTTTCGATTAATAGCCGAACGCACTGACCAATTGCGCCACAGAGACATGCTACTCTGCTAAAAGGGGCTTGGCATGGATCGCTGGCCCCACCCTCCTTAATTTGCTCTTTTATTCAAGAGGTTTGTTTGCCTAGAATAAAGAGAACTAGAAGTTGCCTCAAATGAAACCTGTGGAAGCTAAATGTGCGCTAGTTTTTAAAGCTTTAGTTCATGTCTTCAATGTTGCTGGAAGCAAGGACGTACCTCAAATGATGATGTGTAACAATTATACTTTTGTTACTGTTTTTCTGGAACCTTGCCCCTGAACACGTAAACTGGCGTGTTCCCTTAAATGTTTATTCAAACAGTAAACGTCCCTGGGTGGACTTGAACCACCAACCTTTCGGTTAACAGCCGAACGCGCTAAACAATTGCGCCACAGAGACATGCTACTCTGCTAAAAGGGGCTTGGCATGGATCGCTGGCCCCACCCTCTTTAATTTGCTCTTTTATTCAAGAGGTTTGTTTGCCTAGAATACAGAGAAGTAGAAGTTGCCTCAAATGAACCCTTTGGAAGCTAAATGTGCACTCGTTTTTAAAGCTTTAATTCATGTCTTCAATGTTGCTGGAAGCAAGGACGTACATCAAATGATTATGTGTAACAGTTATACTTTTGTTGCTGGTTTTCTGGAACCTTGCCCCTGAACACCTGAACTTGTGTGTTACCTTACGTGTTTATTCAAACAGTAAACGTCCCTGGGTGGACTTGAACCACCAACCTTTCGGTTAACAGCAGAACGCGCTGACCAATTGCGCCACAGAGACATGCTACCCTGCTAAAAGGGGCTTGGCATGGATCGCTGGCCCCACCCTCCTTAATTTGCTCTTTTATTCAAGAGGTTTGTTTGCCTAGAATACAGAGAAGAAGAAGTTGCCTCAAATGAAACCTGTGGAAGCTAAATGTGCACTCGTTTTTTAAAGCTTTAGTTCATGTCTTCAATGTTGCTGGAAGCAAGGACGTACCTCAAATGATGATGTGTAACAATTATACTTTTGTTACTGTTTTTCTGGAACCTTGCCCCTGAACACGTAAACTGGCGTGTTCCCTTAAATGTTTATTCAAACAGTAAACGTCCCTGGGTGGACTTGAACCACCAACCTTTCGGTTAACAGCCGAACGCGCTGACCAATTGCGCCACAGAGACATGCTACCCTGCTAAAAGGGGCTTGGCATGGATCGCTGGCCTCACCCTCCTTAATTTGCTCTTTTATTCAAGAGGTTTGTTTGCCAAGAATACAGAGAAGTAGAAGTTGACTCAAATGAACCCTTTGGAAGCTAAATGTGCACTCGTTTTTAAAGCTTTAGTTCATGTCTTCTATGTTGCTGGAAGCAAGGACGTACATCAAAAGATTATGTGTAACAGTTATACTTTTGTTGCTGGTTTTCTGGAACCTTGCCCCTGAACACCTGAACTTGTGTGTTACCTTACGTGTTTATTCAAACAGTAAACGTCCCTGGGTGGACTTGAACCACCAACCTTTCGGTTAACAGCCGAACGCGCTGACCAATTGCGCCACAGAGACATGCTACTCTGCTAAAAGGGGCTTGGAATGGATCGCTGGCCCCACCCTCCTTAATTTGCTCTTTTATTCAAAACGTTTGTTTGCCTAGAATACAGAGAAGAAGAAGTTGCCTCAAATGAAACCTGTGGAAGCTAAATGTGCACTCGTTTTTTAAAGCTTTAGTTCATGTCTTCAATGTTGCTGGAAGGAAGGACGTACCTCAAATGATGATGTGTAACAATTATACTTTTGTTACTGTTTTTCTGGAACCTTGCCCCTGAACACGTAAACTGGCGTGTTCCCTTAAATGTTTATTCAAACAGTAAACGTCCCTGGGTGGACTTGAACCACCAACCTTTCGGTTAACAGCCGAACGCTCTAACCAATTGCGCCACAGAGACATGCTACTCTGCTAAAAGGGGCTTGGCATGGATCGCTGGCCCCACCCTCCTTAATTTGCTCTTTTATTCAAGAGGTTTGTTTGCCTAGAATACAGAGAAGTAGAAGTTGCCTCAAATGAACCCTTTGGAAGCTAAATGTGCACTCGTTTTTAAAGCTTTAGTTCATGTCTTCAATGTTGCTGGAAGCAAGGACATACATCAAATGATTATGTGTAACAGTTATACTTTTGTTGCTGGTTTTGTGGAACCTTGCCCCTGAACAACTGAACTTGTGTGTTACCTTACGTGTTTATTCAAACAGTAAACGTCCCTGGGTGGACTTGAACCACCAATCTTTCGGTTAACAGCCGAACGCGCTAACCAATTGCGCCACAGAGACATGCTAACCTCCTAAAAGGGGCTTGGCATGGATCGCTGGCCTCACCCTCCTTAATTTGCTCTTTTATTCAAGAGGTTTGTTTGCCTAGAATACAGAGAAGTAGAAGTTGCCTCAAATGAACCCTTTGGAAGCTAAATGTGCACTCGTTTTTAAAGCTTTAGTTCATGTCTTCAATGTTGCTGGAAGCAAGGACGTACATCAAATGATTATGTGTAACAGTTATACTTTTGTTGCTGGTTTT
Source organism: Notothenia rossii (assembly GCF_949606895.1). NCBI lineage: Eukaryota > Metazoa > Chordata > Actinopteri > Perciformes > Nototheniidae > Notothenia > Notothenia rossii. The sequence continues at coordinate 35,397,661 of NC_136901.1, read as the reverse complement.
CTGGAACCTTGCCCCTGGACACCTGAACTTGTGTGTTACCTTACGTGTTTATTCAAACAGTAAACGTCCCTGGGTGGACTTGAACCACCAACCTTTCGGTTAACAGCCGAACGCGCTGACCAATTGCGCCACAGAGACATGCTACTCTGCTAAAAGGGGCTTGGAATGGATCGCTGGCCCCACCCTCCTTAATTTGCTCTTTTATTCAAAACGTTTGTTTGCCTCGAATATAGAGAAGTAGAAGTTGCCTCAAATGAAACCTGTGGAAGCTAAATGTGCGCTAGTTTTTAAAGCTTTAGTTCATGTCTTCAATGTTGCTGGAAGCAAGGACGTACCTCAAATGATGATGTGTAACAATTATACTTTTGTTACTGTTTTTCTGGAACCTTGCCCCTGAACACGTAAACTGGCGTGTTCCCTTAAATGTTTATTCAAACAGTAAACGTCCCTGGGTGGACTTGAACCACCAACCTTTCGGTTAACAGCCGAACGCGCTAAGCAATTGCGCCACAGAGACATGCTAACCTCCTAAAAGGGGCTTGGCATGGATCGCTGGCCCCACCCTCCTTAATTTGCTCTTTTATTCAAGAGGTTTGTTTGCCTAGAATACAGAGAAGTAGAAGTTGCCTCAAATGAACCCTTTGGAAGCTAAATGTGCACTCGTTTTTAAAGCTTTAGTTCATGTCTTCAATGTTGCTGGAAGCAAGGACGTACATCAAATGATTATGTGTAACAGTTATACTTTTGTTGCTGGTTTTCTGGAACCTTGCCCCTGAACACCTGAACTTGTGTGTTACCTTACGTGTTTATTCAAACAGTAAACGTCCCTGGGTGGACTTGAACCACCAACCTTTCGATTAATAGCCGAACGCACTGACCAATTGCGCCACAGAGACATGCTACTCTGCTAAAAGGGGCTTGGCATGGATCGCTGGCCCCACCCTCCTTAATTTGCTCTTTTATTCAAGAGGTTTGTTTGCCTAGAATAAAGAGAACTAGAAGTTGCCTCAAATGAAACCTGTGGAAGCTAAATGTGCGCTAGTTTTTAAAGCTTTAGTTCATGTCTTCAATGTTGCTGGAAGCAAGGACGTACCTCAAATGATGATGTGTAACAATTATACTTTTGTTACTGTTTTTCTGGAACCTTGCCCCTGAACACGTAAACTGGCGTGTTCCCTTAAATGTTTATTCAAACAGTAAACGTCCCTGGGTGGACTTGAACCACCAACCTTTCGGTTAACAGCCGAACGCGCTAAACAATTGCGCCACAGAGACATGCTACTCTGCTAAAAGGGGCTTGGCATGGATCGCTGGCCCCACCCTCTTTAATTTGCTCTTTTATTCAAGAGGTTTGTTTGCCTAGAATACAGAGAAGTAGAAGTTGCCTCAAATGAACCCTTTGGAAGCTAAATGTGCACTCGTTTTTAAAGCTTTAATTCATGTCTTCAATGTTGCTGGAAGCAAGGACGTACATCAAATGATTATGTGTAACAGTTATACTTTTGTTGCTGGTTTTCTGGAACCTTGCCCCTGAACACCTGAACTTGTGTGTTACCTTACGTGTTTATTCAAACAGTAAACGTCCCTGGGTGGACTTGAACCACCAACCTTTCGGTTAACAGCAGAACGCGCTGACCAATTGCGCCACAGAGACATGCTACCCTGCTAAAAGGGGCTTGGCATGGATCGCTGGCCCCACCCTCCTTAATTTGCTCTTTTATTCAAGAGATTTGTTTGCCTAGAATACAGAGAAGAAGAAGTTGCCTCAAATGAAACCTGTGGAAGCTAAATGTGCACTCGTTTTTTAAAGCTTTAGTTCATGTCTTCAATGTTGCTGGAAGCAAGGACGTACCTCAAATGATGATGTGTAACAATTATACTTTTGTTACTGTTTTTCTGGAACCTTGCCCCTGAACACGTAAACTGGCGTGTTCCCTTAAATGTTTATTCAAACAGTAAACGTCCCTGGGTGGACTTGAACCACCAACCTTTCGGTTAACAGCCGAACGCGCTGACCAATTGCGCCACAGAGACATGCTACCCTGCTAAAAGGGGCTTGGCATGGATCGCTGGCCTCACCCTCCTTAATTTGCTCTTTTATTCAAGAGGTTTGTTTGCCAAGAATACAGAGAAGTAGAAGTTGACTCAAATGAACCCTTTGGAAGCTAAATGTGCACTCGTTTTTAAAGCTTTAGTTCATGTCTTCTATGTTGCTGGAAGCAAGGACGTACATCAAAAGATTATGTGTAACAGTTATACTTTTGTTGCTGGTTTTCTGGAACCTTGCCCCTGAACACCTGAACTTGTGTGTTACCTTACGTGTTTATTCAAACAGTAAACGTCCCTGGGTGGACTTGAACCACCAACCTTTCGGTTAACAGCCGAACGCGCTAACCAATTGCGCCACAGAGACATGCTACTCTGCTAAAAGGGGCTTGGCATGGATCGCTGGCCCCACCCTCCTTAATTTGCTCTTTTATTCAAGAGGTTTGTTTGCCTAGAATACAGAGAAGTAGAAGTTGCCTCAAATGAACCCTTTGGAAGCTAAATGTGCACTCGTTTTTAAAGCTTTAGTTCATGTCTTCAATGTTGCTGGAAGCAAGGACATACATCAAATGATTATGTGTAACAGTTATACTTTTGTTGCTGGTTTTGTGGAACCTTGCCCCTGAACAACTGAACTTGTGTGTTACCTTACGTGTTTATTCAAACAGTAAACGTCCCTGGGTGGACTTGAACCACCAATCTTTCGGTTAACAGCCGAACGCGCTAACCAATTGCGCCACAGAGACATGCTAACCTCCTAAAAGGGGCTTGGCATGGATCGCTGGCCTCACCCTCCTTAATTTGCTCTTTTATTCAAGAGGTTTGTTTGCCTAGAATACAGAGAAGTAGAAGTTGCCTCAAATGAACCCTTTGGAAGCTAAATGTGCACTCGTTTTTAAAGCTTTAGTTCATGTCTTCAATGTTGCTGGAAGCAAGGACGTACATCAAATGATTATGTGTAACAGTTATACTTTTGTTGCTGGTTTTCTGGAACCTTGCCCCTGGACACCTGAACTTGTGTGTTACCTTACGTGTTTATTCAAACAGTAAACGTCCCTGGGTGGACTTGAACCACCAACCTTTCGGTTAACAGCCGAACGCGCTGACCAATTGCGCCACAGAGACATGCTACTCTGCTAAAAGGGGCTTGGAATGGATCGCTGGCCCCACCCTCCTTAATTTGCTCTTTTATTCAAAACGTTTGTTTGCCTCGAATATAGAGAAGTAGAAGTTGCCTCAAATGAAACCTGTGGAAGCTAAATGTGCGCTAGTTTTTAAAGCTTTAGTTCATGTCTTCAATGTTGCTGGAAGCAAGGACGTACCTCAAATGATGATGTGTAACAATTATACTTTTGTTACTGTTTTTCTGGAACCTTGCCCCTGAACACGTAAACTGGCGTGTTCCCTTAAATGTTTATTCAAACAGTAAACGTCCCTGGGTGGACTTGAACCACCAACCTTTCGGTTAACAGCCGAACGCGCTAAGCAATTGCGCCACAGAGACATGCTAACCTCCTAAAAGGGGCTTGGCATGGATCGCTGGCCCCACCCTCCTTAATTTGCTCTTTTATTCAAGAGGTTTGTTTGCCTAGAATACAGAGAAGTAGAAGTTGCCTCAAATGAACCCTTTGGAAGCTAAATGTGCACTCGTTTTTAAAGCTTTAGTTCATGTCTTCAATGTTGATGGAAGCAAGGACGTACATCAAATGATTATGTGTAACAGTTATACTTTTGTTGCTGGTTTTCTGGAACCTTGCCCCTGAACACCTGAACTTGTGTGTTACCTTACGTGTTTATTCAAACAGTAAACGTCCCTGGGTGGACTTGAACCACCAACCTTTCGATTAATAGCCGAACGCACTGACCAATTGCGCCACAGAGACATGCTACTCTGCTAAAAGGGGCTTGGCATGGATCGCTGGCCCCACCCTCCTTAATTTGCTCTTTTATTCAAGAGGTTTGTTTGCCTAGAATAAAGAGAACTAGAAGTTGCCTCAAATGAAACCTGTGGAAGCTAAATGTGCGCTAGTTTTTAAAGCTTTAGTTCATGTCTTCAATGTTGCTGGAAGCAAGGACGTACCTCAAATGATGATGTGTAACAATTATACTTTTGTTACTGTTTTTCTGGAACCTTGCCCCTGAACACGTAAACTGGCGTGTTCCCTTAAATGTTTATTCAAACAGTAAACGTCCCTGGGTGGACTTGAACCACCAACCTTTCGGTTAACAGCCGAACGCGCTAAACAATTGCGCCACAGAGACATGCTACTCTGCTAAAAGGGGCTTGGCATGGATCGCTGGCCCCACCCTCTTTAATTTGCTCTTTTATTCAAGAGGTTTGTTTGCCTAGAATACAGAGAAGTAGAAGTTGCCTCAAATGAACCCTTTGGAAGCTAAATGTGCACTCGTTTTTAAAGCTTTAATTCATGTCTTCAATGTTGCTGGAAGCAAGGACGTACATCAAATGATTATGTGTAACAGTTATACTTTTGTTGCTGGTTTTCTGGAACCTTGCCCCTGAACACCTGAACTTGTGTGTTACCTTACGTGTTTATTCAAACAGTAAACGTCCCTGGGTGGACTTGAACCACCAACCTTTCGGTTAACAGCAGAACGCGCTGACCAATTGCGCCACAGAGACATGCTACCCTGCTAAAAGGGGCTTGGCATGGATCGCTGGCCCCACCCTCCTTAATTTGCTCTTTTATTCAAGAGGTTTGTTTGCCTAGAATACAGAGAAGAAGAAGTTGCCTCAAATGAAACCTGTGGAAGCTAAATGTGCACTCGTTTTTTAAAGCTTTAGTTCATGTCTTCAATGTTGCTGGAAGCAAGGACGTACCTCAAATGATGATGTGTAACAATTATACTTTTGTTACTGTTTTTCTGGAACCTTGCCCCTGAACACGTAAACTGGCGTGTTCCCTTAAATGTTTATTCAAACAGTAAACGTCCCTGGGTGGACTTGAACCACCAACCTTTCGGTTAACAGCCGAACGCGCTGACCAATTGCGCCACAGAGACATGCTACTCTGCTAAAAGGGGCTTGGAATGGATCGCTGGCCCCACCCTCCTTAATTTGCTCTTTTATTCAAAACGTTTGTTTGCCTAGAATACAGAGAAGAAGAAGTTGCCTCAAATGAAACCTGTGGAAGCTAAATGTGCACTCGTTTTTTAAAGCTTTAGTTCATGTCTTCAATGTTGCTGGAAGGAAGGACGTACCTCAAATGATGATGTGTAACAATTATACTTTTGTTACTGTTTTTCTGGAACCTTGCCCCTGAACACGTAAACTGGCGTGTTCCCTTAAATGTTTATTCAAACAGTAAACGTCCCTGGGTGGACTTGAACCACCAACCTTTCGGTTAACAGCCGAACGCTCTAACCAATTGCGCCACAGAGACATGCTACTCTGCTAAAAGGGGCTTGGCATGGATCGCTGGCCCCACCCTCCTTAATTTGCTCTTTTATTCAAGAGGTTTGTTTGCCTAGAATACAGAGAAGTAGAAGTTGCCTCAAATGAACCCTTTGGAAGCTAAATGTGCACTCGTTTTTAAAGCTTTAGTTCATGTCTTCAATGTTGCTGGAAGCAAGGACATACATCAAATGATTATGTGTAACAGTTATACTTTTGTTGCTGGTTTTGTGGAACCTTGCCCCTGAACAACTGAACTTGTGTGTTACCTTACGTGTTTATTCAAACAGTAAACGTCCCTGGGTGGACTTGAACCACCAATCTTTCGGTTAACAGCCGAACGCGCTAACCAATTGCGCCACAGAGACATGCTAACCTCCTAAAAGGGGCTTGGCATGGATCGCTGGCCTCACCCTCCTTAATTTGCTCTTTTATTCAAGAGGTTTGTTTGCCTAGAATACAGAGAAGTAGAAGTTGCCTCAAATGAACCCTTTGGAAGCTAAATGTGCACTCGTTTTTAAAGCTTTAGTTCATGTCTTCAATGTTGCTGGAAGCAAGGACGTACATCAAATGATTATGTGTAACAGTTATACTTTTGTTGCTGGTTTTCTGGAACCTTGCCCCTGGACACCTGAACTTGTGTGTTACCTTACGTGTTTATTCAAACAGTAAACGTCCCTGGGTGGACTTGAACCACCAACCTTTCGGTTAACAGCCGAACGCGCTGACCAATTGCGCCACAGAGACATGCTACTCTGCTAAAAGGGGCTTGGAATGGATCGCTGGCCCCACCCTCCTTAATTTGCTCTTTTATTCAAAACGTTTGTTTGCCTCGAATATAGAGAAGTAGAAGTTGCCTCAAATGAAACCTGTGGAAGCTAAATGTGCGCTAGTTTTTAAAGCTTTAGTTCATGTCTTCAATGTTGCTGGAAGCAAGGACGTACCTCAAATGATGATGTGTAACAATTATACTTTTGTTACTGTTTTTCTGGAACCTTGCCCCTGAACACGTAAACTGGCGTGTTCCCTTAAATGTTTATTCAAACAGTAAACGTCCCTGGGTGGACTTGAACCACCAACCTTTCGGTTAACAGCCGAACGCGCTAAGCAATTGCGCCACAGAGACATGCTAACCTCCTAAAAGGGGCTTGGCATGGATCGCTGGCCCCACCCTCCTTAATTTGCTCTTTTATTCAAGAGGTTTGTTTGCCTAGAATACAGAGAAGTAGAAGTTGCCTCAAATGAACCCTTTGGAAGCTAAATGTGCACTCGTTTTTAAAGCTTTAGTTCATGTCTTCAATGTTGCTGGAAGCAAGGACGTACATCAAATGATTATGTGTAACAGTTATACTTTTGTTGCTGGTTTTCTGGAACCTTGCCCCTGAACACCTGAACTTGTGTGTTACCTTACGTGTTTATTCAAACAGTAAACGTCCCTGGGTGGACTTGAACCACCAACCTTTCGATTAATAGCCGAACGCACTGACCAATTGCGCCACAGAGACATGCTACTCTGCTAAAAGGGGCTTGGCATGGATCGCTGGCCCCACCCTCCTTAATTTGCTCTTTTATTCAAGAGGTTTGTTTGCCTAGAATAAAGAGAACTAGAAGTTGCCTCAAATGAAACCTGTGGAAGCTAAATGTGCGCTAGTTTTTAAAGCTTTAGTTCATGTCTTCAATGTTGCTGGAAGCAAGGACGTACCTCAAATGATGATGTGTAACAATTATACTTTTGTTACTGTTTTTCTGGAACCTTGCCCCTGAACACGTAAACTGGCGTGTTCCCTTAAATGTTTATTCAAACAGTAAACGTCCCTGGGTGGACTTGAACCACCAACCTTTCGGTTAACAGCCGAACGCGCTAAACAATTGCGCCACAGAGACATGCTACTCTGCTAAAAGGGGCTTGGCATGGATCGCTGGCCCCACCCTCTTTAATTTGCTCTTTTATTCAAGAGGTTTGTTTGCCTAGAATACAGAGAAGTAGAAGTTGCCTCAAATGAACCCTTTGGAAGCTAAATGTGCACTCGTTTTTAAAGCTTTAATTCATGTCTTCAATGTTGCTGGAAGCAAGGAGGTACATCAAATGATTATGTGTAACAGTTATACTTTTGTTGCTGGTTTTCTGGAACCTTGCCCCTGAACACCTGAACTTGTGTGTTACCTTACGTGTTTATTCAAACAGTAAACGTCCCTGGGTGGACTTGAACCACCAACCTTTCGGTTAACAGCAGAACGCGCTGACCAATTGCGCCACAGAGACATGCTACCCTGCTAAAAGGGGCTTGGCATGGATCGCTGGCCCCACCCTCCTTAATTTGCTCTTTTATTCAAGAGATTTGTTTGCCTAGAATACAGAGAAGAAGAAGTTGCCTCAAATGAAACCTGTGGAAGCTAAATGTGCACTCGTTTTTTAAAGCTTTAGTTCATGTCTTCAATGTTGCTGGAAGCAAGGACGTACCTCAAATGATGATGTGTAACAATTATACTTTTGTTACTGTTTTTCTGGAACCTTGCCCCTGAACACGTAAACTGGCGTGTTCCCTTAAATGTTTATTCAAACAGTAAACGTCCCTGGGTGGACTTGAACCACCAACCTTTCGGTTAACAGCCGAACGCGCTGACCAATTGCGCCACAGAGACATGCTACCCTGCTAAAAGGGGCTTGGCATGGATCGCTGGCCTCACCCTCCTTAATTTGCTCTTTTATTCAAGAGGTTTGTTTGCCAAGAATACAGAGAAGTAGAAGTTGACTCAAATGAACCCTTTGGAAGCTAAATGTGCACTCGTTTTTAAAGCTTTAGTTCATGTCTTCTATGTTGCTGGAAGCAAGGACGTACATCAAAAGATTATGTGTAACAGTTATACTTTTGTTGCTGGTTTTCTGGAACCTTGCCCCTGAACACCTGAACTTGTGTGTTACCTTACGTGTTTATTCAAACAGTAAACGTCCCTGGGTGGACTTGAACCACCAACCTTTCGGTTAACAGCCGAACGCGCTGACCAATTGCGCCACAGAGACATGCTACTCTGCTAAAAGGGGCTTGGAATGGATCGCTGGCCCCACCCTCCTTAATTTGCTCTTTTATTCAAAACGTTTGTTTGCCTAGAATACAGAGAAGAAGAAGTTGCCTCAAATGAAACCTGTGGAAGCTAAATGTGCACTCGTTTTTTAAAGCTTTAGTTCATGTCTTCAATGTTGCTGGAAGGAAGGACGTACCTCAAATGATGATGTGTAACAATTATACTTTTGTTACTGTTTTTCTGGAACCTTGCCCCTGAACACGTAAACTGGCGTGTTCCCTTAAATGTTTATTCAAACAGTAAACGTCCCTGGGTGGACTTGAACCACCAACCTTTCGGTTAACAGCCGAACGCTCTAACCAATTGCGCCACAGAGACATGCTACTCTGCTAAAAGGGGCTTGGCATGGATCGCTGGCCCCACCCTCCTTAATTTGCTCTTTTATTCAAGAGGTTTGTTTGCCTAGAATACAGAGAAGTAGAAGTTGCCTCAAATGAACCCTTTGGAAGCTAAATGTGCACTCGTTTTTAAAGCTTTAGTTCATGTCTTCAATGTTGCTGGAAGCAAGGACATACATCAAATGATTATGTGTAACATTTATACTTTTGTTGCTGGTTTTGTGGAACCTTGCCCCTGAACAACTGAACTTGTGTGTTACCTTACGTGTTTATTCAAACAGTAAACGTCCCTGGGTGGACTTGAACCACCAATCTTTCGGTTAACAGCCGAACGCGCTAACCAATTGCGCCACAGAGACATGCTAACCTCCTAAAAGGGGCTTGGCATGGATCGCTGGCCTCACCCTCCTTAATTTGCTCTTTTATTCAAGAGGTTTGTTTGCCTAGAATACAGACAAGTAGAAGTTGCCTCAAATGAACCCTTTGGAAGCTAAATGTGCACTCGTTTTTAAAGCTTTAGTTCATGTCTTCAATGTTGCTGGAAGCAAGGACGTACATCAAATGATTATGTGTAACAGTTATACTTTTGTTGCTGGTTTTCTGGAACCTTGCCCCTGGACACCTGAACTTGTGTGTTACCTTACGTGTTTATTCAAACAGTAAACGTCCCTGGGTGGACTTGAACCACCAACCTTTCGGTTAACAGCCGAACGCGCTGACCAATTGCGCCACAGAGACATGCTACTCTGCTAAAAGGGGCTTGGCATGGATCGCTGGCCCCACCCTCCTTAATTTGCTCTTTTATTCAAGAGGTTTGTTTGCCTAGAATACAGAGAACTAGAAGTTGCCTCAAATGAAACCTGTGGAAGCTAAATGTGCACTCGTTTTTTAAAGCTTTAGTTCATGTCTTCAATGTTGCTGGAAACAAGGACATACATCAAATGATGATGAGTAACAGTTATACTTTTGTTACTGTTTTTCTGGAACCTTGCCCCTGAACACGTAAACTGGCGTGTTCCCTTAAATGTTTATTCAAACAGTAAACGTCCCTGGGTGGACTTGAACCACCAACCTTACGGTTAACAGCCGAACGCGCTGACCAATTGCGCCACAGAGACATGCTACTCTGCTAAAAGGGGCTTGGCATGGATCGCTGGCCCCACCCTCCTTAATTTGCTCTTTTATTCAAGAGGTTTGTTTGCCTAGAATACAGAGAACTAGAAGTTGCCTCAAATGAAACCTGTGGAAGCTAAATGTGCGCTAGTTTTTAAAGCTTTAGTTCATGTCTTCAATGTTGCTGGAATCAAGGACGTACCTCAAATGATGATGTGTAACAATTATACTTTTGTTACTGTTTTTCTGGAACTTTGCCCCTGAACAAGTAAACTGGCGTGTTCCCTTAAATGTTTATTCAAACAGTAAACGTCCCTTTGTGGACTTGAACCACCAACCTTTCAGTTAACAGCCGAACGCGCTAACCAATTGCGCCACAGAGACATGCTAACCTCCTAAAAGGGGCTTGGCATGGATCGCTGGCCCCACCCTCCTTAATTTGCTCTTTTATTCAAGAGGTTTGTTTGCCTAGAATACAGAGAAGTAGAAGTTGCCTCAAATGAACCCTTTGGAAGATAAATGTGCACTCGTTTTTAAAGCTTTAGTTCATGTCTTCAATGTTGCTGGAAACAAGGACATACATGAAATGATGATGAGTAACAGTTATACTTTTGTTACTGTTTTTCTGGAACCTTGCCCCTGAACACGTAAACTGGCGTGTTCCCTTAAATGTTTATTCAAACAGTAAACGTCCCTGGGTGGACTTGAACCACCAACCTTTCGGTTAACAGCCGAACGCGCTGACCAATTGCGCCACAGAGACATGCTACTCTGCTAAAAGGGGCTTGGCATGGATCGCTGGCCCCACCCTCCTTAATTTGCTCTTTTATTCAAGAGGTTTGTTTGCCTAGAATACAGAGAAGTAGAAGTTGCCTCAAATGAACCCTTTGGAAGCTAAATGTGCACTCGTTTTTAAAGCTTTAGTTCATGTCTTCAATGTTGCTGGAAGCAAGGACATACATCAAATGATTATGTGTAACAGTTATACTTTTGTTGCTGGTTTTCTGGAACTTTGCCCCTGAACACCTGAACTTGTGTGTTACCTTACGTGTTTATTCAAACAGTAAACGTCCCTGGGTGGACTTGAACCACCAACCTTTCGGTTAACAGCCGAACGCGCTGACCAATTGCGCCACAGAGACATGCTACCCTGCTAAAAGGGGCTTGGCATGGATCGCTGGCCCCACCCTCCTTAATTTGCTCTTTTATTCAAGAGGTTTGTTTGCCAAGAATACAGAGAAGTAGAAGTTGCCTCAAATGAACCCTTTGGAAGCTAAATGTGCACTCGTTTTTAAAGCTTTAGTTCATGTCTTCAATGTTGCTGGAAACAAGGACATACATCAAATGATGATGAGTAACAGTTATACTTTTGTTACTGTTTTTCTGGAACCTTGCCCCTGAACACGTAAACTGGTGTGTTCCCTTAAATGTTTATTCAAACAGTAAACGTCCCTGGGTGGACTTGAACCACCAACCTTTCGGTTAACAGCCGAACGCGCTGACCAATTGCGCCACAGAGACATGCTACTCTGCTAAAAGGGGCTTGGCATGGATCGCTGGCCCCACCCTCCTTAATTTGCTCTTTTATTCAAGAGGTTTGTTTGCCTAGAATACAGAGAAGTAGAAGTTGCCTCAAATGAACCCTTTGGAAGCTAAATGTGCACTCGTTTTTAAAGCTTTAGTTCATGTCTTCAATGTTGCTGGAAGCAAGGACATACATCAAATGATTATGTGTAACAGTTATACTTTTGTTGCTGGTTTTCTGGAACCTTGCCCCTGAACACCTGAACTTGTGTGTTACCTTACGTGTTTATTCAAACAGTAAACGTCCCTGGGTGGACTTGAACCACCAACCTTTCGGTTAACAGCCGAACGCGCTGACCAATTGCGCCACAGAGACATGCTACCCTGCTAAAAGGGGCTTGGCATGGATCGCTGGCCCCACCCTCCTTAATTTGCTCTTTTATTCAAGAGGTTTGTTTGCCTAGAATACAGAGAAGAAGAAGTTGCCTCAAATGAAACCTGTGGAAGCTAAATGTGCACTCGTTTTTTAAAGCTTTAGTTCATGTCTTCAATGTTGCTGGAAACAAGGACATACATCAAATGATGATGAGTAACAGTTATACTTTTGTTACTGTTTTTCTGGAACCTTGCCCCTGAACACGTAAACTGGCGTGTTCCCTTAAATGTTTATTCAAACAGTAAACGTCCCTGGGTGGACTTGAACCACCAACCTTTCGGTTAACAGCCGAACGCGCTGACCAATTGCGCCATAGAGACATGCTACTCTGCTAAAAGGGGCTTGGCATGGATCGCTGGCCCCACCCTCCTTAATTTGCTCTTTTATTCAAGAGGTTTGTTTGCCTAGAATACAGAGAAGAAGAAGTTGCCTCAAATGAAACCTGTGGAAGCTAAATGTGCACTCGTTTTTTAAAGCTTTAGTTCATGTCTTCAATGTTGCTGGAAACAAGGACATACATCAAATGATGATGAGTAACAGTTATACTTTTGTTACTGTTTTTCTGGAACCTTGCCCCTGAACACGTAAACTGGCGTGTTCCCTTAAATGTTTATTCAAACAGTAAACGTCCCTGGGTGGACTTGAACCACCAACCTTTCGGTTAACAGCCGAACGCGCTGACCAATTGCGCCACAGAGACATGCTACTCTGCTAAAAGGGGCTTGGCATGGATCGCTGGCCCCACCCTCCTTAATTTGCTCTTTTATTCAAGAGGTTTTTTTGCCTAGAATACAGAGAAGTAGAAGTTGCCTCAAATGAACCCTTTGGAAGCTAAATGTGCACTCGTTTTTAAAGCTTTAGTTCATGTCTTCAATGTTGCTGGAAGCAAGGACATACATCAAATGATTATGTGTAACAGTTATACTTTTGTTGCTGGTTTTCTGGAACCTTGCCCCTGAACACCTGAACTTGTGTGTTACCTTACGTGTTTATTCAAACAGTAAACGTCCCTGGGTGGACTTGAACCACCAACCTTTTGGTTAACAGCCGAACGCGCTGACCAATTGCGCCACAGAGACATGCTACCCTGCTAAAAGGGGCTTGGCATGGATCGCTGGCCCCACCCTCCTTAATTTGCTATTTTATTCAAGAGGTTTGTTTGCCTAGAATACAGAGAAGAAGAAGTTGCCTCAAATGAAACCTGTGGAAGCTAAATGTGCACTCGTTTTTTAAAGCTTTAGTTCATGTCTTCAATGTTGCTGGAAACAAGGACATACATCAAATGATGATGAGTAACAGTTATACTTTTGTTACTGTTTTTCTGGAACCTTGCCCCTGAACACGTAAACTGGCGTGTTCCCTTAAATGTTTATTCAAACAGTAAACGTCCCTGGGTGGACTTGAACCACCAACCTTTCGGTTAACAGCCGAACGCGCTGACCAATTGCGCCACAGAGACATGCTACCCTGCTAAAAGGGGCTTGGCATGGATCGCTGGCCCCACCCTCCTTAATTTGCTCTTTTATTCAAGAGGTTTGTTTGCCTAGAATACAGAGAAGAAGAAGTTGCCTCAAATGAAACCTGTGGAAGCTAAATGTGCACTCGTTTTTTAAAGCTTTAGTTCATGTCTTCAATGTTGCTGGAAACAAGGACATACATCAAATGATGATGAGTAACAGTTATACTTTTGTTACTGTTTTTCTGGAACCTTGCCCCTGAACACGTAAACTGGCGTGTTCCCTTAAATGTTTATTCAAACAGTAAACGTCCCTGGGTGGACTTGAACCACCAACCTTTCGGTTAACAGCCGAACGCACTAACCAATTGCACCACAGAGACATGCTACCCTCCTAAAAGGGGCTTGGCATGGATCGCTGGCCCCACCCTCCTTAATTTGCTCTTTTATTCAAGAGGTTTGTTTGCCTAGAATACAGAGAAGAAGAAGTTGCCTCAAATGAAACCTGTGGAAGCTAAATGTGCACTCGTTTTTAAAGCTTTAGTTCATGTCTTCAATGTTGCTGGAAGCAAGGACGTACATCAAATGATGATGTGTAACAGTTATACTTTTGTTGCTGGTTTTCTGGAACCTTGCCCCTGAACATGTAAACTGGCGTGTTCCCTTAAATATTTATTCAAACAGTAAACATCCCTGGGTGGACTTGAACCACCAACCTTTCGGTTAACAGCCGAACGCGCTAACCAATTGCGCCACAGAGACATGATACCCTGCTAAAAGGGGCTTGGCATGGATCGCTGGCCCCACCATCCTTAATTTGCTCTTTTATTCAAGAGGTTTGTTTGCCTAGAATACAGAGAAGAAGAAGTTGCCTCAAATGAAACCTGTGGAAGCTAAATGTGCACTCGTTTTTTAAAGCTTTAGTTCATGTCTTCAATGTTGCTGGAAACAAGGACATACATCAAATGATTATGTGTAACAGTTATACTTTTGTTGCTGGTTTTCTGGAACCTTGCCCCTGAACACCTGAACTTGTGTGTTACCTTGCGTGTTTATTCAAACAGTAAACATCCCTGGGTGGACTTGAACCACCAACCTTTCGGTTAACAGCCGAACGCACTGACCAATTGCGCCACAGAGACATGCTACCCTGCTAAAAGGGGCTTGGCATGGATCGCTGGCCCCACCCTCCTTAATTTGCTCTTTTATTCAAGAGATTTGTTTGCCTACAATACAGAGAAGTAGAAGTTGGCTCAAATGAACCCTTTGGATGCTAAATGTGCACTCGTTTTTAAAGCTTTAGTTCATGTCTTCAATGTTGCTGGAAGCAAGGACGTACATCAAATGATGATGTGTAACAGTTATACTTTTGTTGCTGGTTTTCTGGAACCTTGCCCCTGAACACCTGAACTTGTGTGTTACCTTTCGTGTTTATTCAAACAGTAAACGTCCCTGGGTGGACTTGAACCACCAACCTTTCGGTTAACAGCCGAACGCGCTGACCAATTGCGCCACAGAGACATGCTACTCTGCTAAAAGGGGCTTGGCATGGATCGCTGGCCCCACCCTCCTTAATTTGCTCTTTTATTCAAAACGTTTGTTTGCCTCGAATACAGAGAAGTAGAAGTTGCCTCAAATGAAACCTGTGGAAGCTAAATGTGCACTCGTTTTTAAAGCTTTAGTTCATGTCTTCAATGTTGCTGGAAGCAAGGACGTACATCAAATGATGATGTGTAACAGTTATACTTTTGTTACTGTTTTTCTGGAACCTTTTCCCTGAACACGTAAACTGGCGTGTTCCCTTACATGTTTATTCAAACAGTAAACGTCCCTGGGTGGACTTGAACCACCAACCTTTCGGTTAACAGCCGAACGCGCTAACCAATTGCGCCACAGAGACATGCTACTCTGCTAAAAGGGGCTTGGCATGGATCGCTGGCCCCACCCTCCTTAATTTGCTCTTTTATTCAAGAGGTTTGTTTGCGTAGAATACAGAGAAGTAGAAGTTGGCTCAAATGAACCCTTTGGAAGCTAAATTTGCACTCGTTTTTAAAGCTTTAGTTCATGTCTTCAATGTTGCTGGAAGCAAGGACGTACATCAAATGATTATATGTAACAGTTATACTTTTGTTGCTGGTTTTCTGGAACCTTGCCCCTGAACACCTGAACTTGTGTGTTACCTTACATGTTTATTCAAACAGTAAACGTCCCTGGGTGGACTTGAACCACCAACCTTTCGGTTAACAGCCGAACGCGCTAACCAATTGCGCCACAGAGACATGCTAACCTCCTAAAAGGGGCTTGGCATGGATCGCTGGCCCCACCCTCCTTAATTTGCTCTTTTATTCAAGAGGTTTGTTTGCCTAGAATACAGAGAAGTAGAAGTTGCCTCAAATGAACCCTTTGGAAGCTAAATGTGCACTCGTTTTTAAAGCTTTAGTTCATGTCTTCAATGTTGCTGGAAGCAAGGACATACATCAAATGATTATGTGTAACAGTTATACTTTTGTTGCTGGTTTTCTGGAACCTTGCCCCTGAACACCTGAACTTGTGTGTTACCTTGCGTGTTTATTCAAACAGTAAACATCCCTGGGTGGACTTGAACCACCAACCTTTCGGTTAACAGCCGAACGCGCTGACCAATTGCGCCACAGAGACATGCTACCCTGCTAAAAGGGGCTTGGCATGGATCGCTGGCCCCACCCTCCTTAATTTGCTCTTTTATTCAAGAGATTTGTTTGCCTACAATACAGAGAAGTAGAAGTTGGCTCAAATGAACCCTTTGGAAGCTAAATGTGCACTCGTTTTTAAAGCTTTAGTTCATGTCTTCAATGTTGCTGGAAGCAAGGACGTACATCAAATGATGATGTGTAACAGTTATACTTTTGTTGCTGGTTTTCTGGAACCTTGCCCCTGAACACCTGAACTTGTGTGTTACCTTTCGTGTTTATTCAAACAGTAAACGTCCCTGGGTGGACTTGAACCACCAACCTTTCGGTTAACAGCCGAACGCGCTGACCAATTGCGCCACAGAGACATGCTACCCTGCTAAAAGGGGCTTGGCATGGATCGCTGGCCCCACCCTCCTTAATTTGCTCTTTTATTCAAGAGGTTTGTTTGCCTAGAATACAGAGAAGTAGAAGTTGGCTCAAATGAACCCTTTGGAAGCTAAATGTGCACTCGTTTTTAAAGCTTTAGTTCATGTCTTCAATGTTGCTGGAAGCAAGGACGTACATCAAATGATTATGTGTAACAGTTATACTTTTGTTGCTGGTTTTCTGGAACCTTGCCCCTGAACACCTGAACTTGTGTGTTACCTTACATGTTTATTCAAACAGTAAACGTCCCTGGGTGGACTTGAACCACCAACCTTTCGGTTAACAGCCGAACGCGCTGACCAATTGCGCCACAGAGACATGCTACTCTGCTAAAAGGGGCTTGGCATGGATCGCTGGCCCCACCCTCCTTAATTTGCTCTTTTATTCAAAACGTTTGTTTGCCTCGAATACAGAGAAGTAGAAGTTGCCTCAAATGAAACCTGTGGAAGCTAAATGTGCACTCGTTTTTAAAGCTTTAGTTCATGTCTTCAATGTTGCTGGAAGCAAGGACGTACATCAAATGATGATGTGTAACAGTTATACTTTTGTTACTGTTTTTCTGGAACCTTTTCCCTGAACACGTAAACTGGCGTGTTCCCTTACATGTTTATTCAAACAGTAAACGTCCCTGGGTGGACTTGAACCACCAACCTTTCGGTTAACAGCCGAACGCGCTAACCAATTGCGCCACAGAGACATGCTACTCTGCTAAAAGGGGCTTGGCATGGATCGCTGGCCCCACCCTCCTTAATTTGCTCTTTTATTCAAGAGGTTTGTTTGCGTAGAATACAGAGAAGTAGAAGTTGGCTCAAATGAACCCTTTGGAAGCTAAATTTGCACTCGTTTTTAAAGCTTTAGTTCATGTCTTCAATGTTGCTGGAAGCAAGGACGTACATCAAATGATTATATGTAACAGTTATACTTTTGTTGCTGGTTTTCTGGAACCTTGCCCCTGAACACCTGAACTTGTGTGTTACCTTACATGTTTATTCAAACAGTAAACGTCCCTGGGTGGACTTGAACCACCAACCTTTCGGTTAACAGCCGAACGCGCTAACCAATTGCGCCACAGAGACATGCTAACCTCCTAAAAGGGGCTTGGCATGGATCGCTGGCCCCACCCTCCTTAATTTGCTCTTTTATTCAAGAGGTTTGTTTGCCTAGAATACAGAGAAGTAGAAGTTGCCTCAAATGAACCCTTTGGAAGCTAAATGTGCACTCGTTTTTAAAGCTTTAGTTCATGTCTTCAATGTTGCTGGAAGCAAGGACATACATCAAATGATTATGTGTAACAGTTATACTTTTGTTGCTGGTTTTCTGGAACCTTGCCCCTGAACACCTGAACTTGTGTGTTACCTTGCGTGTTTATTCAAACAGTAAACATCCCTGGGTGGACTTGAACCACCAACCTTTCGGTTAACAGCCGAACGCACTGACCAATTGCGCCACAGAGACATGCTACCCTGCTAAAAGGGGCTTGGCATGGATCGCTGGCCCCACCCTCCTTAATTTGCTCTTTTATTCAAGAGATTTGTTTGCCTACAATACAGAGAAGTAGAAGTTGGCTCAAATGAACCCTTTGGATGCTAAATGTGCACTCGTTTTTAAAGCTTTAGTTCATGTCTTCAATGTTGCTGGAAGCAAGGACGTACATCAAATGATGATGTGTAACAGTTATACTTTTGTTGCTGGTTTTCTGGAACCTTGCCCCTGAACACCTGAACTTGTGTGTTACCTTTCGTGTTTATTCAAACAGTAAACGTCCCTGGGTGGACTTGAACCACCAACCTTTCGGTTAACAGCCGAACGCGCTGACCAATTGCGCCACAGAGACATGCTACCCTGCTAAAAGGGGCTTGGCATGGATCGCTGGCCCCACCCTCCTTAATTTGCTCTTTTATTCAAGAGGTTTGTTTGCCTAGAATACAGAGAAGTAGAAGTTGGCTCAAATGAACCCTTTGGAAGCTAAATGTGCACTCGTTTTTAAAGCTTTAGTTCATGTCTTCAATGTTGCTGGAAGCAAGGACGTACATCAAATGATTATGTGTAACAGTTATACTTTTGTTGCTGGTTTTCTGGAACCTTGCCCCTGAACACCTGAACTTGTGTGTTACCTTACATGTTTATTCAAACAGTAAACGTCCCTGGGTGGACTTGAACCACCAACCTTTCGGTTAACAGCCGAACGCGCTGACCAATTGCGCCACAGAGACATGCTACTCTGCTAAAAGGGGCTTGGCATGGATCGCTGGCCCCACCCTCCTTAATTTGCTCTTTTATTCAAAACGTTTGTTTGCCTCGAATACAGAGAAGTAGAAGTTGCCTCAAATGAAACCTGTGGAAGCTAAATGTGCACTCGTTTTTAAAGCTTTAGTTCATGTCTTCAATGTTGCTGGAAGCAAGGACGTACATCAAATGATGATGTGTAACAGTTATACTTTTGTTACTGTTTTTCTGGAACCTTTTCCCTGAACACGTAAACTGGCGTGTTCCCTTACATGTTTATTCAAACAGTAAACGTCCCTGGGTGGACTTGAACCACCAACCTTTCGGTTAACAGCCGAACGCGCTAACCAATTGCGCCACAGAGACATGCTACTCTGCTAAAAGGGGCTTGGCATGGATCGCTGGCCCCACCCTCCTTAATTTGCTCTTTTATTCAAGAGGTTTGTTTGCGTAGAATACAGAGAAGTAGAAGTTGGCTCAAATGAACCCTTTGGAAGCTAAATGTGCACTCGTTTTTAAAGCTTTAGTTCATGTCTTCAATGTTGCTGGAAGCAAGGACGTACATCAAATGATGATGTGTAACAGTTATACTTTTGTTGCTGGTTTTCTGGAACCTTGCCCCTGAACACCTGAACTTGTGTGTTACCTTACGTGTTTATTCAAACAGTAAACGTCCCTGGGTGGACTTGAACAACCAACCTTTTGGTTAACAGCCGAACGCGCTGAACAATTGCGCCACAGAGACATGCTACCCTGCTAAAAGGGGCTTGGCATGGATCGCTGGCCCCACCCTCCTTAATTTGCTCTTTTATTCAAGAGGTTTGTTTGCCTAGAATACAGAGAAGTAGAAGTTGGCTCAAATGAACCCTTTGGAAGCTAAATGTGCACTCGTTTTTAAAGCTTTAGTTCATGTCTTCAATGTTGCTGGAAGCAAGGACGTACATCAAATGATTATGTGTAACAGTTATACTTTTGTTGCTGGTTTTCTGGAACCTTGCCCCTGAACACGTAAACTGGCGTGTTCCCTTAAATGTTTATTCAAACAGTAAACGTCCCTGGGTGGACTTGAACCACCAACCTTTCGGTTAACAGCCGAACGCGCTGACCAATTGCGCCACAGAGACATGCTACTCTGCTAAAAGGGGCTTGGAATGGATCGCTGGCCCCACCCCCCTTAATTTGCTCTTTTATTCAAAACGTTTGTTTGCCTCGAATACAGAGAAGTAGAAGTTGCCTCAAATGAAACCTGTGGAAGCTAAATGTGCACTCGTTTTTAAAGCTTTAGTTCATGTCTTCAATGTTGCTGGAAGCAAGGACGTACATCAAATGATGATGTGTAACAGTTATACTTTTGTTACTGTTTTTCTGGAACCTTGCCCCTGAACACGTAAACTGGCGTGTTCCCTTAAATGTTTATTCAAACAGTAAACGTCCCTGGGTGGACTTGAACCACCAACCTTTCGGTTAACAGCCGAACGCGCTAACCAATTGCGACACAGAGACATGCTACCCTGCTAAAAGGGGCTTGGCATGGATCGCTGGCCCCACCCTCCTAAATTTGCTCTTTTATTCAAGAGGTTTGTTTGCCTAGAATACACAGAAGTAGAAGTTGGCTCAAATGAACCCTTTGGAAGCTAAATGTGCACTCGTTTTTAAAGCTTTAGTTCATGTCTTCAATGTTGCTGGAAGCAAGGACGTACATCAAATTATTATGTGTAACAGTTATACTTTTGTTGCTGGTTTTCTGGAACCTTGCCCCTGAACACCTGAACTTGTGTGTTACCTTACATGTTTATTCAAACAGTAAACGTCCCTGGGTGGACTTGAACCACCAACCTTTCGGTTAACAGCCGAACGCGCTAACCAATTGCGCCACAGAGACATGCTAACCTCCTAAAAGGGGCTTGGCATGGATCGCTGGCCCCACCCTCCTTAATTTGCTCTTTTATTCAAGAGGTTTGTTTGCCTAGAATACAGAGAAGTAGAAGTTGCCTCAAATGAACCCTTTGGAAGCTAAATGTGCACTCGTTTTTAAAGCTTTAGTTCATGTCTTCAATGTTGCTGGAAGCAAGGACATACATCAAATGATTATGTGTAACAGTTATACTTTTGTTGCTGGTTTTCTGGAACCTTGCCCCTGAACACCTGAACTTGTGTGTTACCTTACATGTTTATTCAAACAGTAAACGTCCCTGGGTGGACTTGAACCACCAACCTTTCGGTTAACAGCCGAACGCGCTGACCAATTGCGCCACAGAGACATGCTACCCTGCTAAAAGGGGCTTGGCATGGATCGCTGGCACCACCCTCCTTAATTTGCTCTTTTATTCAAGAGGTTTGTTTGCCTAGAATACAGAGAAGTAAAAGTTGGCTCAAATGAACCCTTTGGAAGCTAAATGTGCACTCGTTTTTAAAGCTTTAGTTCATGTCTTCAATGTTGCTGGAAGCAAGGACGTACATCAAATGATTATGTGTAACAGTTATACTTTTGTTGCTGGTTTTCTGGAACCTTGCCCCTGAACACGTAAACTGGCGTGTTCCCTTAAATGTTTATTCAAACAGTAAACGTCCCTGGGTGGACTTGAACCACCAACCTTTCGGTTAAAAGCCGAACGCGCTAACCAATTGCGCCACAGAGACATGCTACCCTGCTAAAAGGGGCTTGGCATGGATCGCTGGCCCCACCCTCCTTAATTTGCTCTTTTATTCAAAACGTTTGTTTGCCTCGAATACAGAGAAGTAGAAGTTGCCTCAAATGAAACCTGTGGAAGCTAAATGTGCACTCGTTTTTAAAGCTTTAGTTCATGTCTTCAATGTTGCTGGAAGCAAGGACGTACATCAAATGATGATGTGTAACAGTTATACTTTTGTTACTGTTTTTCTGGAACCTTGCCCCTGAACACGTAAACTGGCGTGTTCCCTTAAATGTTTATTCAAACAGTAGACGTCCCTGGGTGGACTTGAACCACCAACCTTTCGGTTAACAGCCGAACGCACTAACCAATTGCGCCACAGAGACATGCTACCCTCCTAAAAGGGGCTTGGCATGGATCGCTGGCCCCACCCTCCTTAATTTGCTCTTTTATTCAAGAGGTTTGTTTGCCTAGAATACAGAGAAGAAGAAGTTGCCTCAAATGAAACCTGTGGAAGCTAAATGTGCACTCGTTTTTAAAGCTTTAGTTCATGTCTTCAATGTTGCTGGAAGCAAGGACGTACATCAAATGATGATGTGTAACAGTTATACTTTTGTTGCTGGTTTTCTGGAACCTTGCCCCTGAACATGTAAACTGGCGTGTTCCCTTAAATATTTATTCAAACAGTAAACATCCCTGGGTGGACTTGAACCACCAACCTTTCGGTTAACAGCCGAACGCGCTAACCAATTGCGCCACAGAGACATGATACCCTGCTAAAAGGGGCTTGGCATGGATCGCTGGCCCCACCCTCCTTAATTTGCTCTTTTATTCAAGAGGTTTGTTTGCCTAGAATACAGAGAAGAAGAAGTTGCCTCAAATGAAACCTGTGGAAGCTAAATGTGCACTCGTTTTTTAAAGCTTTAGTTCATGTCTTCAATGTTGCTGGAAACAAGGAGATACATCAAATGATGATGAGTAACAGTTATACTTTTGTTACTGTTTTTCTGGAACCTTGCCCCTGAACACGTAAACTGGCGTGTTCCCTTAAATGTTTATTCAAACAGTAAACGTCCCTGGGTGGACTTGAACCACCAACCTTTCGGTTAACAGCCGAACGCGCTGACCAATTGCGCCACAGAGACATGCTACCCTGCTAAAAGGGGCTTGCCATGGATCGCTGGCCCCACCCTCCTTAATTTGCTCTTTTATTCAAAAGGTTTTTTGCCTCGAATACAGAGAAGTAGAAGTTGCCTCAAATGAAACCTGTGGAAACTAAATGTGCACTCGTTTTTAAAGCTTTAGTTCATGTCTTTAATGTTGCTGGAAGCAAGGACGTACATCAAATGATGATGTGCAACAGTTATACTTTTGTTACTGTTTTTCTGGAACCTTCCCCCTGAACACGTAAACTGGCGTGTTCCCTTAAATGTTTATTCAAACAGTAAACGTCCTTGGGTGGACTTGAACCACCAACCTGTTGGTTAACAGCCGAACGCGCTAACCAATTGCGCCACAGAGACATGCTACTCTGCTAAAAGGGGCTTGGCATGGATCGCTGGCCCCACCCTCCTAAATTTGCTCTTTTATTCAAGAGGTTTGTTTGCCTAGAATACACAGAAGTAGAAGTTGGCTCAAATGAACCCTTTGGAAGCTAAATGTGCACTCGTTTTTAAAGCTTTAGTTCATGTCTTCAATGTTGCTGGAAGCAAGGACGTACATCAAATGATTATGTGTAACACTTATACTTTTGTTGCTGGTTTTCTGGAACCTTGCCCCTGAACACCTGAACTTGTGTTTTACCTTACATGTTTATTCAAACAGTAAACGTCCCTGGGTGGACTTGAACCACCAACCTTTCGGTTAACAGCCGAACGCGCTGACCAATTGCGCCACAGAGACATGCTACTCTGCTAAAAGGGGCTTGGCATGGATCGCTGGCCCCACCCTCCTTAATTTGCTCTTTTATTCAAAATGTTTGTTTGCCTCGAATACAGAGAAGTAGAAGTTGCCTCAAATGAAACCTGTGGAAGCTAAATGTGCACTCGTTTTTAAAGCTTTAGTTCATGTCTTCAATGTTGCTGGAAGCAAGGACGTACATCAAATGATGATGTGTAACAGTTATACTTTTGTTACTGTTTTTCTGGAACCTTTTCCCTGAACACGTAAACTGGCGTGTTCCCTTACATGTTTATTCAAACAGTAAACGTCCCTGGGTGGACTTGAACCACCAACCTTTCGGTTAACAGCCGAACGCGCTAACCAATTGCGCCACAGAGACATGCTACTCTGCTAAAAGGGGCTTGGCATGGATCGCTGGCCCCACCCTCCTAAATTTGCTCTTTTATTCAAGAGGTTTGTTTGCCTAGAATACACAGAAGTAGAAGTTGGCTCAAATGAACCCTTTGGAAGCTAAATGTGCACTCGTTTTTAAAGCTTTAGTTCATGTCTTCAATGTTGCTGGAAGCAAGGACGTACATCAAATGATTATGTGTAACACTTATACTTTTGTTGCTGGTTTTCTGGAACCTTGCCCCTGAACACCTGAACTTGTGTTTTACCTTACATGTTTATTCAAACAGTAAACGTCCCTGGGTGGACTTGAACCACCAACCTTTCGGTTAACAGCCGAACGCGCTGACCAATTGCGCCACAGAGACATGCTACTCTGCTAAAAGGGGCTTGGCATGGATCGCTGGCCCCACCCTCCTTAATTTGCTCTTTTATTCAAAATGTTTGTTTGCCTCGAATACAGAGAAGTAGAAGTTGCCTCAAATGAAACCTGTGGAAGCTAAATGTGCACTCGTTTTTAAAGCTTTAGTTCATGTCTTCAATGTTGCTGGAAGCAAGGACGTACATCAAATGATGATGTGTAACAGTTATACTTTTGTTACTGTTTTTCTGGAACCTTTTCCCTGAACACGTAAACTGGCGTGTTCCCTTACATGTTTATTCAAACAGTAAACGTCCCTGGGTGGACTTGAACCACCAACCTTTCGGTTAACAGCCGAACGCGCTAACCAATTGCGCCACAGAGACATGCTACTCTGCTAAAAGGGGCTTGGCATGGATCGCTGGCCCCACCCTCCTTAATTTGCTCTTTTATTCAAGAGGTTTGTTTGCGTAGAATACAGAGAAGTAGAAGTTGGCTCAAATGAACCCTTTGGAAGCTAAATGTGCACTCGTTTTTAAAGCTTTAGTTCATGTCTTCAATGTTGCTGGAAGCAAGGACGTACATCAAATGATGATGTGTAACAGTTATACTTTTGTTGCTGGTTTTCTGGAACCTTGCCCCTGAACACCTGAACTTGTGTGTTACCTTACGTGTTTATTCAAACAGTAAACGTCCCTGGGTGGACTTGAACAACCAACCTTTTGGTTAACAGCCGAACGCGCTGAACAATTGCGCCACAGAGACATGCTACCCTGCTAAAAGGGGCTTGGCATGGATCGCTGGCCCCACCCTCCTTAATTTGCTCTTTTATTCAAGAGGTTTGTTTGCCTAGAATACAGAGAAGTAGAAGTTGGCTCAAATGAACCCTTTGGAAGCTAAATGTGCACTCGTTTTTAAAGCTTTAGTTCATGTCTTCAATGTTGCTGGAAGCAAGGACGTACATCAAATGATTATGTGTAACAGTTATACTTTTGTTGCTGGTTTTCTGGAACCTTGCCCCTGAACACGTAAACTGGCGTGTTCCCTTAAATGTTTATTCAAACAGTAAACGTCCCTGGGTGGACTTGAACCACCAACCTTTCGGTTAACAGCCGAACGCGCTGACCAATTGCGCCACAGAGACATGCTACTCTGCTAAAAGGGGCTTGGAATGGATCGCTGGCCCCACCCCCCTTAATTTGCTCTTTTATTCAAAACGTTTGTTTGCCTCGAATACAGAGAAGTAGAAGTTGCCTCAAATGAAACCTGTGGAAGCTAAATGTGCACTCGTTTTTAAAGCTTTAGTTCATGTCTTCAATGTTGCTGGAAGCAAGGACGTACATCAAATGATGATGTGTAACAGTTATACTTTTGTTGCTGGTTTTCTGGAACCTTGCCCCTGAACACCTGAACTTGTGTGTTACCTTACATGTTTATTCAAACAGTAAACGTCCCTGGGTGGACTTGAACCACCAACCTTTCGGTTAAAAGCCGAACGCGCTAACCAATTGCGCCACAGAGACATGCTACCCTGCTAAAAGGGGCTTGGCATGGATCGCTGGCCCCACCCTCCTTAATTTGCTCTTTTATTCAAAACGTTTGTTTGCCTCGAATACAGAGAAGTAGAAGTTGCCTCAAATGAAACCTGTGGAAGCTAAATGTGCACTCGTTTTTAAAGCTTTAGTTCATGTCTTCAATGTTGCTGGAAGCAAGGACGTACATCAAATGATGATGTGTAACAGTTATACTTTTGTTACTGTTTTTCTGGAACCTTGCCCCTGAACACGTAAACTGGCGTGTTCCCTTAAATGTTTATTCAAACAGTAGACGTCCCTGGGTGGACTTGAACCACCAACCTTTCGGTTAACAGCCGAACGCACTAACCAATTGCGCCACAGAGACATGCTACCCTCCTAAAAGGGGCTTGGCATGGATCGCTGGCCCCACCCTCCTTAATTTGCTCTTTTATTCAAGAGGTTTGTTTGCCTAGAATACAGAGAAGAAGAAGTTGCCTCAAATGAAACCTGTGGAAGCTAAATGTGCACTCGTTTTTAAAGCTTTAGTTCATGTCTTCAATGTTGCTGGAAGCAAGGACGTACATCAAATGATGATGTGTAACAGTTATACTTTTGTTGCTGGTTTTCTGGAACCTTGCCCCTGAACATGTAAACTGGCGTGTTCCCTTAAATATTTATTCAAACAGTAAACATCCCTGGGTGGACTTGAACCACCAACCTTTCGGTTAACAGCCGAACGCGCTAACCAATTGCGCCACAGAGACATGATACCCTGCTAAAAGGGGCTTGGCATGGATCGCTGGCCCCACCCTCCTTAATTTGCTCTTTTATTCAAGAGGTTTGTTTGCCTAGAATACAGAGAAGAAGAAGTTGCCTCAAATGAAACCTGTGGAAGCTAAATGTGCACTCGTTTTTTAAAGCTTTAGTTCATGTCTTCAATGTTGCTGGAAACAAGGAGATACATCAAATGATGATGAGTAACAGTTATACTTTTGTTACTGTTTTTCTGGAACCTTGCCCCTGAACACGTAAACTGGCGTGTTCCCTTAAATGTTTATTCAAACAGTAAACGTCCCTGGGTGGACTTGAACCACCAACCTTTCGGTTAACAGCCGAACGCGCTGACCAATTGCGCCACAGAGACATGCTACCCTGCTAAAAGGGGCTTGCCATGGATCGCTGGCCCCACCCTCCTTAATTTGCTCTTTTATTCAAAAGGTTTTTTGCCTCGAATACAGAGAAGTAGAAGTTGCCTCAAATGAAACCTGTGGAAACTAAATGTGCACTCGTTTTTAAAGCTTTAGTTCATGTCTTTAATGTTGCTGGAAGCAAGGACGTACATCAAATGATGATGTGCAACAGTTATACTTTTGTTACTGTTTTTCTGGAACCTTCCCCCTGAACACGTAAACTGGCGTGTTCCCTTAAATGTTTATTCAAACAGTAAACGTCCTTGGGTGGACTTGAACCACCAACCTGTTGGTTAACAGCCGAACGCGCTAACCAATTGCGCCACAGAGACATGCTACTCTACTAAAAGGGGCTTGGCATGGATCGCTGGCCCCACCCTCCTAAATTTGCTCTTTTATTCAAGAGGTTTGTTTGCCTAGAATACACAGAAGTAGAAGTTGGCTCAAATGAACCCTTTGGAAGCTAAATGTGCACTCGTTTTTAAAGCTTTAGTTCATGTCTTCAATGTTGCTGGAAGCAAGGACGTACATCAAATGATTATGTGTAACACTTATACTTTTGTTGCTGGTTTTCTGGAACCTTGCCCCTGAACACCTGAACTTGTGTTTTACCTTACATGTTTATTCAAACAGTAAACGTCCCTGGGTGGACTTGAACCACCAACCTTTCGGTTAACAGCCGAACGCGCTGACCAATTGCGCCACAGAGACATGCTACTCTGCTAAAAGGGGCTTGGCATGGATCGCTGGCCCCACCCTCCTTAATTTGCTCTTTTATTCAAAATGTTTGTTTGCCTCGAATACAGAGAAGTAGAAGTTGCCTCAAATGAAACCTGTGGAAGCTAAATGTGCACTCGTTTTTAAAGCTTTAGTTCATGTCTTCAATGTTGCTGGAAGCAAGGACGTACATCAAATGATGATGTGTAACAGTTATACTTTTGTTACTGTTTTTCTGGAACCTTTTCCCTGAACACGTAAACTGGCGTGTTCCCTTACATGTTTATTCAAACAGTAAACGTCCCTGGGTGGACTTGAACCACCAACCTTTCGGTTAACAGCCGAACGCGCTAACCAATTGCGCCACAGAGACATGCTACTCTGCTAAAAGGGGCTTGGCATGGATCGCTGGCCCCACCCTCCTTAATTTGCTCTTTTATTCAAGAGGTTTGTTTGCGTAGAATACAGAGAAGTAGAAGTTGGCTCAAATGAACCCTTTGGAAGCTAAATGTGCACTCGTTTTTAAAGCTTTAGTTCATGTCTTCAATGTTGCTGGAAGCAAGGACGTACATCAAATGATGATGTGTAACAGTTATACTTTTGTTGCTGGTTTTCTGGAACCTTGCCCCTGAACACCTGAACTTGTGTGTTACCTTACGTGTTTATTCAAACAGTAAACGTCCCTGGGTGGACTTGAACAACCAACCTTTTGGTTAACAGCCGAACGCGCTGAACAATTGCGCCACAGAGACATGCTACCCTGCTAAAAGGGGCTTGGCATGGATCGCTGGCCCCACCCTCCTTAATTTGCTCTTTTATTCAAGAGGTTTGTTTGCCTAGAATACAGAGAAGTAGAAGTTGGCTCAAATGAACCCTTTGGAAGCTAAATGTGCACTCGTTTTTAAAGCTTTAGTTCATGTCTTCAATGTTGCTGGAAGCAAGGACGTACATCAAATGATTATGTGTAACAGTTATACTTTTGTTGCTGGTTTTCTGGAACCTTGCCCCTGAACACGTAAACTGGCGTGTTCCCTTAAATGTTTATTCAAACAGTAAACGTCCCTGGGTGGACTTGAACCACCAACCTTTCGGTTAACAGCCGAACGCGCTGACCAATTGCGCCACAGAGACATGCTACTCTGCTAAAAGGGGCTTGGAATGGATCGCTGGCCCCACCCCCCTTAATTTGCTCTTTTATTCAAAACGTTTGTTTGCCTCGAATACAGAGAAGTAGAAGTTGCCTCAAATGAAACCTGTGGAAGCTAAATGTGCACTCGTTTTTAAAGCTTTAGTTCATGTCTTCAATGTTGCTGGAAGCAAGGACGTACATCAAATGATGATGTGTAACAGTTATACTTTTGTTACT
Organism: Notothenia rossii; assembly: GCF_949606895.1. Classification (NCBI taxonomy): domain Eukaryota; kingdom Metazoa; phylum Chordata; class Actinopteri; order Perciformes; family Nototheniidae; genus Notothenia; species Notothenia rossii. Next base: position 35,368,852 of record NC_136901.1, on the reverse strand, counting down.
GTTTTTCTGGAACCTTGCCCCTGAACACGTAAACTGGCGTGTTCCCTTAAATGTTTATTCAAACAGTAAACGTCCCTGGGTGGACTTGAACCACCAACCTTTCGGTTAACAGCCGAACGCGCTAACCAATTGCGACACAGAGACATGCTACCCTGCTAAAAGGGGCTTGGCATGGATCGCTGGCCCCACCCTCCTAAATTTGCTCTTTTATTCAAGAGGTTTGTTTGCCTAGAATACACAGAAGTAGAAGTTGGCTCAAATGAACCCTTTGGAAGCTAAATGTGCACTCGTTTTTAAAGCTTTAGTTCATGTCTTCAATGTTGCTGGAAGCAAGGACGTACATCAAATGATTATGTGTAACAGTTATACTTTTGTTGCTGGTTTTCTGGAACCTTGCCCCTGAACACCTGAACTTGTGTGTTACCTTACATGTTTATTCAAACAGTAAACGTCCCTGGGTGGACTTGAACCACCAACCTTTCGGTTAACAGCCGAACGCGCTGACCAATTGCGCCACAGAGACATGCTACTCTGCTAAAAGGGGCTTGGCATGGATCGCTGGCCCCACCCTCCTTAATTTGCTCTTTTATTCAAAACGTTTGTTTGCCTCGAATACAGAGAAGTAGAAGTTGCCTCAAATGAAACCTGTGGAAGCTAAATGTGCACTCGTTTTTAAAGCTTTAGTTCATGTCTTCAATGTTGCTGGAAGCAAGGACGTACATCAAATGATGATGTGTAACAGTTATACTTTTGTTACTGTTTTTCTGGAAACTTTTCCCTGAACACGTAAACTGGCGTGTTCCCTTACATGTTTATTCAAACAGTAAACGTCCCTGGGTGGACTTGAACCACCAACCTTTCGGTTAACAGCCGAACGCGCTAACCAATTGCGCCACAGAGACATGCTACTCTGCTAAAAGGGGCTTGGCATGGATCGCTGGCCCCACCCTCCTAAATTTGCTCTTTTGTTCAAGAGGTTTGTTTGCCTAGAATACACAGAAGTAGAAGTTGGCTCAAATGAACCCTTTGGAAGCTAAATGTGCACTCGTTTTTAAAGCTTTAGTTCATGTCTTCAATGTTGCTGGAAGCAAGGACTTACATCAAATGATTATGTGTAACAGTTATACTTTTGTTGCTGGTTTTCTGGAACCTTGCCCCTGAACACCTGAACTTGTGTGTTACCTTACATGTTTATTCAAACAGTAAACGTCCCTGGGTGGACTTGAACCACCAACCTTTCGGTTAACAGCCGAACGCACTAACCAATTGCGCCACAGAGACATGCTAACCTCCTAAAAGGGGCTTGGCATGTATCGCTGGCCCCACCCTCCTTAATTTGCTCTTTTATTCAAGAGGTTTGTTTGCCTAGAATACAGAGAAGTAGAAGTTGCCTCAAATGAACCCTTTGCAAGCTAAATGTGCACTCGTTTTTAAAGCTTTAGTTCATGTCTTCAATGTTGCTGGAAGCAAGGACATACATCAAATGATTATGTGTAACAGTTATACTTTTGTTGCTGGTTTTCTGGAACCTTGCCCCTGAACACCTGAACTTGTGTGTTACCTTGCGTGTTTATTCAAACAGTAAACATCCCTGGGTGGACTTGAACCACCAACCTTTCGGTTAACAGCCGAACGCACTAACCAATTGCGCCACAGAGACATGCTACCCTGCTAAAAGGGGCTTGGCATGGATCGCTGGCCCCACCCTCCTTAATTTGCTCTTTTATTCAAGAGGTTTGTTTGCCAAGAATACAGAGAAGTAGAAGTTGCCTCAAATGAACCCTTTGGAAGCTAAATGTGCACTCGTTTTTAAAGCTTTAGTTCATGTCTTCAATGTTGCTGGAAACAAGGACATACATCAAATGATGATGAGTAACAGTTATACTTTTGTTACTGTTTTTCTGGAACCTTACCCCTGAACACGTAAACTGGCGTGTTCCCTTAAATGTTTATTCAAACAGTAAACGTCCCTGGGTGGACTTGAACCACCAACCTTTCGGTTAACAGCCGAACGCGCTGACCAATTGCGCCACAGAGACATGCTACTCTGCTAAAAGGGGCTTGGCATGGATCGCTGGCCCCACCCTCCTTAATTTGCTCTTTTATTCAAGAGGTTTGTTTGCCTAGAATACAGAGAAGAAGAAGTTGCCTCAAATGAAACCTGTGGAAGCTAAATGTGCACCCGTTTTTTAAAGCTTTAGTTCATGTCTTCAATGTTGCTGGAAACAAGGACATACATCAAATGATGATGAGTAACAGTTATACTTTTGTTACTGTTTTTCTGGAACCTTGCCCCTGAACACGTAAACTGGCGTGTTCCCTTAAATGTTTATTCAAACAGTAAACGTCCCTGGGTGGACTTGAACCACCAACCTTTCGGTTAACAGCCGAACGCGCTGACCAATTGCGCCACAGAGACATGCTACCCTGCTAAAAGGGGCTTGCCATGGATCGCTGGCCCCACCCTCCTTAATTTGCTCTTTTATTCAAAAGGTTTTTTGCCTCGAATACAGAGAAGTAGAAGTTGCCTCAAATGAAACCTGTGGAAACTAAATGTGCACTCGTTTTTAAAGCTTTAGTTCATGTCTTTAATGTTGCTGGAAGCAAGGACGTACATCAAATGATGATGTGTAACAGTTATACTTTTGTTACTGTTTTTCTGGAACCTTCCCCCTGAACACGTAAACTGGCGTGTTCCCTTAAATGTTTATTCAAACAGTAAACGTCCTTGGGTGGACTTGAACCACCAACCTTTTGGTTAACAGCCGAACGCGCTAACCAATTGCGCCACAGAGACATGCTACCCTGCTAAAAGGGGCTTGGCATGGATCGCTGGCCCCACCCTCCTTAATTTGCTCTTTTATTCAAGAGATTTGTTTGCCTACAATACAGAGAAGTAGAAGTTGGCTCAAATGAACCCTTTGGAAGCTAAATGTGCACTCGTTTTTAAAGCTTTAGTTCATGTCTTCAATGTTGCTGGAAGCAAGGACGTACATCAAATGATGATGTGTAACAGTTATACTTTTGTTGCTGGTTTTCTGGAACCTTGCCCCTGAACACCTGAACTTGTGTGTTACCTTTCGTGTTTATTCAAACAGTAAACGTCCCTGGGTGGACTTGAACCACCAACCTTTCGGTTAACAGCCGAACGCGCTGACCAATTGCGCCACAGAGACATGCTACCCTGCTAAAAGGGGCTTGGCATGGATCGCTGGCCCCACCCTCCTTAATTTGCTCTTTTATTCAAGAGGTTTGTTTGCCTAGAATACAGAGAAGTAGAAGTTGGCTCAAATGAACCCTTTGGAAGCTAAATGTGCACTCGTTTTTAAAGCTTTAGTTCATGTCTTCAATGTTGCTGGAAGCAAGGACGTACATCAAATGATTATGTGTAACAGTTATACTTTTGTTGCTGGTTTTCTGGAACCTTGCCCCTGAACACCTGAACTTGTGTGTTACCTTACATGTTTATTCAAACAGTAAACGTCCCTGGGTGGACTTGAACCACCAACCTTTCGGTTAACAGCCGAACGCGCTGACCAATTGCGCCACAGAGACATGCTAACCTCCTAAAAGGGGCTTGGCATGGATCGCTGGCCCCACCCTCCTTAATTTGCTCTTTTATTCAAGAGGTTTGTTTGCCTAGAATACAGAGAAGTAGAAGTTGCCTCAAATGAACCCTTTGGAAGCTAAATGTGCACTCGTTTTTAAAGCTTTAGTTCATGTCTTCAATGTTGCTGGAAGCAAGGACATACATCAAATGATTATGTGTAACAGTTATACTTTTGTTGCTGGTTTTCTGGAACCTTGCCCCTGAACACCTGAACTTGTGTGTTACCTTACGTGTTTATTCAAACAGTAAACATCCCTGGGTGGACTTGAACCACCAACCTTTCGGTTAACAGCCGAACGCACTGACCAATTGCGCCACAGAGACATGCTACCCTGCTAAAAGGGGCTTGGCATGGATCGCTGGCCCCACCCTCCTTAATTTGCTCTTTTATTCAAGAGGTTTGTTTGCCAAGAATACAGAGAAGTAGAAGTTGCCTCAAATGAACCCTTTGGAAGCTAAATGTGCACTCGTTTTTAAAGCTTTAGTTCATGTCTTCAATGTTGCTGGAAACAAGGACATACATCAAATGATGATGAGTAACAGTTATACTTTTGTTACTGTTTTTCTGGAACCTTACCCCTGAACACGTAAACTGGCGTGTTCCCTTAAATGTTTATTCAAACAGTAAAGGTCCCTGGGTGGACTTGAACCACCAACCTTTCGGTTAACAGCCGAACGCGCTGACCAATTGCGCCACAGAGACATGCTACTCTGCTAAAAGGGGCTTGGCATGGATCGCTGCCCCCACCCTCCTTAATTTGCTCTTTTATTCAAGAGGTTTGTTTGCCTAGAATACAGAGAACTAGAAGTTGCCTCAAATGAAACCTGTGGAAGCTAAATGTGCGCTAGTTTTTAAAGCTTTAGTTCATGTCTTCAATGTTGCTGGAAGCAAGGACGTACCTCAAATGATGATGTGTAACAATTATACTTTTGTTACTGTTTTTCTGGAGCCTTGCCCCTGAACACGTACACTGGCGTGTTCCCTTAAATGTTTATTCAAACAGTAAACGTCCCTGGGTGGACTTGAACCACCAACCTTTCGGTTAACAGCCGAACGCGCTAACCAATTGCGCCACAGAGACATGCTACCCTGCTAAAAGGGGCTTGGCATGGATCGCTGGCCCCACCCTCCTTAATTTGCTCTTTTATTCAAAACGTTTGTTTGCCTAGAATACAGAGAAGAAGAAGTTGCCTCAAATGAAACCTGTGGAAGCTAAATGTGCACTCGTTTTTAAAGCTTTAGTTCATGTCTTCAATGTTGCTGGAAGCAAGGACGTACATCAAATGATTATGTGTAACAGTTATACTTTTGTTGCTGGTTTTCTGGAACCTTGCCCCTGAACACCCGAACTTGTGTGTTACCTTACATGTTTATTCAAACAGTAAACGTCCCTGGGTGGACTTGAACCACCAACCTTTCGGTTAACAGCCGAATGCGCTGACCAATTGCGCCACAGAGACATGCTACCCTGCTAAAAGGGGCTTGGCATGGATCGCTGGCACCACCCTCCTTAATTTGCTCTTTTATTCAAGAGGTTTGTTTGCCTAGAATACAGAGAAGTAAAAGTTGGCTCAAATGAACCCTTTGGAAGCTAAATGTGCACTCGTTTTTAAAGCTTTAGTTCATGTCTTCAATGTTGCTGGAAGCAAGGACGTACATCAAATGATTATGTGTAACAGTTATACTTTTGTTGCTGGTTTTCTGGAACCTTGCCCCTGAACACGTAAACTGGCGTGTTCCCTTAAATGTTTATTCAAACAGTAAACGTCCCTGGGTGGACTTGAACCACCAACCTTTCGGTTAACAGCCGAACGCGCTAACCAATTGCGCCACAGAGACATGCTACCCTGCTAAAAGGGGCTTGGCATGGATCGCTGGCCCCACCCTCCTTAATTTGCTCTTTTATTCAAAACGTTTGTTTGCCTCGAATACAGAGAAGTAGAAGTTGCCTCAAATGAAACCTGTGGAAGCTAAATGTGCACTCGTTTTTAAAGCTTTAGTTCATGTCTTCAATGTTGCTGGAAGCAAGGACGTACATAAAATGATGATGTGTAACAGTTATACTTTTGTTACTGTTTTTCTGGAACCTTGCCCCTGAACACGTAAACTGGCGTGTTCCCTTAAATGTTTATTCAAACAGTAAACGTCCCTGGGTGGACTTGAACCACCAACCTTTCGGTTAACAGCCGAACGCGCTGACCAATTGCGCCACAGAGACATGCTACTCTGCTAAAAGGGGCTTGGCATGGATCGCTGGCCCCACCCTCCTTAATTTGCTCTTTTATTCAAAACGTTTGTTTGCCTCGAATACAGAGAAGTAGAAGTTGCCTCAAATGAAACCTGTGGAAGCTAAATGTGCACTCGTTTTTAAAGCTTTAGTTCATGTCTTCAATGTTGCTGGAAGCAAGGACGTACATCAAATGATGATGTGTAACAGTTATACTTTTGTTACTGTTTTTCTGGAACCTTTTCCCTGAACACGTAAACTGGCGTGTTCCCTTACATGTTTATTCAAACAGTAAACGTCCCTGGGTGGACTTGAACCACCAACCTTTCGGTTAACAGCCGAACGCGCTAACCAATTGCGCCACAGAGACATGCTAACCTCCTAAAAGGGGCTTGGCATGGATCGCTGGCCCCACCCTCCTTAATTTGCTCTTTTATTCAAGAGGTTTGTTTGCCTAGAATACAGAGAAGTAGAAGTTGCCTCAAATGAACCCTTTGGAAGCTAAATGTGCACTCGTTTTTAAAGCTTTAGTTCATGTCTTCAATGTTGCTGGAAGCAAGGACATACATCAAATGATTATGTGTAACAGTTATACTTTTGTTGCTGGTTTTCTGGAACCTTGCCCCTGAACACCTGAACTTGTGTGTTACCTTGCGTGTTTATTCAAACAGTAAACATCCCTGGGTGGACTTGAACCACCAACCTTTCGGTTAACAGCCGAACGCACTGACCAATTGCGCCACAGAGACATGCTACCCTGCTAAAAGGGGCTTGGCATGGATCGCTGGCCCCACCCTCCTTAATTTGCTCTTTTATTCAAGAGGTTTGTTTGCCAAGAATACAGAGAAGTAGAAGTTGCCTCAAATGAACCCTTTGGAAGCTAAATGTGCACTCGTTTTTAAAGCTTTAGTTCATGTCTTCAATGTTGCTGGAAACAAGGACATACATCAAATGATGATGAGTAACAGTTATACTTTTGTTACTGTTTTTCTGGAACCTTACCCCTGAACACGTAAACTGGCGTGTTCCCTTAAATGTTTATTCAAACAGTAAACGTCCCTGGGTGGACTTGAACCACCAACCTTTCGGTTAACAGCCGAACGCGCTGACCAATTGCGCCACAGAGACATGCTACTCTGCTAAAAGGGGCTTGGCATTGATCGCTGCCCCCACCCTCCTTAATTTGCTCTTTTATTCAAGAGGTTTGTTTGCCTAGAATACAGAGAACTAGAAGTTGCCTCAAATGAAACCTGTGGAAGCTAAATGTGCGCTAGTTTTTAAAGCTTTAGTTCATGTCTTCAATGTTGCTGGAAGCAAGGACGTACCTCAAATGATGATGTGTAACAATTATACTTTTGTTACTGTTTTTCTGGAGCCTTGCCCCTGAACACGTACACTGGCGTGTTCCCTTAAATGTTTATTCAAACAGTAAACGTCCCTGGGTGGACTTGAACCACCAACCTTTCGGTTAACAGCCGAACGCGCTAACCAATTGCGCCACAGAGACATGCTACCCTGCTAAAAGGGGCTTGGCATGGATCGCTGGCCCCACCCTCCTTAATTTGCTCTTTTATTCAAAACGTTTGTTTGCCTAGAATACAGAGAAGAAGAAGTTGCCTCAAATGAAACCTGTGGAAGCTAAATGTGCACTCGTTTTTAAAGCTTTAGTTCATGTCTTCAATGTTGCTGGAAGCAAGGACGTACATCAAATGATTATGTGTAACAGTTATACTTTTGTTGCTGGTTTTCTGGAACCTTGCCCCTGAACACCCGAACTTGTGTGTTACCTTACATGTTTATTCAAACAGTAAACGTCCCTGGGTGGACTTGAACCACCAACCTTTCGGTTAACAGCCGAATGCGCTGACCAATTGCGCCACAGAGACATGCTACCCTGCTAAAAGGGGCTTGGCATGGATCGCTGGCACCACCCTCCTTAATTTGCTCTTTTATTCAAGAGGTTTGTTTGCCTAGAATACAGAGAAGTAAAAGTTGGCTCAAATGAACCCTTTGGAAGCTAAATGTGCACTCGTTTTTAAAGCTTTAGTTCATGTCTTCAATGTTGCTGGAAGCAAGGACGTACATCAAATGATTATGTGTAACAGTTATACTTTTGTTGCTGGTTTTCTGGAACCTTGCCCCTGAACACGTAAACTGGCGTGTTCCCTTAAATGTTTATTCAAACAGTAAACGTCCCTGGGTGGACTTGAACCACCAACCTTTCGGTTAACAGCCGAACGCGCTAACCAATTGCGCCACAGAGACATGCTACCCTGCTAAAAGGGGCTTGGCATGGATCGCTGGCCCCACCCTCCTTAATTTGCTCTTTTATTCAAAACGTTTGTTTGCCTCGAATACAGAGAAGTAGAAGTTGCCTCAAATGAAACCTGTGGAAGCTAAATGTGCACTCGTTTTTAAAGCTTTAGTTCATGTCTTCAATGTTGCTGGAAGCAAGGACGTACATAAAATGATGATGTGTAACAGTTATACTTTTGTTACTGTTTTTCTGGAACCTTGCCCCTGAACACGTAAACTGGCGTGTTCCCTTAAATGTTTATTCAAACAGTAAACGTCCCTGGGTGGACTTGAACCACCAACCTTTCGGTTAACAGCCGAACGCACTAACCAATTGCGCCACAGAGACATGCTACCCTCCTAAAAGGGGCTTGGCATGGATCGCTGGCCCCACCCTCCTTAATTTGCTCTTTTATTCAAGAGGTTTGTTTGCCTAGAATACAGAGAAGTAGAAGTTGCCTCAAATGAACCCTTTGGAAGCTAAATGTGCACTCGTTTTTAAAGCTTTAGTTCATGTCTTCAATGTTGCTGGAAGCAAGGACATACATCAAATGATTATGTGTAACAGTTATACTTTTGTTGCTGGTTTTCTGGAACCTTGCCCCTGAACACCTGAACTTGTGTGTTACCTTGCGTGTTTATTCAAACAGTAAACATCCCTGGGTGGACTTGAACCACCAACCTTTCGGTTAACAGCCGAACGCACTGACCAATTGCGCCACAGAGACATGCTACCCTGCTAAAAGGGGCTTGGCATGGATCGCTGGCCCCACCCTCCTTAATTTGCTCTTTTATTCAAGAGGTTTGTTTGCCAAGAATACAGAGAAGTAGAAGTTGCCTCAAATGAACCCTTTGGAAGCTAAATGTGCACTCGTTTTTAAAGCTTTAGTTCATGTCTTCAATGTTGCTGGAAACAAGGACATACATCAAATGATGATGAGTAACAGTTATACTTTTGTTACTGTTTTTCTGGAACCTTACCCCTGAACACGTAAACTGGCGTGTTCCCTTAAATGTTTATTCAAACAGTAAACGTCCCTGGGTGGACTTGAACCACCAACCTTTCGGTTAACAGCCGAACGCGCTGACCAATTGCGCCACAGAGACATGCTACTCTGCTAAAAGGGGCTTGGCATGGATCGCTGCCCCCACCCTCCTTAATTTGCTCTTTTATTCAAGAGGTTTGTTTGCCTAGAATACAGAGAACTAGAAGTTGCCTCAAATGAAACCTGTGGAAGCTAAATGTGCGCTAGTTTTTAAAGCTTTAGTTCATGTCTTCAATGTTGCTGGAAGCAAGGACGTACCTCAAATGATGATGTGTAACAATTATACTTTTGTTACTGTTTTTCTGGAGCCTTGCCCCTGAACACGTACACTGGCGTGTTCCCTTAAATGTTTATTCAAACAGTAAACGTCCCTGGGTGGACTTGAACCACCAACCTTTCGGTTAACAGCCGAACGCGCTGACCAATTGCGCCACAGAGACATGCTACCCTGCTAAAAGGGGCTTGGCATGGATCGCTGGCCCCACCCTCCTTAATTTGCTCTTTTATTCAAGAGGTTTGTTTGCCTAGAATATAGAGAAGTAGAAGTTGGCTCAAATGAACCCTTTGGAAGCTAAATGTGCACTCGTTTTTAAAGCTTTAGTTCATGTCTTCAATGTTGCTGGAAGCAAGGACGTACATCAAATGATTATGTGTAACAGTTATACTTTTGTTGCTGGTTTTCTGGAACCTTGCCCCTGAACACCTGAACTTGTGTGTTACCTTACATGTTTATTCAAACAGTAAACGTCCCTGGGTGGACTTGAACCACCAACCTTTCGGTTAACAGCCGAACGCGCTGATCAATTGCGCCACAGAGACATGCTACTCTGCTAAAAGGGGCTTGGCATGGATCGCTGGCCCCACCCTCCTTAATTTGCTCTTTTATTCAAAACGTTTGTTTGCCTCGAATACAGAGAAGTAGAAGTTGGCTCAAATGAACCCTTTGGAAGCTAAATGTGCACTCGTTTTTAAAGCTTTAGTTCATGTCTTCAATGTTGCTGGAAGCAAGGACGTACATCAAATGATGATGTGTAACAGTTATACTTTTGTTGCTGGTTTTCTGGAACCTTGCCCCTGAACACCTGAACTTGTGTGTTACCTTTCGTGTTTATTCAAACAGTAAACGTCCCTGGGTGGACTTGAACCACCAACCTTTCGGTTAACAGCCGAACGCGCTGACCAATTGCGAAACACAGAGACATGCTACTCTGCTAAAAGGGGCTTGGCATGGATCGCTGGCCCCACCCTCCTTAATTTGCTCTTTTATTCAAGAGGTTTGTTTGCCTAGAATACAGAGAAGTAGAAGTTGGCTCAAATGAACCCTTTGGAAGCTAAATGTGCACTCGTTTTTAAAGCTTTAGTTCATGTCTTCAATGTTGCTGGAAGCAAGGACGTACATCAAATGATTATGTGTAACAGTTATACTTTTGTTGCTGGTTTTCTGGAACCTTGCCCGTGAACACCTGAACTTGTGTGTTACCTTACATGTTTATTCAAACAGTAAACGTCCCTGGGTGGACTTGAACCACCAACCTTTCGGTTAACAGCCGAACGCGCTGACCAATTGCGCCACAGAGACATGCTACTCTGCTAAAAGGGGCTTGGCATGGATCGCTGGCCCCACCCTCCTTAATTTGCTCTTTTATTCAAAACGTTTGTTTGCCTCGAATACAGAGAAGTAGAAGTTGCCTCAAATGAAACCTGTGGAAGCTAAATGTGCACTCGTTTTTAAAGCTTTAGTTCATGTCTTCAATGTTGCTGGAAGCAAGGACGTACATCAAATGATGATGTGTAACAGTTATACTTTTGTTACTGTTTTTCTGGAACCTTTTCCCTGAACACGTAAACTGGCGTGTTCCCTTACATGTTTATTCAAACAGTAAACGTCCCTGGGTGGACTTGAACCACCAACCTTTCGGTTAACAGCCGAACGCGCTAACCAATTGCGCCACAGAGACATGCTACTCTGCTAAAAGGGGCTTGGCATGGATCGCTGGCCCCACCCTCCTTAATTTGCTCTTTTATTCAAGAGGTTTGTTTGCGTAGAATACAGAGAAGTAGAAGTTGGCTCAAATGAACCCTTTGGAAGCTAAATGTGCACTCGTTTTTAAAGCTTTAGTTCATGTCTTCAATGTTGCTGGAAGCAAGGACGTACATCAAATGATGATGTGTAACAGTTATACTTTTGTTGCTGGTTTTCTGGAACCTTGCCCCTGAACACCTGAACTTGTGTGTTACCTTACGTGTTTATTCAAACAGTAAACGTCCCTGGGTGGACTTGAACAACCAACCTTTTGGTTAACAGCCGAACGCGCTGAACAATTGCGCCACAGAGACATGCTACCCTGCTAAAAGGGGCTTGGCATGGATCGCTGGCCCCACCCTCCTTAATTTGCTCTTTTATTCAAGAGGTTTGTTTGCCTAGAATACAGAGAAGTAGAAGTTGGCTCAAATGAACCCTTTGGAAGCTAAATGTGCACTCGTTTTTAAAGCTTTAGTTCATGTCTTCAATGTTGCTGGAAGCAAGGACGTACATCAAATGATTATGTGTAACAGTTATACTTTTGTTGCTGGTTTTCTGGAACCTTGCCCCTGAACACGTAAACTGGCGTGTTCCCTTAAATGTTTATTCAAACAGTAAACGTCCCTGGGTGGACTTGAACCACCAACCTTTCGGTTAACAGCCGAACGCCCTAACCAATTGCGCCACAGAGACATGCTACCCTGCTAAAAGGGGCTTGGCATGGATCGCTGGCCCCACCCTCCTTAATTTGCTCTTTTATTCAAAACGTTTGTTTGCCTCGAATACAGAGAAGTAGAAGTTGCCTCAAATGAAACCTGTGGAAGCTAAATGTGCACTCGTTTTTAAAGCTTTAGTTCATGTCTTCAATGTTGCTGGAAGCAAGGACGTACATCAAATGATGATGTGTAACAGTTATACTTTTGTTACTGTTTTTCTGGAACCTTGCCCCTGAACACGTAAACTGGCGTGTTCCCTTAAATGTTTATTCAAACAGTAAACGTCCCTGGGTGGACTTGAACCACCAACCTTTCGGTTAACAGCCGAACGCGCTAACCAATTGCGCCACAGAGACATGCTACCCTGCTAAAAGGGGCTTGGCATGGATCGCTGGCCCCACCCTCCTTAATTTGCTCTTTTATTCAAGAGGTTTGTTTGCCTAGAATACAGAGAAGAAGAAGTTGCCTCAAATGAAACCTGTGGAAGCTAAATGTGCACTCGTTTTTAAAGCTTTAGTTCATGTCTTCAATGTTGCTGGAAGCAAGGACGTACATCAAATTATGATGTGTAACAGTTATACTTTTGTTGCTGGTTTTCTGGAACATTGCCCCTGAACACCTGAACTTGTGTGTTACCTTACGTGTTTATTCAAACCGTAAACGTCCCTGGGTGGACTTGAACCACCAACCTTTTGGTTAACAGCCGAACGCACTGACCAATTGTGCCACAAAGACATGCTACTCTGCTAAAAGGGGCTTGGCATGGATCGCTGGCCCCACCCTCCTTAATTTGCTCTTTTATTCAAGAGGTTTGTTTGCCTAGAATACAGAGAAGAAGAAGTTGCCTCAAATGAACCCTTTGGAAGCTAAATGTGCACTCGTTTTTAAAGCTTTAGTTCATGTCTTCAATGTTGCTGGAAGCAAGGACGTACATCAAATGATTATGTGTAACAGTTATACTTTTGTTGCTGGTTTTCTGGAACCTTGCCCCTGAACACGTAAACTGGCGTGTTCCCTTAAATGTTTATTCAAACAGTAAACGTCCCTGGGTGGACTTGAACCACCAACCTTTCGGTTAACAGCCGAACGCGCTGACCAATTGCGCCACAGAGACATGCTACCCTGCTAAAAGGGGCTTGCCATGGATCGCTGGCCCCACCCTCCTTAATTTGCTCTTTTATTCAAAAGGTTTTTTGCCTCGAATACAGAGAAGTAGAAGTTGCCTCAAATTAAACCTGTGGAAACTAAATGTGCACTCGTTTTTAAAGCTTTAGTTCATGTCTTTAATGTTGCTGGAAGCAAGGACGTACATCAAATGATGATGTGTAACAGTTATACTTTTGTTACTGTTTTTCTGGAACCTTGCCCCTGAACACGTAAACTGGCGTGTTCCCTTAAATGTTTATTCAAACAGTAAACGTCCCTGGGTGGACTTGAACCACCAACCTTTCGGTTAACAGCCGAACGCGCTAACCAATTGCGCCACAGAGACATGCTACCCTGCTAAAAGGGGCTTGGCATGGATCGCTGGCCCCACCCTCCTTAATTTGCTCTTTTATTCAAGAGGTTTGTTTGCCTAGAATACAGAGAAGAAGAAGTTGCCTCAAATGAAACCTGTGGAAGCTAAATGTGCACTCGTTTTTAAAGCTTTAGTTCATGTCTTCAATGTTGCTGGAAGCAAGGACGTACATCAAATTATGATGTGTAACAGTTATACTTTTGTTGCTGGTTTTCTGGAACATTGCCCCTGAACACCTGAACTTGTGTGTTACCTTACGTGTTTATTCAAACCGTAAACGTCCCTGGGTGGACTTGAACCACCAACCTTTTGGTTAACAGCCGAACGCACTGACCAATTGTGCCACAAAGACATGCTACTCTGCTAAAAGGGGCTTGGCATGGATCGCTGGCCCCACCCTCCTTAATTTGCTCTTTTATTCAAGAGGTTTGTTTGCCTAGAATACAGAGAAGAAGAAGTTGCCTCAAATGAACCCTTTGGAAGCTAAATGTGCACTCGTTTTTAAAGCTTTAGTTCATGTCTTCAATGTTGCTGGAAGCAAGGACGTACATCAAATGATTATGTGTAACAGTTATACTTTTGTTGCTGGTTTTCTGGAACCTTGCCCCTGAACACGTAAACTGGCGTGTTCCCTTAAATGTTTATTCAAACAGTAAACGTCCCTGGGTGGACTTGAACCACCAACCTTTCGGTTAACAGCCGAACGCGCTGACCAATTGCGCCACAGAGACATGCTACCCTGCTAAAAGGGGCTTGCCATGGATCGCTGGCCCCACCCTCCTTAATTTGCTCTTTTATTCAAAAGGTTTTTTGCCTCGAATACAGAGAAGTAGAAGTTGCCTCAAATTAAACCTGTGGAAACTAAATGTGCACTCGTTTTTAAAGCTTTAGTTCATGTCTTTAATGTTGCTGGAAGCAAGGACGTACATCAAATGATGATGTGTAACAGTTATACTTTTGTTACTGTTTTTCTGGAACCTTCCCCCTGAACACGTAAACTGGCGTGTTCCCTTAAATGTTTATTCAAACAGTAAACGTCCTTGGGTGGACTTGAACCACCAACCTTTTGGTTAACAGCCGAACGCGCTAACCAATTGCGCCACAGAGACATGCTACCCTGCTAAAAGGGGCTTGGCATGGATCGCTGGCCCCACCCTCCTTAATTTGCTCTTTTATTCAAGAGATTTGTTTGCCTACAATACAGAGAAGTAGAAGTTGGCTCAAATGAACCCTTTGGAAGCTAAATGTGCACTCGTTTTTAAAGCTTTAGTTCATGTCTTCAATGTTGCTGGAAGCAAGGACGTACATCAAATGATGATGTGTAACAGTTATACTTTTGTTGCTGGTTTTCTGGAACCTTGCCCCTGAACACCTGAACTTGTGTGTTACCTTTCGTGTTTATTCAAACAGTAAACGTCCCTGGGTGGACTTGAACCACCAACCTTTCGGTTAACAGCTGAACGCGCTGACCAATTGCGCCACAGAGACATGCTACCCTGCTAAAAGGGGCTTGGCATGGATCGCTGGCCCCACCCTCCTTAATTTGCTCTTTTATTCAAGAGGTTTGTTTGCCTAGAATACAGAGAAGTAGAAGTTGGCTCAAATGAACCCTTTGGAAGCTAAATGTGCACTCGTTTTTAAAGCTTTAGTTCATGTCTTCAATGTTGCTGGAAGCAAGGACGTACATCAAATGATTATGTGTAACAGTTATACTTTTGTTGCTGGTTTTCTGGAACCTTGCCCCTGAACACCTGAACTTGTGTGTTACCTTACATGTTTATTCAAACAGTAAACGTCCCTGGGTGGACTTGAACCACCAACCTTTCGGTTAACAGCCGAACGCGCTGACCAATTGCGCCACAGAGACATGCTACTCTGCTAAAAGGGGCTTGGCATGGATCGCTGGCCCCACCCTCCTTAATTTGCTCTTTTATTCAAAACGTTTGTTTGCCTCGAATACAGAGAAGTAGAAGTTGCCTCAAATGAAACCTGTGGAAGCTAAATGTGCACTCGTTTTTAAAGCTTTAGTTCATGTCTTCAATGTTGCTGGAAGCAAGGACGTACATCAAATGATGATGTGTAACAGTTATACTTTTGTTACTGTTTTTCTGGAACCTTTTCCCTGAACACGTAAACTGGCGTGTTCCCTTACATGTTTATTCAAACAGTAAACGTCCCTGGGTGGACTTGAACCACCAACCTTTCGGTTAACAGCCGAACGCACTAACCAATTGCGCCACAGAGACATGCTACTCTGCTAAAAGGGGCTTGGCATGGATCGCTGGCCCCACCCTCCTTAATTTGCTCTTTTATTCAAGAGGTTTGTTTGCGTAGAATACAGAGAAGTAGAAGTTGGCTCAAATGAACCCTTTGGAAGCTAAATGTGCACTCGTTTTTAAAGCTTTAGTTCATGTCTTCAATGTTGCTGGAAGCAAGGACGTACATCAAATGATGATGTGTAACAGTTATACTTTTGTTGCTGGTTTTCTGGAACCTTGCCCCTGAACATGTAAACTGGCGTGTTCCCTTAAATATTTATTCAAACAGTAAACGTCCCTGGGTGGACTTGAACCACCAACCTTTCGGTTAACAGCCGAACGCGCTAACCAATTGCGCCACAGAGACATGATACCCTGCTAAAAGGGGCTTGGCATGGATCGCTGGCCCCACCCTCCTTAATTTGCTCTTTTATTCAAGAGGTTTGTTTGCCTAGAATACAGAGAAGAAGAAGTTGCCTCAAATGAAACCTGTGGAAGCTAAATGTGCACTCGTTTTTTAAAGCTTTAGTTCATGTCTTCAATGTTGCTGGAAACAAGGACATACATCAAATGATGATGAGTAACAGTTATACTTTTGTTACTGTTTTTCTGGAACCTTGCCCCTGAACACGTAAACTGGCGTGTTCCCTTAAATGTTTATTCAAACAGTAAACGTCCCTGGGTGGACTTGAACCACCAACCTTTCGGTTAACAGCCGAACGCGCTGACCAATTGCGCCACAGAGACATGCTACCCTAATAAAAGGGGCTTGCCATGGATCGCTGGCCCCACCCTCCTTAATTTGCTCTTTTATTCAAAAGGTTTTTTGCCTCGAATACAGAGAAGTAGAAGTTGCCTCAAATGAAACCTGTGGAAACTAAATGTGCACTCGTTTTTAAAGCTTTAGTTCATGTCTTTAATGTTGCTGGAAGCAAGGACGTACATCAAATGATGATGTGTAACAGTTATACTTTTGTTACTGTTTTTCTGGAACCTTCCCCCTGAACACGTAAACTGGCGTGTTCCCTTAAATGTTTATTCAAACAGTAAACGTCCTTGGGTGGACTTGAACCACCAACCTTTTGGTTAACAGCCGAACGCGCTAACCAATTGCGCCACAGAGACATGCTACCCTGCTAAAAGGGGCTTGGCATGGATCGCTGGCCCCACCCTCCTTAATTTGCTCTTTTATTCAAGAGATTTGTTTGCCTACAATACAGAGAAGTAGAAGTTGGCTCAAATGAACCCTTTGGAAGCTAAATGTGCACTCGTTTTTAAAGCTTTAGTTCATGTCTTCAATGTTGCTGGAAGCAAGGACGTACATCAAATGATGATGTGTAACAGTTATACTTTTGTTGCTGGTTTTCTGGAACCTTGCCCCTGAACACCTGAACTTGTGTGTTACCTTTCGTGTTTATTCAAACAGTAAACGTCCCTGGGTGGACTTGAACCACCAACCTTTCGGTTAACAGCCGAACGCGCTGACCAATTGCGCCACAGAGACATGCTACCCTGCTAAAAGGGGCTTGGCATGGATCGCTGGCCCCACCCTCCTTAATTTGCTCTTTTATTCAAGAGGTTTGTTTGCCTAGAATATAGAGAAGTAGAAGTTGGCTCAAATGAACCCTTTGGAAGCTAAATGTGCACTCGTTTTTAAAGCTTTAGTTCATGTCTTCAATGTTGATGGAAGCAAGGACGTACATCAAATGATTATGTGTAACAGTTATACTTTTGTTGCTGGTTTTCTGGAACCTTGCCCCTGAACACCTGAACTTGTGTGTTACCTTACATGTTTATTCAAACAGTAAACGTCCCTGGGTGGACTTGAACCACCAACCTTTCGGTTAACAGCCGAACGCGCTGATCAATTGCGCCACAGAGACATGCTACTCTGCTAAAAGGGGCTTGGCATGGATCGCTGGCCCCACCCTCCTTAATTTGCTCTTTTATTCAAAACGTTTGTTTGCCTCGAATACAGAGAAGTAGAAGTTGCCTCAAATGAAACCTGTGGAAGCTAAATGTGCACTCGTTTTTAAAGCTTTAGTTCATGTCTTCAATGTTGCTGGAAGCAAGGACGTACATCAAATGATGATGTGTAACAGTTATACTTTTGTTACTGTTTTTCTGGAACCTTTTCCCTGAACACGTAAACTGGCGTGTTCCCTTACATGTTTATTCAAACAGTAAACGTCCCTGGGTGGACTTGAACCACCAACCTTTCGGTTAACAGCCGAACGCGCTAACCAATTGCGCCACAGAGACATGCTACTCTGCTAAAAGGGGCTTGGCATGGATCGCTGGCCCCACCCTCCTTAATTTGCTCTTTTATTCAAGAGGTTTGTTTGCGTAGAATACAGAGAAGTAGAAGTTGGCTCAAATGAACCCTTTGGAAGCTAAATGTGCACTCGTTTTTAAAGCTTTAGTTCATGTCTTCAATGTTGCTGGAAGCAAGGACGTACATCAAATGATGATGTGTAACAGTTATACTTTTGTTGCTGGTTTTCTGGAACCTTGCCCCTGAACACCTGAACTTGTGTGTTACCTTTCGTGTTTATTCAAACAGTAAACGTCCCTGGGTGGACTTGAACCACCAACCTTTCGGTTAACAGCCGAACGCGCTGACCAATTGCGCCACAGAGACATGCTACCCTGCTAAAAGGGGCTTGGCATGGATCGCTGGCCCCACCCTCCTTAATTTGCTCTTTTATTCAAGAGGTTTGTTTGCCTAGAATACAGAGAAGTAGAAGTTGGCTCAAATGAACCCTTTGGAAGCTAAATGTGCACTCGTTTTTAAAGCTTTAGTTCATGTCTTCAATGTTGCTGGAAGCAAGGACGTACATCAAATGATTATGTGTAACAGTTATACTTTTGTTGCTGGTTTTCTGGAACCTTGCCCCTGAACACCTGAACTTGTGTGTTACCTTACATGTTTATTCAAACAGTAAACGTCCCTGGGTGGACTTGAACCACCAACCTTTCGGTTAACAGCCGAACGCGCTGACCAATTGCGCCACAGAGACATGCTACTCTGCTAAAAGGGGCTTGGCATGGATCGCTGGCCCCACCCTCCTTAATTTGCTCTTTTATTCAAAACGTTTGTTTGCCTCGAATACAGAGAAGTAGAAGTTGCCTCAAATGAAACCTGTGGAAGCTAAATGTGCACTCGTTTTTAAAGCTTTAGTTCATGTCTTCAATGTTGCTGGAAGCAAGGACGTACATCAAATGATGATGTGTAACAGTTATACTTTTGTTACTGTTTTTCTGGAACCTTTTCCCTGAACACGTAAACTGGCGTGTTCCCTTACATGTTTATTCAAACAGTAAACGTCCCTGGGTGGACTTGAACCACCAACCTTTCGGTTAACAGCCGAACGCGCTAACCAATTGCGCCACAGAGACATGCTACTCTGCTAAAAGGGGCTTGGCATGGATCGCTGGCCCCACCCTCCTTAATTTGCTCTTTTATTCAAGAGGTTTGTTTGCGTAGAATACAGAGAAGTAGAAGTTGGCTCAAATGAACCCTTTGGAAGCTAAATGTGCACTCGTTTTTAAAGCTTTAGTTCATGTCTTCAATGTTGCTGGAAGCAAGGACGTACATCAAATGATGATGTGTAACAGTTATACTTTTGTTGCTGGTTTTCTGGAACCTTGCCCCTGAACACCTGAACTTGTGTGTTACCTTACGTGTTTATTCAAACAGTAAACGTCCCTGGGTGGACTTGAACAACCAACCTTTTGGTTAACAGCCGAACGCGCTAACCAATTGCGCCACAGAGACATGCTACCCTGCTAAAAGGGGCTTGGCATGGATCGCTGGCCCCACCCTCCTTAATTTGCTCTTTTATTCAAGAGGTTTGTTTGCCTAGAATACAGAGAAGTAGAAGTTGGCTCAAATGAACCCTTTGGAAGCTAAATGTGCACTCGTTTTTAAAGCTTTAGTTCATGTCTTCAATGTTGCTGGAAGCAAGGACGTACATCAAATGATTATGTGTAACAGTTATACTTTTGTTGCTGGTTTTCTGGAACCTTGCCCCTGAACACGTAAACTGGCGTGTTCCCTTAAATGTTTATTCAAACAGTAAACGTCCCTGGGTGGACTTGAACCACCAACCTTTCGGTTAACAGCCGAACGCCCTAACCAATTGCGCCACAGAGACATGCTACCCTGCTAAAAGGGGCTTGGCATGGATCGCTGGCCCCACCCTCCTTAATTTGCTCTTTTATTCAAAACGTTTGTTTGCCTCGAATACAGAGAAGTAGAAGTTGACTCAAATGAAACCTGTGGAAGCTAAATGTGCACTCGTTTTTAAAGCTTTAGTTCATGTCTTCAATGTTGCTGGAAGCAAGGACGTACATCAAATGATGATGTGTAACAGTTATACTTTTGTTACTGTTTTTCTGGAACCTTGCCCCTGAACACGTAAACTGGCGTGTTCCCTTAAATGTTTATTCAAACAGTAAACGTCCCTGGGTGGACTTGAACCACCAACCTTTCGGTTAACAGCCGAATGCGCTAACCAATTGCGCCACAGAGACATGCTACCCTGCTAAAAGGGGCTTGGCATGGATCGCTGGCCCCACCCTCCTTAATTTGCTCTTTTATTCAAGAGGTTTGTTTGCCTAGAATACAGAGAAGAAGAAGTTGCCTCAAATGAAACCTGTGGAAGCTAAATGTGCACTCGTTTTTAAAGCTTTAGTTCATGTCTTCAATGTTGCTGGAAGCAAGGACGTACATCAAATTATGATGTGTAACAGTTATACTTTTGTTGCTGGTTTTCTGGAACATTGCCCCTGAACACCTGAACTTGTGTGTTACCTTACGTGTTTATTCAAACCGTAAACGTCCCTGGGTGGACTTGAACCACCAACCTTTTGGTTAACAGCCGAACGCGCTGACCAATTGTGCCACAAAGACATGCTACTCTGCTAAAAGGGGCTTGGCATGGATCGCTGGCCCCACCCTCCTTAATTTGCTCTTTTATTCAAGAGGTTTGTTTGCCTAGAATACAGAGAAGAAGAAGTTGCCTCAAATGAACCCTTTGGAAGCTAAATGTGCACTCGTTTTTAAAGCTTTAGTTCATGTCTTCAATGTTGCTGGAAGCAAGGACGTACATCAAATGATTATGTGTAACAGTTATACTTTTGTTGCTGGTTTTCTGGAACCTTGCCCCTGAACACCTGAACTTGTGTGTTACCTTACGTGTTTATTCAAACCGTAAACGTCCCTGGGTGGACTTGAACCACAAACCTTTCGGTTAACAGCCGAACGCGCTCACCAATTGCGCCACAGAGACATGCTACTCTGCTAAAAGGGGCTTGGCATGGATCGCTGGCCCCACCCTCCTTAATTTGCTCTTTTATTCAAGAGGTTTGTTTGCCTAGAATACAGAGAAGAAGAAGTTGCCTCAAATGAAACCTGTGGAAGCTAAATGTGCACTCGTTTTTAAAGCTTTAGTTCATGTCTTCAATGTTGCTGGAAGCAAGGACGTACATCAAATTATGATGTGTAACAGTTATACTTTTGTTGCTGGTTTTCTGGAACATTGCCCCTGAACACCTGAACTTGTGTGTTACCTTACGTGTTTATTCAAACCGTAAACGTCCCTGGGTGGACTTGAACCACCAACCTTTCGGTTAACAGCCGAACGCGCTGACCAATTGTGCCACAGAGACATGCTACTCTGCTAAAAGGGGCTTGGCATGGATCGCTGGCCCCACCCTCCTTAATTTGCTCTTTTATTCAAGAGGTTTGTTTGCCTAGAATACAGAGAAGAAGAAGTTGCCTCAAATGAAACCTGTGGAAGCTAAATGTGCACTCGTTTTTTAAAGCTTTAGTTCATTTCTTCAATGTTGCTGGAAACAAGGACATACATCAAATGATGATGAGTAACAGTTATACTTTTGTTTCTGTTTTTCTGGAACCTTGCCCCTGAACACGTAAACTGGCGTGTTCCCTTAAATGTTTATTCAAACAGTAAACGTCCCTGGGTGGACTTGAACCACCAACCTTTCGGTTAACAGCCGAACGCGCTAACCAATTGCGCCACGGAGACATGCTACTCTGCTAAAAGGGGCTTGGCATGGATCGCTGGCCCCACCCTCCTTAATTTGCTCTTTTATTCAAGAGGTTTGTTTGCCTAGAATACAGAGAACTAGAAGTTGCCTCAAATGAAACCTGTGGAAGCTAAATGTGCGCTAGTTTTTAAAGCTTTAGTTCATGTCTTCAATGTTGCTGGAAACAAGGACATACATCAAATGATGATGAGTAACAGTTATACTTTTGTTACTGTTTTTCTGGAACCTTGCCCCTGAACACGTAAACTGGCGTGTTCCCTTAAATGTTTATTCAAACAGTAAACGTCCCTGGGTGGACTTGAACCACCAACCTTTCGGTTAACAGCCGAACGCGCTGACCAATTGCGCCACAGAGACATGCTACCCTGCTAAAAGGGGCTTGCCATGGATCGCTGGCCCCACCCTCCTTAATTTGCTCTTTTATTCAAAAGGTTTTTTGCCTCGAATACAGAGAAGTAGAAGTTGCCTCAAATGAAACCTGTGGAAACTAAATGTGCACTCGTTTTTAAAGCTTTAGTTCATGTCTTTAATGTTGCTGGAAGCAAGGACGTACATCAAATGATGATGTGTAACAGTTATACTTTTGTTACTGTTTTTCTGGAACCTTCCCCCTGAACACGTAAACTGGCGTGTTCCCTTAAATGTTTATTCAAACAGTAAACGTCCTTGGGTGGACTTGAACCACCAACCTTTTGGTTAACAGCCGAACGCGCTAACCAATTGCGCCACAGAGACATGCTACCCTGCTAAAAGGGGCTTGGCATGGATCGCTGGCCCCACCCTCCTTAATTTGCTCTTTTATTCAAGAGATTTGTTTGCCTACAATACAGAGAAGTAGAAGTTGGCTCAAATGAACCCTTTGGAAGCTAAATGTGCACTCGTTTTTAAAGCTTTAGTTCATGTCTTCAATGTTGCTGGAAGCAAGGACGTACATCAAATGATTATGTGTAACAGTTATACTTTTGTTGCTGGTTTTCTGGAACCTTGCCCCTGAACACGTAAACTGGCGTGTTCCCTTAAATGTTTATTCAAACAGTAAACGTCCCTGGGTGGACTTGAACCACCAACCTTTCGGTTAACAGCCGAACGCGCTAACCAATTGCGCCACAGAGACATGCTACCCTGCTAAAAGGGGCTTGGCATGGATCGCTGGCCCCACCCTCCTTAATTTGCTCTTTTATTCAAAACGTTTGTTTGCCTCGAATACAGAGAAGTAGAAGTTGCCTCAAATGAAACCTGTGGAAGCTAAATGTGCACTCGTTTTTAAAGCTTTAGTTCATGTCTTCAATGTTGCTGGAAGCAAGGACGTACATAAAATGATGATGTGTAACAGTTATACTTTTGTTACTGTTTTTCTGGAACCTTGCCCCTGAACACGTAAACTGGCGTGTTCCCTTAAATGTTTATTCAAACAGTAAACGTCCCTGGGTGGACTTGAACCACCAACCTTTCGGTTAACAGCCGAACGCGCTGACCAATTGCGCCACAGAGACATGCTACTCTGCTAAAAGGGGCTTGGCATGGATCGCTGGCCCCACCCTCCTTAATTTGCTCTTTTATTCAAAACGTTTGTTTGCCTCGAATACAGAGAAGTAGAAGTTGCCTCAAATGAAACCTGTGGAAGCTAAATGTGCACTCGTTTTTAAAGCTTTAGTTCATGTCTTCAATGTTGCTGGAAGCAAGGACGTACATCAAATGATGATGTGTAACAGTTATACTTTTGTTACTGTTTTTCTGGAACCTTTTCCCTGAACACGTAAACTGGCGTGTTCCCTTACATGTTTATTCAAACAGTAAACGTCCCTGGGTGGACTTGAACCACCAACCTTTCGGTTAACAGCCGAACGCGCTAACCAATTGCGCCACAGAGACATGCTAACCTCCTAAAAGGGGCTTGGCATGGATCGCTGGCCCCACCCTCCTTAATTTGCTCTTTTATTCAAGAGGTTTGTTTGCCTAGAATACAGAGAAGTAGAAGTTGCCTCAAATGAACCCTTTGGAAGCTAAATGTGCACTCGTTTTTAAAGCTTTAGTTCATGTCTTCAATGTTGCTGGAAGCAAGGACATACATCAAATGATTATGTGTAACAGTTATACTTTTGTTGCTGGTTTTCTGGAACCTTGCCCCTGAACACCTGAACTTGTGTGTTACCTTGCGTGTTTATTCAAACAGTAAACATCCCTGGGTGGACTTGAACCACCAACCTTTCGGTTAACAGCCGAACGCACTGACCAATTGCGCCACAGAGACATGCTACCCTGCTAAAAGGGGCTTGGCATGGATCGCTGGCCCCACCCTCCTTAATTTGCTCTTTTATTCAAGAGGTTTGTTTGCCAAGAATACAGAGAAGTAGAAGTTGCCTCAAATGAACCCTTTGGAAGCTAAATGTGCACTCGTTTTTAAAGCTTTAGTTCATGTCTTCAATGTTGCTGGAAACAAGGACATACATCAAATGATGATGAGTAACAGTTATACTTTTGTTACTGTTTTTCTGGAACCTTACCCCTGAACACGTAAACTGGCGTGTTCCCTTAAATGTTTATTCAAACAGTAAACGTCCCTGGGTGGACTTGAACCACCAACCTTTCGGTTAACAGCCGAACGCGCTGACCAATTGCGCCACAGAGACATGCTACTCTGCTAAAAGGGGCTTGGCATTGATCGCTGCCCCCACCCTCCTTAATTTGCTCTTTTATTCAAGAGGTTTGTTTGCCTAGAATACAGAGAACTAGAAGTTGCCTCAAATGAAACCTGTGGAAGCTAAATGTGCGCTAGTTTTTAAAGCTTTAGTTCATGTCTTCAATGTTGCTGGAAGCAAGGACGTACCTCAAATGATGATGTGTAACAATTATACTTTTGTTACTGTTTTTCTGGAGCCTTGCCCCTGAACACGTACACTGGCGTGTTCCCTTAAATGTTTATTCAAACAGTAAACGTCCCTGGGTGGACTTGAACCACCAACCTTTCGGTTAACAGCCGAACGCGCTAACCAATTGCGCCACAGAGACATGCTACCCTGCTAAAAGGGGCTTGGCATGGATCGCTGGCCCCACCCTCCTTAATTTGCTCTTTTATTCAAAACGTTTGTTTGCCTAGAATACAGAGAAGAAGAAGTTGCCTCAAATGAAACCTGTGGAAGCTAAATGTGCACTCGTTTTTAAAGCTTTAGTTCATGTCTTCAATGTTGCTGGAAGCAAGGACGTACATCAAATGATTATGTGTAACAGTTATACTTTTGTTGCTGGTTTTCTGGAACCTTGCCCCTGAACACCCGAACTTGTGTGTTACCTTACATGTTTATTCAAACAGTAAACGTCCCTGGGTGGACTTGAACCACCAACCTTTCGGTTAACAGCCGAATGCGCTGACCAATTGCGCCACAGAGACATGCTACCCTGCTAAAAGGGGCTTGGCATGGATCGCTGGCACCACCCTCCTTAATTTGCTCTTTTATTCAAGAGGTTTGTTTGCCTAGAATACAGAGAAGTAAAAGTTGGCTCAAATGAACCCTTTGGAAGCTAAATGTGCACTCGTTTTTAAAGCTTTAGTTCATGTCTTCAATGTTGCTGGAAGCAAGGACGTACATCAAATGATTATGTGTAACAGTTATACTTTTGTTGCTGGTTTTCTGGAACCTTGCCCCTGAACACGTAAACTGGCGTGTTCCCTTAAATGTTTATTCAAACAGTAAACGTCCCTGGGTGGACTTGAACCACCAACCTTTCGGTTAACAGCCGAACGCGCTAACCAATTGCGCCACAGAGACATGCTACCCTGCTAAAAGGGGCTTGGCATGGATCGCTGGCCCCACCCTCCTTAATTTGCTCTTTTATTCAAAACGTTTGTTTGCCTCGAATACAGAGAAGTAGAAGTTGCCTCAAATGAAACCTGTGGAAGCTAAATGTGCACTCGTTTTTAAAGCTTTAGTTCATGTCTTCAATGTTGCTGGAAGCAAGGACGTACATAAAATGATGATGTGTAACAGTTATACTTTTGTTACTGTTTTTCTGGAACCTTGCCCCTGAACACGTAAACTGGCGTGTTCCCTTAAATGTTTATTCAAACAGTAAACGTCCCTGGGTGGACTTGAACCACCAACCTTTCGGTTAACAGCCGAACGCACTAACCAATTGCGCCACAGAGACATGCTACCCTCCTAAAAGGGGCTTGGCATGGATCGCTGGCCCCACCCTCCTTAATTTGCTCTTTTATTCAAGAGGTTTGTTTGCCTAGAATACAGAGAAGTAGAAGTTGCCTCAAATGAACCCTTTGGAAGCTAAATGTGCACTCGTTTTTAAAGCTTTAGTTCATGTCTTCAATGTTGCTGGAAGCAAGGACATACATCAAATGATTATGTGTAACAGTTATACTTTTGTTGCTGGTTTTCTGGAACCTTGCCCCTGAACACCTGAACTTGTGTGTTACCTTGCGTGTTTATTCAAACAGTAAACATCCCTGGGTGGACTTGAACCACCAACCTTTCGGTTAACAGCCGAACGCACTGACCAATTGCGCCACAGAGACATGCTACCCTGCTAAAAGGGGCTTGGCATGGATCGCTGGCCCCACCCTCCTTAATTTGCTCTTTTATTCAAGAGGTTTGTTTGCCAAGAATACAGAGAAGTAGAAGTTGCCTCAAATGAACCCTTTGGAAGCTAAATGTGCACTCGTTTTTAAAGCTTTAGTTCATGTCTTCAATGTTGCTGGAAACAAGGACATACATCAAATGATGATGAGTAACAGTTATACTTTTGTTACTGTTTTTCTGGAACCTTACCCCTGAACACGTAAACTGGCGTGTTCCCTTAAATGTTTATTCAAACAGTAAACGTCCCTGGGTGGACTTGAACCACCAACCTTTCGGTTAACAGCCGAACGCGCTGACCAATTGCGCCACAGAGACATGCTACTCTGCTAAAAGGGGCTTGGCATGGATCGCTGCCCCCACCCTCCTTAATTTGCTCTTTTATTCAAGAGGTTTGTTTGCCTAGAATACAGAGAACTAGAAGTTGCCTCAAATGAAACCTGTGGAAGCTAAATGTGCGCTAGTTTTTAAAGCTTTAGTTCATGTCTTCAATGTTGCTGGAAGCAAGGACGTACCTCAAATGATGATGTGTAACAATTATACTTTTGTTACTGTTTTTCTGGAGCCTTGCCCCTGAACACGTACACTGGCGTGTTCCCTTAAATGTTTATTCAAACAGTAAACGTCCCTGGGTGGACTTGAACCACCAACCTTTCGGTTAACAGCCGAACGCGCTGACCAATTGCGCCACAGAGACATGCTACCCTGCTAAAAGGGGCTTGGCATGGATCGCTGGCCCCACCCTCCTTAATTTGCTCTTTTATTCAAGAGGTTTGTTTGCCTAGAATATAGAGAAGTAGAAGTTGGCTCAAATGAACCCTTTGGAAGCTAAATGTGCACTCGTTTTTAAAGCTTTAGTTCATGTCTTCAATGTTGCTGGAAGCAAGGACGTACATCAAATGATTATGTGTAACAGTTATACTTTTGTTGCTGGTTTTCTGGAACCTTGCCCCTGAACACCTGAACTTGTGTGTTACCTTACATGTTTATTCAAACAGTAAACGTCCCTGGGTGGACTTGAACCACCAACCTTTCGGTTAACAGCCGAACGCGCTGATCAATTGCGCCACAGAGACATGCTACTCTGCTAAAAGGGGCTTGGCATGGATCGCTGGCCCCACCCTCCTTAATTTGCTCTTTTATTCAAAACGTTTGTTTGCCTCGAATACAGAGAAGTAGAAGTTGGCTCAAATGAACCCTTTGGAAGCTAAATGTGCACTCGTTTTTAAAGCTTTAGTTCATGTCTTCAATGTTGCTGGAAGCAAGGACGTACATCAAATGATGATGTGTAACAGTTATACTTTTGTTGCTGGTTTTCTGGAACCTTGCCCCTGAACACCTGAACTTGTGTGTTACCTTTCGTGTTTATTCAAACAGTAAACGTCCCTGGGTGGACTTGAACCACCAACCTTTCGGTTAACAGCCGAACGCGCTGACCAATTGCGCCACAGAGACATGCTACCCTGCTAAAAGGGGCTTGGCATGGATCGCTGGCCCCACCCTCCTTAATTTGCTCTTTTATTCAAGAGGTTTGTTTGCCTAGAATACAGAGAAGTAGAAGTTGGCTCAAATGAACCCTTTGGAAGCTAAATGTGCACTCGTTTTTAAAGCTTTAGTTCATGTCTTCAATGTTGCTGGAAGCAAGGACGTACATCAAATGATTATGTGTAACAGTTATACTTTTGTTGCTGGTTTTCTGGAACCTTGCCCGTGAACACCTGAACTTGTGTGTTACCTTACATGTTTATTCAAACAGTAAACGTCCCTGGGTGGACTTGAACCACCAACCTTTCGGTTAACAGCCGAACGCGCTGACCAATTGCGCCACAGAGACATGCTACTCTGCTAAAAGGGGCTTGGCATGGATCGCTGGCCCCACCCTCCTTAATTTGCTCTTTTATTCAAAACGTTTGTTTGCCTCGAATACAGAGAAGTAGAAGTTGCCTCAAATGAAACCTGTGGAAGCTAAATGTGCACTCGTTTTTAAAGCTTTAGTTCATGTCTTCAATGTTGCTGGAAGCAAGGACGTACATCAAATGATGATGTGTAACAGTTATACTTTTGTTACTGTTTTTCTGGAACCTTTTCCCTGAACACGTAAACTGGCGTGTTCCCTTACATGTTTATTCAAACAGTAAACGTCCCTGGGTGGACTTGAACCACCAACCTTTCGGTTAACAGCCGAACGCGCTAACCAATTGCGCCACAGAGACATGCTACTCTGCTAAAAGGGGCTTGGCATGGATCGCTGGCCCCACCCTCCTTAATTTGCTCTTTTATTCAAGAGGTTTGTTTGCGTAGAATACAGAGAAGTAGAAGTTGGCTCAAATGAACCCTTTGGAAGCTAAATGTGCACTCGTTTTTAAAGCTTTAGTTCATGTCTTCAATGTTGCTGGAAGCAAGGACGTACATCAAATGATGATGTGTAACAGTTATACTTTTGTTGCTGGTTTTCTGGAACCTTGCCCCTGAACACCTGAACTTGTGTGTTACCTTACGTGTTTATTCAAACAGTAAACGTCCCTGGGTGGACTTGAACAACCAACCTTTTGGTTAACAGCCGAACGCGCTGAACAATTGCGCCACAGAGACATGCTACCCTGCTAAAAGGGGCTTGGCATGGATCGCTGGCCCCACCCTCCTTAATTTGCTCTTTTATTCAAGAGGTTTGTTTGCCTAGAATACAGAGAAGTAGAAGTTGGCTCAAATGAACCCTTTGGAAGCTAAATGTGCACTCGTTTTTAAAGCTTTAGTTCATGTCTTCAATGTTGCTGGAAGCAAGGACGTACATCAAATGATTATGTGTAACAGTTATACTTTTGTTGCTGGTTTTCTGGAACCTTGCCCCTGAACACGTAAACTGGCGTGTTCCCTTAAATGTTTATTCAAACAGTAAACGTCCCTGGGTGGACTTGAACCACCAACCTTTCGGTTAACAGCCGAACGCCCTAACCAATTGCGCCACAGAGACATGCTACCCTGCTAAAAGGGGCTTGGCATGGATCGCTGGCCCCACCCTCCTTAATTTGCTCTTTTATTCAAAACGTTTGTTTGCCTCGAATACAGAGAAGTAGAAGTTGCCTCAAATGAAACCTGTGGAAGCTAAATGTGCACTCGTTTTTAAAGCTTTAGTTCATGTCTTCAATGTTGCTGGAAGCAAGGACGTACATCAAATGATGATGTGTAACAGTTATACTTTTGTTACTGTTTTTCTGGAACCTTGCCCCTGAACACGTAAACTGGCGTGTTCCCTTAAATGTTTATTCAAACAGTAAACGTCCCTGGGTGGACTTGAACCACCAACCTTTCGGTTAACAGCCGAACGCGCTAACCAATTGCGCCACAGAGACATGCTACCCTGCTAAAAGGGGCTTGGCATGGATCGCTGGCCCCACCCTCCTTAATTTGCTCTTTTATTCAAGAGGTTTGTTTGCCTAGAATACAGAGAAGAAGAAGTTGCCTCAAATGAAACCTGTGGAAGCTAAATGTGCACTCGTTTTTAAAGCTTTAGTTCATGTCTTCAATGTTGCTGGAAGCAAGGACGTACATCAAATTATGATGTGTAACAGTTATACTTTTGTTGCTGGTTTTCTGGAACATTGCCCCTGAACACCTGAACTTGTGTGTTACCTTACGTGTTTATTCAAACCGTAAACGTCCCTGGGTGGACTTGAACCACCAACCTTTTGGTTAACAGCCGAACGCACTGACCAATTGTGCCACAAAGACATGCTACTCTGCTAAAAGGGGCTTGGCATGGATCGCTGGCCCCACCCTCCTTAATTTGCTCTTTTATTCAAGAGGTTTGTTTGCCTAGAATACAGAGAAGAAGAAGTTGCCTCAAATGAACCCTTTGGAAGCTAAATGTGCACTCGTTTTTAAAGCTTTAGTTCATGTCTTCAATGTTGCTGGAAGCAAGGACGTACATCAAATGATTATGTGTAACAGTTATACTTTTGTTGCTGGTTTTCTGGAACCTTGCCCCTGAACACGTAAACTGGCGTGTTCCCTTAAATGTTTATTCAAACAGTAAACGTCCCTGGGTGGACTTGAACCACCAACCTTTCGGTTAACAGCCGAACGCGCTGACCAATTGCGCCACAGAGACATGCTACCCTGCTAAAAGGGGCTTGCCATGGATCGCTGGCCCCACCCTCCTTAATTTGCTCTTTTATTCAAAAGGTTTTTTGCCTCGAATACAGAGAAGTAGAAGTTGCCTCAAATTAAACCTGTGGAAACTAAATGTGCACTCGTTTTTAAAGCTTTAGTTCATGTCTTTAATGTTGCTGGAAGCAAGGACGTACATCAAATGATGATGTGTAACAGTTATACTTTTGTTACTGTTTTTCTGGAACCTTCCCCCTGAACACGTAAACTGGCGTGTTCCCTTAAATGTTTATTCAAACAGTAAACGTCCTTGGGTGGACTTGAACCACCAACCTTTTGGTTAACAGCCGAACGCGCTAACCAATTGCGCCACAGAGACATGCTACCCTGCTAAAAGGGGCTTGGCATGGATCGCTGGCCCCACCCTCCTTAATTTGCTCTTTTATTCAAGAGATTTGTTTGCCTACAATACAGAGAAGTAGAAGTTGGCTCAAATGAACCCTTTGGAAGCTAAATGTGCACTCGTTTTTAAAGCTTTAGTTCATGTCTTCAATGTTGCTGGAAGCAAGGACGTACATCAAATGATGATGTGTAACAGTTATACTTTTGTTGCTGGTTTTCTGGAACCTTGCCCCTGAACACCTGAACTTGTGTGTTACCTTTCGTGTTTATTCAAACAGTAAACGTCCCTGGGTGGACTTGAACCACCAACCTTTCGGTTAACAGCTGAACGCGCTGACCAATTGCGCCACAGAGACATGCTACCCTGCTAAAAGGGGCTTGGCATGGATCGCTGGCCCCACCCTCCTTAATTTGCTCTTTTATTCAAGAGGTTTGTTTGCCTAGAATACAGAGAAGTAGAAGTTGGCTCAAATGAACCCTTTGGAAGCTAAATGTGCACTCGTTTTTAAAGCTTTAGTTCATGTCTTCAATGTTGCTGGAAGCAAGGACGTACATCAAATGATTATGTGTAACAGTTATACTTTTGTTGCTGGTTTTCTGGAACCTTGCCCCTGAACACCTGAACTTGTGTGTTACCTTACATGTTTATTCAAACAGTAAACGTCCCTGGGTGGACTTGAACCACCAACCTTTCGGTTAACAGCCGAACGCGCTGACCAATTGCGCCACAGAGACATGCTACTCTGCTAAAAGGGGCTTGGCATGGATCGCTGGCCCCACCCTCCTTAATTTGCTCTTTTATTCAAAACGTTTGTTTGCCTCGAATACAGAGAAGTAGAAGTTGCCTCAAATGAAACCTGTGGAAGCTAAATGTGCACTCGTTTTTAAAGCTTTAGTTCATGTCTTCAATGTTGCTGGAAGCAAGGACGTACATCAAATGATGATGTGTAACAGTTATACTTTTGTTACTGTTTTTCTGGAACCTTTTCCCTGAACACGTAAACTGGCGTGTTCCCTTACATGTTTATTCAAACAGTAAACGTCCCTGGGTGGACTTGAACCACCAACCTTTCGGTTAACAGCCGAACGCACTAACCAATTGCGCCACAGAGACATGCTACTCTGCTAAAAGGGGCTTGGCATGGATCGCTGGCCCCACCCTCCTTAATTTGCTCTTTTATTCAAGAGGTTTGTTTGCGTAGAATACAGAGAAGTAGAAGTTGGCTCAAATGAACCCTTTGGAAGCTAAATGTGCACTCGTTTTTAAAGCTTTAGTTCATGTCTTCAATGTTGCTGGAAGCAAGGACGTACATCAAATGATGATGTGTAACAGTTATACTTTTGTTGCTGGTTTTCTGGAACCTTGCCCCTGAACATGTAAACTGGCGTGTTCCCTTAAATATTTATTCAAACAGTAAACGTCCCTGGGTGGACTTGAACCACCAACCTTTCGGTTAACAGCCGAACGCGCTAACCAATTGCGCCACAGAGACATGATACCCTGCTAAAAGGGGCTTGGCATGGATCGCTGGCCCCACCCTCCTTAATTTGCTCTTTTATTCAAGAGGTTTGTTTGCCTAGAATACAGAGAAGAAGAAGTTGCCTCAAATGAAACCTGTGGAAGCTAAATGTGCACTCGTTTTTTAAAGCTTTAGTTCATGTCTTCAATGTTGCTGGAAACAAGGACATACATCAAATGATGATGAGTAACAGTTATACTTTTGTTACTGTTTTTCTGGAACCTTGCCCCTGAACACGTAAACTGGCGTGTTCCCTTAAATGTTTATTCAAACAGTAAACGTCCCTGGGTGGACTTGAACCACCAACCTTTCGGTTAACAGCCGAACGCGCTGACCAATTGCGCCACAGAGACATGCTACCCTAATAAAAGGGGCTTGCCATGGATCGCTGGCCCCACCCTCCTTAATTTGCTCTTTTATTCAAAAGGTTTTTTGCCTCGAATACAGAGAAGTAGAAGTTGCCTCAAATGAAACCTGTGGAAACTAAATGTGCACTCGTTTTTAAAGCTTTAGTTCATGTCTTTAATGTTGCTGGAAGCAAGGACGTACATCAAATGATGATGTGTAACAGTTATACTTTTGTTACTGTTTTTCTGGAACCTTCCCCCTGAACACGTAAACTGGCGTGTTCCCTTAAATGTTTATTCAAACAGTAAACGTCCTTGGGTGGACTTGAACCACCAACCTTTTGGTTAACAGCCGAACGCGCTAACCAATTGCGCCACAGAGACATGCTACCCTGCTAAAAGGGGCTTGGCATGGATCGCTGGCCCCACCCTCCTTAATTTGCTCTTTTATTCAAGAGATTTGTTTGCCTACAATACAGAGAAGTAGAAGTTGGCTCAAATGAACCCTTTGGAAGCTAAATGTGCACTCGTTTTTAAAGCTTTAGTTCATGTCTTCAATGTTGCTGGAAGCAAGGACGTACATCAAATGATGATGTGTAACAGTTATACTTTTGTTGCTGGTTTTCTGGAACCTTGCCCCTGAACACCTGAACTTGTGTGTTACCTTTCGTGTTTATTCAAACAGTAAACGTCCCTGGGTGGACTTGAACCACCAACCTTTCGGTTAACAGCCGAACGCGCTGACCAATTGCGCCACAGAGACATGCTACCCTGCTAAAAGGGGCTTGGCATGGATCGCTGGCCCCACCCTCCTTAATTTGCTCTTTTATTCAAGAGGTTTGTTTGCCTAGAATATAGAGAAGTAGAAGTTGGCTCAAATGAACCCTTTGGAAGCTAAATGTGCACTCGTTTTTAAAGCTTTAGTTCATGTCTTCAATGTTGATGGAAGCAAGGACGTACATCAAATGATTATGTGTAACAGTTATACTTTTGTTGCTGGTTTTCTGGAACCTTGCCCCTGAACACCTGAACTTGTGTGTTACCTTACATGTTTATTCAAACAGTAAACGTCCCTGGGTGGACTTGAACCACCAACCTTTCGGTTAACAGCCGAACGCGCTGATCAATTGCGCCACAGAGACATGCTACTCTGCTAAAAGGGGCTTGGCATGGATCGCTGGCCCCACCCTCCTTAATTTGCTCTTTTATTCAAAACGTTTGTTTGCCTCGAATACAGAGAAGTAGAAGTTGCCTCAAATGAAACCTGTGGAAGCTAAATGTGCACTCGTTTTTAAAGCTTTAGTTCATGTCTTCAATGTTGCTGGAAGCAAGGACGTACATCAAATGATGATGTGTAACAGTTATACTTTTGTTACTGTTTTTCTGGAACCTTTTCCCTGAACACGTAAACTGGCGTGTTCCCTTACATGTTTATTCAAACAGTAAACGTCCCTGGGTGGACTTGAACCACCAACCTTTCGGTTAACAGCCGAACGCGCTAACCAATTGCGCCACAGAGACATGCTACTCTGCTAAAAGGGGCTTGGCATGGATCGCTGGCCCCACCCTCCTTAATTTGCTCTTTTATTCAAGAGGTTTGTTTGCGTAGAATACAGAGAAGTAGAAGTTGGCTCAAATGAACCCTTTGGAAGCTAAATGTGCACTCGTTTTTAAAGCTTTAGTTCATGTCTTCAATGTTGCTGGAAGCAAGGACGTACATCAAATGATGATGTGTAACAGTTATACTTTTGTTGCTGGTTTTCTGGAACCTTGCCCCTGAACACCTGAACTTGTGTGTTACCTTTCGTGTTTATTCAAACAGTAAACGTCCCTGGGTGGACTTGAACCACCAACCTTTCGGTTAACAGCCGAACGCGCTGACCAATTGCGCCACAGAGACATGCTACCCTGCTAAAAGGGGCTTGGCATGGATCGCTGGCCCCACCCTCCTTAATTTGCTCTTTTATTCAAGAGGTTTGTTTGCCTAGAATACAGAGAAGTAGAAGTTGGCTCAAATGAACCCTTTGGAAGCTAAATGTGCACTCGTTTTTAAAGCTTTAGTTCATGTCTTCAATGTTGCTGGAAGCAAGGACGTACATCAAATGATTATGTGTAACAGTTATACTTTTGTTGCTGGTTTTCTGGAACCTTGCCCCTGAACACCTGAACTTGTGTGTTACCTTACATGTTTATTCAAACAGTAAACGTCCCTGGGTGGACTTGAACCACCAACCTTTCGGTTAACAGCCGAACGCGCTGACCAATTGCGCCACAGAGACATGCTACTCTGCTAAAAGGGGCTTGGCATGGATCGCTGGCCCCACCCTCCTTAATTTGCTCTTTTATTCAAAACGTTTGTTTGCCTCGAATACAGAGAAGTAGAAGTTGCCTCAAATGAAACCTGTGGAAGCTAAATGTGCACTCGTTTTTAAAGCTTTAGTTCATGTCTTCAATGTTGCTGGAAGCAAGGACGTACATCAAATGATGATGTGTAACAGTTATACTTTTGTTACTGTTTTTCTGGAACCTTTTCCCTGAACACGTAAACTGGCGTGTTCCCTTACATGTTTATTCAAACAGTAAACGTCCCTGGGTGGACTTGAACCACCAACCTTTCGGTTAACAGCCGAACGCGCTAACCAATTGCGCCACAGAGACATGCTACTCTGCTAAAAGGGGCTTGGCATGGATCGCTGGCCCCACCCTCCTTAATTTGCTCTTTTATTCAAGAGGTTTGTTTGCGTAGAATACAGAGAAGTAGAAGTTGGCTCAAATGAACCCTTTGGAAGCTAAATGTGCACTCGTTTTTAAAGCTTTAGTTCATGTCTTCAATGTTGCTGGAAGCAAGGACGTACATCAAATGATGATGTGTAACAGTTATACTTTTGTTGCTGGTTTTCTGGAACCTTGCCCCTGAACACCTGAACTTGTGTGTTACCTTACGTGTTTATTCAAACAGTAAACGTCCCTGGGTGGACTTGAACAACCAACCTTTTGGTTAACAGCCGAACGCGCTAACCAATTGCGCCACAGAGACATGCTACCCTGCTAAAAGGGGCTTGGCATGGATCGCTGGCCCCACCCTCCTTAATTTGCTCTTTTATTCAAGAGGTTTGTTTGCCTAGAATACAGAGAAGTAGAAGTTGGCTCAAATGAACCCTTTGGAAGCTAAATGTGCACTCGTTTTTAAAGCTTTAGTTCATGTCTTCAATGTTGCTGGAAGCAAGGACGTACATCAAATGATTATGTGTAACAGTTATACTTTTGTTGCTGGTTTTCTGGAACCTTGCCCCTGAACACGTAAACTGGCGTGTTCCCTTAAATGTTTATTCAAACAGTAAACGTCCCTGGGTGGACTTGAACCACCAACCTTTCGGTTAACAGCCGAACGCCCTAACCAATTGCGCCACAGAGACATGCTACCCTGCTAAAAGGGGCTTGGCATGGATCGCTGGCCCCACCCTCCTTAATTTGCTCTTTTATTCAAAACGTTTGTTTGCCTCGAATACAGAGAAGTAGAAGTTGCCTCAAATGAAACCTGTGGAAGCTAAATGTGCACTCGTTTTTAAAGCTTTAGTTCATGTCTTCAATGTTGCTGGAAGCAAGGACGTACATCAAATGATGATGTGTAACAGTTATACTTTTGTTACTGTTTTTCTGGAACCTTGCCCCTGAACACGTAAACTGGCGTGTTCCCTTAAATGTTTATTCAAACAGTAAACGTCCCTGGGTGGACTTGAACCACCAACCTTTCGGTTAACAGCCGAACGCGCTAACCAATTGCGCCACAGAGACATGCTACCCTGCTAAAAGGGGCTTGGCATGGATCGCTGGCCCCACCCTCCTTAATTTGCTCTTTTATTCAAGAGGTTTGTTTGCCTCGAATACAGAGAAGTAGAAGTTGCCTCAAATGAAACCTGTGGAAGCTAAATGTGCACTCGTTTTTAAAGCTTTAGTTCATGTCTTCAATGTTGCTGGAAGCAAGGACGTACATCAAATGATGATGTGTAACAGTTATACTTTTGTTACTGTTTTTCTGGAACCTTTTCCCTGAACACGTAAACTGGCGTGTTCCCTTACATGTTTATTCAAACAGTAAACGTCCCTGGGTGGACTTGAACCACCAACCTTTCGGTTAACAGCCGAACGCGCTAACCAATTGCGCCACAGAGACATGCTACTCTGCTAAAAGGGGCTTGGCATGGATCGCTGGCCCCACCCTCCTTAATTTGCTCTTTTATTCAAGAGGTTTGTTTGCGTAGAATACAGAGAAGTAGAAGTTGGCTCAAATGAACCCTTTGGAAGCTAAATGTGCACTCGTTTTTAAAGCTTTAGTTCATGTCTTCAATGTTGCTGGAAGCAAGGACGTACATCAAATGATGATGTGTAACAGTTATACTTTTGTTGCTGGTTTTCTGGAACCTTGCCCCTGAACACCTGAACTTGTGTGTTACCTTTCGTGTTTATTCAAACAGTAAACGTCCCTGGGTGGACTTGAACCACCAACCTTTCGGTTAACAGCCGAACGCGCTGACCAATTGCGCCACAGAGACATGCTACCCTGCTAAAAGGGGCTTGGCATGGATCGCTGGCCCCACCCTCCTTAATTTGCTCTTTTATTCAAGAGGTTTGTTTGCCTAGAATACAGAGAAGTAGAAGTTGGCTCAAATTAACCCTTTGGAAGCTAAATGTGCACTCGTTTTTAAAGCTTTAGTTCATGTCTTCAATGTTGCTGGAAGCAAGGACGTACATCAAATGATTATGTGTAACAGTTATACTTTTGTTGCTGGTTTTCTGGAACCTTGCCCCTGAACACCTGAACTTGTGTGTTACCTTACATGTTTATTCAAACAGTAAACGTCCCTGGGTGGACTTGAACCACCAACCTTTCGGTTAACAGCCGAACGCGCTGACCAATTGCGCCACAGAGACATGCTACTCTGCTAAAAGGGGCTTGGCATGGATCGCTGGCCCCACCCTCCTTAATTTGCTCTTTTATTCAAAACGTTTGTTTGCCTCGAATACAGAGAAGTAGAAGTTGCCTCAAATGAAACCTGTGGAAGCTAAATGTGCACTCGTTTTTAAAGCTTTAGTTCATGTCTTCAATGTTGCTGGAAGCAAGGACGTACATCAAATGATGATGTGTAACAGTTATACTTTTGTTACTGTTTTTCTGGAACCTTTTCCCTGAACACGTAAACTGGCGTGTTCCCTTACATGTTTATTCAAACAGTAAACGTCCCTGGGTGGACTTGAACCACCAACCTTTCGGTTAACAGCCGAACGCGCTAACCAATTGCGCCACAGAGACATGCTACTCTGCTAAAAGGGGCTTGGCATGGATCGCTGGCCCCACCCTCCTTAATTTGCTCTTTTATTCAAGAGGTTTGTTTGCGTAGAATACAGAGAAGTAGAAGTTGGCTCAAATGAACCCTTTGGAAGCTAAATGTGCACTCGTTTTTAAAGCTTTAGTTCATGTCTTCAATGTTGCTGGAAGCAAGGACGTACATCAAATGATGATGTGTAACAGTTATACTTTTGTTGCTGGTTTTCTGGAACCTTGCCCCTGAACACCTGAACTTGTGTGTTACCTTACGTGTTTATTCAAACAGTAAACGTCCCTGGGTGGACTTGAACAACCAACCTTTTGGTTAACAGCCGAACGCGCTAACCAATTGCGCCACAGAGACATGCTACCCTGCTAAAAGGGGCTTGGCATGGATCGCTGGCCCCACCCTCCTTAATTTGCTCTTTTATTCAAGAGGTTTGTTTGCCTAGAATACAGAGAAGTAGAAGTTGGCTCAAATGAACCCTTTGGAAGCTAAATGTGCACTCGTTTTTAAAGCTTTAGTTCATGTCTTCAATGTTGCTGGAAGCAAGGACGTACATCAAATGATTATGTGTAACAGTTATACTTTTGTTGCTGGTTTTCTGGAACCTTGCCCCTGAACACGTAAACTGGCGTGTTCCCTTAAATGTTTATTCAAACAGTAAACGTCCCTGGGTGGACTTGAACCACCAACCTTTCGGTTAACAGCCGAACGCCCTAACCAATTGCGCCACAGAGACATGCTACCCTGCTAAAAGGGGCTTGGCATGGATCGCTGGCCCCACCCTCCTTAATTTGCTCTTTTATTCAAAACGTTTGTTTGCCTCGAATACAGAGAAGTAGAAGTTGCCTCAAATGAAACCTGTGGAAGCTAAATGTGCACTCGTTTTTAAAGCTTTAGTTCATGTCTTCAATGTTGCTGGAAGCAAGGACGTACATCAAATGATGATGTGTAACAGTTATACTTTTGTTACTGTTTTTCTGGAACCTTGCCCCTGAACACGTAAACTGGCGTGTTCCCTTAAATGTTTATTCAAACAGTAAACGTCCCTGGGTGGACTTGAACCACCAACCTTTCGGTTAACAGCCGAACGCGCTAACCAATTGCGCCACAGAGACATGCTACCCTGCTAAAAGGGGCTTGGCATGGATCGCTGGCCCCACCCTCCTTAATTTGCTCTTTTATTCAAGAGGTTTGTTTGCCTCGAATACAGAGAAGTAGAAGTTGCCTCAAATGAAACCTGTGGAAGCTAAATGTGCACTCGTTTTTAAAGCTTTAGTTCATGTCTTCAATGTTGCTGGAAGCAAGGACGTACATCAAATGATGATGTGTAACAGTTATACTTTTGTTACTGTTTTTCTGGAACCTTTTCCCTGAACACGTAAACTGGCGTGTTCCCTTACATGTTTATTCAAACAGTAAACGTCCCTGGGTGGACTTGAACCACCAACCTTTCGGTTAACAGCCGAACGCGCTAACCAATTGCGCCACAGAGACATGCTACTCTGCTAAAAGGGGCTTGGCATGGATCGCTGGCCCCACCCTCCTTAATTTGCTCTTTTATTCAAGAGGTTTGTTTGCGTAGAATACAGAGAAGTAGAAGTTGGCTCAAATGAACCCTTTGGAAGCTAAATGTGCACTCGTTTTTAAAGCTTTAGTTCATGTCTTCAATGTTGCTGGAAGCAAGGACGTACATCAAATGATGATGTGTAACAGTTATACTTTTGTTGCTGGTTTTCTGGAACCTTGCCCCTGAACACCTGAACTTGTGTGTTACCTTTCGTGTTTATTCAAACAGTAAACGTCCCTGGGTGGACTTGAACCACCAACCTTTCGGTTAACAGCCGAACGCGCTGACCAATTGCGCCACAGAGACATGCTACCCTGCTAAAAGGGGCTTGGCATGGATCGCTGGCCCCACCCTCCTTAATTTGCTCTTTTATTCAAGAGGTTTGTTTGCCTAGAATACAGAGAAGTAGAAGTTGGCTCAAATTAACCCTTTGGAAGCTAAATGTGCACTCGTTTTTAAAGCTTTAGTTCATGTCTTCAATGTTGCTGGAAGCAAGGACGTACATCAAATGATTATGTGTAACAGTTATACTTTTGTTGCTGGTTTTCTGGAACCTTGCCCCTGAACACCTGAACTTGTGTGTTACCTTACATGTTTATTCAAACAGTAAACGTCCCTGGGTGGACTTGAACCACCAACCTTTCGGTTAACAGCCGAACGCGCTGACCAATTGCGCCACAGAGACATGCTACTCTGCTAAAAGGGGCTTGGCATGGATCGCTGGCCCCACCCTCCTTAATTTGCTCTTTTATTCAAAACGTTTGTTTGCCTCGAATACAGAGAAGTAGAAGTTGCCTCAAATGAAACCTGTGGAAGCTAAATGTGCACTCGTTTTTAAAGCTTTAGTTCATGTCTTCAATGTTGCTGGAAGCAAGGACGTACATCAAATGATGATGTGTAACAGTTATACTTTTGTTACTGTTTTTCTGGAACCTTTTCCCTGAACACGTAAACTGGCGTGTTCCCTTACATGTTTATTCAAACAGTAAACGTCCCTGGGTGGACTTGAACCACCAACCTTTCGGTTAACAGCCGAACGCGCTAACCAATTGCGCCACAGAGACATGCTACTCTGCTAAAAGGGGCTTGGCATGGATCGCTGGCCCCACCCTCCTTAATTTGCTCTTTTATTCAAGAGGTTTGTTTGCGTAGAATACAGAGAAGTAGAAGTTGGCTCAAATGAACCCTTTGGAAGCTAAATGTGCACTCGTTTTTAAAGCTTTAGTTCATGTCTTCAATGTTGCTGGAAGCAAGGACGTACATCAAATGATGATGTGTAACAGTTATACTTTTGTTGCTGGTTTTCTGGAACCTTGCCCCTGAACACCTGAACTTGTGTGTTACCTTACGTGTTTATTCAAACAGTAAACGTCCCTGGGTGGACTTGAACAACCAACCTTTTGGTTAACAGCCGAACGCGCTAACCAATTGCGCCACAGAGACATGCTACCCTGCTAAAAGGGGCTTGGCATGGATCGCTGGCCCCACCCTCCTTAATTTGCTCTTTTATTCAAGAGGTTTGTTTGCCTAGAATACAGAGAAGTAGAAGTTGGCTCAAATGAACCCTTTGGAAGCTAAATGTGCACTCGTTTTTAAAGCTTTAGTTCATGTCTTCAATGTTGCTGGAAGCAAGGACGTACATCAAATGATTATGTGTAACAGTTATACTTTTGTTGCTGGTTTTCTGGAACCTTGCCCCTGAACACGTAAACTGGCGTGTTCCCTTAAATGTTTATTCAAACAGTAAACGTCCCTGGGTGGACTTGAACCACCAACCTTTCGGTTAACAGCCGAACGCCCTAACCAATTGCGCCACAGAGACATGCTACCCTGCTAAAAGGGGCTTGGCATGGATCGCTGGCCCCACCCTCCTTAATTTGCTCTTTTATTCAAAACGTTTGTTTGCCTCGAATACAGAGAAGTAGAAGTTGACTCAAATGAAACCTGTGGAAGCTAAATGTGCACTCGTTTTTAAAGCTTTAGTTCATGTCTTCAATGTTGCTGGAAGCAAGGACGTACATCAAATGATGATGTGTAACAGTTATACTTTTGTTACTGTTTTTCTGGAACCTTGCCCCTGAACACGTAAACTGGCGTGTTCCCTTAAATGTTTATTCAAACAGTAAACGTCCCTGGGTGGACTTGAACCACCAACCTTTCGGTTAACAGCCGAATGCGCTAACCAATTGCGCCACAGAGACATGCTACCCTGCTAAAAGGGGCTTGGCATGGATCGCTGGCCCCACCCTCCTTAATTTGCTCTTTTATTCAAGAGGTTTGTTTGCCTAGAATACAGAGAAGAAGAAGTTGCCTCAAATGAAACCTGTGGAAGCTAAATGTGCACTCGTTTTTAAAGCTTTAGTTCATGTCTTCAATGTTGCTGGAAGCAAGGACGTACATCAAATTATGATGTGTAACAGTTATACTTTTGTTGCTGGTTTTCTGGAACATTGCCCCTGAACACCTGAACTTGTGTGTTACCTTACGTGTTTATTCAAACCGTAAACGTCCCTGGGTGGACTTGAACCACCAACCTTTCGGTTAACAGCCGAACGCGCTGACCAATTGTGCCACAAAGACATGCTACTCTGCTAAAAGGGGCTTGGCATGGATCGCTGGCCCCACCCTCCTTAATTTGCTCTTTTATTCAAGAGGTTTGTTTGCCTAGAATACAGAGAAGAAGAAGTTGCCTCAAATGAACCCTTTGGAAGCTAAATGTGCACTCGTTTTTAAAGCTTTAGTTCATGTCTTCAATGTTGCTGGAAGCAAGGACGTACATCAAATGATTATGTGTAACAGTTATACTTTTGTTGCTGGTTTTCTGGAACCTTGCCCCTGAACACCTGAACTTGTGTGTTACCTTACGTGTTTATTCAAACCGTAAACGTCCCTGGGTGGACTTGAACCACAAACCTTTCGGTTAACAGCCGAACGCGCTCACCAATTGCGCCACAGAGACATGCTACTCTGCTAAAAGGGGCTTGGCATGGATCGCTGGCCCCACCCTCCTTAATTTGCTCTTTTATTCAAGAGGTTTGTTTGCCTAGAATACAGAGAAGAAGAAGTTGCCTCAAATGAAACCTGTGGAAGCTAAATGTGCACTCGTTTTT
Organism: Notothenia rossii; assembly: GCF_949606895.1. NCBI lineage: Eukaryota > Metazoa > Chordata > Actinopteri > Perciformes > Nototheniidae > Notothenia > Notothenia rossii. The sequence continues at coordinate 35,326,110 of NC_136901.1, read as the reverse complement.
AAAGCTTTAGTTCATGTCTTCAATGTTGCTGGAAGCAAGGACGTACATCAAATTATGATGTGTAACAGTTATACTTTTGTTGCTGGTTTTCTGGAACATTGCCCCTGAACACCTGAACTTGTGTGTTACCTTACGTGTTTATTCAAACCGTAAACGTCCCTGGGTGGACTTGAACCACCAACCTTTCGGTTAACAGCCGAACGCGCTGACCAATTGTGCCACAGAGACATGCTACTCTGCTAAAAGGGGCTTGGCATGGATCGCTGGCCCCACCCTCCTTAATTTGCTCTTTTATTCAAGAGGTTTGTTTGCCTAGAATACAGAGAAGAAGAAGTTGCCTCAAATGAAACCTGTGGAAGCTAAATGTGCACTCGTTTTTTAAAGCTTTAGTTCATTTCTTCAATGTTGCTGGAAACAAGGACATACATCAAATGATGATGAGTAACAGTTATACTTTTGTTTCTGTTTTTCTGGAACCTTGCCCCTGAACACGTAAACTGGCGTGTTCCCTTAAATGTTTATTCAAACAGTAAACGTCCCTGGGTGGACTTGAACCACCAACCTTTCGGTTAACAGCCGAACGCGCTAACCAATTGCGCCACGGAGACATGCTACTCTGCTAAAAGGGGCTTGGCATGGATCGCTGGCCCCACCCTCCTTAATTTGCTCTTTTAATCAAGAGGTTTGTTTGCCTAGAATACAGAGAACTAGAAGTTGCCTCAAATGAAACCTGTGGAAGCTAAATGTGCGCTAGTTTTTAAAGCTTTAGTTCATGTCTTCAATGTTGCTGGAAACAAGGACATACATCAAATGATGATGAGTAACAGTTATACTTTTGTTACTGTTTTTCTGGAACCTTGCCCCTGAACACGTAAACTGGCGTGTTCCCTTAAATGTTTATTCAAACAGTAAACGTCCCTGGGTGGACTTGAACCACCAACCTTTCGGTTAACAGCCGAACGCGCTGACCAATTGCGCCACAGAGACATGCTACCCTGCTAAAAGGGGCTTGCCATGGATCGCTGGCCCCACCCTCCTTAATTTGCTCTTTTATTCAAAAGGTTTTTTGCCTCGAATACAGAGAAGTAGAAGTTGCCTCAAATGAAACCTGTGGAAACTAAATGTGCACTCGTTTTTAAAGCTTTAGTTCATGTCTTTAATGTTGCTGGAAGCAAGGACGTACATCAAATGATGATGTGTAACAGTTATACTTTTGTTACTGTTTTTCTGGAACCTTCCCCCTGAACACGTAAACTGGCGTGTTCCCTTAAATGTTTATTCAAACAGTAAACGTCCTTGGGTGGACTTGAACCACCAACCTTTTGGTTAACAGCCGAACGCGCTAACCAATTGCGCCACAGAGACATGCTACCCTGCTAAAAGGGGCTTGGCATGGATCGCTGGCCCCACCCTCCTTAATTTGCTCTTTTATTCAAGAGATTTGTTTGCCTACAATACAGAGAAGTAGAAGTTGGCTCAAATGAACCCTTTGGAAGCTAAATGTGCACTCGTTTTTAAAGCTTTAGTTCATGTCTTCAATGTTGCTGGAAGCAAGGACGTACATCAAATGATGATGTGTAACAGTTATACTTTTGTTGCTGGTTTTCTGGAACCTTGCCCCTGAACACCTGAACTTGTGTGTTACCTTTCGTGTTTATTCAAACAGTAAACGTCCCTGGGTGGACTTGAACCACCGACCTTTCGGTTAACAGCCGAACGCGCTGACCAATTGCGCCACAGAGACATGCTACCCTGCTAAAAGGGGCTTGGCATGGATCGCTGGCCCCACCCTCCTTAATTTGCTCTTTTATTCAAGAGGTTTGTTTGCCTAGAATACAGAGAAGTAGAAGTTGGCTCAAATGAACCCTTTGGAAGCTAAATGTGCACTCGTTTTTAAAGCTTTAGTTCATGTCTTCAATGTTGCTGGAAGCAAGGACGTACATCAAATGATTATGTGTAACAGTTATACTTTTGTTGCTGGTTTTCTGGAACCTTGCCCCTGAACTTGTGTGTTACCTTACATGTTTATTCAAACAGTAAACGTCCCTGGGTGGACTTGAACCACCAACCTTTCGGTTAACAGCCGAACGCGCTGACCAATTGCGCCACAGAGACATGCTACTCTGCTAAAAGGGGCTTGGCATGGATCGCTGGCCCCACCCTCCTTAATTTGCTCTTTTATTCAAAACGTTTGTTTGCCTCGAATACAGAGAAGTAGAAGTTGCCTCAAATGAAACCTGTGGAAGCTAAATGTGCACTCGTTTTTAAAGCTTTAGTTCATGTCTTCAATGTTGCTGGAAGCAAGGACGTACATCAAATGATGATGTGTAACAGTTATACTTTTGTTACTGTTTTTCTGGAACCTTTTCCCTGAACACGTAAACTGGCGTGTTCCCTTACATGTTTATTCAAACAGTAAACGTCCCTGGGTGGACTTGAACCACCAACCTTTCGGTTAACAGCCGAACGCACTAACCAATTGCGCCACAGAGACATGCTACTCTGCTAAAAGGGGCTTGGCATGGATCGCTGGCCCCACCCTCCTTAATTTGCTCTTTTATTCAAGAGGTTTGTTTGCGTAGAATACAGAGAAGTAGAAGTTGGCTCAAATGAACCCTTTGGAAGCTAAATGTGCACTCGTTTTTAAAGCTTTAGTTCATGTCTTCAATGTTGCTGGAAGCAAGGACGTACATCAAATGATGATGTGTAACAGTTATACTTTTGTTGCTGGTTTTCTGGAACCTTGCCCCTGAACATGTAAACTGGCGTGTTCCCTTAAATATTTATTCAAACAGTAAACGTCCCTGGGTGGACTTGAACCACCAACCTTTCGGTTAACAGCCGAACGCGCTAACCAATTGCGCCACAGAGACATGATACCCTGCTAAAAGGGGCTTGGCATGGATCGCTGGCCCCACCCTCCTTAATTTGCTCTTTTATTCAAGAGGTTTGTTTGCCTAGAATACAGAGAAGAAGAAGTTGCCTCAAATGAAACCTGTGGAAGCTAAATGTGCACTCGTTTTTTAAAGCTTTAGTTCATGTCTTCAATGTTGCTGGAAACAAGGACATACATCAAATGATGATGAGTAACAGTTATACTTTTGTTACTGTTTTTCTGGAACCTTGCCCCTGAACACGTAAACTGGCGTGTTCCCTTAAATGTTTATTCAAACAGTAAACGTCCCTGGGTGGACTTGAACCACCAACCTTTCGGTTAACAGCCGAACGCGCTGACCAATTGCGCCACAGAGACATGCTACCCTAATAAAAGGGGCTTGCCATGGATCGCTGGCCCCACCCTCCTTAATTTGCTCTTTTATTCAAAAGGTTTTTTGCCTCGAATACAGAGAAGTAGAAGTTGCCTCAAATGAAACCTGTGGAAACTAAATGTGCACTCGTTTTTAAAGCTTTAGTTCATGTCTTTAATGTTGCTGGAAGCAAGGACGTACATCAAATGATGATGTGTAACAGTTATACTTTTGTTACTGTTTTTCTGGAACCTTCCCCCTGAACACGTAAACTGGCGTGTTCCCTTAAATGTTTATTCAAACAGTAAACGTCCTTGGGTGGACTTGAACCACCAACCTTTTGGTTAACAGCCGAACGCGCTAACCAATTGCGCCACAGAGACATGCTACCCTGCTAAAAGGGGCTTGGCATGGATCGCTGGCCCCACCCTCCTTAATTTGCTCTTTTATTCAAGAGATTTGTTTGCCTACAATACAGAGAAGTAGAAGTTGGCTCAAATGAACCCTTTGGAAGCTAAATGTGCACTCGTTTTTAAAGCTTTAGTTCATGTCTTCAATGTTGCTGGAAGCAAGGACGTACATCAAATGATGATGTGTAACAGTTATACTTTTGTTGCTGGTTTTCTGGAACCTTGCCCCTGAACACCTGAACTTGTGTGTTACCTTTCGTGTTTATTCAAACAGTAAACGTCCCTGGGTGGACTTGAACCACCAACCTTTCGGTTAACAGCCGAACGCGCTGACCAATTGCGCCACAGAGACATGCTACCCTGCTAAAAGGGGCTTGGCATGGATCGCTGGCCCCACCCTCCTTAATTTGCTCTTTTATTCAAGAGGTTTGTTTGCCTAGAATATAGAGAAGTAGAAGTTGGCTCAAATGAACCCTTTGGAAGCTAAATGTGCACTCGTTTTTAAAGCTTTAGTTCATGTCTTCAATGTTGATGGAAGCAAGGACGTACATCAAATGATTATGTGTAACAGTTATACTTTTGTTGCTGGTTTTCTGGAACCTTGCCCCTGAACACCTGAACTTGTGTGTTACCTTACATGTTTATTCAAACAGTAAACGTCCCTGGGTGGACTTGAACCACCAACCTTTCGGTTAACAGCCGAACGCGCTGATCAATTGCGCCACAGAGACATGCTACTCTGCTAAAAGGGGCTTGGCATGGATCGCTGGCCCCACCCTCCTTAATTTGCTCTTTTATTCAAAACGTTTGTTTGCCTCGAATACAGAGAAGTAGAAGTTGCCTCAAATGAAACCTGTGGAAGCTAAATGTGCACTCGTTTTTAAAGCTTTAGTTCATGTCTTCAATGTTGCTGGAAGCAAGGACGTACATCAAATGATGATGTGTAACAGTTATACTTTTGTTACTGTTTTTCTGGAACCTTTTCCCTGAACACGTAAACTGGCGTGTTCCCTTACATGTTTATTCAAACAGTAAACGTCCCTGGGTGGACTTGAACCACCAACCTTTCGGTTAACAGCCGAACGCGCTAACCAATTGCGCCACAGAGACATGCTACTCTGCTAAAAGGGGCTTGGCATGGATCGCTGGCCCCACCCTCCTTAATTTGCTCTTTTATTCAAGAGGTTTGTTTGCGTAGAATACAGAGAAGTAGAAGTTGGCTCAAATGAACCCTTTGGAAGCTAAATGTGCACTCGTTTTTAAAGCTTTAGTTCATGTCTTCAATGTTGCTGGAAGCAAGGACGTACATCAAATGATGATGTGTAACAGTTATACTTTTGTTGCTGGTTTTCTGGAACCTTGCCCCTGAACACCTGAACTTGTGTGTTACCTTTCGTGTTTATTCAAACAGTAAACGTCCCTGGGTGGACTTGAACCACCAACCTTTCGGTTAACAGCCGAACGCGCTGACCAATTGCGCCACAGAGACATGCTACCCTGCTAAAAGGGGCTTGGCATGGATCGCTGGCCCCACCCTCCTTAATTTGCTCTTTTATTCAAGAGGTTTGTTTGCCTAGAATACAGAGAAGTAGAAGTTGGCTCAAATTAACCCTTTGGAAGCTAAATGTGCACTCGTTTTTAAAGCTTTAGTTCATGTCTTCAATGTTGCTGGAAGCAAGGACGTACATCAAATGATTATGTGTAACAGTTATACTTTTGTTGCTGGTTTTCTGGAACCTTGCCCCTGAACACCTGAACTTGTGTGTTACCTTACATGTTTATTCAAACAGTAAACGTCCCTGGGTGGACTTGAACCACCAACCTTTCGGTTAACAGCCGAACGCGCTGACCAATTGCGCCACAGAGACATGCTACTCTGCTAAAAGGGGCTTGGCATGGATCGCTGGCCCCACCCTCCTTAATTTGCTCTTTTATTCAAAACGTTTGTTTGCCTCGAATACAGAGAAGTAGAAGTTGCCTCAAATGAAACCTGTGGAAGCTAAATGTGCACTCGTTTTTAAAGCTTTAGTTCATGTCTTCAATGTTGCTGGAAGCAAGGACGTACATCAAATGATGATGTGTAACAGTTATACTTTTGTTACTGTTTTTCTGGAACCTTTTCCCTGAACACGTAAACTGGCGTGTTCCCTTACATGTTTATTCAAACAGTAAACGTCCCTGGGTGGACTTGAACCACCAACCTTTCGGTTAACAGCCGAACGCGCTAACCAATTGCGCCACAGAGACATGCTACTCTGCTAAAAGGGGCTTGGCATGGATCGCTGGCCCCACCCTCCTTAATTTGCTCTTTTATTCAAGAGGTTTGTTTGCGTAGAATACAGAGAAGTAGAAGTTGGCTCAAATGAACCCTTTGGAAGCTAAATGTGCACTCGTTTTTAAAGCTTTAGTTCATGTCTTCAATGTTGCTGGAAGCAAGGACGTACATCAAATGATGATGTGTAACAGTTATACTTTTGTTGCTGGTTTTCTGGAACCTTGCCCCTGAACACCTGAACTTGTGTGTTACCTTACGTGTTTATTCAAACAGTAAACGTCCCTGGGTGGACTTGAACAACCAACCTTTTGGTTAACAGCCGAACGCGCTAACCAATTGCGCCACAGAGACATGCTACCCTGCTAAAAGGGGCTTGGCATGGATCGCTGGCCCCACCCTCCTTAATTTGCTCTTTTATTCAAGAGGTTTGTTTGCCTAGAATACAGAGAAGTAGAAGTTGGCTCAAATGAACCCTTTGGAAGCTAAATGTGCACTCGTTTTTAAAGCTTTAGTTCATGTCTTCAATGTTGCTGGAAGCAAGGACGTACATCAAATGATTATGTGTAACAGTTATACTTTTGTTGCTGGTTTTCTGGAACCTTGCCCCTGAACTTGTGTGTTACCTTACATGTTTATTCAAACAGTAAACGTCCCTGGGTGGACTTGAACCACCAACCTTTCGGTTAACAGCCGAACGCGCTGACCAATTGCGCCACAGAGACATGCTACTCTGCTAAAAGGGGCTTGGCATGGATCGCTGGCCCCACCCTCCTTAATTTGCTCTTTTATTCAAAACGTTTGTTTGCCTCGAATACAGAGAAGTAGAAGTTGCCTCAAATGAAACCTGTGGAAGCTAAATGTGCACTCGTTTTTAAAGCTTTAGTTCATGTCTTCAATGTTGCTGGAAGCAAGGACGTACATCAAATGATGATGTGTAACAGTTATACTTTTGTTACTGTTTTTCTGGAACCTTTTCCCTGAACACGTAAACTGGCGTGTTCCCTTACATGTTTATTCAAACAGTAAACGTCCCTGGGTGGACTTGAACCACCAACCTTTCGGTTAACAGCCGAACGCACTAACCAATTGCGCCACAGAGACATGCTACTCTGCTAAAAGGGGCTTGGCATGGATCGCTGGCCCCACCCTCCTTAATTTGCTCTTTTATTCAAGAGGTTTGTTTGCGTAGAATACAGAGAAGTAGAAGTTGGCTCAAATGAACCCTTTGGAAGCTAAATGTGCACTCGTTTTTAAAGCTTTAGTTCATGTCTTCAATGTTGCTGGAAGCAAGGACGTACATCAAATGATGATGTGTAACAGTTATACTTTTGTTGCTGGTTTTCTGGAACCTTGCCCCTGAACATGTAAACTGGCGTGTTCCCTTAAATATTTATTCAAACAGTAAACGTCCCTGGGTGGACTTGAACCACCAACCTTTCGGTTAACAGCCGAACGCGCTAACCAATTGCGCCACAGAGACATGATACCCTGCTAAAAGGGGCTTGGCATGGATCGCTGGCCCCACCCTCCTTAATTTGCTCTTTTATTCAAGAGGTTTGTTTGCCTAGAATACAGAGAAGAAGAAGTTGCCTCAAATGAAACCTGTGGAAGCTAAATGTGCACTCGTTTTTTAAAGCTTTAGTTCATGTCTTCAATGTTGCTGGAAACAAGGACATACATCAAATGATGATGAGTAACAGTTATACTTTTGTTACTGTTTTTCTGGAACCTTGCCCCTGAACACGTAAACTGGCGTGTTCCCTTAAATGTTTATTCAAACAGTAAACGTCCCTGGGTGGACTTGAACCACCAACCTTTCGGTTAACAGCCGAACGCGCTGACCAATTGCGCCACAGAGACATGCTACCCTAATAAAAGGGGCTTGCCATGGATCGCTGGCCCCACCCTCCTTAATTTGCTCTTTTATTCAAAAGGTTTTTTGCCTCGAATACAGAGAAGTAGAAGTTGCCTCAAATGAAACCTGTGGAAACTAAATGTGCACTCGTTTTTAAAGCTTTAGTTCATGTCTTTAATGTTGCTGGAAGCAAGGACGTACATCAAATGATGATGTGTAACAGTTATACTTTTGTTACTGTTTTTCTGGAACCTTCCCCCTGAACACGTAAACTGGCGTGTTCCCTTAAATGTTTATTCAAACAGTAAACGTCCTTGGGTGGACTTGAACCACCAACCTTTTGGTTAACAGCCGAACGCGCTAACCAATTGCGCCACAGAGACATGCTACCCTGCTAAAAGGGGCTTGGCATGGATCGCTGGCCCCACCCTCCTTAATTTGCTCTTTTATTCAAGAGATTTGTTTGCCTACAATACAGAGAAGTAGAAGTTGGCTCAAATGAACCCTTTGGAAGCTAAATGTGCACTCGTTTTTAAAGCTTTAGTTCATGTCTTCAATGTTGCTGGAAGCAAGGACGTACATCAAATGATGATGTGTAACAGTTATACTTTTGTTGCTGGTTTTCTGGAACCTTGCCCCTGAACACCTGAACTTGTGTGTTACCTTTCGTGTTTATTCAAACAGTAAACGTCCCTGGGTGGACTTGAACCACCAACCTTTCGGTTAACAGCCGAACGCGCTGACCAATTGCGCCACAGAGACATGCTACCCTGCTAAAAGGGGCTTGGCATGGATCGCTGGCCCCACCCTCCTTAATTTGCTCTTTTATTCAAGAGGTTTGTTTGCCTAGAATATAGAGAAGTAGAAGTTGGCTCAAATGAACCCTTTGGAAGCTAAATGTGCACTCGTTTTTAAAGCTTTAGTTCATGTCTTCAATGTTGATGGAAGCAAGGACGTACATCAAATGATTATGTGTAACAGTTATACTTTTGTTGCTGGTTTTCTGGAACCTTGCCCCTGAACACCTGAACTTGTGTGTTACCTTACATGTTTATTCAAACAGTAAACGTCCCTGGGTGGACTTGAACCACCAACCTTTCGGTTAACAGCCGAACGCGCTGATCAATTGCGCCACAGAGACATGCTACTCTGCTAAAAGGGGCTTGGCATGGATCGCTGGCCCCACCCTCCTTAATTTGCTCTTTTATTCAAAACGTTTGTTTGCCTCGAATACAGAGAAGTAGAAGTTGCCTCAAATGAAACCTGTGGAAGCTAAATGTGCACTCGTTTTTAAAGCTTTAGTTCATGTCTTCAATGTTGCTGGAAGCAAGGACGTACATCAAATGATGATGTGTAACAGTTATACTTTTGTTACTGTTTTTCTGGAACCTTTTCCCTGAACACGTAAACTGGCGTGTTCCCTTACATGTTTATTCAAACAGTAAACGTCCCTGGGTGGACTTGAACCACCAACCTTTCGGTTAACAGCCGAACGCGCTAACCAATTGCGCCACAGAGACATGCTACTCTGCTAAAAGGGGCTTGGCATGGATCGCTGGCCCCACCCTCCTTAATTTGCTCTTTTATTCAAGAGGTTTGTTTGCGTAGAATACAGAGAAGTAGAAGTTGGCTCAAATGAACCCTTTGGAAGCTAAATGTGCACTCGTTTTTAAAGCTTTAGTTCATGTCTTCAATGTTGCTGGAAGCAAGGACGTACATCAAATGATGATGTGTAACAGTTATACTTTTGTTGCTGGTTTTCTGGAACCTTGCCCCTGAACACCTGAACTTGTGTGTTACCTTTCGTGTTTATTCAAACAGTAAACGTCCCTGGGTGGACTTGAACCACCAACCTTTCGGTTAACAGCCGAACGCGCTGACCAATTGCGCCACAGAGACATGCTACCCTGCTAAAAGGGGCTTGGCATGGATCGCTGGCCCCACCCTCCTTAATTTGCTCTTTTATTCAAGAGGTTTGTTTGCCTAGAATACAGAGAAGTAGAAGTTGGCTCAAATTAACCCTTTGGAAGCTAAATGTGCACTCGTTTTTAAAGCTTTAGTTCATGTCTTCAATGTTGCTGGAAGCAAGGACGTACATCAAATGATTATGTGTAACAGTTATACTTTTGTTGCTGGTTTTCTGGAACCTTGCCCCTGAACACCTGAACTTGTGTGTTACCTTACATGTTTATTCAAACAGTAAACGTCCCTGGGTGGACTTGAACCACCAACCTTTCGGTTAACAGCCGAACGCGCTGACCAATTGCGCCACAGAGACATGCTACTCTGCTAAAAGGGGCTTGGCATGGATCGCTGGCCCCACCCTCCTTAATTTGCTCTTTTATTCAAAACGTTTGTTTGCCTCGAATACAGAGAAGTAGAAGTTGCCTCAAATGAAACCTGTGGAAGCTAAATGTGCACTCGTTTTTAAAGCTTTAGTTCATGTCTTCAATGTTGCTGGAAGCAAGGACGTACATCAAATGATGATGTGTAACAGTTATACTTTTGTTACTGTTTTTCTGGAACCTTTTCCCTGAACACGTAAACTGGCGTGTTCCCTTACATGTTTATTCAAACAGTAAACGTCCCTGGGTGGACTTGAACCACCAACCTTTCGGTTAACAGCCGAACGCGCTAACCAATTGCGCCACAGAGACATGCTACTCTGCTAAAAGGGGCTTGGCATGGATCGCTGGCCCCACCCTCCTTAATTTGCTCTTTTATTCAAGAGGTTTGTTTGCGTAGAATACAGAGAAGTAGAAGTTGGCTCAAATGAACCCTTTGGAAGCTAAATGTGCACTCGTTTTTAAAGCTTTAGTTCATGTCTTCAATGTTGCTGGAAGCAAGGACGTACATCAAATGATGATGTGTAACAGTTATACTTTTGTTGCTGGTTTTCTGGAACCTTGCCCCTGAACACCTGAACTTGTGTGTTACCTTACGTGTTTATTCAAACAGTAAACGTCCCTGGGTGGACTTGAACAACCAACCTTTTGGTTAACAGCCGAACGCGCTAACCAATTGCGCCACAGAGACATGCTACCCTGCTAAAAGGGGCTTGGCATGGATCGCTGGCCCCACCCTCCTTAATTTGCTCTTTTATTCAAGAGGTTTGTTTGCCTAGAATACAGAGAAGTAGAAGTTGGCTCAAATGAACCCTTTGGAAGCTAAATGTGCACTCGTTTTTAAAGCTTTAGTTCATGTCTTCAATGTTGCTGGAAGCAAGGACGTACATCAAATGATTATGTGTAACAGTTATACTTTTGTTGCTGGTTTTCTGGAACCTTGCCCCTGAACACGTAAACTGGCGTGTTCCCTTAAATGTTTATTCAAACAGTAAACGTCCCTGGGTGGACTTGAACCACCAACCTTTCGGTTAACAGCCGAACGCCCTAACCAATTGCGCCACAGAGACATGCTACCCTGCTAAAAGGGGCTTGGCATGGATCGCTGGCCCCACCCTCCTTAATTTGCTCTTTTATTCAAAACGTTTGTTTGCCTCGAATACAGAGAAGTAGAAGTTGACTCAAATGAAACCTGTGGAAGCTAAATGTGCACTCGTTTTTAAAGCTTTAGTTCATGTCTTCAATGTTGCTGGAAGCAAGGACGTACATCAAATGATGATGTGTAACAGTTATACTTTTGTTACTGTTTTTCTGGAACCTTGCCCCTGAACACGTAAACTGGCGTGTTCCCTTAAATGTTTATTCAAACAGTAAACGTCCCTGGGTGGACTTGAACCACCAACCTTTCGGTTAACAGCCGAACGCGCTAACCAATTGCGCCACAGAGACATGCTACCCTGCTAAAAGGGGCTTGGCATGGATCGCTGGCCCCACCCTCCTTAATTTGCTCTTTTATTCAAGAGGTTTGTTTGCCTCGAATACAGAGAAGTAGAAGTTGCCTCAAATGAAACCTGTGGAAGCTAAATGTGCACTCGTTTTTAAAGCTTTAGTTCATGTCTTCAATGTTGCTGGAAGCAAGGACGTACATCAAATGATGATGTGTAACAGTTATACTTTTGTTACTGTTTTTCTGGAACCTTTTCCCTGAACACGTAAACTGGCGTGTTCCCTTACATGTTTATTCAAACAGTAAACGTCCCTGGGTGGACTTGAACCACCAACCTTTCGGTTAACAGCCGAACGCGCTAACCAATTGCGCCACAGAGACATGCTACTCTGCTAAAAGGGGCTTGGCATGGATCGCTGGCCCCACCCTCCTTAATTTGCTCTTTTATTCAAGAGGTTTGTTTGCGTAGAATACAGAGAAGTAGAAGTTGGCTCAAATGAACCCTTTGGAAGCTAAATGTGCACTCGTTTTTAAAGCTTTAGTTCATGTCTTCAATGTTGCTGGAAGCAAGGACGTACATCAAATGATGATGTGTAACAGTTATACTTTTGTTGCTGGTTTTCTGGAACCTTGCCCCTGAACACCTGAACTTGTGTGTTACCTTTCGTGTTTATTCAAACAGTAAACGTCCCTGGGTGGACTTGAACCACCAACCTTTCGGTTAACAGCCGAACGCGCTGACCAATTGCGCCACAGAGACATGCTACCCTGCTAAAAGGGGCTTGGCATGGATCGCTGGCCCCACCCTCCTTAATTTGCTCTTTTATTCAAGAGGTTTGTTTGCCTAGAATACAGAGAAGTAGAAGTTGGCTCAAATTAACCCTTTGGAAGCTAAATGTGCACTCGTTTTTAAAGCTTTAGTTCATGTCTTCAATGTTGCTGGAAGCAAGGACGTACATCAAATGATTATGTGTAACAGTTATACTTTTGTTGCTGGTTTTCTGGAACCTTGCCCCTGAACACCTGAACTTGTGTGTTACCTTACATGTTTATTCAAACAGTAAACGTCCCTGGGTGGACTTGAACCACCAACCTTTCGGTTAACAGCCGAACGCGCTGACCAATTGCGCCACAGAGACATGCTACTCTGCTAAAAGGGGCTTGGCATGGATCGCTGGCCCCACCCTCCTTAATTTGCTCTTTTATTCAAAACGTTTGTTTGCCTCGAATACAGAGAAGTAGAAGTTGCCTCAAATGAAACCTGTGGAAGCTAAATGTGCACTCGTTTTTAAAGCTTTAGTTCATGTCTTCAATGTTGCTGGAAGCAAGGACGTACATCAAATGATGATGTGTAACAGTTATACTTTTGTTACTGTTTTTCTGGAACCTTTTCCCTGAACACGTAAACTGGCGTGTTCCCTTACATGTTTATTCAAACAGTAAACGTCCCTGGGTGGACTTGAACCACCAACCTTTCGGTTAACAGCCGAACGCGCTAACCAATTGCGCCACAGAGACATGCTACTCTGCTAAAAGGGGCTTGGCATGGATCGCTGGCCCCACCCTCCTTAATTTGCTCTTTTATTCAAGAGGTTTGTTTGCGTAGAATACAGAGAAGTAGAAGTTGGCTCAAATGAACCCTTTGGAAGCTAAATGTGCACTCGTTTTTAAAGCTTTAGTTCATGTCTTCAATGTTGCTGGAAGCAAGGACGTACATCAAATGATGATGTGTAACAGTTATACTTTTGTTGCTGGTTTTCTGGAACCTTGCCCCTGAACACCTGAACTTGTGTGTTACCTTACGTGTTTATTCAAACAGTAAACGTCCCTGGGTGGACTTGAACAACCAACCTTTTGGTTAACAGCCGAACGCGCTAACCAATTGCGCCACAGAGACATGCTACCCTGCTAAAAGGGGCTTGGCATGGATCGCTGGCCCCACCCTCCTTAATTTGCTCTTTTATTCAAGAGGTTTGTTTGCCTAGAATACAGAGAAGTAGAAGTTGGCTCAAATGAACCCTTTGGAAGCTAAATGTGCACTCGTTTTTAAAGCTTTAGTTCATGTCTTCAATGTTGCTGGAAGCAAGGACGTACATCAAATGATTATGTGTAACAGTTATACTTTTGTTGCTGGTTTTCTGGAACCTTGCCCCTGAACACGTAAACTGGCGTGTTCCCTTAAATGTTTATTCAAACAGTAAACGTCCCTGGGTGGACTTGAACCACCAACCTTTCGGTTAACAGCCGAACGCCCTAACCAATTGCGCCACAGAGACATGCTACCCTGCTAAAAGGGGCTTGGCATGGATCGCTGGCCCCACCCTCCTTAATTTGCTCTTTTATTCAAAACGTTTGTTTGCCTCGAATACAGAGAAGTAGAAGTTGACTCAAATGAAACCTGTGGAAGCTAAATGTGCACTCGTTTTTAAAGCTTTAGTTCATGTCTTCAATGTTGCTGGAAGCAAGGACGTACATCAAATGATGATGTGTAACAGTTATACTTTTGTTACTGTTTTTCTGGAACCTTGCCCCTGAACACGTAAACTGGCGTGTTCCCTTAAATGTTTATTCAAACAGTAAACGTCCCTGGGTGGACTTGAACCACCAACCTTTCGGTTAACAGCCGAATGCGCTAACCAATTGCGCCACAGAGACATGCTACCCTGCTAAAAGGGGCTTGGCATGGATCGCTGGCCCCACCCTCCTTAATTTGCTCTTTTATTCAAGAGGTTTGTTTGCCTAGAATACAGAGAAGAAGAAGTTGCCTCAAATGAAACCTGTGGAAGCTAAATGTGCACTCGTTTTTAAAGCTTTAGTTCATGTCTTCAATGTTGCTGGAAGCAAGGACGTACATCAAATTATGATGTGTAACAGTTATACTTTTGTTGCTGGTTTTCTGGAACATTGCCCCTGAACACCTGAACTTGTGTGTTACCTTACGTGTTTATTCAAACCGTAAACGTCCCTGGGTGGACTTGAACCACCAACCTTTTGGTTAACAGCCGAACGCGCTGACCAATTGTGCCACAAAGACATGCTACTCTGCTAAAAGGGGCTTGGCATGGATCGCTGGCCCCACCCTCCTTAATTTGCTCTTTTATTCAAGAGGTTTGTTTGCCTAGAATACAGAGAAGAAGAAGTTGCCTCAAATGAACCCTTTGGAAGCTAAATGTGCACTCGTTTTTAAAGCTTTAGTTCATGTCTTCAATGTTGCTGGAAGCAAGGACGTACATCAAATGATTATGTGTAACAGTTATACTTTTGTTGCTGGTTTTCTGGAACCTTGCCCCTGAACACCTGAACTTGTGTGTTACCTTACGTGTTTATTCAAACCGTAAACGTCCCTGGGTGGACTTGAACCACAAACCTTTCGGTTAACAGCCGAACGCGCTCACCAATTGCGCCACAGAGACATGCTACTCTGCTAAAAGGGGCTTGGCATGGATCGCTGGCCCCACCCTCCTTAATTTGCTCTTTTATTCAAGAGGTTTGTTTGCCTAGAATACAGAGAAGAAGAAGTTGCCTCAAATGAAACCTGTGGAAGCTAAATGTGCACTCGTTTTTAAAGCTTTAGTTCATGTCTTCAATGTTGCTGGAAGCAAGGACGTACATCAAATTATGATGTGTAACAGTTATACTTTTGTTGCTGGTTTTCTGGAACATTGCCCCTGAACACCTGAACTTGTGTGTTACCTTACGTGTTTATTCAAACCGTAAACGTCCCTGGGTGGACTTGAACCACCAACCTTTCGGTTAACAGCCGAACGCGCTGACCAATTGTGCCACAGAGACATGCTACTCTGCTAAAAGGGGCTTGGCATGGATCGCTGGCCCCACCCTCCTTAATTTGCTCTTTTATTCAAGAGGTTTGTTTGCCTAGAATACAGAGAAGAAGAAGTTGCCTCAAATGAAACCTGTGGAAGCTAAATGTGCACTCGTTTTTTAAAGCTTTAGTTCATTTCTTCAATGTTGCTGGAAACAAGGACATACATCAAATGATGATGAGTAACAGTTATACTTTTGTTTCTGTTTTTCTGGAACCTTGCCCCTGAACACGTAAACTGGCGTGTTCCCTTAAATGTTTATTCAAACAGTAAACGTCCCTGGGTGGACTTGAACCACCAACCTTTCGGTTAACAGCCGAACGCGCTAACCAATTGCGCCACGGAGACATGCTACTCTGCTAAAAGGGGCTTGGCATGGATCGCTGGCCCCACCCTCCTTAATTTGCTCTTTTATTCAAGAGGTTTGTTTGCCTAGAATACAGAGAACTAGAAGTTGCCTCAAATGAAACCTGTGGAAGCTAAATGTGCGCTAGTTTTTAAAGCTTTAGTTCATGTCTTCAATGTTGCTGGAAACAAGGACATACATCAAATGATGATGAGTAACAGTTATACTTTTGTTACTGTTTTTCTGGAACCTTGCCCCTGAACACGTAAACTGGCGTGTTCCCTTAAATGTTTATTCAAACAGTAAACGTCCCTGGGTGGACTTGAACCACCAACCTTTCGGTTAACAGCCGAACGCGCTGACCAATTGCGCCACAGAGACATGCTACCCTGCTAAAAGGGGCTTGCCATGGATCGCTGGCCCCACCCTCCTTAATTTGCTCTTTTATTCAAAAGGTTTTTTGCCTCGAATACAGAGAAGTAGAAGTTGCCTCAAATGAAACCTGTGGAAACTAAATGTGCACTCGTTTTTAAAGCTTTAGTTCATGTCTTTAATGTTGCTGGAAGCAAGGACGTACATCAAATGATGATGTGTAACAGTTATACTTTTGTTACTGTTTTTCTGGAACCTTCCCCCTGAACACGTAAACTGGCGTGTTCCCTTAAATGTTTATTCAAACAGTAAACGTCCTTGGGTGGACTTGAACCACCAACCTTTTGGTTAACAGCCGAACGCGCTAACCAATTGCGCCACAGAGACATGCTACCCTGCTAAAAGGGGCTTGGCATGGATCGCTGGCCCCACCCTCCTTAATTTGCTCTTTTATTCAAGAGATTTGTTTGCCTACAATACAGAGAAGTAGAAGTTGGCTCAAATGAACCCTTTGGAAGCTAAATGTGCACTCGTTTTTAAAGCTTTAGTTCATGTCTTCAATGTTGCTGGAAGCAAGGACGTACATCAAATGATGATGTGTAACAGTTATACTTTTGTTGCTGGTTTTCTGGAACCTTGCCCCTGAACACCTGAACTTGTGTGTTACCTTTCGTGTTTATTCAAACAGTAAACGTCCCTGGGTGGACTTGAACCACCGACCTTTCGGTTAACAGCCGAACGCGCTGACCAATTGCGCCACAGAGACATGCTACCCTGCTAAAAGGGGCTTGGCATGGATCGCTGGCCCCACCCTCCTTAATTTGCTCTTTTATTCAAGAGGTTTGTTTGCCTAGAATACAGAGAAGTAGAAGTTGGCTCAAATGAACCCTTTGGAAGCTAAATGTGCACTCGTTTTTAAAGCTTTAGTTCATGTCTTCAATGTTGCTGGAAGCAAGGACGTACATCAAATGATTATGTGTAACAGTTATACTTTTGTTGCTGGTTTTCTGGAACCTTGCCCCTGAACTTGTGTGTTACCTTACATGTTTATTCAAACAGTAAACGTCCCTGGGTGGACTTGAACCACCAACCTTTCGGTTAACAGCCGAACGCGCTGACCAATTGCGCCACAGAGACATGCTACTCTGCTAAAAGGGGCTTGGCATGGATCGCTGGCCCCACCCTCCTTAATTTGCTCTTTTATTCAAAACGTTTGTTTGCCTCGAATACAGAGAAGTAGAAGTTGCCTCAAATGAAACCTGTGGAAGCTAAATGTGCACTCGTTTTTAAAGCTTTAGTTCATGTCTTCAATGTTGCTGGAAGCAAGGACGTACATCAAATGATGATGTGTAACAGTTATACTTTTGTTACTGTTTTTCTGGAACCTTTTCCCTGAACACGTAAACTGGCGTGTTCCCTTACATGTTTATTCAAACAGTAAACGTCCCTGGGTGGACTTGAACCACCAACCTTTCGGTTAACAGCCGAACGCGCTGACCAATTGCGCCACAGAGACATGCTACTCTGCTAAAAGGGGCTTGGCATGGATCGCTGGCCCCACCCTCCTTAATTTGCTCTTTTATTCAAAACGTTTGTTTGCCTCGAATACAGAGAAGTAGAAGTTGCCTCAAATTAACCCTTTGGAAGCTAAATGTGAACTCGTTTTTAAAGCTTTAGTTCATGTCTTCAATGTTGCTGGAAGCAAGGACGTACATCAAATGATTATGTGTAACAGTTATACTTTTGTTGCTGGTTTTCTGGAACCTTGCCCCTGAACACTTGAACTTGTGTGTTACCTTACGTGTTTATTCAAACCGTAAACGTCCCTGGGTGGACTTGAACCACAAACCTTTTGGTTAACAGCCGAACGCGCTGACCAATTGTGCCACAAAGACATGCTACTCTGCTAAAAGGGGCTTGGCATGGATCGCTGGCCCCACCCTCCTTAATTTGCTCTTTTATTCAAGAGGTTTGTTTGCCTAGAATACAGAGAAGAAGAAGTTGCCTCAAATGAAACCTGTGGAAGCTAAATGTGCACTCGTTTTTAAAGCTTTAGTTCATGTCTTCAATGTTGCTGGAAGCAAGGACGTACATCAAATGATTATGTGTAACAGTTATACTTTTGTTGCTGGTTTTCTGGAACCTTGCCCCTGAACACCTGAACTTGTGTGTTACCTTACGTGTTTATTCAAACCGTAAACGTCCCTGGGTGGACTTGAACCACAAACCTTTCGGTTAACAGCCGAACGCGCTCACCAATTGCGCCACAGAGACATGCTACTCTGCTAAAAGGGGCTTGGCATGGATCGCTGGCCCCACCCTCCTTAATTTGCTCTTTTATTCAAGAGGTTTGTTTGCCTAGAATACAGAGAAGAAGAAGTTGCCTCAAATGAAACCTGTGGAAGCTAAATGTGCACTCGTTTTTAAAGCTTTAGTTCATGTCTTCAATGTTGCTGGAAGCAAGGACGTACATCAAATTATGATGTGTAACAGTTATACTTTTGTTGCTGGTTTTCTGGAACATTGCCCCTGAACACCTGAACTTGTGTGTTACCTTACGTGTTTATTCAAACCGTAAACGTCCCTGGGTGGACTTGAACCACCAACCTTTCGGTTAACAGCCGAACGCGCTGACCAATTGTGCCACAGAGACATGCTACTCTGCTAAAAGGGGCTTGGCATGGATCGCTGGCCCCACCCTCCTTAATTTGCTCTTTTATTCAAGAGGTTTGTTTGCCTAGAATACAGAGAAGAAGAAGTTGCCTCAAATGAAACCTGTGGAAGCTAAATGTGCACTCGTTTTTTAAAGCTTTAGTTCATTTCTTCAATGTTGCTGGAAACAAGGACATACATCAAATGATGATGAGTAACAGTTATACTTTTGTTTCTGTTTTTCTGGAACCTTGCCCCTGAACACGTAAACTGGCGTGTTCCCTTAAATGTTTATTCAAACAGTAAACGTCCCTGGGTGGACTTGAACCACCAACCTTTCGGTTAACAGCCGAACTCGCTAACCAATTGCGCCACAGAGACATGCTACTCTGCTAAAAGGGGCTTGGCATGGATCGCTGGCCCCACCCTCCTTAATTTGCTCTTTTATTCAAGAGGTTTGTTTGCCTAGAATACAGAGAACTAGAAGTTGCCTCAAATGAAACCTGTGGAAGCTAAATGTGCGATAGTTTTTAAAGCTTTAGTTCATGTCTTCAATGTTGCTGGAAACAAGGACATACATCAAATGATGATGAGTAACAGTTATACTTTTGTTACTGTTTTTCTGGAACCTTGCCCCTGAACACGTAAACTGGCGTGTTCCCTTAAATGTTTATTCAAACAGTAAACGTCCCTGGGTGGACTTGAACCACCAACCTTTCGGTTAACAGCCGAACGCGCTGACCAATTGCGCCACAGAGACATGCTACCCTGCTAAAAGGGGCTTGCCATGGATCGCTGGCCCCACCCTCCTTAATTTGCTCTTTTATTCAAAAGGTTTTTTGCCTCGAATACAGAGAAGTAGAAGTTGCCTCAAATGAAACCTGTGGAAACTAAATGTGCACTCGTTTTTAAAGCTTTAGTTCATGTCTTTAATGTTGCTGGAAGCAAGGACGTACATCAAATGATGATGTGTAACAGTTATACTTTTGTTACTGTTTTTCTGGAACCTTCCCCCTGAACACGTAAACTGGCGTGTTCCCTTAAATGTTTATTCAAACAGTAAACGTCCTTGGGTGGACTTGAACCACCAACCTTTTGGTTAACAGCCGAACGCGCTAACCAATTGCGCCACAGAGACATGCTACCCTGCTAAAAGGGGCTTGGCATGGATCGCTGTCCCCACCCTCCTTAATTTGCTCTTTTATTCAAGAGATTTGTTTGCCTACAATACAGAGAAGTAGAAGTTGGCTCAAATGAACCCTTTGGAAGCTAAATGTGCACTCGTTTTTAAAGCTTTAGTTCATGTCTTCAATGTTGCTGGAAGCAAGGACGTACATCAAATGATGATGTGTAACAGTTATACTTTTGTTGCTGGTTTTCTGGAACCTTGCCCCTGAACACCTGAACTTGTGTGTTACCTTTCGTGTTTATTCAAACAGTAAACGTCCCTGGGTGGACTTGAATCACCGACCTTTCGGTTAACAGCCGAACGCGCTGACCAATTGCGCCACAGAGACATGCTACCCTGCTAAAAGGGGCTTGGCATGGATCGCTGGCCCCACCCTCCTTAATTTGCTCTTTTATTCAAGAGGTTTGTTTGCCTAGAATACAGAGAAGTAGAAGTTGGCTCAAATGAACCCTTTGGAAGCTAAATGTGCACTCGTTTTTAAAGCTTTAGTTCATGTCTTCAATGTTGCTGGAAGCAAGGACGTACATCAAATGATTATGTGTAACAGTTATACTTTTGTTGCTGGTTTTCTGGAACCTTGCCCCTGAACTTGTGTGTTACCTTACATGTTTATTCAAACAGTAAACGTCCCTGGGTGGACTTGAACCACCAACCTTTCGGTTAACAGCCGAACGCGCTGACCAATTGCGCCACAGAGACATGCTACTCTGCTAAAAGGGGCTTGGCATGGATCGCTGGCCCCACCCTCCTTAATTTGCTCTTTTATTCAAAACGTTTGTTTGCCTCGAATACAGAGAAGTAGAAGTTGCCTCAAATGAAACCTGTGGAAGCTAAATGTGCGCTAGTTTTTAAAGCTTTAGTTCATGTCTTCAATGTTGCTGGAAGCAAGGACGTACATCAAATGATGATGTGTAACAGTTATACTTTTGTTACTGTTTTTCTGGAACCTTTTCCCTGAACACGTAAACTGGCGTGTTCCCTTACATGTTTATTCAAACAGTAAACGTCCCTGGGTGGACTTGAACCACCAACCTTTCGGTTAACAGCCGAACGCGCTGACCAATTGCGCCACAGAGACATGCTACTCTGCTAAAAGGGGCTTGGCATGGATCGCTGGCCCCACCCTCCTTAATTTGCTCTTTTATTCAAAACGTTTGTTTGCCTCGAATACAGAGAAGTAGAAGTTGCCTCAAATGAAACCTGTGGAAGCTAAATGTGCACTCGTTTTTAAAGCTTTAGTTCATGTCTTCAATGTTGCTGGAAGCAAGGACGTACATCAAATGATGATGTGTAACAGTTATACTTTTGTTGCTGGTTTTCTGGAACCTTGCCCCTGAACACCTGAACTTGTGTGTTACCTTTCGTGTTTATTCAAACAGTAAACGTCCCTGGGTGGACTTGAACCACCAACCTTTCGGTTAACAGCCGAACGCGCTGACCAATTGCGCCACAGAGACATGCTACCCTGCTAAAAGGGGCTTGGCATGGATCGCTGGCCCCACCCTCCTTAATTTGCTCTTTTATTCAAGAGGTTTGTTTGCCTAGAATACAGAGAAGAAGAAGTTGCCTCAAATTAACCCTTTGGAAGCTAAATGTGAACTCGTTTTTAAAGCTTTAGTTCATGTCTTCAATGTTGCTGGAAGCAAGGACGTACATCAAATGATTATGTGTAACAGTTATACTTTTGTTGCTGGTTTTCTGGAACCTTGCCCCTGAACACTTGAACTTGTGTGTTACCTTACGTGTTTATTCAAACCGTAAACGTCCCTGGGTGGACTTGAACCACAAACCTTTTGGTTAACAGCCGAACGCGCTGACCAATTGTGCCACAAAGACATGCTACTCTGCTAAAAGGGGCTTGGCATGGATCGCTGGCCCCACCCTCCTTAATTTGCTCTTTTATTCAAGAGGTTTGTTTGCCTAGAATACAGAGAAGAAGAAGTTGCCTCAAATGAAACCTGTGGAAGCTAAATGTGCACTCGTTTTTAAAGCTTTAGTTCATGTCTTCAATGTTGCTGGAAGCAAGGACGTACATCAAATGATTATGTGTAACAGTTATACTTTTGTTGCTGGTTTTCTGGAACCTTGCCCCTGAACACCTGAACTTGTGTGTTACCTTACGTGTTTATTCAAACCGTAAACGTCCCTGGGTGGACTTGAACCACAAACCTTTCGGTTAACAGCCGAACGCGCTCACCAATTGCGCCACAGAGACATGCTACTCTGCTAAAAGGGGCTTGGCATGGATCGCTGGCCCCACCCTCCTTAATTTGCTCTTTTATTCAAGAGGTTTGTTTGCCTAGAATACAGAGAAGTAGAAGTTGCCTCAAATGAAACCTGTGGAAGCTAAATGTGCACTCGTTTTTAAAGCTTTAGTTCATGTCTTCAATGTTGCTGGAAGCAAGGACGTACATCAAATGATGATGTGTAACAGTTATACTTTTGTTACTGTTTTTCTGGAACCTTTTCCCTGAACACGTAAACTGGCGTGTTCCCTTACATGTTTATTCAAACAGTAAACGTCCCTGGGTGGACTTGAACCACCAACCTTTCGGTTAACAGCCGAACGCACTAACCAATTGCGCCACAGAGACATGCTACCCTGCTAAAAGGGGCTTGGCATGGATCGCTGGCCCCACCCTCCTTAATTTGCTCTTTTATTCAAGAGATTTGTTTGCCTACAATACAGAGAAGTAGAAGTTGGCTCAAATGAACCCTTTGGAAGCTAAATGTGCACTCGTTTTTAAAGCTTTAGTTCATGTCTTCAATGTTGCTGGAAGCAAGGACGTACATCAAATGATGATGTGTAACAGTTATACTTTTGTTGCTGGTTTTCTGGAACCTTGCCCCTGAACACCTGAACTTGTGTGTTACCTTGCGTGTTTATTCAAACAGTAAACATCCCTGGGTGGACTTGAACCACCAACCTTTCGGTTAACAGCCGAACGCACTGACCAATTGCGCCACAGAGACATGCTACCCTGCTAAAAGGGGCTTGGCATGGATCGCTGGCCCCACCCTCCTTAATTTGCTCTTTTATTCAAGAGGTTTGTTTGCCAAGAATACAGAGAAGTAGAAGTTGCCTCAAATGAACCCTTTGGAAGCTAAATGTGCACTCGTTTTTAAAGCTTTAGTTCATGTCTTCAATGTTGCTGGAAACAAGGACATACATCAAATGATGATGAGTAACAGTTATACTTTTGTTACTGTTTTTCTGGAACCTTACCCCTGAACACGTAAACTGGCGTGTTCCCTTAAATGTTTATTCAAACAGTAAACGTCCCTGGGTGGACTTGAACCACCAACCTTTCGGTTAACAGCCGAACGCGCTGACCAATTGCGCCACAGAGACATGCTACTCTGCTAAAAGGGGCTTGGCATGGATCGCTGGCCCCACCCTCCTTAATTTGCTCTTTTATTCAAGAGGTTTGTTTGCCTAGAATACAGAGAACTAGAAGTTGCCTCAAATGAAACCTGTGGAAGCTAAATGTGCGCTAGTTTTTAAAGCTTTAGTTCATGTCTTCAATGTTGCTGGAAGCAAGGACGTACCTCAAATGATGATGTGTAACAATTATACTTTTGTTACTGTTTTTCTGGAGCCTTGCCCCTGAACACGTACACTGGCGTGTTGCCTTAAATGTTTATTCAAACAGTAAACGTCCCTGGGTGGACTTGAACCACCAACCTTTCGGTTAACAGCCGAACGCGCTAACCAATTGCGCCACAGAGACATGCTACCCTGCTAAAAGGGGCTTGGCATGGATCGCTGGCCCCACCCTCCTTAATTTGCTCTTTTATTCAAAACGTTTGTTTGCCTAGAATACAGAGAAGAAGAAGTTGCCTCAAATGAAACCTGTGGAAGCTAAATGTGCACTCGTTTTTAAAGCTTTAGTTCATGTCTTCAATGTTGCTGGAAGCAAGGACGTACATCAAATGATTATGTGTAACAGTTATACTTTTGTTGCTGGTTTTCTGGAACCTTGCCCCTGAACACCTGAACTTGTGTGTTACCTTACATGTTTATTCAAACAGTAAACGTCGCTGGGTGGACTTGAACCACCAACCTTTCGGTTAACAGCCGAACGCGCTGACCAATTGCGCCACAGAGACATGCTACCCTGCTAAAAGGGGCTTGGCATGGATCGCTGGCACCACCCTCCTTAATTTGCTCTTTTATTCAAGAGGTTTGTTTGCCTAGAATACAGAGAAGTAAAAGTTGGCTCAAATGAACCCTTTGGAAGCTAAATGTGCACTCGTTTTTAAAGCTTTAGTTCATGTCTTCAATGTTGCTGGAAGCAAGGACGTACATCAAATGATGATGTGTAACAGTTATACTTTTGTTGCTGGTTTTCTGGAACCTTGCCCCTGAACACGTAAACTGGCGTGTTCCCTTAAATGTTTATTCAAACAGTAAACGTCCCTGGGTGGACTTGAACCACCAACCTTTCGGTTAACAGCCGAACGCAATAACCAATTGCGCCACAGAGACATGCTACCCTGCTAAAAGGGGCTTGGCATGGATCGCTGGCCCCACCCTCCTTAATTTGCTCTTTTATTCAAAACGTTTGTTTGCCTCGAATACAGAGAAGTAGAAGTTGCCTCAAATGAAACCTGTGGAAGCTAAATGTGCACTCGTTTTTAAAGCTTTAGTTCATGTCTTCAATGTTGCTGGAAGCAAGGACGTACATAAAATGATGATGTGTAACAGTTATACTTTTGTTACTGTTTTTCTGGAACCTTGCCCCTGAACACGTAAACTGGCGTGTTCCCTTAAATGTTTATTCAAACAGTAAACGTCCCTGGGTGGACTTGAACCACCAACCTTTCGGTTAACAGCCGAACGCACTAACCAATTGCGCCACAGAGACATGCTACCCTCCTAAAAGGGGCTTGGCATGGATCGCTGGCCCCACCCTCCTTAATTTGCTCTTTTATTCAAGAGGTTTGTTTGCCTAGAATACAGAGAAAAAGAAGTTGCCTCAAATGAAACCTGTGGAAGCTAAATGTGCACTCGTTTTTAAAGCTTTAGTTCATGTCTTCAATGTTGCTGGAAGCAAGGACGTACATCAAATGATGATGTGTAACAGTTATACTTTTGTTGCTGGTTTTCTGGAACCTTGCCCCTGAACATGTAAACTGGCGTGTTCCCTTAAATATTTATTCAAACAGTAAACATCCCTGGGTGGACTTGAACCACCAACCTTTCGGTTAACAGCCGAACGCGCTAACCAATTGCGCCACAGAGACATGATACCCTGCTAAAAGGGGCTTGGCATGGATCGCTGGCCCCACCCTCCTTAATTTGCTCTTTTATTCAAGAGGTTTGTTTGCCTAGAATACAGAGAAGAAGAAGTTGCCTCAAATGAAACCTGTGGAAGCTAAATGTGCACTCGTTTTTAAAGCTTTAGTTCATGTCTTTAATGTTGCTGGAAGCAAGGACGTACATCAAATGATGATGTGTAACAGTTATACTTTTGTTACTGTTTTTCTGGAACCTTCCCCCTGAACACGTAAACTGGCGTGTTCCCTTAAATGTTTATTCAAACAGTAAACGTCCCTGGGTGGACTTGAACCACCAACCTTTCGGTTAACAGCCGAACGCGCTAACCAATTGCGCCACAGAGACATGCTACTCTGCTAAAAGGGGCTTGGCATGGATCGCTGGCCCCACCCTCCTTAATTTGCTCTTTTATTCAAAACGTTTGTTTGCCTAGAATACAGAGAAGTAGAAGTTGCCTCAAATGAAACCTGTGGAAGCTAAATGTGCTCTAGTTTTTAAAGCTTTAGTTCATGTCTTCAATGTTGCTGGAAGCAAGGACGTACATCAAATGATGATGTGTAACAGTTATACTTTTGTTACTGTTTTTCTGGAACCTTGCCCCTGAACACGTAAACTGGCGTGTTCCCTTAAATGTTTATTCAAACAGTAAACGTCCCTGGGTGGACTTTTTCTACAGGCTTCTCTTGGTAGCCCTGCACTTTAACCACAATAGCAGCAGAGAGGTTGCTCGAACCAGTGATGGTGAGGTGCGTTATGCAGTTCGCTACCCAAGGTTCTGCAAAGGTGGCTGGGTAGTTCGCCCTATCAAGGAGAAGCCATCATACAGTTAGCTGTTTTACTCGGTCCCTAAATATTATTTATTGTTCGATGCATCTATAATATCACTGAATGTGATCACTTGTTTCCTTCCTTCAGCATACGCTGCAGCCCTGATGGAGTCTCTGAGAGAGGGCTACTCCAGGTCACCAGAGACTCTACGAGAGAGCAGTGCAGTCTTGTCTTCCACTGCCCCTGCCCCCCTTTCCACTTCCTGCCAGGAGATCGCCAAGGATGAGGCAGTTGGCCTTTATCTGGCACGGCATTCCCGGTTTAACACAGGAAATTAGTGTGAAACCAGCAGATTCTGTGGTTCACAGTTTTCAGGGTAAGATTATTCTAAATTGACATTTGTTTATTTGTTAGATAAAACCTGGTAAGAGATTTTGATTGTGCAAAAATCAATATTAATATATAATAACAATATTTTCTTTCTCTCTTCATCGGATAGGTTGGGACAGGTCCCAAAGCTTGCCGCTGTATTTACTCCCTCCATCTGACAGGAGGGAGCCTCATTGAGCTGCGATAATAATATTAAATAAATAATTCCATATTCATAAATGAAATGATATGCAAATAAAATGTTCTTGGCTGTGGACTTGTACTCTACATAATTATGTTGAGGTCATGGTAATCTTATTCAATAAACAATAACTGCAATGAACAGATAGCATTTTCTGACTCGTAAAATGATTGGATATGGTGTAATTTGTTAAATGATTCTGTGTTGAAAAATGTATATCTTTAAAAACTGAATTGTTGTATTAGGGCGGGCCATACTATATATTTTTTTGTAAATCGATCGAGAGGAGTGTTCAAATAACGTATTTTGGTGGTTATTAATGAAAAGACACTATCTATCAATCAATCAATGTTTATTTGTGTAAATTGAAAAAATACCACATTTACAGCATAGGTAGACAAAATGTTTGGAAATGCATGTGTATGCGAACACATAGTGCGAACACACTATGATTGTGATTAATTGTATTGATCGTCACCAAAATGAGGCCACTCAAAACCTTTGTAAATTCCTCCTCCTTCTTCTGGGAACTGTCTTCTGATGGCAGACACAACACATGAGGGTAAGGGCTTCCTAATGTGCCTGCCTAGAACTCCATAGGCCCAGCGGATGACCTGCCTGTAAGCTGTGTAGCGGTATTGCCTGGGGATAGGGACACAATATCTACAGGTAAACTTGATAGCCTTGTTAACATCATCAACAAGTGTTATATAGTATATAATCTACAGGTTCTGGGTTTTGAAACCTGCTAAACACTCGGGGTCAATAGCAACTGTATTATCTTTAATAGTATTTATCTTTTTAATTGTAATCTAAACATACTCATGTCTGCTGGCCTGAAGCGGGCCATGCTCCTGCCTGAAGTTCATGTAGGCTATCTGTAGCACAAAGGGATTCAGACAGCATGCTTCAAAGCTTGGGTCCAGTGTCAGGCATGTTATGTCTGGTCTGGGGGTGAGGTTCTCCACCAGGGCCCAGAAGGGATCCACCTCCCTGCAGCACATGCTCTCCACAGCTGAGGTCATGGGCTGGCATTCGCCACAAAAGCACCTACAAAACAAAACGTTTATCAGGAAACCGTATTACATCTCTCTCCCCCCCCTTCGCTGCTCTCTCCCTCCCCTCCGGTACACAGCACCGTAAGACGTAGTGTGGATTTGCATTAGGTAACGCAAGATACGGCTGATACTTGCGCATTAGTTTCTGTTATGGGTCAGTATCAACAGTCCTGCCAGTAACGTTACTATATTATCAATGCTACTTTAGTTATAGCCTGATATATGATAGCTAACTTTACAATGTTGTGATGTGACGTTAGCTAACATTCTGTAGCTAACTCCGGTCACTCACCAAGATAGCAATTCTCCACTGGTTCTCCTCACACCACAGCTCAATTTCTCTCCGATGGCCGTTATTTCTTCTAATCCTTGGCTGCTCCTGGTCTCTTGGACGCCTAGCAGGCTCATAATTATAAGGTTGTGGTCCATCATATGCATTCGAATATTCATGTTCAACTTCTTCTGTGTCGAAACTAGCATTGGGATCCATGTTTATTAATACGTTACACCGGCCGCTCTCCCCCTTGTCCCCCTTGTTACGTCACACGCGGGAGGTCACATGCCGAGGCTTTTTTATGCGGAAGTGAACATTTCTTACAAAAACGATGCCAGATGTCACTGTAGTGTATATTTCTGTATATCTTTTTGAAAATCTAGTGTATTCATCATTTTCCTACACATTTATTCACAGGTGTCTTTAACCTGGAAGTTGCTCTTTAAATAGAAGATAAAATTACTATATACAATTTATACATAAGCTATATACACACATAAATATAAAACTGTAAACCAAACTATATACATAATTAAGTGTCAATGCCTATGGGGGCGGAAATACTTGTCACTTTTTGTTCCTCATGTCGATCAGCCACTGCTCCTTTGGCAAAGCCTCAACCAAGGGGCAGTAAACAACTCCCTTGTACTGGCTGTGTCCAGTTTCTGCTGTGCGAAACTTCCCACACTTTTTGCAGGTGTTGTGCACAACCTTGCGGGTCAGCTTTCGGGTGGTTGGAGCAGGAATAGGAGCAGGAGCAGGAGCAGGAGCAGGAGCAGGAGCAGGAGCAGGAGCAGGAGCAGGAGCAGGAGCAGGAGCAGGAGCAGGAGCAGGAGCAGGAGCAGGAGCAGGAAGAACTGAGGAGATGCTGGCATTCGGAGCCTGTGGAGCAGCGACCTGGACCGGCACCTGTGAGGTCACTGGATTAAAAATCCAGGAGCAATGGCCCAAAGTTGGAGCAGGGAAGAGCTGTCGCTGCCGCACCATCTGAGGGCCAGAGGTTGGAGCACCGAATTGACATGAAAGCACTGACAAATATGAATATACTGTAGTCAACTTCATTAAAACGTTATTAACGTGCCTAAACCCAGTAATTCACTATTTCTACGCATGACAACACACTTTGTCCGTGTTTGGCTCTCTCGCCGCACAGTGAAGCGTTCCCGCATTGATGTCACTTCCGGCTTCCCCCAAAACTTCAAAATGAGTCGAAGGAATTTCCCTGCGATGTTCGAAATTATTGATATTTATCGGAACGGTATCGCACCTTCTTTTTTAAACTAACGGTTCGAGATGACTAGTAGCCCAATATTTCATTGCACATCAGTTGTTGGGATGCTGTCACAGGCTCTTTAAGGGCACAAAACATGTAAAGAGACCAAATAAACACAGTAATGACTAACTTCGTCACTTGTCTCCTCTTCCTCTTGCAAGCTTCCACTGTCCAGGGTCAGCTGCGTTGAACCAGTATTATACTATATTATTGTAGTATATCTTTTTTTTTTTTAGGTGTTTTTAATTCATCTAAGCAACTTCACTGAGGGCTCAGCTCACTATACTGAGTCAAACATAGTCCGACTGGAGAGTTTTTGTTTTATTCTTATCTAAAAACAGAGGGATGATAGCTCATAGACTTCAAAGGTCTTTTATTTTGAAACTCTACATCAGAATGTCCTGATTTTTTCTGAGTGACTAGATGGGGTGTCCTGCTATCACCCTGTAGTGAGATGAGTCTTTGATACTGGACAGTTTTTGTTTTATTCTCATCTAAAAACAGAGGGATGATAGCTCATATATGAGACTTCAAAGGTATTTTATTTTTAAACTCTTTAAGTTTTACATTCACTCAGTTATAATGTGGTAGTTATACGTAGTTTTTCTTACATTATTATTGATCACATTAGGCCTATATAGTATTAATATGTTTGATATAATTGTTATTGACCGAGTAAGCACTTTTATTTTGAAGGCAGTTTTTCCAGGCCGCTACCGTAATGCATAGGATATTCGCGCACCGCAAAACAACGCGGATGCTGGCTTGACTCAGTTTTCCGAAGTGGATGCTGGCTTGACCGCAGTCCTAAGGGCTACATACAGTAGCTGTATGACTACTGGTGGTACCACAGGTCAAAACGTGTAATAAGCTAATTACAACATGCCCATTAATGTAATAATTGTATAACAATCGGATGTACATATTTACACATGGCTGTTGACAATTATTAAAATGACAGTTAACGTTTATTTAAAATAGAAATATTAGCATTAGCAATGCTGGCGATGCTAACTAATTTGATGCAGACTGACTGAAGTTGCCATATACCGTCATGTAAAAGTTGACGGCAAAATAGTCAAATGACATCGAGAGTGATGGTTGTAAAATTGGGTTTTGTGACTGTCAAACAGGAAAAAGGTAATATTTAGTGTTGGTACTTACTTTGGATATCTCAGCTTCGCTCCGCAACGACTGCGACAAGTCCACTGTCAATCAAAAGCGTGAGGGGGCGGGTTTGGAGAGAAGCCGTGCCGTGAGTGGCTCTGTCCATTGTGAACTCGCTTCGTGATTGGTGCAGAGAGACATGGTAGATTCTCTAATATCGGCTCTGCCAATTTGTTTTTCCTGCCAACATCAGTTATCGTTAAATTTGATTAAGAGAGATCTTGATAAAATATTATGGTCATTTGGATACTATAGTGTTGGGCTGGTGACATTTAAAAGTGTTATCATATAGTTTGTATAGTTGTAAAGTTGTTCTAATTTTGTGAACTCTGCATTTATGTGAAAAAGATGGATATACCCGTTCCTTTTTCCACACAGATGTTTTCACTTCTGATATATTACCAGCCAACATTACACATCAAACTTACATCATCCAGTCCAACCAATGAATGAAATGGATATGAATGGCTAATAATTTAGCTACTTGGACCAAGAGTTCTATGAAATGTCTACATCTTACAAGTTGTGAATGTAAAGTGTTGCACACAGAGTTTTTTTGTATTTACTAACAACTTTATCAATATACATTTAAATAACACAATTAACCTCCGGTTTATTATTCAGTCATTTATTCAGCATGATTGTCATGAGTATTGGATTTTATAAAATATAGTAAATGTTGCCACTACATTAATATACTGTAGATGTGGCCAACATGCAACAAGGCACCAAATGTTATTAAACAAAAAACACATTACATTACCAAGAACAGAATTCCAATTTTAGAGGAAATCTTCTAATCGACCGTTTTTATTGACCAATATTTCAAATCTTGTTTGATTCACTCACAGGCCCTCTTGTGAACCCGACTGTCAAAGACAATAGTGACTGTTTGAGGCTAGTATAAAAAGAAAAAACTGTCCTAAAATATTACGCATATTAACTTGTTCCAAGTGTTCAACAATATTATTGAAAAACTGTTAAGTGTAGTGCTTGCAAATGAATGTAAAGGTGGGAAAGTAGACAATATGTTACAGAAACAAAGGGTCACATTTGAATTAGAAATACACACTGGCTATGATTTTGACATGGCCTGAATATCACCCTACACATCATGACAACAAAAGAAAATTAGGAACCATTTGCAGTCTCTTCAGATTCCGACCTAACAATATCATGATCTACAGTAGCTACTGAGTTTTTCAAGCGTAAACCATCAGAGTGCTGACCTTGAGTCTCAAACATTTGAAGGAAAAAACAGTAGAGAATTAAGTTAAAAGTCTGTGACTAGACAGGGCAGCGGTGCAGATGAGGGTGATGACTGCAGGAGAGTTTTGATGTTATTTTCAGAAGACCTTCCTAGTCACACCAGTTTTAATAATCAGGTCCTAGCTCTGAGTTTCTCCCGAATCCTGTCCGTGCTCTCCATCTGTAGCTTCAGTTTGAGCTGTTGTGGTCTGATCCTTCTGTGAAGTGTTGAGGGCCAGCTGCATGGCCCACACACTCAAAGGCCTCATGTATGCCAGAGAGCGGTAGATTCCCTTCTCGCAGTACGCTTCAGGAGTCTGGAAGGCCATGCCCAGCCGCTCCCACACGGTTCGGTAGCAGCCCTCCGCCGTGCGCATACCCTCCTCCTGCATCCCCTGAAAAACAGACAGCCAGAGAGGCATGAGGCAGTGTTTCAGAGGATTGTTATAATGTGTCCAATCATTTACTCTCTACTCCCTGGCTGAAGTGCTTCTCCTAAGATACTTGCCTCCATTAAGTTTAAAATATAACGAGACCTTGAACCATAGAAAACTTTGAATGCAGGCTTTCAATAAATACATTTCTTAGTTGAGGCATTGGAAAAAAAACTAACATATACCAAATTGTTTTACCCCTTTAATGTAAGGTGTATAGACTAAAACACATACACACTTACCTCATGTATCATAGTGGCTGCTAGTCCATACACGACTCCAATCCAGACTTCATCCGACTGGACACTGGAGCGGTCAGGCACTCCCTCGGGGCGCATGCCGTTAACTGCCCCCATCTGGCCTCCAGCGAAGCTCATTACATTCAAGTCAAAGACAGATTTCAGTGCGGTCTGAATTTTTTCTTTGGGAAAAGCCTAGAGAGAGAGGGGAAGTGATGCTGAGACTACAAAGATTTGAAGTATGTCCTAATGAAAAACATCACTTTATTGATGTTTGTCTAATCTGTAGGTTGGCATAGGGAATCTTTCTTGTCGCACTTCTTCATAAGGGCTTGTTTTTTTGTAACTTGCCTGGTATTCTCCCTCTCCCAGTCCAGACGCTTTCAGGAACCAATGGCCAGCACACTGGTCAGACATGACGCTATTAGAAAGGTCCCTCCCACTGCTGTCATAGTTGTAGTACTTGCCTAAACATGAGAGGAAAATGGGAAATAAACAAAAAGCAGTATACCAGACAGTATTGGTAAGTGTTTCTGAGTATCGGGAACATGTTTTTGTATCACAACTATGTCCCGGAAGTCTATCGCCATAGGGAGCGCAATGTCAAGTTCTTTATAAGAGCAGAGCTTGAGACGGTTGCAAGCAGTAATACCAAAGGGGACATTTTGTTGCGATGTTTTGCACAATCACTGGACTAGTAGAGATCATTTACCGTTCCACAGCAGTTTGTCATAAGCAGCGCTGCCCCGGTCCAAGATGTCTCTGTAGCGTTTGTATGCCTCCTCATTTTCCACCAGTTTGGCCATTTTACACATAACACACAGGGACGCTAACCACAGCCCACCACAGTACGCACTGCAAAAAAACAAAAATATAAGAATTTTAGTTAAATGTAACCTGTAAAATAAGGGGTAATAAGCTCTGATTGTCATATTTTAATTACAAAACATTTGCAAATGACATCATATTTTTCTTCAATTGATCTTGTCAATGTATAAAAACCCTAACGTTTCCTAAGTTGATTTCCCAGCTTGCAAGATCTAATTATAAAAATAGATATAATTGTAAATGTACAAGGAAAGCCCTTCATCTTTACTCTTACCTCTAATCTAATCACATTTAGCGAAAGCCCTGCAGCTACACACAAGTCATGCTTTTTACATTTCCTTGCCATCTAATGCAGACCGAAAGCTTTAAATGAAATGATCATACAGTACTTTATTTGTTTGAGGAGTGCTCAATGAATTGAACGACCTGTTAAGGAATTGATTTAATTAAATAGAGGGTTTTTGTATGTTAACTTTGAATTGCTTCAAGGTTTCTAATTTAATAGAATTCATTTTTCTATTGATATAAAGTTTCAGTAGTGGGTAGTATTACTGAGCTAGATTGCTACAATTATTCTTGTAGTATATCATAGTATTTGAAATCTATGGGGTATAAGACAACACAAGTAGGTCATGTGTACTCACAATAAGGGCAACGATTTCTGCACATTTTTGTAACCTGATATCTAATAAAATAATTTCCTAATTTGGGGATCAATAAAGTACCCATCTATGTATCATGTTTTTTTTCAGAGCTAATATGTTTTTTCATCCTCTCACCTTGGTCCCGTAACCGTCCAGCCGTCATAAGTCTGGTCGGCATATCCAGAATTCTCTATAAGGCCGTCACCATCCAAGTCGAACTTCATCTCTGACTCCATCACCGCCTACAAGACCAACCACAATAACAAAGCTTAAGTGGAACAAGCAACTTCAAATCCAGGATAATTATGTTATGACTACAGATGGGCTTCAACTCTCAAATGCAGCACCGTTAAGACCCCATAGATCCCTCGTACCTGGCAGACGGGCCACATGTCCTTCAGGTACTGATGGTCCTGAGTGAGATGAAAGTCCCTGTAGACCTGCAGCACAAACTTCAGGTTCAGGTCCTTCCAGTCTGCAGTGTCATGGATGAGGTAAGCATTTACCCTCTGCCACGGCTCATCATCTAGGGAAAGAGTCATCATGTTGTGCAATGAGACAATCCAGTAAAAAAGACTTGAAGACAGTTAAGAAATGTTTGAATCACACCATTGGGAAACAATCCTACGCAGCCACCACTGGAATGTAATTCTTCTTAATGTATTTCATTTAGTGTACCCTAGTTTTTCACTTTCTAGTTTCACTCTTCATACCTGGGTCTCCTATGTCGTGAGGTACCACGTTTTTGGCCTTGACAGGAGAGTAGCGCCCGCTCATCAGATGCAGCCTCTCCATGGGGTCCTGCTGAACCACACTGCCGGCTGAGAAGATATCAAAGTTGTTCAACTTTGCCCTGGCATTGCTCTTTATCAAAACACACATGATGAGATAGTTGATACAAACGCTAAGATGAAAGCACTTCACTCACCAATATCATATTGCAAACTCAAGGCAAGTTTAGGCCACAGCATGATAAGTGCAAACGAGGCGTAGAAGTGCACGTCGTATGTGTTGTACATTCTGTACTCCTGACCTGGGAAAAAAACAATAGCTTAGTTATGTGCGTTTCATATTTAATTAAGACAGATCTTTCTTTTTACTCGACAAATATCTCATAGTTAAAAAAATTGTTGTAGCTGCCCCAAAACACAGCATAAGGGAACAAACAATCAAAACATACCAACACAGTTTTGGGTGTGTTCACCTTATCTGATATTTAAAATGTGTTAATTAGGAACTACAATCAATAAAGTGCTAGAAAGTGCTCAAAGTTAATAATTTCTAACATAACATAAAGTACCAACTATCTGTTCATATTGATTAATCATTTTTTGAAATAAATCAAATAATTGTTTATCTCCAAAAAGTCTCTTCAATGAAGATACCCTTTATCATTTCCTAGAGTTCAAGATGATTTCTTCCAACGTTTTGTAAATTTCAAACAATTACCCAAATCCCCAAAATATTCAGTTTACCATCATAAAGTAGGGGAAAGCAGACACTCCTCCCGTAAAAGAAGCTAAAATGTGTTGCATGAGAAGTAACTTGGATTGCCAAGTTTCAGATTACTTTTCTGTCGACCAAGTGTCACTTACCTTCTAGGTAGGCGAAACGTCCGAACTCCTTAACGACGGCGGGCTGAGCTGGCAGCCCCCCGTCCTCGCTGCGCACCCCCCCACTGACATCAGCGTCCTCCGGTAGCTCCGTCCACACCGTCCCTCCATCCACCACAAAGTACAGCTCGTTAAATAGGGCCGACTTATACCAGGAGGGGAGGGAGCTGCAACACAAGCCAAGGTGATAAACACTTCTAAGCTTTCATGGATGGAAAGCTATTGTTATTTACGTCTTCATAATTTATAATCAATGTTTGAACTGTCAACTACCTGTCCTGGAGAATGGGTCTTTGCCACTCGTCAATGCTCTTCTCCCACTGTTTGTAGTGTGTTAGTGCGTAGTGACCTAATGAGGGGGAAGCATCCCCTTTGGTCCCAAAGTAACGAGTGTATCTCCTGGGAACAGAAAGTTGATGTTAGCTTCATCAGAAAAACAACAGCAGAAAACACAATGAGGCTTCAAAAAGGACACGGCATTGAAAGCATACAGCCATTGCAATTAGGGAAGCGGATTGTGTTTTATTCCGCTATTAATTATTCATGGCGTAGCTTTTTAGGACGTAATATGTGATAAGATAAAGTGCATCAGAGTCCTGGATAGAAAAGGGAACAGCTAATAGCATTTGTTGTAACAAGACAACCTTAGACTGGTCTTCTTCAAAAGTAATAGAAACAGGAAGAACGATATCTGTAACTGTGTTTAACTCTGGCTTGTTCACATTCCTGCAAAGCAACACAATGCACATGTGTTACCTGTGTGTTCTCTGTGTGTTTTCTGTGTGTTACTACCTGTGAATTACCTGTGTGCTACCTGTGTGCTACCTGTGTGTTCTCTGTGTGTTACCTGTGTGTTACTACCTGTGTGTTACTACCTGTGTGTTCTCTGTGTGTTACTACCTGTGTGTTATCTGTGTTACTACCTGTGTGTTCTCTGTGTGTTACCTGTGTGTTACTACCTGTGTGTTACTACCTGTGTTCTCTGTGTGTTACTACCTGTGTGTTACCTGTGTTACTACCTGTGTGTTCTCTGTGTGTTACCTGTGTGTTCTCTGTGTGCTACCTGTATGTTTCCTGTGTTTCTACCTGTGTGTTCTCTGTGTGTTCTCTGTGTGTTACCTGTGTGTTCTCTGTGTGTTCTCTGTGTGTTACCTGTGTGTTACCTGTGTGTTCTCTGTGGGTTCTCTGTGTGTTACCTGTGTGTTCTCTGTGGGTTCTCTGTGTGTTTCCTGTGTTTCTACCTGTGTGTTCTCTGTGTGTTCTCTGTGTGTTACCTGTGTGTTCTCTGTGGGTTCTCTGTGTGTTTCCTGTGTTTCTACCTGTGTGTTCTCTGTGTGTTCTCTGTGTGTTACCTGTGTGTTCTCTGTGGGTTCTCTGTGTGCTACCTGTGTGTTCTCTGTGTGTTACCTGTATGTTTCCTGTGTTTCTATCTGTGTGTTACCTGTGTGTTACCTGTGTGTTCTCTGTGTGTTCTCTGTGTGCTACCTGTGTGTTCTCTGTGTGTTACCTGTATGTTTCCTGTGTTTCTACCTGTGTGTTCCCTGTGTGTTACCTGTGTGTTCCCTGTGTGTTACCTGTGTGTTACCTGTGTGCTACCTGTGTGTTCTCTGTGTGCTACCTGTGTGTTCTCTGTGTGTTACCTGTGTGTTCCATGTGTGTTCTCTGTGTGTTCTCTGTGTGCTACCTGTGTGTTCTCTGTGTGCTACCTGTGTGTTCTCTGTGTGTTACCTGTGTGTTCCATGTGTGTTCTCTGTGTGTTCTCTGTGTGCTACCTGTGTGTTCCCTATGTGTTCCCTGTGTGTTCCCTGTGTGTTCTCTGTGTGCTACCTGTGTGTTCCCTGTGTGTTCTCTGTGTGTTACCTGTGTGTTACTACCTGTGTGTTACTACCTGTGTGTTCTCTGTGTGTTACTACCTGTGTGTTACCTGTGTTACTACCTGTGTGTTCTCTGTGTGTTACCTGTGTGTTACTACCTGTGTGTTACTACCTGTGTTCTCTGTGTGTTACTACCTGTGTGTTACCTGTGTGTTACCTGTGTGTTCTCTGTGTGCTACCTGTATGTTTCCTGTGTTTCTACCTGTGTGTTCTCTGTGTGTTCTCTGTGTGTTACCTGTGTTTCTACCTGTGTGTTCTCTGTGTGTTCTCTGTGTGTTACCTGTGTGTTCTCTGTGGGTTCTCTGTGTGTTTCCTGTGTTTCTACCTGTGTGTTCTCTGTGTGTTCTCTGTGTGTTACCTGTGTGTTCTCTGTGGGTTCTCTGTGTGCTACCTGTGTGTTCTCTGTGTGTTACCTGTATGTTTCCTGTGTTTCTACCTGTGTGTTACCTGTGTGTTACCTGTGTGTTCTCTGTGTGTTCTCTGTGTGCTACCTGTGTGTTCTCTGTGTGTTACCTGTATGTTTCCTGTGTTTCTACCTGTGTGTTCCCTGTGTGTTACCTGTGTGTTCCCTGTGTGTTACCTGTGTGTTCTCTGTGTGCTACCTGTGTGTTCTCTGTGGGTTCTCTGTGTGTTTCCTGTGTTTCTATCTGTGTGTTCTCTGTGTGTTCTCTGTGTGTTCTCTGTGTGTTACCTGTGTGTTCTCTGTGGGTTCTCTGTGTGCTACCTGTGTGTTCTCTGTGTGTTACCTGTATGTTTCCTGTGTTTCTACCTGTGTGTTACCTGTGTGTTACCTGTGTGTTACCTGTGTGTTCTCTGTGTGTTCTCTGTGTGCTACCTGTGTGTTCTCTGTGTGTTACCTGTATGTTTCCTGTGTTTCTACCTGTGTGTTCCCTGTGTGTTACCTGTGTGTTCCCTGTGTGTTACCTGTGTGTTCTCTGTGTGCTACCTGTGTGTTCTCTGTGTGTTACCTGTGTGTTCCATGTGTGTTCTCTGTGTGTTCTCTGTGTGCTACCTGTGTGTTCCCTGTGTGTTCCCTGTGTGTTCCCTGTGTGTTCTCTGTGTGCTACCTGTGTGTTCTCTGTGTGTTACCTGTATGTTTCCTGTGTTTCTACCTGTGTGTTCTCTGTGTGTTCTCTGTGTGTTCTCTGTGTGTTTCCTGTGTTTCTACCTGTGTGTTCTCTGTGTGTTACCTGTGTGTTCTCTGTGTGTTACCTGTATGTTTCCTGTGTGTTCCCTGTGTGTTCCCTGTGTGTTCTCTGTGTGTTACCTGTATGTTTCCTGTGTTTCTACCTGTGTGTTACCTGTGTGTTACCTGTGTGTTCTCTGTGTGCTACCTGTGTGTTCTCTGTGTGTTACCTGTATGTTTCCTGTGTTTCTACCTGTGTGTTCCCTGTGTGTTACCTGTGTGTTCCCTGTGTGTTACCTGTGTGTTCTCTGTGTGCTACCTGTGTGTTCTCTGTGTGCTACCTGTGTGTTCTCTGTGTGTTCTCTGTGTGTTCCATGTGTGTTCTCTGTGTGTTCTCTGTGTGCTACCTGTGTGTTCCCTGTGTGTTCCCTGTGTGTTCTCTGTGTGCTACCTGTGTGCTACCTGTGTGTTCTCTGTGTGTTACCTGTATGTTTCTACCTGTGTGTTCTCTGTGTGTTCTCTGTGTGTTCTCTGTGTGTTTCCTGTGTTTCTACCTGTGTGTTCTCTGTGTGTTCTCTGTGTGTTACCTGTGTGTTCTCTGTGTGTTACCTGTGTGTTTCCTGTGTGTTCTCTGTGTGTTTCCTGTGTTTCTACCTGTGTGTTCTCTGTGTGTTTCCTGTGTGTTTCCTGTGTGTTCTCTGTGTGTTCCCTGTGTGTTACCTGTGTGTTCCCTGTGTGTTACCTGTGTGTTCTCTGTGTGCTACCTGTGTGTTCTCTGTGTGCTACCTGTGTGTTCTCTGTGTGCTACCTGTGTGTTCCCTGTGTGTTCCCTGTGTGTTCCCTGTGTGTTCTATGTGTGTTCTCTGTGTGTTCTCTGTGTGTTACCTGTGTGTTACCTGTATGTTTCCTGTATGTTTCCTGTGTGTTCCCTGTGTGTTCCCTGTGTGTTCTCTGTGTGTTACCTGTATGTTTCCTGTGTTTCTACCTGTGTGTTCTCTGTGTGTTCTCTGTGTGTTCTCTGTGTGTTTCTACCTGTGTGTTCTCTGTGTGTTCTCTGTGTGTTCTCTGTGTGTTTCCTGTGTGTTCTCTGTGTGTTCTCTGTGTGTTACCTGTGTGTTCTCTGTGGGTTCTCTGTGTGTTCTCTGTGGGTTCTCTGTGGGTTCTCTGTGTGCTACCTGTGTGTTCTCTGTGTGTTACCTGTATGTTTCCTGTGTTTCTACCTGTGTGTTACCTGTGTGTTACCTGTGTGTTCTCTGTGTGTTCACTGTGTGCTACCTGTGTGTTCTCTGTGTGTTACCTGTATGTTTCCTGTGTTTCTACCTGTGTGTTCCCTGTGTGTTACCTGTGTGTTCTCTGTGTGCTACCTGTGTGTTCCCTGTGTGCTACCTGTGTGTTCCCTGTGTGATACCTGTGTGTTCCCTGTGTGCTACCTGTGTGTTCCCTGTGTGTTCTCTGTGTGTTCCCTGTGTGCTACCTGTGTGTTCCCTGTGTGTTCTCTGTGTGTTCTCTGTGTGTTTCCTGTGTGTTTCCTGTGTGTTCTCTGTGTGTTACTACCTGTGTGTTCCCTGTGTGTTCTCTGTGTGTTCTCTGTGTGTTTCCTGTGTGTTTTCTGTGTGTTCTCTGTGAGTTACCCGTGTGTTTCCTGTGTGTTACTACCTGTGTGTTTCTACCTGTGTGTTTCTACCTGT
This sequence comes from Notothenia rossii, assembly GCF_949606895.1. NCBI lineage: Eukaryota > Metazoa > Chordata > Actinopteri > Perciformes > Nototheniidae > Notothenia > Notothenia rossii. The sequence continues at coordinate 35,286,061 of NC_136901.1, read as the reverse complement.
GTTACCTGTGTGTTTCCTGTGTGTTTGACGTACCTGGTGTGCTTCCTCTCCCTAGAGCCGAACATGATATTGGGCATGTCCCAGGCCAGACAGAACTCCAGGCTGTTATGGCCCTGAGCCGGCACCGAGCAGCTCACAGCCAACGCTGCTGCCACCTTCTCTCCTTTAGGCGTGGGCGGGCTGGATCCTGCAGGGGTGAGGGTTAGAGAGGGAGGGGAGGATAACAAGAGAGGTTAGCATATGGTATCTCTATCACGCTGTGCGGGTTGTTAGACATCTTACTGGTGGTTCAGCTCTTGCTGCCTTTGTCTTTATTTACCTACTAATGTTTATTCACTCTATTCTGTATTGTGTCTGTAATAAACTGTCTTATGTATACCTGATCTATAGTGTATTCACTTTCTATACTGCGGTTTGTACACCAGTTTCTGAAACTTAATGGTAAAATCTAGTTACAAAACTAAGTGCTCCGTGATGCACTAGATGGAATTGTTGGTGTTTTACTGTGTATCAGTTTCTTTCCTTCTTCTTCTTCTTTCCATCTATTTTTTCTGTTACTGTTTCATATTGAGGAAATGACAAATGTAGACATCTGTTCCGTCATGAATCGGTCTCATCTCTCCACAGTGAGTTTTTAAGCGCCGACCTGTGGGAGAGTCCAGCCGTCCATCAGTGATGAGGTCACTCCACAGGCCGCTGCAGGTTCCCTTTGGACTGAACGCTGTCTGGTGACTGACCTCCCTGTCAGGCTGTTCAAATGGGAACAAAACACACAGGGTGAATCTAAAACCTAATGCTCACTAACACCACGCATTTTACATCTAGTTCATTATTATAAATCCACTTCCAGATAATAGAGAATATTGTTGCCAATCCCGTTTATTCCCTGGGAATGTCTTGTGCAGCTGTACAGTTCAAACTACTACAAAAACCTTAAAATGCATAAACTTGGTGATCAAACCTGTTCTCGGGCTGCGATGCACAGAGTGTAAGGGTTCACAGCAAGGCAGTGATGTAGCAGTACCCCAGACACCGCCTCCCCCTCCTTCTCCAGGTGGAATGGTTCATTCCAGTGTCCCCCGCTCTTATCTTCCTTGTGTCCCGACCCGTTGACCATGGTGAACATGATGGAAACATCCAAAGCGTAGTCATTCTTGTTCTCTATGTCCCACACGAATACTGCCACTGGGAGACTAGAGTCCTGGGATAAAGGAGATACACATTGGGAAATAACTTTTGGGAAACCAGCATGTCGACAGGCACCGTCTAAAATGTGCATTTCAAGATTCAAGGCTTTATTGTCATTAGCTACTGTGTAGCTATGGCAATGAAAAACTGAGGTCACATGCTATTTCACCACAACCTAGAGTTTCTGCTATATATTCAAAAGTGTTGAGACATCAGTTGCTGAAATGATTTGAGGCGTTTTGGAGATGAAGCAACCAAATGACTTATGTTTGACTCACTTTTTTGTTTGAGTTGGTGAAAGTAGGTGAAACATCAATCATAGTCTCGGGGTTCTCACATTTATATTGACAAGCTTGAGGCTTTTCAACAAATACCTTCTCATTGTTCAGGTGATCAGGGGTTAGACATGATGCGTGTCATAATTAGATTGATGCAACAATATTATCATAAGTCTATTATAATGTATGAGGTCCAGGGATGTCTCAGTTACCTGGTAGTCGTGGGGGATGACTGGGGAAATCTGCCTGCAGGTTAAGGTGACGTTCTGTCCCGGCAGGTGGTAAACGGTCCAGGCGCGGGGGTACAAGGCGTGATAGAAGGCGTACTCTCCACAGTAGCCCCAGTTCCAGCCCTGCAGAGTGGGAGGACGCTCTACAGAGAGCACCTGCTGGTAAACCGTTTGCCCTCCACGGCGTAAACAAACTGTAAACTAAGAAAGAGAAAAGGATGTGGGCAAGTGGAGAATTTAATCTGTGGTTTAGGATATTAGACATTTATAACCAACAAGTTCTGTATGTGCAATTTACTGTTTAGTGTACTGCCTGAGCCTTCTTTAACAATGTACATTTCCCCTCTCTGTGGGACTAATAAAGGTTTTCTGATTCTGAATCTTCCTACATATCCCAGAATGCCCTCTGACAACCCCCAAGAGGCATGTCTTGAGCCTGAATCTGCATCCAGTTAATGGTTCTACATTAGGGTGGTGTGCAATGTAATTAAAACCAAGAGAGCCAGTCTTTCCAGGGACAGAATGAGTCACACCCTTTTCCCAAAACACACCCACCATGCATTGCAGTTAGTTTACTGAGGCTGCTGTCAGAAGAGAATCAGCTATCTGTCTCCTAGCATTTAACTCCACTGTGGTCGTATTTGAAATATATGGTATTTTGCGGTCTACATTTAGCTCTTTCCTTTGGCGAATAGAAAACAACACCACAAATGTACAAAGTAAATACATTTATGTAGATTAACTTCAGCGGAATGTTTTAAAATAAAAAAGTGCTTTAGGGATTTGTTTTCTCGTTAGCATTTTGTCGGTACTTAAAGGAGACTGTTCTTATGAATTAAGAGAATGGTTGACTCACATTCCTTACTGAATCACAGGTTAAAGAATGAACACCAACAAATATGGATTGTAGCAGATACATAAACATGTTGTTAATTTGGAAATAATAACATCTTATATATATATATATATAAATATATAGACCTAGGACACCTTCACGTAACAGGCAGTCGGAGTTGAGGTGACTGAAAAATAAGCCAATGAGCTATTGTATAGGGAAAAATATATAATGCCAGGAAAATATTCCTTAAATAAGTCATTTTAATTCATGAAAGGCTTTAACCATAGTCTCTGCCTACTTCTATTTACCTGGTTTGCTGTGACAGTTTTATAGTGGTACATCCCGGGGTTAAGTTGCCATCTGCAGAACTCCCCCCTCCAACCTCTCGTGATGGTTCCTCCTCCGATACCACCAAGTGGAGCACCTGCAAATTAGAGTATCAACTGGATTCAGTCATTTCATTATTACTTTTAGGAGCTTAACTGGTAAAATTCAAGAGTTATAGTACTGTATGTTTTGGTGAAATATTAAAGAGGATGTAATATCACAAGCTCGGCACACTGTAAGATCCTGATCTCACCATATATTTGTCGCAAGGGTTGGGCACGAAACATATCAATGAACGGAGCTTTCTTTTCCACCTGGGTTTTCTTGTACCACCACTTCAGATACCTGGATGAACACACAGAGTATACAGTACAGTTACAACACAGCACAGCACTGAATGCGCCCTAACTGCATGTGTTACTTTGAATAAACATGCTCATGATATTAAAATGCATTTATAATTATCCATACAGTGTAATTGGTTAACATGCTTTTTCTGCAAGCTTTTTTTTTCTCGCTTGTTTAAAAAGGCAGCTTCAGACGTTTGCGAGCACCGGAACCAAAGGTGGACAACTTGCACACACGCACAGGCAGAGAGAAACGAGGGCATTGTGAAGCTGCATAAAGGAAGAGGGGAGGACTACTTTATCTGAGAGAGGTCAGCAGTGTGAGGTGTGCATGAATGCGAGTCTAGGTGCAGCACTCGCCATCAGAGCAGGGTGTAAAATATTAATTAGGCTAGGTTACAGCAGGTTACGGACAACTACAAGAGTCCGAGGGAGATCACAGTCATAGCGAGCCTTTATCTGTTTATGCTTTGATGTGTGAAGTGGGGAAGTCTCAATTCATATGCCTTATCAGTAGAAAGCTAGCAGATGCTGGGTTGAGGTCATACTTTTGTTTTAGTAGAAAGGCCATGAGTTCTGCAGAGAACCGGCTGCAATGTAATAAAAGCCCCTAATTACATTTATTCTGCATCATTTGGCTCACGCTTTTTTCCTAGCCCTTGAGTGCTTCTTCAAAATGTCTCCAGAGGGCTTTAGCTAAATGAGAAAAACACAAGATGTGATAAACATGTTTACGTTCCCACTGCCAATAATGATCCTAATGTTTCTGCAGAAAGCTGACAAGGCGGTGAACGACACCAGTGAGAAAGCACTTACTAATGTTCTCACTTGGTCACTCCAAAACCAAGAAAGATCCACTTTAATATGATGTTCGACAGATAAAAGCAGGATATCACCATAATTGACTGGAACAGCATTGTTTTGCTTTAAAAATGACTTGAACGATGAATTGATCAAAGAATCAGAATAGTAAAATAGTTTTTCAGTCAATGGGCTAACCCTTTAGTCCACCATGTAAACTTATATTGATGATAAGAAGTCACAACTCTGAGAAGCTTAGTGCTCAGCATTCTTGTTTACATACGAAAATACCGAATAACATTTGAGCCACAGAGGGCTTTCTGCTTGTAGCCATGAACATCGATCCCATGCCAAATTACTGTGAATGCCGGAGCAGGGCCTGAATGTATTGCACACGAACAGAAAAGCTCAGTCCAGAGAAACAACAGTGAGATGAATAGGTTTGGTTAAAGTGAGTAATTCAAAGCCATGGCAGGTTGCATTATAGTCAGGAAGGTGTTGTTCTGCAGCTCAGCTGAAATTCCAACAGTTAGACCCTCACCCTGATAAGCTCTGAATAAAGGCAAATTATGCAAAACTGAATCTAACCTGTGTGTGTGCTCAAGCTGCCATGTTCTCCACCAAAGACCAAACCTACCCACAGCTGGCAAGAGCTTGCAGCAAAAGGGCAAAGTTCCCTTACTAAAAGATATACAATCCCATTGTTACTTTCTCCTTGAATGTGTATTATAAGAGCTGTATGAGCTTTTTTCTTCTTGGTTCAGTATACTGTGCAAATAGCTCAGAAAATGTACAGTATTTCTATACATTGGTCCAACAGTAAAGGCTTCTTAAAAATGGGTTTCCTATTAACCCAGGTAGAACCTCCTACTACACAATAATAACTACCCCATTAGTGTGTACAATAACTAACTATCTCTAAAACTAACCTTAAAGGGGACATATCATGCAAAATGCACTTTTGTATGTCTTTTATACATGAATATGTGTCCCCGGTGTTCCAGGGAACTCACCAAGTGTCAGAAAACACAACCCTCTCTATTTTCCTCCATACCCAAATCTCTTAAAAAGGGGCTGCAACGGATCCGATACAGACTGATCTAGATTTGAAATATCTCTGACGTCAGTGACGAGGAGCTCCGCCTATATGGGCAACTCTCCACCTATCAGGAGGAGACAGCCATTGCCGTTTGAAAGCGCTGGAGACGCTGTAGTACATATGCCAGGCCTGTAGGTGGCGCTGTAGTCTGCCACAAAAGCAGCGAAGAAGACTTCTCACAGAATCAGCCCTTGCAAAAACAGGGCTAAAAAAGAGCAAATAGAGCGAAATGAGGCATGGCTAAAATGCATGATCTGTTTGGTATTTTGAAAAAAAAACTTCACAGACATGTTTTATATAGGTATGGCCCTACAATATATGTTTCAAATATAGCATGATAGGTCCACTTTAAGTGAGAGTTGAAAAAGATTGAGTTTTGTTTCTCAGTTTGCACATGCATTATGTGCAATATAACCACAACATTCCAAAGGATTTCTGAAATATGAAGCAAGTTAGTGGTTTAACGCTGAGTTAAAAACATCTACATTGCACTGCAGGTGTCACATGTTAAGACAATGTGAACAAATGTAGAAGCAGTATATAGCAGTGATTTGGATGCATAGAAAAGCTTAAAGTTACTCAGTCAAAGTACATATCTTTATGGCAATCATCCACAGGGAGTCTAAATCAGTATAAATCAGCCGAGGCCTGATGCCAGGCAGACATTGACGGTCACAGAGATAGGCTCTCACGATTGAAATGATAAGACAAATGTTGCTGGCTGTGTGCCGACAATCCACTAAAGCAGCAGCAAGTCTTTGTCAGGAAAACAAACAGGATCAGATCAACAGATGTTGAAATCTGTACTGGATGTTTTTTATAGCTTTAGGGCGACAATTCAGAGTTGTATGCTCTATATCTCTGAGAACTTTTCAAGCATCATGGGTGCATGAGTGGAGAAATTGGAAAATCCCAATCTTGTAAGACTTGGAAGAGTAAATGTCCTGAACCTTGAACTAACAGTTGACCTGGATCTAGGGCCAAATACATGCCCATTACCTCAGGATGGAATGTAAGCACATACTTTTGATTAAACTGAACATTTACAGAGAAAACTTTGTGTCTTGTTTGCTGTTTTTGCGAGAAACACAAAGCACTATCTTATCATCCGCACTGATAGACAAAGCTAAATGGTAGACTGTGTTGCAAAAGAGCCGTTTACTCTGTTAATCAGTTGCTACACCTATCTGGGTGAGACAAAAGCTAATACACACAGCATTCATGCGTTATCAGTTTAAAATGCATAAGAAAAAATGGGTATACTACTGTGTTGGTGCTTCTTACTGTGATAAATGCTGAAATGTATGTCATTGACACTGCTCTAAGGTAGACAGTTATTAGTTATATCATATTTAAGTTGATAGAAAATTATATTTGATAACTTGTGCCAGCCTTAACCACTTCAGGCAGGATTACCTGCTCTCTGTGGTGGCTTGAGAAATATGACACTGTATGCCAATGCCTCCCCAGGTACTCCTCTGTCAAAGCAGTCTCATGGGTTACATGGTATAGAAAGGTTGTCATTACATAAGATGGAGGTGTAAACTGAAAACACCCTGTGTCAATAAAGGAACTAACCTCGGTGTGCTCTGAGGCATAGTGTTGATTTAATGAATTTTCAATGACAAATATTTGTAGTCGGACCAGTTCATGTACCACAGGAAAATGGGTGTGGTGCTGTAGACGAGGTGGTGCTGATTTTAAAACTTGCACAGATAAATAAGTAACTCCCATCTCATTTAACCCATGAATGTCTCACCTGATCCCAAGCCCAACGTGCTCCAAGACGTTGGACAGCGAGACATCCTTTGCTTGAAAGGGCTTCCTCTTCTCCTTGAACTCATGTGCCAGACAGATACGCCAACCCTCCTTGGGAACTCCATATCCCATTTCCTTGGAGACATACCGACTCATAAGGTCCGCTGAGGATTTCTCACCCCACTCTGAAGTAGTCATTTTAGCAGGATACAGGTGAGGGGAGCTTAAAGAATGTATGAATGGGAGTAGGAAATCAGGAAGATCTCACCACTTTGATCAAAAGTCAGTGTATGCTTTCACTGGAAGTAGCATGGGAAGTCTGCAAGTAGATGATCAAGAAGTTATTCATGTGGGGTAAACTGGTTCTCATCCAACGAGCTCTGAATACCTGCATTTAAATAATTGCTCCCTCTTGTGTAATGTCCCAGTGCCATTATAATACTCTCAATATCCACAGGAGAATTTAGCCTCTATAGCTCAGTATGTCCATATCCTCAGGGGCTAGTCTCTGGATTCCTGTTTTCAGAGGTAGCAGACCCCTTGGCCTCCTTTGCATGTAGTCCGGATGTTTTTCGTAATGACAGTTCAACAAAAGCCGGGACACCTACAATGACATCAAAGAAGATCAATTCAAATGGTTAAAAGGAGTGATCCCATCCATCTGGTAGAAATACAAGAGGGCCGATATCGTGCAAAGGCGCAAACTGACAACATTATTTAATATGAATCATGTAACGTTAGCTACCCAACCGCTGGTTACAGTGGCAAACTTTATTAGCTATTAGCAAAAAGCTGACCATTGACAGCAGTAGAGAAGAGTAAGTTATTTGTTTTAATACCAGAAAGACGTCACTCCACAGCAGCTCCAAACCAACCTCTGTCTGCAGGACTGTAGCTTCTGCTGCTAGCGCGGTGCTCAATCTGCTCAATATGCAAATGATTTACATTTGTCGCTGTAAAATAACAAGTATATGGCCTCAGCTCTGTCTTTCAGGTGACAATTTCGATCAGGTTGCATACGCACTCCCCTTGCTTTTACAAGATTGGCCGATTTAAACGTCAGCTTAGCTAGAAAACCCTTTTTAGATTACATATTTTGAAGGTTGATAATTGATGCTTGAGCTTGATAAAGTCAAAATCAGTAAACCACCTAGTAGTAAAGGAAGCCTGATAAGTGAACCGCAGGGATACACAGTGCAGGAAACCGGCAAAGCCGCTGCTGAGACTGTACCATTCTCAGTAGAAAGGGGGACATGTATTAGTTAACACTTATACATTTCGCCTACAATTGACAGCCATTGCTCCATGTGAATACATATAAAAGTATAAAGACCGTATTGAAAGGATTCCTGAAGAATGTGAAGTGTTAGCGCACATAATTAAATGTTTCTTTTAAATATTGAGCTTACGCCTCCCTACAAGTTACCATAGCAACAGTCCACCTCTCGCTAGCTGTGCCACGGAACGGCTTCTAAATGGTCGACCAAAGACTTTTACTGTAACTCTACACTGTCGTTTTATTTTTGTAAAAAAAAGTTCGATTAATATCGAGGTAAAACAATGATGACGGACAAAACATATTCTTAAAGAGAATGTTTTTTTCTTCTATAGTTGTGATATTTATATATTAATTGTGTATCCCTTGGTCAGTGCTTGGTCGTACGTAGGCGGATGTGTTGTTTACTGTAGCTGAAATGCTAGCTAACCTCATACGCCATGTCTAGTACTTTGGGAAGGAGGGTATATTTGCTTTCTCGAAAGTACATTTAGGTGCTCCGATCTACAAGACAGCGTTTTGCCTCGCAACAGTAACGTTTGAGGCCAAGGTATGTATGTTTATATTGACCCTAAAATAGTAGCTTTTAGCTAGCAAGCAGTCCAAACTATTCAGCTTCTGTTTAGCATGTAGCGGTATGTGCAAACCTGTAGTGTTATCTTTCCAGAATAACAAAGCATGCTTGATCTCAGTGCATTATGATCGCCACATTAGTGATGTTATGTAATGTAGTGTTTTTGGCGTCTAACAGTAACGTTTGAGGCCAAGGTATGTATGTTTATATTGAACCTAAAATAGTAGCTTTTAGCTAGCAAGCAGTCCAAACTATTCAGCTTCTGTTTAGCATGTAGCGGTATGTGCAAACCTGTAGTGTTATCTTTCCAGAAAAACAAAGCATGCTTGATCTCAGTGCGTTATGATCGCCACATTACTGATGTTATGTAGTAATGTAGTGTTTTTGGCGTCTAACGTTACAGATGATCGAGGTGGTGGCCTCCATGGCCCGAGGCCCTGTGTTTCTCGCCGGGGAGCTCATGGAGTGTCTCATAACATTCACCAACCCGATGTCCCACCTGTCCACCTCTGCCAGCAGGTAGGGTTATAAAACTCTAATGTATTTACTCATAATAGGTATGATCGTTTAAAAACCTGTCTTTTGCCCATTGCTGTGTTCAAATATTAAGGTGTTCCTGAACCCTGAAAGCATTGATTTAGTTTATGTATGCAACATGCAGTGCCCATGGAGCCTGATAAGAGTTAAGCTATGTATATGTGATCCTTCGAAATGCCTTTTTTGTGTGAGTCTTGTAACACGATAAGGACTGGGACCAGTTAAATCAATCGTGTAACTAATCACTCTGTAAATACCCTTTTTTAACTTTGTGTTTTCTGCCTGTGTCTCAGTGAGATGCTGGCATGGGCCAGTGCTCAGATCCACTGCCAGTTTCATGCCAGTGAGAGCAGAGTGGCTCTGCCGACCCAGGGCAACAAACACGATGTCCAGGCTGAGAGCAACACAGTGCTTATTCCAAGCAGAGGTTAGTTTGGGAGAGGAGAAAAGCAGTAATGAGTGTACATGAATGATCTGTTATGAAGAAAGGTTCTGGATATTATAGCACTTTTGGTTAGCCTTATTGTTTTATTGTAATATGCCTTGAATCCAATCTATACTCTTTTTTTTCTTCTACAGGAGAGCGGGGTCAATGTGTGCTGGACACACCACCTAAAATATTATTCTGTGACCTGCGCCTGGACCCCGGGGAGAGCAAAACCTGTATGTACATTGTGAAAAAAATTTACATCCATACAAATCACTAGTTTTACAGTATAAAGTTTTTGGATGCTTCATATCTAATTTTCCCCAAATGGTCGTGCAACCTTTATAAATACACCATTTTGTTTCTGTCTATCAGTCTGACATGAGTGCTCACTCTTCCACAGATTCATACAGTGAGATCGTACCCATAGATGGTCCTCCTAGTTACCGTGGTCAGGCGGTGAAGTACGTGTACAAACTGACCATCGGCTGCCAGAGAGTCAACTCGCCCATCAAACTGCTCCGAGTTCCCTTCAGAGTGCTGGTTCTACAAGGTCAGATACACTTTCGCCTACCTTAAGTTTAGTTGCAAGCATTTTGCACAGCAATGCTTCCAGTGCTGATAAAGTGGCGTGACTTAAACTTTAAAAGCTCATGAGAAGTGATTACTGTGCTTAAACAAACTTTATTTAGAAGAATTAGAATGATAAAAACGATTACAACAAGAACTTGATAGCTAACATGATCCTGTCTGAACTGTAGGCATGCCAGAGCCTCCATTTCCCCAGGACGAGGAAGTCTGCCCCTCCAACCCTTTCCTGGAGGAAGAGGAAGCGAGCCGCAGGGATGCTCGACCTTTAGAGAGAGCTCTGGACATGCTGATGATATCCACATCGAGACGCTGCCCCCGTGAGTCTCATCGTCATCTCGCTTTTCTTTGCTGTATTTTGAAGCCCTATGTCTCACACCAGTTGCCTTTTTAATACAAAGCATTATTCTTTTTTAATCCGTTCTTATTTTTGTCTTTTTAAATTGAACATTTTCAGATTATGTACATTTTATGTTATCTATCATTCCCAAGTAAAAATGTAAGTTTAGAGCAATTAACAAAATGGTGTTACCTCTCTAGCTCAATTGTTAAATTGATGACAGCGAGATGTAAAAGATGTACCTTTGTTTACCAGCAAAGCGGCTAACTCCAAGCTAGATTTGACATGTTTACCTATTACATGTGTCCTGGATGATAAAAGTAAAAAAATATAGTAATAATAAAGATGTAAATAGTAATAGTGTTTTAGTAATTGCTCTCAATCTCTAAATATGACTTGTGAACTAAGAAAGTGGATCACATCACTCCTGCTCTGAAGTCTTTACACTGGCTTCCTGTGTGTCAAAGAATAGATTTCAAAATACTGCTGCTGGTTTATAAAGCACTGAATGGTTTAGGCCCAAAATACATTTCTGACCTCCTGCTAAATTATGAACCATCCAGATCTCTCAGGTCTTCAGGGACTGGTCAGCTTTCTGTCCCCAGAGTCAGAACTAAACATGGAGAAGCAGCGTACAGTTATTATGCTCCAAATATCTGGAACAAACTCCCAGAAACCTGCAGGTCCGCTGCAACTCTTACTACTTTTAAATCCAGGCTGAAGACTTTTCTTTTTGTCGCTGCTTTTCATTGAACTATTCATATCTTAAACTGCACTTTCATCCATGTATTTGTTTGCCTTGCCTTACCTTGCCTTGCCTTGTGTTCTCTACTTCTTATGTTTATCACACTTCTTTATTTGAATGTCCTAGTTTGACTTTATTCCTTTTGATTTGTCCAGACATGTTTAATATCACCAATATGCGTGGGAAAGTGGCAAAGTTCTGCATCTTCAAGATGGTTTACAGACTCGGCGAGGACATCGTTGGCACATTTAACTTCTCAGAGGGAGATATTCCCTGCCTACAGGTGTGTTCTCTCTTCTCGTTCAAGCACACTGTGGTTCATTTTGTTGTAAAATGTTACCTTATATTACCCTGCGTGTATGTATTCCAGTATTCGGTGAGCATTCAGAGTGAGGAGGAGATTCAGCAGCAGCACCAGCGGCACCCCGGACAGATCCTCAGTGTGACAGGACACGGGCGCCACATGGAGTCGTGCCTGCACACCGCCTCCAGCCACTTCTCTCTGCCCATCCCGCTCAACGTCACGCCGGGCTTCAGCACCGACATAGGTCAGTCATCTGTCGGCTGAAACATGTCAAATATGACATCTAGTGATATTTCAGACACCGTATTTCAGATCTTTTTACCATACTTATAATAATAATAATAATAATAATAATAATATAATACACTGTGTTCTAGCAATCAAAAATGGCACCAATGGGGCGGTCTCTACTACATTGACTTCTACTGTAGATTAGTGTCTCAAAAGTCTTGACATGGAGAAGATTTGGGTGTTAGACATTTTATTAATATAATGTCTCATGAGCCATCATTAGACTAAATGTTACTGGAAATGACTCGAAGGGAAAAAATGAATAAAGTGGAGATTTTAACGATTAACTGTTTGAAAAATGGAAATAATCATACTGTTAACTTAACAATCAAATGTATCTCTGCTTCTACAGTGATGTTGAGGTGGCGCCTTCACTTTGAATTCGTCACCGCCCGGGAGCCTATGGAGCCGCCCACAGTTCTGCAGAACCAATCAGAGGTCACCGTATGGGCAGGGGCGGAGCACGTGGACGTGGACACCTTCAGCTGGGATCTGCCTATCAAAGTCTTCCCCACCAACCCAGCCTTGGCATCCTACATGTCCCACTTTTCAGGGACCAACAGCATCACCATTTGACCGCTGTGTGTGTGACTTTTTGAACGTGAGACATTCAGGCATCAATGGGTGTGTGTGAGAGACACTGTTAGCACAGGTGCACATTTCAGGAGCATTATGTTTTTGTTGATTCCATTGTTTATGCAGAGTCAGTGATGGATTCCATATTTATATTATGCAACCTATTTTTTGCCTTGTTTCTTATGCATTTTGCAGTGCATCTTAACCTTCTTTATTTTTGGACCTAATGACATGCAACTGTGTTCGTGGTTGCGGTGTTTTTCTGTATTTATTTTATTTTTGATCCCTTGATCGCACACTAGCTCTTTATCATATTAGGAAAAAGCTGTTTCTTAATCCAAATGTTTTTCCTGTATTTCTTTCAGCTTGTGCAAAGGCTGCATAGAAATGTAAATACTACAAGAAAAAATAATTAAGTGTGATTTAAATTTTGAAAGATTAGTGGGAGGAAGCCATTTTCTTTTCTTCACAAAATTCAACATTCTTTGATAAAAAACAGATTTTTATTAAGAGGGTAAATGAGTTACAGCAGAGAACAGGTCATCAGGAATAGTTATATATATTAATGTACGCTTATATTTGCTTATATTTACAATGAGTCATTGTTGGATTAATAGAAGAAGCAAAAACATACTGAAAATAAAGATCTAAATATAGATGCTTACGTTTTTAACAAGTTGTTAACATTTAATGCTCAGTGCTAAAACATATTTTCAGATAAACATTTCACTCACATTTCCTTCATTTATAATACAATCCAGAAAGAACAAATGCTGTTACGTCTTATATTGATACAGTTTGTGAATAAAGTGGTTACTGGTATGTAACCCTAGTGAGTACTGGTTCCACAGCAAACAGCTTGAACAGGTAGCGGTGTCTGAGATGGCTTCTACCAGTCGAGCTGCTGCTGCTTCAGATCAAAGGAGCCGTGGCCGGGGTCCTTCATGCCCTCCCCGGGGGAGCAGGGCAGGCGGGGGTCGGCTGTCTGGACCAGGGACACGCTGCAGGTCAGCTGCTCCACACGCAGCTCACACCACGCGGGGAAGTCCACCGGCCGCTGCACCCTGGACCGATATCGAGGTAAAAGAGAGGAGTCAGCAGCTTTTCCGATCACTCTTAAGGCGTCAAAAAACACTTTCCCTTGAACTCTCCTTTTTTTCTTTTCATTTGACTCATTTTGCACTTACAGGTTGCCAAATATCAAGTGAATCTTCCTAAACTAAAAAGGGTTCCTTAATAAATGCACACAAACGTTGTTATGCCCTTAGAGATGCTATTAATCAAACAATAATAACAGTTCTTCAGCATGACCGTTGTTCTGTGGAACCCTTACAGGTCAAACATTCAGCTGGTACTTAAGTCAAAATGTACATAGTATTTCTAAACTGTATTATGCTATATTAATTCAAGTTCTGCCTGAATTTTGTGCATTTCCACAAGCGATCAATTAAGTATCTTGACATGTATTAATACACGATTCATTATAAGTTGATTTTATTTTGTATTATTAGATAACAGATACATTTAGTTGAGGAAAAAGTACAATATTTGCTAATAGATTGCTGTGGAGTAGAAGTAAAAGTTGCATTAAATGGAAATACTCAAGTAAAAAGTATCTCAAAATTGTCTACACGTGAGCAAATGTGCCTGCTAACTGTCCACTACTGTACCTACATTTCTTGATGAAGACACATCCGTGTTGATACCGATTTGCTTCTAACCACATAGGTTTTGTGTGTACTCACGTCTCGCAGCAGCCGACTCCCACAGGGTGCAGACAGGTGCACTGCATGCAGGCGTTATCCATCCAGCTTTCCCCCAGCGAGTAGTTCTTCCCCTGGAACTCACACAGTGCTGCAACGGCACCAAAACAACTCAGAAACATTGCAAATATGCATTTAATTGTTCAGATTAGATTTTAAAGCATGGGATCTCACCTCTGGAGTTATAGTGGCACACCATGGGAGCAGCAGACCCAACGCTGGTCCACAGAAAGAAACCTGCAGCGGCAAGAACCCAGTTAACCCCGACGAGCTCCATCTTTCATCTGGTCTGATCAGCTTCTGGTTCTTCTGCTCCTCCTGCTCCCTTATTTATACACATCCTGGGGCTTTACGAGCCTGGCGTGGAGGTGTGGTCAGACCGTCATGCGGCCCACAGGCCTGGCGGAGGAAGGTGTCAGCGGTGCCATCCATTGGGGAATGAGGAGGTGGTGGTCTGTGTGGAGAGGGGAGGGGAGGGGGGGGGGGGGTGTAAGGATCTTGGCGGTGTTTTGGCACTCCGGAGATCACCTCGCTGCGCTTCAGTGGGCATGAACTTCTAAAAAGTGATAGAAACAATGACACATCCATGTGGTGACTAAGAGAGGGAAGGGTAGGAGAGAGGTGAGGTGGAGGGCAGGGAGAGAGGAGAGAGAGAGGGATGGGATGGAATTATCAAACATGATTCATCACCATTCAACCTTTCATATGGCTTTTCAGCCAGGTCGACGTCCAGTAACTAAAGATGTGTCTAATGCAGGTCTCACTCCTGTCCCCAGAGTCCAGAGTAAACGTGGAGAAGCAGCGTTTAGTTTTTATGCTCGATAAACCTGGGGAATTTATTTATTTTTAAATCAAGTCTCTTGTTGGCCAGTGCCTTTTATCAAATACATTATTTTCCTTTAATTTCATAAGCTGACTGCACTCTAACCTTTATTCTTATACTTTATATCCATCTCCTTCTATTTGAGATGGCTTTCTATTTCGCTTTTTACTTTCGTTTGCACGTTGTCTCGTGGTGAGCACTTTCCTTGTTGCTAAAATGTTACATAAATAAACAGACATTAACTTTTCTTCCCTTAATGTACATTTAAAACACATGCCTGATACACTAAAAGTAATATATCTAATGTCTACACTCAAAATATAGAGTAGAAAGAGCTTCACGTGTCTCCACCAAAATCATCAAGACACTAAATGAGGGAATACATTTCTTAGGATTTGATGTTCATTCCTCCAGTAGAGTTAATGTTTCATTTCACACCCATCTGTACGTTTAACCACACTGCACACATACATGTATAATATGCATTTCTGCTATAACCTCTGACCCCTACCTCCTGAATGACCTCATATTAATGATGTCACACTGTTAACTCCAGTCTGTGACCTCATGCCAGTCCCATTCAACCCATAAAGAATGATGGATATGCAGAGTATTAAGTAAGAGGGAACATATTAAATAATATTTATGTAATTGCTTTAATAGAGTCGTTTTGCTGCCATTTCTAAGTCAAGAATGAATCGTCAAGCTTAAAATAATAAAAAATGTTATTTCTTAATCCCATCTCTTATCACAAAAGGTATGTGCTTGTTTTCATAGTTTGGCCGATATGTTTTCGATAACCCAAAATCCATCTTCCACTGGTCTTTAGTTTGCTGTATGTCATGCACACGTGTGCATTTCTGTGTAATCTTAAAATATAAGATGTGATCTGACCCCGACTAGTCAGCATAGTGTCGCTGCCTGGGGAAACAAAACATTAGCTCATCTTCTTCCAGTTGTTTGCTGTCTGAGGTGCGAGATCATAGGAAAAGTCCTCTCCAGCCTCTCACAGGAGGCCCCGGGGCCTCTTAACGTGGTGGTTTACGTGCTTTTTCTCTCGTACCCCTACAGTAGTCGGAGAGTGTTGATTGGCCTCATCAGTCCGGGGTGCTTCTTCATTCATTGGATGTGTATGACTCACAGTTGCCTCTCTCAAGCTGTACATTTGTTCTATGAAGACTTATTGCAGTTAAAGTATTGGTGCCCTTGACATGAGTAATACACAGTTAACAATAAATATCGTACCTGATAGCAGAGATGATTTGAGGAGGTCAGCGCTAGCGGTCGGTTTCAACCTTTAATTGATTTTATTCTGATGCTGTTTCAGACGTTAGAAAGAGGTTTTATTGGCAGATGTTCTTACATGAACTCGGGTGGTGCTGACCTCTTCAGCGCCTGAGGGTCCCATACAATATCCCGACGATGAGTTCACAACCTGATTTGACAACTGGTTGTCGTCAATGTGGAGGAAAAGGGAGGACCCCATAAAACAAAAGATGAGGATTTTCCTTACAAACGCCTGTTGCCCTTCACGGATATGCATTTCATTAGGGACAAGTGCGTTTGAATTTTGGTGACCTTTCTGTGAAATGAAAGTTCAAGGGGCTGTCATCATGTTTTGTAACAGGAATGTTTTGATGGGAGTTTTTAACACGTAATACATATTTTCCATATAGACAAACTGCAGCCTTAAAATCCAGTGAACTCATACTATAAAAACTGAATCTGCATATTTCCACAGCTGTATGTTTCTTCAGCAAATAATTAATAATACACATACCAATTTCAATGCAATTTCTAGTTTAGAGTATGCCCAGTTCACATAACCTAAAACGTGGTGTATTAGATTAGATACACTTTATTGATCCTAATTTGGGATTTTATTTTTCGTCACAGCAGATAGATAAGACATTAGACATGAATTAAAGGTCAAATGAAATACAACAGGAAATATATATATCGTTAGTGAAATATAAACAAATGACTCCACCTTTTTTCTTTATTTGGGTGGAGAACAGGTTAATGTGTGTTTGGGCTTTGCTGCTCCACTCTTCGGTGAACTGTCACTTTAATAAGCGTATTGTTAACCCCGCCTCTTTTCTACTTCCTCCTTGGTTCTATCAGACTCGATAAATCCCAACCCGATACAATGATTTCCTGTTGAATTTATCTATCGTGCTGTATCGAGGATTGACTACTCTGGCTTGGCTGTAGATTTTGGCTGATGCTGTGTTGTGAGTAGCTTATCAAAAACATTAAATCATGCCCGGTGAGACAGCGGTTAAAATAATGTCTTTACCGTGAATACACACAGTACAAGTTACATTTTTAAACTTGTCTACACGCTTATAAATTAGCTTTCCGTGTGAGAGGTAGTTTCAAACGGTGTTTTTGTGCCGAGGCCTTGTCGCAAACCCAACCGTTCGCCAAGTCTCGTATAACCGTCCGGGATTTCATGTTGTTCAGGTTTTTTATTAAAATTAAGTGTTTTTCCGTCGGAAGATGGACACTGATAAATTCAACTATGTTTACAGCTGTGACATGGACATCAATGTTCAACTTAAGATGTAAGTGTTATACTTATAATGCGTCCCTTATGTATCCAGCAGTGTAACTAATCTATCTTGTGACTTGACAGGATACTTGGTCTGATTGTGTGTCTGTGTGAGTGTTGGACGACATGTGTGTATTTGACATGATTTTATGACTTTAAGCTTTAAAATATCTCATAAGACACTGTTTATTTACCGGAGTTTAATCAAACAGACAGCGACATGCGTTAAAATGTGTATGGAGATGTATTCTTACCCTGTGTTTCAATCAGTTTTTCCATTTATTACTGGACATAATAGGCATTCATTTTGATGATTAAATAAGTATTCATCTGGCCAACATGTAATCATTTGCTGTTGCTCTATGATTTACGTTTTAATAGTAGATACATAGGCATTTTATGGACAAAGTAATTGATTAGTGGAGAGAATAATATATACGTTTATTGAAAATGATCATATTCTTTATTTGTATTTCTAGTGTGAACTATATCTTTAAGAAGAGTAAGCCAATACTCACATATGTGAAGCCAAAGCTCTCCATAGTAGCCTAATAGGATACATTGTAAATCCTGAGGGGGCATTACAATAAGCCCTTTGTGGTTTGTAACCACTCTTAAACAATGCGTTTGTTATTACATAATTTCTCTTTAATCACGTCCTCCATGCACACCACATGAAATAAATAATCAAAATGTTGTGGATTTGTAAAATGTCTGAGTCTGGTACAGAAAAGGGTTTTTATCATGATTATCAAGAATATCAACATAATGTGAAGAGGTAACATTGATTTTAAATTACCAAAAATCTTAAACCTGCCAAGAAAGTTCATTAATTTGACCTATCTGTAAGTGAACACGTGAGAGCACTCTTGAAAGCATCAGAAAACAACGTCTCCCCTTCCTAACCGCCCTCTCTGTCTCCTCTCTTCTTCCAGAGGCAGTTTAGAGGGGAAACGAGAGCAGAACAGCTACAAAGCTCTGCTGGAAGACCCCATGCTGCGGTTCTCCGGCCTCTACCAGGAAAACTGCTCGGACCTCTACGTCACCTGTCAGGTGTTCGCTGAAGGAAAACCTCTCGCCCTGCCCGTCCGCACCTCGTACAAAGCGTTTAGCACACGTTGGAAGTGAGAACAAATCTGTCTCTTTTCTTATTTCACTCACTTAGCAGACATACCCCTTTTGATGCCATTGTAAACATCTTTGTAATGTTTATTAGAAAAATGTTCACCTTCAAAAGAAATTCCTTCTCAGGAAAATACTTCTTTATTTTGCCTTCTTCAGAGCTTAAAAGACACAAACAGCACCTAAAAAACGTGCAAATCCTTTTTTTACTGTAGTTAAATGTTAGTTATTCTGACACATGTATCTTTCTTCTTACACTCACCCCTCTACAGCTGGAATGAGTGGCTGCGGCTGCCCGTCAAGTACCCGGACCTTCCCCAAAGTGCCCAGGTTGCTCTCACAATTTGGGACATATATGGACCTGGCAGAGCGGTCCCAGTTGGAGGAACCACTGTCACCCTGTTTGGCAAATATGGGTCAGTTTAAACTCGTTAAAACTGTAAAAACATGTTGGAATATTCTTTATTTTGGCACCAGGATTAATCATTACTTCACTTTACAGCTGCACTTTGTAAGATTTGAATGTTCAATTAAACAAACGTGATTTTAAAACACCTCCGACCTGTTGTCTTCTAGTATGTTCCGGCAAGGGATGCATGACCTGAAAGTGTGGCCAGGTGTGGAGGGGAACGGAGGCGAGCCCACCACCACACCCGGACGCACCAGCAGCAGCCTGACGGAGGACCAGATGGGCAGACTCGCCAAGGTACTGTATGTCTGTGGACAGAAGAATAGGGTTAAGGATTGGGGGGAAAGGGGATGTGGTGTGTTACCAAACGGCTAAATAAATGGATAAGGGAAAGGAACAAGATTAGGGACATTGTGTGTGTGTTGGAAAAGGTGGACAGATGTGTCTAAATCATCATCTGTTCCAGGGCCCTGACCTGGAGATACTAGGTGATGTGAGTACAAGAGAAGGCGTTAGTGTTGGCACTGCAGTATTTGTGCGTTTGTGTACTGTGTGTGTGTGAAACAGGCCATGGTCCAAACGTATTTGCAAAAAAAACCTCTTTTCCATCATTCACTGCTTAAATGAGGATTATCACATACAAAATAAAAACCTATTTACTGCAATACCTTTTGACTTTTGTGTGAACACTTGTCTGTGAAGTTGTACGGCTTCTTGAAAGCATCACACACATTGGGTTTTGAATTATTTTCTGCTGTTGCCATAGTGTGTGTGCATGTTTTTGTTGTTTATTTGGACACAAGAACGTTTTGGCCAACTTGTTGCAGCTTTTTGGAAATATGTATTGGTGGGCTCGTTTGATTTGAGTTAATCTGATTGGATGTTAACTATTTCAATCACAAATTACATTCAGATATATCTTTATCAATCCTGAGGGCATAGTGCCAACTCTAACTAGGGCTAGGCTTCCTGTTCATGGCCCAATGTGTGCTTACACCCCTGACCCCCCCACTGGTGAGTTGATTGGCTGCTGAGTGTGTGACCAGAGACGCTGGATTGGCTGCTGGCACTGGATTTGTGCATGATTGGGCGAGCTGTTTGCACATCAGCCACCATGCTGCGACCAGTTCTGCCGCTACAGAAATCACAACCTCTGTATTGAGATTTTAATATTTTTGTTAACCTTTTTTCCTCCTCCCATCCTCCTCCATTTCTCTCTCCATGCAGCTGACGAAGGCCCATCGACAGGGCCACATGGTGAAGGTCGACTGGCTGGACCGTCTGACCTTCAGAGAGATTGAGATGATCAACGAGGTGAGTGGGTTTAGCTGGACTGTGTTTGAAAACAGAGCTTTGTTTGATCCTAAGGCCTGTACTACGAAGCTGGATTTTCGCTTAGCCGGCTAACTTCAGGCAAAGCTCGGCTTTCCGGTCCTACGAAGCTGGTTCTCTTCTTAGCGGGCTAGATCTCCATGGTAACTTATGCTGAGCGGCTAACCTGCTCCGGAGCAGGTTAGGTTGCAGGCTAAGAGCTCAACACAGTGAAAGCACCGCCTGCTGACCAATCAGAGCTCAGTGTGCGGAGTTTAAAGCGATCAAGTCATATTACAGGAGAAAGGAAATACAGAAAAGCTGCCGTTGCAGGAAAGACGGCCGGCAAAAATCACCGACTGTGTGAACGTGAACATTAACAGAATATCACCTCCCATCTTCAGAGCAATCTGACTATTATAACATTAGCGTTAAGAAAGCTTAATTAAATATCTGACACAACATAAGTAACCGGATCAGAGTAACATTAAGTACAGTCCGCGGCATATCACATCATAATGTATCATATATCTCCTTATCTGAGTCAGCTGAGCCATATCTGGCCGTGCAACACTCACAGTGTCACATACTGTATGCAGAAGTATTATTTTAAGCAACACATTAAGTTGACGAAACACTCGAGACAAATGTAATTAAAGTCAGATCGTGTCTTAGACGGGGCAGTGATATCATAAACCTGTTAATGTACGCATTCAAACACTTTTTCTTTTACCAGCTGTATTCACCTGCAGATGCAGCTATGTGGCTTTTATCCTGGATAAAGTGTTTAAGTCATGGATGTTTAAAGTTTAACTTCTTCATATGTCTAATATTATAGTTGACTTCTCATTCAGGAAGTATGATGCTGCGCTGTCAGTACGCTTGTCCATGTTTGTGATTGGTCGAATGCTGCAAATACCACCCCTTTCATGTGAACGCGCACCTAACTAGATAGGGCACGGCTGGCTTGAGCGATCCACTTGATAACCCGCGTCGTAGTACCGTTTAGCGAGAGCGCGTATGTTTTGGATTAGGCCAACCGGCTAACTCAAACATATCCAGGTTAGGTTGAACCAGCTTCGTAGTACAGGCCTCTGGAGTAGAAAAAGGCGTCTTTGCTTACTAAATAATCTTAACCACTATTTAATTGAATGCCATGACGATTTTGAAAGAAATGCATTATTCTCCAGAGGACGAGACCTCATGACTTCTGACTTGTTACTAATTAGCATGCTAACTTTGATAATTAGTACTAATGTGCACAGACGATTGTAGATTCTTAGGTTTGTTCTATGTTATAAACACAATCAGAGTCATACATGCAATCATGAACCGATCTGCGTAATGTCAGAAATAATCATTATGACCCGGAAAGTACAGATTCAAACTATTTCAGTATTTGTAAGGCAGGGTTTTCCGAGCTATTTTAAGTAGCTATCATTTATTATTTGAAAAAGTTGGACGATATCAAGTCTTATAGTGGTCCTATCTGGCCCGCAACGTGGGGGGATAATATGTCAATGTTGTATCCTACCAATTCTTTATTTTTTTCTCCATGTGTTTCTCCGCAGAGTGAGAAACGCAGCTCTAACTTCATGTACCTCATGGTGGAGTTCCCCCGCGTCAAAACAAATGACAAGGAGTACAGCATTGTCTATTACGAGAAGGTATTATTTCTAGGTGAAATTCAACATAAAACATGTTTAGAACACACAGGAAGTGAAGACACTGATGGTGTCTTTCACTCCGTCCCCTCTCAGGATGGAGACGACGCATCACCTGTTCTCACCAGCTGCGACATCGTCAAAGTTCCTGACCCTCAGATGGCGATGGTGAGAGGACACACACACACACACACACACACACACACACACACACACACACACACACACACACACACACACACACACACACACACACACACACACACACACACACACACACACACACACACACACACAACCGCACAATATACAACAAATAATATATGGTGGCTTTGTGTAATGTGCAGAAAAAGTAGATACTTATTCGTTTAGTATTGCCCATTAATGTACATATAATACAATATTTAGCATGGTTAATCTATAGTGTATAAACCTATATATGCAGTATTTTACAATGAATGTTTTTTACAGGAGAACCTGGTTGAGAGCAAGCATCACAAGCTGGCTCGAAGCCTCCGCAGCGGGCCATCGGATCACGACCTGAAGCCCAACGCTGCCACGAGAGACCAGCTCAATGTGAGTGACAGGCAGTGCGATTCCTGACAACTACAAAAAGTTACTTCATCAACCAATAAGCTCTCCAACAGAATCATCATCATCATCTAGCTCTGCATTCCTGTGCTCTTACAGTGAATTGAAATGTAACTCAGCTGTGTGTGTGTGTGTGTGTGTGTGTGTGTGTGTGTGTGTGTGGGTGTGGGTGTGGGTGGGTGGGTGGGGGTGTTCCATCAGATCATCGTGAGCTACCCTCCAACGAAGCAGCTGAGCTCTGAAGAGCAGGACCTGGTGTGGAAGTTCAGATACTACCTCACCACGCAGGAGAAGGTGGGTGTCTTTGTGATATTCTACTCCAACGTACCCAAAGCTAATCGAGCTCCTCTATCGATTCTCATCTCTACAGCATGATAATCTTCCTCCTCCTCCTCCTCTTCCTCCTCTCGCTGCAGGCCCTGACAAAGTTCCTGAAGTGTGTGAACTGGGACCTGCCCCAGGAGGCCAAGCAGGCCCTGGAGATGCTGGGGAAGTGGAGGCCGATGGACGTGGAGGACTCCCTGGAGCTGCTGTCCTCCCAGTTCTCCAACCCCACGGTGCGACGCTACGCTGTGACGCGCCTGCAGCAGGCCGACGATGAGGTAGGAGGAGGAGGAGGTGGAGAGGGTCAGGAGGTGGAGAGGGAGGTGGAGAGGGTCAGGAGGTGGAGAGGGTCAGGGGGAGGCAGAAGGATACTCGTGAGGGCAGGAAATGATAACTCTGTTTGTGTAGAAATTAAAATTCTCCTGAGACAAAGCATTTCAAAGCTTACCTTCCAAAGTGTATTTATACCAACATGATGATGATGATGATGATGATGATGATGACAGAGCTGTTTAAAAGTGACAGTTCACCCCTAATTGTTACATTTCTTGTTTTTTAAATGTCTTATTTAAACTTCTAGCAAACTTCCCTATGGTTCCATTACATTTGAGATAATGCAGACATTTCTACAGCCAAAATCTACACAATAATCAAATTAGTTAATTCTACAAGTCTTCCTTTGCTGACTGAAAACACACCTGTTTCGACACAGACATAAATAAACTTGAAGTATTTAAATATTGAAATCAATGGAGACCAATGCACAAGCATCCAAAGGTATGGCTTTAATGAAACAACTGTACCTGCAGGTTTCTTGCTGTTCTGGGTTTGCATCCTAATGGCTCATTGTACGTTTCTTTGCAAAAAAGATTTCAGCTAAATGAAACGTAAACATTGTTTTTCCTGATTTTGGGTCAAACTGTTCCCTTTTTAAAATGAATTATTTACACGCTGACAGAAAATATACACGTTTTCAAATGATAAAACCGAGCTTTAAATTCCAAATCCATACTTACTCCCATCTCTTCAGGACCTGCTGATGTACCTCCTGCAGCTGGTCCAGGCGCTGAAGTACGAGAACTTCAACGATATTCAGGGCGGCCTGGAGCCAGGCAGCAAGAGAGACAGCCAGGGACTTTCAGACGAGTCCACCATGGACAGGTCAGTGCTCTGGGGATCGTACATGAGTCAGCACTGCTGGGAGCTTTGACATGGTGTGACTACTCGGTAAAGATGTTACTCTGAACAGTGAGGGAATAGTTGTACCTTCCAGATTTTCTTTTTCATCTTTAGTTTTTTACTGCCTAGATCTAAATATACCTCGGAATGTCACACTGGTTGGGAGAGTTTTTGCTGCTTTTGCGGAATTTGATTATTTTGCTTTCATGAAGCGTCGTGAACTCTTAGGGTTTTGTGATTTCACTGGCCGCACTCTGTGGAGCTCACGCCAGAGTCTGGAAGCAGT
The DNA here is from genome assembly GCF_949606895.1 of Notothenia rossii. Classification (NCBI taxonomy): domain Eukaryota; kingdom Metazoa; phylum Chordata; class Actinopteri; order Perciformes; family Nototheniidae; genus Notothenia; species Notothenia rossii. Next base: position 35,261,511 of record NC_136901.1, on the reverse strand, counting down.
CCATACTGAACTATCTCAGTTTAGTTCAAATGAACTTCATTTTTTTTGAACTGCTGCGATCTCTGATTACTCATTGTTCTCTTTCTGTAGTTCACAGATCCTGACTGGCACATCGGGATCTTCCACTGCGCCACAGAAAGGCAAGGAGGGAGCCGACAGTGAAACTCAAGAGGTGAGAGGAGGATCCATAGAGGGATAATCACTACCTGACACATCAACAAACATCACTTGTTGTAGTCAAAAGTATCTTTCTAGAAATGTGAAATGTATCCCTATCCCCCAATGTGTGTCTTTGCAGCAGGACTTGTGCACATTTCTCATCTCCCGAGCTTGCAAGAACTCCGAACTCGCCAACTATTTATATTGGTGAGTAGCAGCTCAAATCAGATTAGTTCATTATTCAAACTGAAAAACAGTCCTTGTGTTTGTATTGATCTGTGTGTGTTCATCAGGTATGTGATCGTGGAGTGTGAGGACCAGGACACCCAGCAGAGAGACCTCAAGACCCACGAGATGTACCTGAACGTCATGAGGAGGTTCAGCCAGGCTCTGCTCAAGGTCAGGCACAAAGTATTGGAGATACACAGACTTTAAGAAAGTGTTGAAACGTTTCCCTTTTCTTTATCTTTAGCTGTTAACACACACTTCCTGTTCCCTGCAGGGTGATAAGAGTGTGAGGGTGATGCGGTCGCTGCTGGCCGCTCAGCAGACGTTTGTGGACAGACTGGTGCAGCTGATGAAAGCCGTGCAGAGGGAGAGTGGAAATCGAAAGAAGAAGGTAACAACAGAATAAATGCACATGCAAATATTAGCTAAACAATACAGCATTTGATATCCTTTTCATAGCTTTTTGGTTTATTGTGCAAAACAATGTTCATTAGTTTATTTTGTGCACACCAGTTAAAAAAATCATTCAGAATTTGTACAATTTGACATATTTTTTGACCCACCTGAATCCATTTGGCTCTCACAGCAACATGCAGTTTCTTATTGAATGTGCACACTGCTTCCTTTGAACTGTTAAGGCTCCTGAGCACACTGATCCCAGCTCAGTTGTTTAACATCCCTCCCTGTGTCTCTGCAGACGGAGCGGCTGCAGGCTCTGCTGGCGGACAACGAGAAGGTGAACCTGTCAGAGATCGAGCCCATCCCTCTCCCTCTGGAGCCTCAGATCAGGATCAGAGGCATCGTGCCCGACACAGCCACGCTCTTCAAGGTACACAAGGAGAAACTTCCATTCCTCCATTGGGCTTTGTCTGGACTAACACCAGTATCTGTGTGGCACTAGTTCATGAGTCTTTTCCCTCTCTCTCTCTCTTCTCTCTGTGTGTGTCAGAGCGCTCTGATGCCAGCTAAACTGATCTTCAAAGCTGAGGATGGAGCCATGTACCCGGTTATCTTCAAGCACGGAGACGACCTGAGGCAGGATCAGCTCATCCTTCAGATCATCTCTCTCATGGACAAAGTAAGAAGGCTCAAAATGATAAGTTAGTTTATGGATGTGAAATGTAGTCTCATTTGATTTAAGACTTCCAAGCATTTATAGTCATAGATGTCTTTGGGTTTTGTTTCTATGAACATCTTATCAGCTGAAAGTGAATGTTGTTAATAATGCAGTCTTTGGATCCATTTCCTCTTACATTTCTTATATCTTGAGGAAAATGTTCACATACAGCACAGTTGTTGCTTTCCTAATGTCTTCCCGTGTTTGGGTTAATAGCTTTTAAGGAAAGAGAATTTGGACCTAAAGTTGACGCCGTACAAAGTGTTGGCCACCAGCACCAAGCACGGTGAGTCTGAGCACATTTAGTTGCTAAAAGAACAATGACAACAATTCAACTGGTGGTTCGATGATGTTGTTTGTAATATGTGTTTTCATTGCTGTATTCTCCAGCCTAATCACAAAGTGTATTTTGTTCCAGGTTTCATGCAGTTTGTCCAGTCCGTCCCCGTTGCTGAAGTCCTGGCGACTGAAGGCAACATCCAGGTGAGCAGAGAAGTAGAAACAGTTAAGCTGACAAAACAACATACCTTTTATTCACATCTTTTGTTCCCACAGAGCTTCTTCAGGAAGCATGCCCCCAGTGAGAAGGGGCCGTACGGCATCAGCTCCGAGGTGATGGACACATATGTGAAGAGCTGCGGTGAGTCACAGAGCAATGATACTATTTCTGTGTGCTCTACTTTCAGAAGTGTTTACTGACATTGTGTCTCTGTTTGCTTCCAGCTGGTTACTGCGTCATCACATACATCTTAGGAGTAGGAGACAGACACTTGGACAATCTGCTACTCACCAAAACCGGTGAGGAAAACATTAAATACGTGTTTATTTACAACCTGGTTTACAGAGCAGATTTTGAATTCTAACTCCTCTTGATTCAGGGAAGCTCTTCCACATCGACTTCGGCTACATCCTGGGTCGAGACCCCAAACCGCTGCCTCCGCCCATGAAGCTGAGCAAAGAGATGGTGGAGGGGATGGGGGGCATGCAGAGCGAGCAGTACCAGGAGTTCAGGAAGCAGTGCTACACCGCCTTCCTGCACCTCAGGAGGTAGAGAGACGGACAGATACACATCACATTTTATCAGAGGGGAGAGTCATGCTTTAGACCAGCGGTCACCGACCTGTGGGCCGCGGCCCCCTAGTGGTCCGCAAAGGCATTGCAAGTGGGCCGCCAAACAATTATTTATTTTCTTTTGTACAAGCTAAAGACACAAACATGGACATAACATATTGGTTGACATTCCCATCTTGGACAAAAACAGGAGAAATAAAGATTCAGTCAGTAGGATCACAACATTTCACAAAAAAAAATAGGTTGACAACCAAATAGCACCAAAAAAACACAACATGGCAAGCATGTGTATTGTTCTTTTAATCCCACTTCTTCGTTAGAGCTCATTATTTCCCATGTCATGGCGTGTTGAGCCACCCTTTGATGTTTTGTGGCAATCATTTTTTTCAAAAGAAATTTTTATTATTTTTAATCTGCTCTTCAAACACCTTAAATTAAGATTACTCCTTGATTGACTTTAAAAATATGTATTTTAGTCAGAGGAATAGTTGTATTTATTAACTGTGTGCGGTCTTCATCTAAAAGCCCAAATAACTAATTAAAGGGTGTAAATGTAAATTCAATATTTGCCGCCAAATCATTTTCAAAACCTTATGATTTGTGTGGAAACAGATTTTGTTGTGGTTTAACCTCTTTTCCTCCTTAGCAACGGTCATTACAGTCCTTGACAACATGTCACATGTTCTGAATTGACCAATCAGAACTGTATTTAGCCTCCGTATTGTTTAGACTATGTGCTTCAAGTCATGTCCTTTTTACATTATAGCGAACTCTTTTCCACCTCTTCTAGGCTGGTACTGGTATCAATTTATGTCAGTAGGGCATGGAAATAAACTTGCTTCAGATAAATATTTAATCGCAGTTTACTTTTAAACTTAAGAAAATGATCTTTGTTTGCTGACATGAACCTAAACCAAAGTCTGAACAACTAGTAGAAAAAGGAAGTATTGACAAATGATATCTCATAAAGTAAAACACAGTACGGCATCACCTACATAACTGATACTTTCATCATACTGAGGATACAATACGATGATTACATCACATGTAAAATCAAATATTCTTCTTCAGATACTCCAACCTGATCCTGAATCTGTTCTCTCTCATGGTCGATGCCAATATTCCTGACATCGCCCTGGAGCCTGACAAGACCGTTAAGAAGGTACGTTTGTTGCCTCTGGAGCGATTACACTATCTTATCTTGACTAATGTTAAATTGTCTTCAATCTGGTCATATCTTTCATTTTCCTCCAGGTGCAGGACAAGTTCCGATTGGACCTGTCTGACGAGGAGGCGGTGCATTACATGCAGAGTCTGATAGATGAGAGTGTGGGCGCTCTGTTCGCTGCTGTGGTCGAGCAGATACACAAGTTTGCTCAGGTAAAAAATTAGGTTGACCATACATTGTTATCTTTTGGTTTTTAGAACCCGTTTCCCTATTCTTGGATGTTTTGTAGGTCAAAAGCTGGTGTAGGAGCCATAATGTATACATTTGAACTTTGTATTTCTGTGTTATGAGTATAAACATAGTTTATTGACAATATGCGTTTGTACTGATACCTTTGTTTAAGTCAATCAAACTTACCTGAGAAGTATTTTTGTTGGAGTCAAGCTTATTGCTACATGTGGATATATTCATTTAGATTAGAACTCTGAATTAGATTTAACTGAAACCAGTGCCCTTTAACGCAACAGTAATGTTTAAATGTTAATTTCTCCATTCTTTAAAATCTAAGAATTGTGTTCCTGTCTCTTTTCAGTACTGGCGCAGATGAGGCTGAACTGGATCGAACTTTGTCAACACGAGCACACGGTGGGATCACGCGCTCCATCCCGTGTGTGTGTGGAAGAAACTCAATGACTCTGTTAAAAAGGCCAAGAATGCAGTGCCAACATTTACTGCAAGATGGTTGAACAAAGACACGGCTTTCTTTGTTTGCTTATGTATATATAATGTATATTAATTATTAAATGAATGAATGATGTATGGCCAAAATAAAAAATTGTTGATACAAGTTTGTTTTTTTAACTTGTGCGTTTTTATCATTTTACCCCAGAACGTGCTGCTATGCAGGGTTTATGGCCCGGAACATGTTTCTAAATTGAGCATCGCTGACCATCTGTGGACGGTCCTAGCGTCGCTGATGGGGGTAAACACAAGTCCAACCCCAAGAGGGTTGATGAGTCACACAGCGAGTGACTAAGCATTTCCTCCTACATAGAGAAAGAAGCTATATTTCTGACGTGAAGGTCTTTATTTAAAGTTTCTCTGTTCTGTTAATGACCAGTAATACTTTAAAACAAAGGCAGCCAGATCTAATGTTTAAACATTCTTTAAATAATGCACCTGCAGACAACATATGGAAGTAGATGCAGCTCTAACTGGTTTACTTGACCTTTAATTAAGAACGTATTAAAGTATACAGGGAGCTTTAAAATGATTGGGTTTTTGACACGTGGAAATGTCAAGTACATTTATGACTAGGTACTTGAACTTCACTCAGTGTTCTTGTTTTTCATGCCAATTGTTACGTTTTCTCCATTACATTTCCAAGGGAGATATTCTCTTACACTCACAACATTTACATGTAAATTTGTGCTACCTGTAAATAAAGATATTTGCACAAAAAAGCAACGTCGCTTATTATAATTCTCTTGAGATACTTTATTTTCGATTTCTCTGACTTTTGACTGCTATGTTTTTCTCAAAATGTTTATATACCCATACTATTTCGTTTTCTTGGACATATAATAATATGTCTGTTGGGGAATAATTTGCCCTGCATGTCTCCTTCGCCCTCTGACGCAGCTGACCAGCCGTTATCTCCGTTATGGAGGGGCTGCCCTAGCGTATTGTTGATGTTGCCAGTTTATGACCGGGCAACTCTCTGTCAGAGATAGTTATTGTTGTGGGACACCTGGAACACATCCTTCTCGGGGTGTAGATGACTCCGAGCCATAAGCGACAACAAATGTGATTCAGTGTCCTCAGCTGTTTAGTCTATCTATTGAAGAATGTTGGTTATTACACTCTGAACTAGTTGAAACCTGGAACTACAAGGAGGGCTCTTCAGAATTGATTGTGGCATCTCAACCGTGTGGTCAGATCGTGGCCCGTGACATGTCTTGTGAATTCTCCGGCCGAAGCTCCAAATAAACCGTCAGTGTTTGCCATCAAAGCTCCAGCTCTCCATCGTGTCTCTCTGAGTCCTGACTCCAATTGCTTCAGAAGTTTCCCCAACAAAGTCTATTTTTGTGATATACTTTTGACATAACATGCTATGTCGTTATTTGTGATATACTATGTGGAAATATCTATACATGTCGAAACTTCAAGAGAAAAACAACATAGTTTAGTATACAAATAACGACAGTAAAATAAGTTGAAAAAAACCGACGTATTCCGACATTGAGAAAAACTCCATAGCATACTATGTAGTTTTTTTTCAACTTATTTTACTAAGTCATTATTTGTGAAATTTTCAACATACAATTTTTTATCCCAGAATTTGTTCGCGTTTTTCGACATTTGGGCATTTCAAATCGTTTTTTACTAAAATAGTACAATAAACAGTTCAAATAAACCGTGATACATTTTTACATAATTTATTTGAGTTATAAAATGAGTAGTTACAAACTGTTGGCATATACCTCCTCCTCCTTAACACATATAACATGTTGAGTTTCATGCACAATTATCATGAGCTGATTAAAATGTGTTCAGCATACCAAGGTCACCTCAGGAACTCAATCCACGTGACTTTGTCTACTCAATGGCTTTGATATATTCAGAGGAATTACAGCACATAGCAGAACAAAAACAAAGGTCCAACACACTGTTACACACTGTTATACACTGTTGTGTAGTCAGGTGCTCGAGCTCACAGCCAGCTTCTCGCTTCATGCGTTAATCATCTCTCCACGAGCATAATCAGCACTATGCTTATTAATAAAAGCCATACTTGTACGTTGAGCTTTGGACAACCCCCCAGGTCTCTGTGGACTCTGGAAAAGGTAGAAGGGGAAACAAACAATGCTGGATGGCCAAACCCCCAAAGGCTCCCCAATGTTGCGGAAAGAATGCAACACCAGCAAAACAGAAGGCGAGATGTCAAGAAGTTTCTTGTTTTCATGCAGGAGGCAGAATGAGGCGTCAGTCACGGGTAAGAGGAGGCAACTGTGAGTCAGAGAGAGCGAGGAATGATAGAAAAAGCTACCCTCTGTTATCACTTTAAAAGGAGCTGTTGGCTGTGTGTGGGGGGTCAGGCGTTCCTGTTAGTGAAGCTTATGGTTTTGAACCGGCCTGTTGAGTGTCACTGGACCTCGGCACAAAAACGCAGAGGGGGAAGAACCACATCCAGATTTAGACGTTTCACTGAATATGTGGTACATGCACAGAAAAACAGCTACTTTTGGACGTGTCAGATAAACTATTGCTGCTCCATTGGAAGTTCTCACTCAGCAGTCGATCCTCGGACCCAATTCCTCTGTCTGACTCAGATCGGACAGGCAGTGAGAGCCAGAGGAATGTGCTTACATGATTAAAATGGGATGACAGACGCCAGCTAAACAGAATTACATGTTAGAGGTCATTCGGTGGCTTTCAGCGAGGAATTCAAAGTTGGGTCATGACCTTTTATCTTCATTCAATGGCAGTAATGGACTCTATTCAAAGATGAAATGAATAAATATAAAGTACATAACAGCCTGTTCAGAGCTAAACAATGTAGCCATTAATGAAAGACATCTTAGCACAGTTTGCTAACTTTGCTATCTCAGTCTGTAAACGAAGCTAGTGACCATAGGTTGAAAGAAACTAGTTTGCATATATTGACAGATATTTCTATTTCTTAACATGTTTGAAAACAATCATTAAAATAAATATATCCAAAAATGCACTGTCAGACATTTCAACTGGTCTTGCAGAAGCGTAACTCCCTTCTCCTTTTAAAACTTCACATGGACGTGGAGAAGCCTTTCAGACCCCCAATGAATACCCTTATTGAACAACACTCAACAACATGGGTCTTGTATTGTTGGAGAAGGATAGGATGGAGAGTTTAAATCCAAGTCTGTCTCACAGGAGTTCGACTGTGCGTAAAATCCTGCCTTTGTCCACCTACCTCAGACATTATTCTCCTTCACATCAGCTGACTGACTCATGTTGACAGGGCTCGTCACTGCATCCTTAGCTCAGCGTTTCTTCCCCCCAAAGTGATCAAGATGGGTTCATCCAAACCTCTCAAGTCTGAGCAGTGTAGAGATCATCTATGTATCGTCAAACTCCAGCTGGATGTCACAAGGGTCCACAGGGACCGGGGAAAGAGGAACCAAAGAGTCTGGATCCTGAACAGAGGCCTTAGTGAAAGAATACAAATAAAGTTAAGCAATCTGTCAAGGAGAAATATCCAGCTCACTCTTAAAACGATGGTTTGTGAGGAGAGGTCAAAGACAAATAAATGGTACCAGAGTCTCAGGTTGATTTTCTGAGGTTAGTGCAGTGTGTTTAGGTCTTTTTAGAAACGCAGCGAGGAGAGGAACAAGGAGCAGAGAAGTCAGTCCGATTCCCAGACACACCGCGGGCAGCAGAACTGAAACACAATATAGAAGTTGAACACAAATGTTATCCCAATAAACAAACAATACTGCAAACTTTCAAAGACACAGGGGACAAGATCAATAAAGAGCGAGGATTCAGAATCAATCAGCGTTGGCCATTGGACCTCTGCACAGAGTCCTTGAAAAACAAGCAAAAAAAGAGTATGTGCCAAGTCCAGAACGTTTCTAAACTGCGCAATGACCCAAAGTTGTATTAAGCTACATCCTGGGTCGAGACCTAGCAAAAATGACTAGGGATATAAAAAGATGCTTTTCGACAAGCCAAAAACAAAAACAAACGGAAGGAAGCTTTGGTAAACTGAGGTGATCTTCAATAAAATGGCGCATTCAAGGCATCACAAGTTTATAGTTTTCCTTAGCGACACATAAACAAGGCCAGTAGATGGCCCTAAACTGGCACTGCAGATGTTCTGTTCCTCATGTTGCCAAACACTAATCAATGGATACTAACATCCCTCACGTCCTCTGTCTACTCATTAACCCTCCTATTGGTTAACGTGTGATGTATTTAAGGTCATTTGAGGATGGTGCTATAGTTTGTGACCCATCGTCAGTCGTTCTCTAACCTGATTGGGAAACGGTCTGGACGCACTGAGGGGAAGACTTTGGAGAAGCCGCCATGGAGAACGTTGGGAAGGAGAAGTTGGCAACAGCGCAGTAATTCTGACCCGCAGCCAAGCCGGAGAACTCCACGTGGGACACCGCCTCCTGGGTCCAAACCGTACGTCTCTGCAAGGACACAAAGCACTCAGCTTTTACAAATTAAAACCAGAGATATTTCTTAGGATTAAGTATGCCATCAGAAAGGGTAAACAAAAGATTTAATAGGTAATTAAATATATTTAATTTAACCACATCAGTATTATCCTGTTAATAATCATCTTCAGGAATTGTTGCATCTGATTGCAGGCCTTTTTATAAAAATATATATCAGTATCAACTCAGCAAAAAGCAGACCTGGTACTCAGAGTGATTTTGCTTGTTGTACACAGTCACAGTGGTCCATGGGTGGATTAGTTCAGAGATGGGACAGCAGCGTCCCAGAGAACACCTCCTGTTGGCGGCACAGGGGAACTGCACCTTCACCGTGAGATGGTCTTCTTTCAAAGAGACCGAGACAGAGGGGGGGCTGAAGGCTGGAGGGGGCAAAGGGACAGAGGGAAGGTCAATTATCTTAAAGCTCTGGGGTCATTGGCTAACAATGTTATATCATCCTTAAAGGTCTCCTATTATACTGTTTTTCATCAATATATTATAGGTCTCAGATACAAAACATGTCTCTGAAATGTTTGCCTCCAAACACCAAACAGATCATTGCAGCATCCCGTAATCCCCTCCGTTTCAGCCCTGTTTCAAAAGTGCTGATTTTCTTTCTGTTACTTTAGATGAAAATAAGGAGCCCCTCCCCATGCCCCTCTGAGAGATATTTGGTTAAAAATAACACAATGGTGCTCTAGGAGGAGATTCAGGTGATAAGGTGGACGGGGGTTACCTGGGTTGGTGATTGGCTAATGGTTACACAAGCTAAAACATTGTTATGACATCATAAAGTGGCCGAAATCTGATCAGCTCACACGTTTTTATATAAATGGATCAGGACAAAAAGTGAGCGAATCTTTTTTCCTGCAACTTTCAGAATCTTTTTACACATGTTGATGTATAAAAGACATGAACAAGTGGATTTTGCAAAATAGGTCCCCTTTAAAGCTGTTAATTCAAGTGGTCTGCCAGACAACTAGAGTTCTACACATCCTTTTGGCTCCGTTTTCAATAAACTTCTACCCCCCAATGACATGATGCTGAACACATTATGTACTTTTAAAGCAACAGTTTAAAACCATGTGCAACAGAGAGGGGAGGGGGACCAGCAGGCTTTCCCATTCTGTATCACATGTTTTTATACATCTTATGACTGTACTGCAGTTTGTCACTGACTGAAGTCACTGTAGTCGAACTTGAGCGGCCTCATCCAGGCGGTGGAGCTGGGGCTGAGGTGGACGCCCAGACGGATCATGTTATACAACTCAAAGTTTGAGAAAGCCGGCGAGACGTCACAGCTGCGGGACGAGATCCAAACGCACCACGGTACTTCCTGCCAGGGGTCCCTGCAAACAAAGGAAGTCACACTGTGCTGTGTGCCTGAGCAAAACCAGGAATAAGCTCTCTGCAAATCACAGGCTTTCAGGGTTTAAATGGAGTAATTTAACACATTCAGCAGAATAATGTGGCTTATTAAATGTCTTTAAGTTTCACAAATGAGCTGTTATAACTGGAAAAGTGTTAAAGTTATAGAAACTATCCTTCGTTGTTTCCATTTCAAACATCACATCTTGATTTTCTTCATCTACATTTAAAGATGTTAGTCTAACGGAACTTTCTTTGCATATCAACATTGATCTGTTGATCTTTTTAACTTAAAAAATAGCCTATTTTAACCGATTTGGTTTTCTTTGTGTCAAAATTGTGTTTTTTACTTTACTTGTACTGCAGTGATAAATCAGGGCTCATTTCTAAAATAGAAATTAGAATTCCTACGTGTATGTACACATTGTTGCATGAAAAGTAAAATATAAATACTTAAACATTATTTTGTAATGTTATTAGCAAATTATGTACATCTAAAAAAGGTAGTGTAACAGCAGCAGAAGCAATTATTATAGATATAAACAACTTTAAAACTAGGCTTTCATATTTCATTATGAGCATCTACTATAATCAGAACGCAGCATACAGCTAAATGAAATATACTGTATAAACATACAGACACCAGTAAAAATTGAAACCAAAATTGTATTGAAAAAGGGAACTCAGTTGCAAGAACATTTAATTGAAAAACATTTGATACATAAAATGAATTGTGGGGTAAAATGTTTTATTTTTGTAAATAAATAGTCTTTGAACTTGCTTACTGTAGACACACAGACACACTCACAGAAGGACTTACCCCTGCGTCTTTGTCTGCACTGTATAGGTGGTATTAGGGCTGGCATGGGGACAATCCCACTGCAGGAGGCATCTTAAGTCCAGTGATTCCACAGCAGCGTAGCAGACTGTCCCATTGGACCCTGGGACGTTCGCACGAAACATGGACACCAAAATAGCTCAGTCCCTGATGCTTATTGACCCGTTAAGACTGATTGTCACAACTTTGATGACTTGCAAGCCTGAGCGCTCACAGCGGAGATGGTGGCTTATTGAAACACAGGAGCAGCTACACGGAAGTAAAATAAAAATATGTTTAATTTGTGATAAAAGCTTCAGTACTTACCAGTAATCAGCAGGGTAACCACAACAAACAATCCCACCGTGGATAGCTCCATGACCTCGGGTTCAAGAGAGCAGGAGAGTGACACACAGACTGTCCGGTGCTGCAGGTGACCCAACACTACCTTAAAGAGCAAGACAACCTGTAAAGAAACACTGAGGAGGAGGAGATGCAATAAGCTGCAGAGGGTGATAGACTGGAGTTGGACACGAAGGTGGAAGGGGTGGAGAGATAAGGATTCAATTGAAAGCTGGTGATTTGTAAGAGAGATGAAAGGCTTTAATCTACTTAAGAGGAGGATGAGAAGTTTGGCCGACAGAAAATTAGAGGCAGAGGACAAACTTGATTCATGAGGAAAGTCACATATAAAGTATATAATTTCCATTTTTACTTTGACCATTTCTCTTTTAATGAGAAAGACACCATTTTAAATATTAACCTTGACCTAACTGAAACAAAACATGGAGTAATAAAACATGTATTGGATTAGTTTGTCATTTACACTACTAAAAGCTCAAAGTGGAGTTCTGCAAATTTTTCCCGCTAAAAGGTAGCACATGGTGTCATAAGGCTAATAGCGACTTTGTTCCAAATGCTAACTGTATGATGCTAACAAGCTACATGCTAAGCGTCAATATGTTCAAAGCTAACTAAAAAGATGATTCTAAGCAGAAAAAGGTTTAGCAAAGGACGCCATCTTCATCTAGTTAGTCGTCTGCTAGAGTTTCTTGTAGTACATGCTAACTAGCTAATGCAGGCGGCAAGCTAATGTTTGAAAATTAAGCACCAGGTACATCTGGGGCTGTATAGATGTAATTAACAAATAATTTGAAGTAAGAAATTCAAATGTTGACATAGTTATGGCTCTAGATGGGAAATCAAGGTTATGATGAGGGGAACATTAATATCTGAACAGATTTTGATCCATCCAGATAGATATTTTACAACAAAAAACCAACAAATTTGAACAGGATAGTGAGATATTTTAGCCTTGATCTAATATAGATAGAAAAAAGACAGACTTATCAGGAGAAATAACATTCTGTCTTTTTATTCAATGTCATCTTTAAATAATAACAATCTGTACATCTCATAAGCAGGTCTTCGACCATTCATTCCTCAAAGTAATAATATCAATAGTTTCCTTATTCACAACAGTAATACAGTTGAAGTGCTTAACCAGGCGACCAGCAGGGCCGACAGAGATCATACAGCAACTCAAAAGAACACACACACACACACACACACACACACACACACACACACACACACACACACACACACACACACACACACACACACACACACACACACACACACACACACACACACACACACACACACACACACACACACACACACACACACACACACACACACACACACACACACACACACACACACACACACACACACACACACACACACACACACACACACACACACACACACACACACACACACTCTTGGTAATACATGAAAGCAAAAACTGCCTGTTCATTCAGCACCAATCAACAAAAGTAATTGCAGCCGTAATAATACAAAGCTTGACATTCCTCATTTCAGCATCATCATCATCATTCATGAGTCTTTTTATCTCTGGATATAAAGGATCCAAACAAACTGCTTACATGCTTAACAGTTCAGGACGCTGTGGATAATCGGTTAGATCGACATGTCGTCCTCAGCCCAGCAGAGGGCGACATGCAACAGCAGAGAGTCCCTCGTCCCACAGCTTCAGCCTGGAGTCTGTTCCTCTCCGCACCCAAAAGTGAGTCTAGAAAATAAGCAGGGTATTGCTGTGTTCAAATATGTGCAAATTCTAAGAAAACCCGCTTAATTTCCAAGAGGGGAGCTTTTGGTGCAGAGTTTCCACACTCTTTGTTGAGAAGTTTAAGTCTGTGCCCCCGGCAAGGCGGTGGCGGTGGTGGTGGGGGATGGAGAGTCTTTTGGTCCCGGAGCGAGCAGCCCACGGGACGCTGCATGTTCCCCGTTCAAGTTCTTGTAAGGGTTCATGCGCGGCGGAGCTCTGAGACACATGGAGGGGAAGCGGAGGCCGGCCAGGCAGCAGCCGGGACACGAGACCACCTCCTCCTGGTCCAGAGAACAGGAGACCCCCTCCTCCTGGTCCAGAGAGCAAACGCTGCCCGAGCGGTAGGGGGAGGAGCCTGCGGGGTCACTGGGAGGGGAGTGGTAGCCGTTGTTGTTGGTCAATTCTCGACTCACGACCACGTTGTTGTTGTCCAAGTGAGAGAGGGGAGGCAGGCAGGGTGGCCCGTTGGAGATGGCCGACCCCCAGCCGTTTGAGAAGGGAGGGGTGGAGGGTTGGATTGGAGTTGAGGAAGCAGGATGAGGGGAGAGGTTCGAGTATGGAGATGAAGCGCTGTCCTGTGTGTCCGGGGAGCTGGAGCAGTCCATCGGCTCTCCGTCCTCCTGGTCCATGGGCAGGGGCCCAAGAGACAGACCGGGCAGACCTGAATCACTCCCACTCCCCTCCTTGATCTCCTTCTCTTCTGCCAACAGTCTCTCTTCTTCCAATAGTCTCTCTTTCTCCAACAGTCTCTCTTCTTCCAATAGTCTCTCTTTCTCCAACAGTGTCTCTTCTTCTTTTGTCTCAAAGTTTACAGTGTCCACTTCAGACGGGGACTCCTCCTCGGTCAGGACAGTGTTCGGTGCCGATGTGAGGTGAGGAGGGGGCGTACACGGCAGCGAGTGGCAGCGCCGGTGTCTCCTCAGGACAACGCCATCAGTGTTGGACACAGAGGGGTCTTCGCAGTCTGGAAGGGGGGGCAGGGTGAAGGTGAGGGAGATGACCGACTTGCTGGGGGTGTCAAACAGCTTGATCTTGCCCCCCTTGAGGTCCTCCCTCTGAGAGAAGGGGTTGATCCGAGCAGGGATGGCGTTGATGACGGAGGGGGGCGTGTCTGGGGGGAGCAGCATGTCCGATTTGCTGCGGGAGAGGCGAGGGTCCGACGGGAGGCAGAGGGACCGCCTTCTGAGAGGGCCGATGGATGGAGAAACAGCTTGAGAGAAAAAGGGAGAATGGAGATTATTATTATTTGAGTTTTAAACTTTTGTGTTTTTTTAAACTTTTGTGTGTTGACAGTTTGAAGACTCACCTTTGACTGTTGGTTCATCTTTCTGCTTCCTCTCAGCCTGCTGCCGCTCCAGCTCCACCACGATTTCAGAGAAGGATGGACGGAGCTTTGAGTTCATCTGGCAGGAAGGAGAAACAAATTCAACCAATTGAACCGAGATAAAAATTGCAGTGCAAAACTAATGATTTAATCCGTCATAATTTTCCATTTTAATTGGCAAAAAATCTAAAGAAATTAAGGAGTTAGAAACTTGGCGTGGCTGAAATGTGTGGGCGTAATCCACCTTGTTACAAACATGCGATCTATCTTATAAAATGATGGCTTTCAGTGATTAAGGCCCTGTCCACACGGAGACGATATCAGTTGAACCCGCTAACGTTCTCTATCGCAGGGGTTCCCAAACGTGTGGGGAAATTCTACAGATGGCGCCAGAATCCGATACGCTTTGATAACGGCTCCCAAAGTGGGTAGGTCTGAGGACGAAACGCTTGCGGCTCCGTGTGTACGCCCTATACCATAATTTCCTGAAAACGATGACACCATAGCCCCGGCTCTCCCCGCCTGTCTTGTTCCCCCCCGCGTCATTGCTGATGCGTTTCGCCAAAAACAATGGCGGATCACAGGGTTGCGTTCGTGCTCCAGACGCTACTGACCATGATACTGATTTTAATGCAAAAATATACAGCTCCTCTACCACAACCATCAGCAACAATAATAATATAATATAATAATAATAATTGTCATCGGTCTTATTCGCTGCTTTTGGTGTATTTTGTGGCGGAAGTACAGTCACTTATAGGCCCGGGATATGTACTACAGCGTCTCCAGCGTTTGAGCATTGTCGTGTGGACGGACACGTTTCTTGAGCCGTTTCAGTGTGGACGGAAGACTTTTTTGAACACGACTAAGGTTCGTTTCCGTCTCCGTGTGGACGGGGCCTTAAACACAGGTTACAGATATGCTTTGTTTAAACATGACAGCCCCATTAAAGATAAACCGACGCTACGGGTACTTAATCATCTGGTATAAAGAAGCAAGGCAAAAGCTTCTCCTCCCAAATAACGCTGCAGATACCTGGTATACTGAGGTACCTGCATGGTCATTTAAAGAGTATTTAGTGGTGCTATTAAATTGTATCGCACTGGCATTACCGTAAAGCACCAACAATCAAACTGACTCAGTCTTCCCCACCATCATGAACAATATAATAAGCTAATAAAACAAAGCTAATAAAGTGACCCCATACAAAGAAAAGTCAAGGGAAGTGTGTGTGTGCCTGTGTGTGTGTGTATATGTGTGTGTGAGATGAGTATTCCTTACATTACAGCAGGAGATGGCCAGTTCCAGGAAGTCAGGAGGAAAATCTTCCACCATCTGCTGAAAGGTCACCACATCAAGACCAAAGTCCTGTACAGAAACAGAGGAAATTACACATTAAAGAAAATGTATTATTTCATGAGCCCACAAAAAAAAAATGACATGGCAAGAAAAAAGTCCCCTTATATGATTGCTCAACTGCAGCACTGTTAAAAAAGCCACAAGGGGGAGAAATGCTGTCATGAAGAAAGGGCTTTTAACAAAGATTTAACAATGATGTATTTTGTACAGAGAATTAATTGTGATACACTGTGATAAATAAACAGATCATAAGGCCCTCTAAATATTTTGTCAGTTATTTTTGAGCATTCGGAAACATGAAAGCTTTTCAAAGATAAGAAAGTCAGCTTCCTGTTTTTCCAAAAAGAATCGGCTGTTAAGAGTCCAAAATAAAATATGTAACATTTTACATAATTCACATCTGATGGTGAAACTGTTGCTTCATCTCAAGTCGTTGTGAAATTGCAGCTTGCCCAACAGTCCTGTGATCTTGAAACACTGACAGATATCAGGTAATAAACTAATACAGTTAATGTTTGCCATGAGGGTATTCATGCAGTGCTGTATGACAGGAGACGTGCATGATGATGAGTGTGTGATGATGAGTGTGTGATGATGAGTGTGTGATGACAGCACGTCGGTACCTCGGTGCGGGGCAAGATGTCGGGGTCGGCCTGGATCCTCCCAATGACCTCACACAGGACGATCCCGTACGCAAACACATCCACCTGCAGAGAGACGAGTCCTTTCAAGAGCATACACACACTGACAGAAAAGACGAGAGACTACTATACAGTTGATTTTTTACTTGTGCAAACTTCTTATTTAAAAAAAAGTTCACAAATGATCATGCATTTTTAAGTACGTGCACTGACAAACTTATATTCTAGGGAACAAATCAAACATCTAAATGCATTTCGTCTGTAACAATTGCATGTGGTAGTAGTTTATGAAGTCTAGATTATGTAGATTTATACTATTTTCTGCAGTATTAACTGAAAACATGCTTCATTCTGCACGAGGTTTATGTTAATTTGTAGTTTCCTGTGAGCCCAGGCCGGCTGCATGACCCAGAAAATGTCCTCATTCCTTAAACGCAACCCTAACCAACTATCAGCAAGTCCACTTTACTGAATAGAGAAATAAAAGTCAAGAAGTGCACCTCTTACGTCACTAAATACCTGTTTGCTTTCAACATTCCTGATTTATCAAAAATGTATTGCTTTACTCCACTTCCCGGGTTATTGGACTTTCTTTCATCACACCCACAGTGGACCTTGAACTCAACAATCTGCAGCTGAAAGGCGCAGATCAGTCAGTACCTTCTCATTATACACCTCTCCTCTGAGCACCTCCGGGGCCATCCAGTAGGGGGAGCCCACCACGGCCAGCGGCTCCTGGTCCTCTTCATCGCTGCAGAGAGGAAGAGGAGGGAGGCTTCATGTTAAAACAGCAGGACAGTACGTGAGGCTCAAGCGAAACCTCTCAAATCCTTTTCACTACACCAGAGTTTAAAATCATCTTATGATTCATTATGGAGATGTTCTTTTTAAAATAGTCACAGATAAGCGCAAGAATACAGTTTGTTTTAAGCGCTCTTTTACTCGTAAGAATTAGGTGTTTAAATTCTAAAGGGTTTGGTTTAAAACTGCCTAAAAATACAATTAAAAAGGCCTTGGGTCAACAACATCTGAAAAAGGCAGATTTGCATCCCAACAGTTAAGAATACACACTTATTAAAAAATATATTTTCCATTCAGGAGATCTGCAATATGTAGCAGACAATAAGCAAACATTGTGACAAAAACAGTCCAGCAAAACAGGCATCACATTCTTTTTGTATAAACGCAGAACCAAAACAAGTTAGAGGGAGAGAAGTGTCTTATGGGGTTAATCTGATTGTGTGTGTGTGTGTGTGTGTCCTCTGTATCTAAGAAACCGCAATGTTTTTCAGTTATGTGCAGATATCGTTGTGCAATTTTAGCTGAATAAAAAGGAAGGAAAACCAAAATGTGCATGAGACATCACACACACACACACACACACCTCTTCAGTCAGTAAACACAACTCTCACTGAGGCCAGACAGCTGCCACTGTAACCCGGCCTGCCCTTTCTGTGTGTGTGTGTGTGTGTGTGTGTGTGTGTGTGTGTGTGTGTGTGTGTGTGTGTGTGTGTGTGTGTGTGTGTGTGTGTGTGTGTGTGTGTGTGTGTGTGTGTGTGTGTGTGTGTGTGTGTGTGTGTGTGTGTGTGTGTGTGTGTGTGTGTGGTGTGTGTTTCTGCTGGTTCTGTTTGTGCCCGCTCACCTTTTGTGTTTACATAAGTGTGTGTTTCACTGTCAGCGAAGAAAAGCTTGTAACTTTGCTTGTTTTTCACTAAAGAAGAATGCATATCCTCCCATCTTAAAACAACGTAACACATTTTGATTTTTACACATGCATGGTTTCTCCAAAATGTGTCATTGGGTTTTTTCCCAGCTATAAAACATGAAGCCTTTGTTTGCTCCTGCCTCTGTTTCAATAGCAGCTGCTGATTTGTGTTTCCGTCATTTTCATTGACATGTTTGCTTTGTATTTTAGTCGAGTACCGTTACATCCTGTAGCGCTGTGCTAACAGAGAATGGGCGATGTTGACAACCCTTCCCGTATGTTTGCGTTGGCGTTCTCCACTGGCATAAGGGAAAGTAGGGAGGAGGGGACGATACATGGAGGGAAGGAGAGGAGATGACAGGGGTTTAGGAAAGCACTCCAAATAAGGTCAAAGTATTCCAGTCCTCCTGCTTTCGCTCTTACTGGATTTCTGCCCCGCCATACAGCGAGCCACTCCTGTCCTCTGTTATGCCATCATTCCTCTGGTGTCCTCTAAACTATTTCTCTTTATGATGATTTTTCTGTCTCTGTTTTCACTTGGTTCTGATCTCCCTCTCTGGTTTCTTGCTTCTGTCGGTCCACTTCTCCAAATGGTGTTTACATTGGGAGCTCCTCATCTCTCCCTCTGCCATCACTGCCATTTTTTTGTAGTATCATAGCCCACATTAGCAGATGGAAATAGCACAGAAAGGAAGTATCTGGCAGCTGTGTGTGTGTGTGTGTGTGTGTGTGTGTGTGTGTGTGTGTGTGTGTGTGTGTGTGTGTGTGTGTGTGTGTGTGTGTGTGTGTGTGTGTGTGTGTGTGTGTGTGTGTGTGTGTGTGTGTGTGTGTGTGTGTGTGTCTGACTTTTCCCTGCTTTATATCGTTATGAATTAACTGCCTGTCTGACTGTTGAACTGTTTATCGGCTAACTGTCTAATTTGAGTTGTGGACTTAAACGGACGTTAAGGAGAAGTGACGTCACATTGTAGATCAACTGGGGACAAGAGGAAGTACTTGAACTTAAGTGACATAGTGGAACTTAAATGGAATATTCATATATTTACACACTTAGAAATAGTAAGTTTAACATTTAGTGAAACACACTTATTTTCTTTTGTGCCTAGAAATTGAAGACTAGAGAGATACTAGACTCATTTCTGTACATTCAAGTGTTTAAAGCCAATATTTGAGGGCACCTAAAGTTTTTCCAGATAAAGTTTTTAATCCTAACAAGATTTTAGGAATTTAAAACAGTTGAAGAGTTTTTCCCTTGACATGTCTCGAAGTCAAACCTAATTAATTCAGGATTTTTCCATTCTTCGCCTTTTAGTACCTTCCTTATTTTGGTATTCCTATTTTTACGGGAGATATGATGTCACTGGAAAAGCAGCTGGAGAAAATAAAACTTGATAGCTGTAACGTCGCTGGTCATTTACAGTCAGAACAAGCCAGCGGTTAATTGATGGCGGAGAATAAAAAATTCCACCGCATATTAAAAAGACAGCTGCAATCCCAGAGGAGGAAACACAACGAGACGAAGGAAACAGAGGAGGGGAGTCTGTGGAGTCATGGCCGCCTTTAAAATGACACTTTATAATATTAATGAAGAGTTCCCTAAACAGTGAGTGATGGGGGGGGAGGACGTCTGGGAACACAGGAAATGCACACTTTGGAAAATCCTGTGAGTAATGCGTCCTTTACTGTGTGACTGTGTCTCATCTGAGAGAGAAGAGAAGCTGTGGGAGACGTTGTTCACACTTTGCTCAGACATATATGGCACGAGGGATAAAATGAGACGAAGAGAGAAGTGGAAGAATGTGATTTATTGAGCGTGACTTATCTAACACGCGCTGATAGGAGTTTTGATGAATTGACTGACCTGTAATCTGGGATTTTCTCCGCCAGGCCAAAGTCTCCCACCACGGAGGAGCACACACGGCCCTCCCAGCGCACCAGGCAGTTCTGCAGAGGGGTCAGAGGTCACACACATCAGGATTACTGCTGTTAAGTGTGTGTGTGCAGCATTGCTTTCTAATATGGCTGCATGTGGCCCCTTTGTGTTTCAACAGATGTATTATGCAGAGCTTTTCATGTGCTGTGAAGGCTTTGTAGGACCACATTAAAAATGAACGGCTGATGTTTCCACCCTTTAAAAAAATCTCACTCAAAATGAGCGGAAGTGGTTTCTGTCCCATTTCCCAAGTGATTTTCCAGCATGTCGTCATTTCTTTTGCAGACTCAACTTGAGATGTGTTGAGACTCTTATCGATCCTCTTCGATCCATATAATACAGGATAAAGATAGCCTCAGAACAATTTATCTCTTGCTTTGTTAATGTTTAATGGCTTTATATGTTGTGGTTTGCACACGTTATCCTTCATCATCAGTCTAGTTTATTTAGTTATTAAAAATGTTCCGTTGTAAAAAGTGCTGAATAAATTATGTTTGATTTGATTTCCCCTCATTTCTTTAAAGTACACATGTGAGGCAGGAGCTCAATGTTATTTTCCATTCATAATTTTACTGAATTGACTTAACATTTCCCACAGATCCTTTTTGTTGACGTAGTTGCCATTTTTGTGACGCACCCACAAAGCCTCTTAATCTGCACTAGGGCTTTTTACTGTTTCCAAAACAGGGGAGTGTGTGTGTGTGTGTGTGTGTGTGTGTGTGTGTGTGTGTGTGTGTGTGTGTGTGTGTGTGTGTGTGTGTGTGTGTGTGTGTGTGTGTGTGTGTGTGTGTGTGTGTGTGTGTGTGTGTGTGTGTGTGTGTGTGTGTGTTGTTGTTGTTCGAGGGCACTGAGGCATGTGTGTTTGTCGTCACCTTGGAGGTGAGGTCCCGGTGGAAGATGCCCATGCTGTGCAGGTACTGCAGTCCCTGGGCGATGTCCAGCGCCAGGCTCATCCTCACGCTCCACGACAGGTACACGTCGCTGCCCAACAGCTGCTCCAGGTTACCGCCATTAATGAACTGGATCATCAGGAGAAACAGAGAGGTCATTATTAACACAGACACAGGAACACGTTCCACTTTGAAACTGCTTGGATGTTGATATGAAAGCCGCTTACACATCTCAATTAATACATATTAAGTCATATTGTTGTATCTTCTATTGTCCTGTCTAATCGACCAGTTTATTTCACTGCTCCTTTTGAAGCTTACAATTAAAAAAGTAAATTATTTGTCCAAAAAAAGCCTAAATATTAGTTTTTTTAAAGCTTATAAATGTGACAATTGACAGCTTTTCTTAGTTTATAATCACTGTAAATGTAATATCCAAGAGTGCTGTAGGACAAAACAATCGAGTTGTGGGAAATCGTGCAACCATAGCATAGTTTTTTCAACGTTTTAAGAATTGTAGGAGCAATTTCTGGATAGTGATCTAAAAACATGACACATAGATGTGACACAAGTCAATCCCAGCCCCAAAACGGAGATGTCACTGTCCATCAGCTAAACCTCTTAACAGGCAGCAGATATTTTTAATCCCCATTATGTCTGACACCTGCTGACCTACAGCATCGAGCTCCGATGACGGGTCACACAAACACCACCTCTACAGACAGCAGACACCAAATCCCCCCTCATCCACCTTTCAATATTGAGCAGCTCAATTACCACGACAACGCCAGGTAAACCCATCATAAGCAAGAAACAGGGGAAAAGTCATGAACTGCCCAACCTCACTTAGTGTGTGTTGGTTTTATTCCACAGGCCATAAGACTGTTAAACACCTGAACTAGAGCATCCATAACACAAATGATGTATCACTTGTATATAACTCTCATGGCACTACTTATATTCTTTTTTTATATTCTATATATTATTTATTATTTTATTACTTGCACAATTGTATCTGTTTTATTGTGTTGCACTGTTGGAAGAGCCTTTGACCTAAGATTTTCATTGACATAACTACACTGTAGCCATGTACGAATAACAATAAAAGCCTTGAATCTTGAAACTGTGACAGAGTTCAAGGAGAGAAAGATGACCGACAGATCTGCTTACTGAACTAGTATCTTGAATTATCATGAAAAACATGGAAAATCAATCAAAACACCCCAACTTGGTCTCCAGTTCTTAAGTGTCTTACCTCTGTGAGGGCGTGGAGCTGGCCCTCATGAACACAAACTCCGATAAACCTAAAGGAAGAGAAGAGAAACTGTTTCTAGACACACAAATATAATTCATGAGCAGCATTAATAGAATCTAAACCAGAAAGTAGAAAATAAAAAAGACACAGCAATGTTTGAGTTACCTGAGTATGTTGGGGTGCGACAGTCTGTTCATGAGCTGGACCTCCCTGAGCATGTTGGCTCTGTTGCTGGCCAGGATGTTCATCTTCAGAGCCATGACCTGACCTGACACACGGTGCTGCACCTGGATCAAACAAACATTCCCCCAAATGATTGTATTTTGATCTATAAGTGACACCACATTTGTTCCAAAACTGTAGATTCAACATTGTGTGTGTGGAAACTGGAAAGCCAAAGAAATTATGCAATGCAGTACCAAATGTAAAAACCCTCCTCAGTTATCAAAGAAACGTGACTGTTGACATTACATACTTAAAAAGAGGCCTAATTGTGCTTTTTTTTGTTCCCCCCCCCGCCTCCATTGGACTCCTTTGTTTACATCCCTAACAGTGAGCAACGTTGCGCTTCTATTGGCTAGCGCTACTCGATTAAGGCAAAAATCATAATCTCGATTATTTGGGTCAATAATTGATATCACGATTATTAAAAACGATTATCCATTTACTTTGAAAACATCCATTTATTGAAAAGAAAAAT
The DNA here is from genome assembly GCF_949606895.1 of Notothenia rossii. NCBI lineage: Eukaryota > Metazoa > Chordata > Actinopteri > Perciformes > Nototheniidae > Notothenia > Notothenia rossii. The sequence continues at coordinate 35,238,432 of NC_136901.1, read as the reverse complement.
GTGAACAGTATGTTTTTAACAGTTGATTGCCCTGAACTTTAAGTATAGTTCAACTGAAAAACAAATAAAACAAATAATTTTAAAAATAAAATAAATAATCGTTTTATTTCGATTATGTTGTTTTTATAATCGTTGCAAGCCAAAATCGTAATTGCGATTAAAATATGATTAATTGAGCAGCCTTAGCTAGCAATCCAACACATTGTACGCGATAGGCTAAGGGGCGGGACATTTCTAAGCGGTTGACTTATCACAAAAGAGCCGTCCAGCTAACCAATCAGAGCAGAGTGGGGAAAAGATTTAGTATAAGAAAAATAAAGAGCTTTTCGCAGAAACACAAAAATGAAAATTACCATAAGAGGGCCCCTTTAATTTAAACATAAATCTCATTGTACACATGAGCACATATAAAAGATGTATAGCATTATGTTTCATTAAAGATACATAAATCACATCCATGAAAACCATCTGAAGTCATCAAAGGAATCTTCGACAAAGTGTTGAGTTATGGTTACACCTTTTTTGGAAACTGGCCATGAAACATTGTCTTCATTTGTTTTGGCTGTTACTGCCATGGTATTGGCTCCGTCTGGTATGGTAACCATGGTGACGCAACATGTTACACACCCCCCCACAGGCTACATGTTAGTGCATATTTGCTTGGGCAAGTAGGTTGACCTGCAAAGAAATGCACCGAGCAGCAGACGAGCACTTACAACTCTGTCAGATAGAAGAAGTTAGAGGTTTTCGAGTGTGTGTGTGTGTGTGTGTGTGTGTGTGTGTGTGTGTGTGTGTGTGTGTGTGTGTGTGTGTGTGTGTGTGTGTGTGTGTGTGTGTGTGTGTGTGTGTGTGTGTGTGTGTGGTGAGAAAGCCACGGTCTGTATGTGTCATTTCCAGTGTTGGAAACTGTTAAAGTGATTGAAGGCGTGAATTAATGTTGGCATTATGCAACAACGAATAAGGAATATTTTTCCTTGTGTATTGCTTGAATGTGATGTAAGCATGCTATCATTTGCTGATTTGGGTTCAAACTTGTCTGTCTATTATCTCTAACAATTTTGAATCCATCAAATATTTGTTGCTACCCTTCCCTCACTTCGATAAACAAAAAGGATTTTGTAGAAAAACACGTCGACATCTCTCAAATCAAGGTGTCAATAAAGGAACATATTGGTATCGCTAACAAAGCGTGTAGCTAACCCTACTTAAGAAAACAGTCAATAGTGTTTTGCAAATAACAGCAGGTTGTAATCTTGTGTTTTGAGTGACTTGTGTTGGTTTTAGGATGTGAAATCAAGCTTTTAAAGCTCACCACATTTCCTTGGAGCTAATAATAAAGTTGAACCGGCATGGGAGGGTTTCAGGTTGTGACTGCATGAGTGTGTAATGAAAGAATAAGAGAGTGAGGGAGAGTGTGTGAAGGGTCAAAGTCTGGAGTCAGAAGTGCTGATCTGAAGCCAGTGTTACCTGCCTGGATCTGGATCAGAGCGGTGATGGAAAACAACCACAAAGCCTATTAGAGACCAGACTGAGTGCAGCGAGTAATGCTATTAGCACACACACTCATACCTCATCTTAACGGCCAGTCAATAAGAGTGCTTCTTTGCATCCGTTTGAAATCCTTTCTCCACAGAGCTACTTGAGCCTGGGGCAAAGTGCTGTGTGCCCTCGTGTAAATCACATGTCATTGCGGGAACAGTAGTTGCTTCCTCCTGGAAAGAGGATGTTGGCGCAGAAATGGAAAGATGCTGCAGGAGTGTGGAGGGACTAATCTTTATGTAATTACAGCTCTAGAGGATGAGCAGGCTCCTGGAGGCTGGAGACAGAGCTGCAGTCGATTAGGAGGTTTCTTTTTACACACAGCCTCCTCCTGCTGCCACACACACACACAGCCTCCTCCTGCTGCCATTAGCACAGAGGTCTCTGGCAGGATGGCGCTGCATGGCTGGAGATTTACAACACACTTTCTCCCTGCGCACTGTCTGCCTTCACAATTAGGTGAAGAAACTCTTCTTCTCATCCGGACACACACACACACACACACACACACACACACACACACACACACACACACACACACACACACACACACACACACACACACACACACACACACACACACACACACACACACACACACACACACACACACACACACACACACACACACACACACACACACACACACACACACACACACACACACACACACACAGTTAGAAATGCAACTCTGCCTCATTTCACTGTTTTGTCCCGACAGTTTTTAGCCTCATCATTAAGTGCAATATTTTTCTCGGTGTGTGTGTCCTAGCATTACTATACTTGTGGGGACCTAAATCTGTTTACAAAGTCACGTGTGGGGACTCGCCTCCCTTATGGGGACAAAATGGAGGTCTTCACCCTAAAATCATTCATTTTAGGGTGAAGACTTGGTTAGGGTTAGGCATGTGTTAGTTATGGTTAAGGTTAGGATAAGTCTCCAGGAAATGCATGTAATGTCCCCTGAAGTGATGTATACGTGTGTGTGTGTGTGTGTGTGTGTGTGTGTGTGTGTGTGTGTGTGTGTGTGTGTGTGACCTCTGAAAGAGACTTAACCCTTCAAAGCCACCACGAGGTCTGTATAGTGTTTTTTGTTTCTTCCAAATTCTTTATGCCAACCACTTTTTACTGGTCATCTCCATGGACTCGCCACTGGAATGCCAATGTCCACGCCTATATCAAGATTACACCATGATATGGAGCAAACACACACACCCACCCACAACAGACTCTCATGCATGCCGCTAAAACACACCCTAAAGCTCTCCTTCAAAACACACTCGGCCTTGTAAAGTGCTGCAGTCAGCAGAGGAAAGGTCGCGGGCATCTCTCTCCTCGCTCGGTGAAGCCAACATGTGCAGTAATGTCTGTCATTAGCCGGCGGCCCGGCGGGACGACTGAAGCACAGCGAGGAGGAGGAGGAGGAGGAGGAGGAGGAGGAGGAGGAGGAGGAGGAGGAGGAGGAGGATGAGGAGGAGGAGACCAAAAGGCAAGAGAAATTAGTTGGACCTTTTTAAAAGAGTTGTCCAGAAATTGCAAGAAAATGCAACTCTTCTCAGAATCCAGATCAATAAAGATGAAGGATGTTTGTTTAAAGGGTGAAAGTAACCGATGGTCATTTCTGTAACACTTGCCATAACTATATCTGTTAGTTGTATTGTACGGGGCCAGCATATTGGAAATACGAGACTCCAGGATACTAGCCATCAAAAACAACCTTTCCTGTTTCCAAATGTTCAGCTACAATATACAGTTTGTCCAATTTATTCTCCATTCACAATTGCCTAAACTCTGTGGTTGCATTTCCTTCTTTGCAAAACATACAATTATTTGAGAAATACCAAATCCTGCCATTTCTACTAAATCATCAAATTAAAATATCTAATCAAGCATTTCAAAAACACTCGCCATGTTCAATTGTATAATATAAAATCCTCATGACTTTAAAATAGACACGTTCCCTGAAACATTATCAAGTGCCTAACTTCCCTGTCCTCAGTGGCAGATACAGTCCTGTGTTTATTCTTTGCTTTTGAAGATTTTTTCCCCTTAATTACACTTTTTGGGCTTCCAACATTTCGTGGAAGTGCTTTTGAAGAGGAGAAAACTCAGTGTGCAGAACAAATCACATGTTACTGCAGTTTGCAGAGGTGGAGTGTGACCAAATACACACACACACACACACACACACACACACACACACACACACACACACACACACACACACACACACACACACACACACACACACACACACACACACACACACACACACACACACACACACACACACACACACACACACACACACACACACACACACACACACACACACACACACACACACTTTGCCTCTGGCGACAACTGTAAGGCGTCTTTTGCCTTGTGGATTTGAAGGGTACTTCCCAACGCTCTAATACCCAAACAAACACCTTTAAGTAAATGATGGGTATTTTTGATGGAAACACCCAAAGACTACCTTAGAATAGGGCTGCTCGATTACGGCAAAAATCATAATCTCGATTATTTGGGTCAATAATTGTAATTGCGATTATTAAATGCGATTATTCATTGACTTTGAAAACATCCATTTATTGGAGAAAACAAAATTTGAACAGTATGTTTTTAACAGTTGATTACCCGGAACTTTAAGTATAATTCAACTGAAAAACTAAAACAAAACAAAAAATAATTTATAAAAAAAGAAAAGAAAAAAGAATGTAATAATAAAAAAATAATCGTTTTATTTTGATTATACGTTGTTTTCGTAATCGTTGCAAGCCATAATCATAATCGTGATTAAAATACGATTAATTGAGCAGCCCTACCTTAGAATCAGTTGGTTATCTCCATAAGACTGTCATGTTATTGTGGTATGGTACTTTACAGTCTCACTGCTCAGTACACACCCTTGAAAAACAGAAATATCATCATCATCATTAAATGTGTAGCGTTTTTCCCCAGACCAAAGCAACATTTGCCTTAGAATCAGCTTTTCAGGCCATCAGACAAAAAAGGAACCCTTCGCACAATTTGACAGGCGAGCTTTGAGCTAAAGTGTGAAGGGAATGCAAGTGAAAAATTCCCTGAGGGGGGGAGAAGTCCACTCACTCTATATGTGCGAATTTGAGAAAATTAGCTTCTTGTTCAAACCAACTTAAGGCCTAAGCCGCGGCCTGAGGCTCTGCTCTCAGTTATAGCGTGAAGAAGCAAAAAAGTGTATGAATGCATGCGTGGGGGGACTGAAATGAGGCACTGAGCCGTCAGCGAGCGAGCAGGGAGGTCCCCCCCCCCCGTGTGCGGTCGAGTCGGGCTCAGAAACACAATCTGATCCAGGAGGCAAACAGTATAGGTAGCAGACAAGCTGACACACAACAGCTCACTCACTCCGTTGCACAACAACAACACTGGACTGACCCCCCCCCCGCCACACACTATCCTAAACAAGAGTAAGTGGAGGTTTAGCAGAAGCAGGTTAAAGAGACAGACAGAAAGACTGCACTGCTGTCTGATAGTATGCATTTACCAGGCAGAGAGGGTATAATGAGAGACTATATAGCGTGGCATGTTGGGAAATGTAGGATTGAGTTTTATTGGAGTCATACCTGGAAGTCAGGATATCTTGGCTTCTGCAGAGTGAATTTTAACCGTGCTTTTTATATCTGCATCTTGTTTAATACTAAAATCCTTTGAGTGCTCCTTGAATTTGTCCGAGAGTCTATGAACATTTCTCAGAATCCTAATGACCTAAAAATCAAATGTAAACACATTTGCTTTTGATTGGAGTGGCAGACAAGTGGCTTGACACATTTTTAGATAACGTTTTTTCCCTCAATTTAGGTGAACCGACTCTTGATAACAACCACTGAGCTCTGCTGCACTACCACCACATTTCACAACTTCCGATTTGGTCACACGCAAACCCGGAGCCATTTGTTTACTTTTTAAAATGGGAGCGGCCTTCCTCGAGGTTTAGCTACCACACTGCCAACATGTGGAGCGGAGCAAACGCTCATTGTGCGTTGATGTAAACACAACACTGCGTCTCTTGGGATTAATTTATAAATACACTGTTAACCATAATGGAAAGGAGGAGGGATCTGAAACCAGATAATTGTGCAACTCTTACCCAACATTTCTCTATTTTAATCCCTAGTTCATCTTAAATATGTTAAGCAACAAACAGCTCAGCGCTTTCGTGTGTGTGCGGCTGTGCATAACATAAACAAAGCTGAATACTTAGCAGGCCCCGACTGGAGAGAGGGAGGAGAGGAACGATGAGAGAAAAGTGTTAAGCCGCTAATGTTCAAGTCTGCACTGGCTCTGTCAAACCAACACCATCCTCCAATGGCAACACTGACACACTAAATCCCCAACACTGAAATTGATAACAAAACAGCGACAGGTGATGATGGATCGAGGGGAGTGTTTGCACAAACTCCTTTGTTGTCGTTTTGCTTTCTTCGGAACTGATATTGTTACCGGCAATCACTAAATACTGGTCGCATCCCAACACGTTCTGAGGGGAGAGTCCCACCATCAGTATCCATTTCTATCAGGCACGTGTTCTTGCACGAGGAGTCTTGGCAGAAATTCTCCCGAAGCTGAAAGGATGTGACAAATGATTTTGATTAAATGGCTGGAATCCACTTTTTGATATCAATAGGACTATTCTTATGAAATCTACACACACACACACACACACACACACACACACACACACACACACACACACACACACACACACACACACACACACACACACACACACACACACACACACACACACACACACACACACACACACACACAGTCTGTCAGAAGCCGCTGCCACACACATACAGACACACAAGCGCACACCCACACGTACAACACATCACACATCATCATCACCACCACCACTCAAGTTGACAGTATTTGTACTTTGGAGACGCCAGTCTGTTTCAAATCCTCTCTTTATCTAATTACTCTCCTTCAACTTATTATCAGCATATCTCATGTGTGAGCATAAAACAACACTACACATACACACACTTCCATCGCTGAACTCTAATCGGGCTAAATCACAGCCTGTATGATAATTACCATGATGACTACTTTCTTCATGGAGAAATGTTCACTGCGTGACTCATGTTAATGTAGGCCTAGTTGAATTTCAGTGTTACCTCCCACTTTTCGCAACAATTAAAAGACAAACATTTCTCATCAACTCTGAGATTTTCTAGCTACCAGAAAATCAGACCTTCCCAACCTGGGCTGTTTGCACACGAACCAGGGTGTGACCACGCTAACACCAGACACTTTAAGATTAGCACATTTCTTGCAAAAGAATATTAAAAGCTTAAAGGTCCCATGTCATGGCCATTTCTACCGATCCTAATTCCATTGTTGAGGTTTAGAATAGATTTATATTGTGCAATTTTCCAAGCTCACATTTGTTTCTCATCCAGCATCTCTGTGTAGTATGTGTATTCACTCTCTGCCCTAAACGGCGTGTTGGAGCCCCCCCCCCCCCCCCCCCCTCCTTATGAGCCCACTGTGCTCTGATTGGTCAGCTCGCCCACTGTGCTCTGATTGGTCCACCACCGTTACAGCGGAACATCAGTGATTATGTGTGTTACAATGGCGTTAGCAACCAGAAAATGACACCAGTAAGGACAAACAGATGAGAATGCTGCGTGGGGTCTGGGTGCCGTGTGCGAGGCTCGCTGCTGCGAGGAGCGGACAGTGTGAGCTGGGTTCATTTCCTGCTGCGTGGGGTCTGCGAGACAGCGCGATTGGACGCGGGTGCTGCAGCAACCCCATCTGCGAGGCTCCACTAGCAAACTAGCTTATCTGCTTTAGCTTCAGATTTATGATACAGACATAAAAGTGGTATAAATCTTATCATACAACTCTTGGCAAGAAAGTGAACTTGGTTTCTCCCAAAACTATTACTTTTAAAACCCTTAAACATAAAACATGTTGGTGTGGTAAGACATTAGCAACTAGCCACACTGCTACAAGCTTGCCTATGAAAGGCCTTTACAGATCCAAACATTTCCACTTTCAACCAAACGGTAAAAGCTTTTGAAAACAACATGGACATATTTCCATGTCTCATGTAAATGATGGAGGAGGGCCAAATGAGAACCAAATCCAAAAGAAGCCTGATCTTGTGGTTCCTTGTTCTTAGTCAGCAGGTGTTATCTGTATTAGCAAATATACACATGCATCATCAGAACGGATACAGGTGGACATGACGCAGTAATCCAATTAAAAATCAATCCAACTTGTTTGTTAAGGAAGCCTCAGCCCTGAGCAAAAAGCAGTACAAATAAATACTCCCTGTAATTAAATTAATCAAGCAATGGTGCAATGTCTTTGAGATCGAGGGGTTTTATTGCTTTGTAGCCGTCAGGTTCAGTTAAAGGCTAATGGGAAAAGAAACTAAACAAAAGGAGTCTTACACAAGGCAAACACTCAAGGAACTTTCCTTTGAAGAATATTAAAAAGGAAGATAAAAAAGAGCACCTGAAGGATTTCTCTTGACCTATGCTCCCCTCCTTTCTCCCTCTTTTTGTTTTCCCCTTTTATTTTTTTCAGGTTTTGCACATGGGAGAGGTGAATGGCTGCCCGTCAGCCTGCTGCAAGCCTCCATTGATCTGCCGCGAGCGAGCGAGCGAACACACACACACACACACACACACACACACACACACACACACACACACACACACACACACACGCGCACACACACACACACACACACACACACACACACACACACACACACACACACACACACACACACACACACACACACACACACACACACACACAGCTGGAAGCCAGGAGCCTTTGTAGCCAAGTGCTAAGACGTCCAATTCAAAGCCTGAATGTAAGGAAATGCACTATACACACAAGTGACTGCTTAATGAAACAAACGAAACATCAGATGGTTTGTTCTGCAGAACAGTCGGACCTTTTTACTCTGAGCTGATCCAGGAACAATCGCTCAGCCATGTAAGCAAAGTTTATAAATGTGACTGATAGCCACGGTAACAATTTTGCATTTATATGGCTTTGCATTTATATGGCGCTATCAAAAGGGCAGCCGATCCAAACCTAAGTGCTAACTTAAAAAGCCAGCCATAAACCACAGTGACATTTGCATGCTCATTGGCCATTCAAAGGGCAAAGCTGAAGGAGTGGCTTCACAACATCGAGTCACAACACAAAAAGTCTTAAATTAATGAGGTGAGGCTTAAATTGGCCTTACATTTCCAAGGCTTGAGTTTTCATAGAGCTTAATTCAGAGTTTTTACTTTGCTTGATGAAATGTCAATGTCTCAGGAATACGAGGCTTACATGTGATACAGTCGTATGAATCACATTTGGTAATAGCACATGTTTGTTTACATTTGGCTGATCACATGGGATTACAAGACACTGCTTTATGAAACATATTTTCGCGCATAAAGTAGGGCTGAAACAATTAATCCATAAATCTATAAAAATTAATTAACCTGCATCCATTTTAAAGGACAATGTGAATTTACTGGTTAGACTCCTAACTGTTTCTTCCTTATTCGTGGACTAAATGAATATCCACAACTTTCTCTGCTTTTAAACAAACATTATATAAAATAAACCAAGTTCACTTTCCAACATGAAGCCGTTTGCTCCCTGACCAGCCTCCCTTTGTGTTGTGTTATCTCTCAAACCATCACACTGTTGTTCTGTATGTGGCGACTCTTAATGAGGCGAATCAGGCGACTCTCAGAGTTAGCCTCTATGCAAGTGAACGGCAGCGTGACAGGAAGGGGGGTGAGGTTGCTGTCCTGAAACCGGGATAGTGTTACCTCCACGTGTGTCGGATCTACCTGTCCTGATAGGATCCAGTTACACACCAACACACACACTGAGACCACCTTACACAACATGTGGGTCAGTGCAGAGCAAACACGTGTGGAGAGCGGAGCACCTTAAGGAAGGACAGCGAGGTGTACATTTCCAACATGACGCCATCCTTTAAAAAGAAAAACTCCCATCACCAACTTCCTCCTGCAATTACTCAGCAGCATCATGCTTATTAGGATGCACTGGTTGCCATGGATACAGCTTCTGTGATAGAGGGTAAGGGATGAAGTGAGGAAGTCCCTCTAATCTGTTAAAAAAGTGTAGTTCTGCACACACTCTTGCCTAACCATCTTGCATAATCAAATGCATATACATATTGGATTTTGGAGACCTGGAGGAGTTGAAAATGCAAACTTTGAACCTGCAGAAGAAGGAAAAAAGCAATGGCACTTTCTCTCACCTTGAACACCTCTGAGAAGAAGCCAGCGCCGATCTTCTCGCAGGTGAAGTCATCCAGGCGGGCCAGGCTGGACACGGCGCTGCGCAGGGCCCTGTACGAGGACGGCCGGATCCGGTTGGTCCCGTGGACGCTGTGCATGGGCGGCTCTGCCTCCCTCTCCTGCTCCGGCTCGACCCTCTCCGTCTCCATCTCCATCCCGGTAGGAGGTGGGAGGAGGACGTGGGAAGTGTGCGTAGTTACAATCCAGCCCGACTACTGTTTACATTTCCCATGTCCACCACAAGGCCACAGCGCAGGGGGTGAGAAACTCTCAGTTTGGGGGGGGGGAGGGGGTAATGTCGCAGCTGTGGTCAGGCTGTGTCACAAATTCCTGAACAGCCTGTCTAACAAAGTAAGCACGCGCCTAGGTGCATCCTGCAGAGTCAATGCGCAGTTTGGGTGAAGTCCCTCATGCCGTGCAGCAGAGGAGGCTGTGCCGATTTGGAAACTGCGCACACTGCTGCTGCTGTCTTGGCAGTGAGCTCTCTCTCTCTATTTTTCCTCCTCTCTCTCGGTTCCCTTAAGTCTGCTCCTCCTGCAGTGAAAAAGGCCGGGGCTCCCCTCTTGGTTCCACCAATTGAATCCCGGGTTTCCAGTGCGCACAGCGCTGCCTCCGTGACGCTGCAGCCTATTAAAGCTAAAGAGGGGGCAGAAAGAGGGGCGTTAATACACTAAATCATAAAGTGTGTGCATATGATAATCCGACACTACAAACTCACACTGGCTGAATCTATCAAACTTTTCAAATGTATGAAACATCATAATGCTCCTTTTTTAGACGTCACAAGATCTGACGCACGTTGCACCGAGGCATGATGAAGCTGTTTTAACGCCGCTCAAGCATTGGGCTTTATTACCATGAGGGCAAACAGGATCAGAATTCAATGAGGACATGGTGAAAACAATAATGTCATTAAAAATCAATCAATCAAGAGTGGCCTAAATGAGAGTGTGCTACCTGCTCTCCAGTGATAACAGCCCTGAATGCAGCATGATATCGCCTCTTATTGTTATTACTGCACTTTGCACACACAGGGAAGCCTTAAAGCTGATCCAATCTCCCGGCTGTATTCATGGCTGCTGCACTAATGCTCGCTCAGTCACAGTATTATTATTGGGGGTCTCTAAAGAGCGCCTCCTGAAGATGCTCTGCAGGAACCTGCGTGTCCACACTGCCTGACTGCGGCTTGTGAATTATGGATGCCGAGATGAGAGGAGTTTGTGGGCTCATCTGTCACGAACTCCAGTCCCCCTTCTCATAATTCACAGTCAAACCGAAAAAACGCTGACGCACACCAAGCACCGACGCGCGTTCGCCCGCAGAGGAGGACTCACCTGGCCTTCTTCTAGGGACATAACCTCCACATGTGTCCTCTGATGAGACCCAGATTCCGGATCGTCCTGTTACCGGAGCTCTTGTTTTACTAATTCATCATCTTTGTGCGCAGGCTTCACGCACGCGGGCTCCGGTGGTTTCGTTTTACGTGCCCGCGCTGCCTGCCTCGCTGTGGGCTCGGTTGCATGAAGGAAGAAGGGGAGCGGTGACTTTTGCTGTGCTTTATTGGAGGCGGCAAGAAGGGGGCGGGACCAACACGTGATCAGAGCAAAAAATGCACCTGGGGGGCGTTGGAACCGGCCCCCCTTTTTACTTGATTATCATGGTTGTGCATCATAGCTGTCAAAATTCTATTTAACTAGAAAAGATTAAATAATAATAACAATAATAATAATAATAATAACAAAAACTATCTGGATTCATTATGCTGAAGATATATATATGTTTGTTAAAATATCTATTTGTGTCTAGCTTCTTTAGCGGTCTAGGGGCCCTGATGCAACAATTAGCAGTAGGGCCCCTTTAGACCACCATCTTAATCCTGTGTAACGTGTTTCCTCCAACTCCAATTAAAAAGTGCAGGCAGAGGACTATATAAAACACAACATAATTGATTTGGGAATATTTAGCAAGTAGGCTAAGCACAAGAAGTATATTATTAGTTATTTCAACTGATGTTGTGACAGAGGCCAGGGCCTGCTTCAATTAATACTGTGCTTAATTAGAGCAAATTAAGAAATTATTATTCAAGCAAAACTCTATAAAATGACTGCCCAACAAGGGGTGAGGTGCTCATCACTGGAAGCATACTTAAAAGAAGGAAGAATGTGCACGATACATTTCTGATTTTAAGAGAAATGCATATTGAGCCAGTAAGAGAGCCAGGACAACACTTTATTTCTGCTATAAAGTAACATGCGGTGAATCTTGTGATACCCAGTGGAACACTTCGACCAAAAACTGTTTTTCATATTGTTTTCAAATGCTAAATATTAGATTTCTTTGAGAAATATTCAAACTTAATGAGCATAGAAAATTATGCTACCTGGCTGTGAAGGGGGTCCAACGAAGCATGGCAGCGCTGTTAAGGGTTGGAAACTAAAACAGTTTGAAACCAGATTTCTACCTGATGTCACCTTAGACTTTAAACTGTGTTTATTAAACTAATTTGAAGACTGAGACTAAAAAGGCACTAAAAGGCTCCTAGCTGAGTAGAAACTTTGCAGTTCAAATACAGTAAATCTGCCCTATGGGAGACATCTAAGACGTTATTAAATAAGGGCATAACAAATAATTGGCAAGTACAGTTGGGATGTGTTGCAATTATTCCTAACTGGCCTGAATGATAACAAATCTATTACATATTTTATATATCAGTTCAAATGAGGCTCCTTCAATGGCTTTTATTTTATGTTTTGTAGCTGCTGCATAAAGCCCTTTTCAAAACCGAGGCTGCAACGTGCTTCACACAAAGATGGAACATTTGTCAAATGGAGAACATTATGTAATAGACAAAAACAGGCCCAGAATAAAATAGGTAAAAACCAATTCTAGTGATACAAGATAAAAGAAAATCTAAGAAAATGGAGATGTTTGTGTAAGGAGAGATTTAAAAGAGGACTCTGACTCAGGCGAGGATATTAACGCTCTTTACAGCTGATTGTGAAAATTGCACGGGGAACCCAAAATGTGCCTCGAAGCCAAAGAACTATAAAAAAGTGTGTTATACAGCGAGAAGTCGTCTCACACCTCACCGCCACATACTCAGAGAGATGACACACCGTTAACACATTGGGCTGGAGGTGTGTGATGAGGTCCTCTGTACAGATCTGCAGTCTCTCTGCGTTATGCATCAATCTGTTCTGTCGTGAAGCCAGAGGAAAAACACTAAAGTCACACCATTGTTGCCGATAATAATGTGTACTATTTATTATTTATTGTACCGATCACTTATTCATCACACAGATTGTTATATCTGTCCAAGTTGGGCTTCAGTGAGCATGTGTACAGGGATTATGTGCAAGCATTCATGCATGTGTGTGTGTAGGTGTGTGACAGGAGATTATGTTGACTACCGCTGACCTTTCAGACGAGGCTCAGGGTTAATTTATCATCCAGAGGGGCTGTATATTCCCGGGCAGAGATTTTTCTCTCATGACTTTCTATTGTCTTTCATTGACCGGCCGCTCAAATAACTAAACTTTGTGTGTGAAGAGCAAACAACGAGACAATCCCTACACTAACTTTACGGCAAATGCTGAACAATGGCTCGTTGATAATCCCCTTATGTAATGTGAAAATGTTAAGCCTCAGCTGTACTCTGTGCTATATGGTAAACAGCATTTACTTATTCATATGTCGCTTTTTCCAGTCTTTGCGTCCCCTCAAAGTGTTTTTACATATACATGTCAGCACTCACGTTCGTACAGTGGCAGAAGCTGACATTCAAGGCTCCGAAATAGATTCACACACAGATGGTAAAGTATCTTGCCCAAGAAAAACATGGGGATCGAACCACCACCTTTCAATTGGTGGCTTTACCTTCTGAGCCACATTCCCCCAGCGCCAATAAGTAAATGTTAGCATGCTCGCACGTTAAACTAAGATGATGCACATTTTAGTTTCTTTTTCTGATATTTTGTAAACTACACGTGTTACAGGACAAATTCTGTTATATCAGGACAAAGTGCCTCATGTGATTTCCTTTGAGACACAACGGTTAGGCCTGAAGACTGCAAGTGTGAACATGAATATTTGGTGAAAGAAGTGCGTTTAATACTTCATACCTCTGCAGACCTCATCTCTGGCTCCATGCTGGCTTGTCACTTTGTCAAAAGTTCCTCTGGGGGGAAAGACAACACCTCTGCTGCATCAATTTTGATTATTAATTTTTTTTTTTCTTAACTGCAATGATGTTATAAAATTGAGATGCAAAATACTGAATGAAGCCCATAAGGTCGCTGAAAGCCTGTCTCCATCTTGATTAATGGGTCGCGGGACTTACTGATAGGTTGTCAATAAATCAAAGAAAACCAAAGACCCTCAAATAAACCAATTGACCTTATTGAAAGACCTGAATCAATATTGGGTCTTTTACTAACAGACGGGCTGACTCAGTATTTATCGAAGAGAGTATATCTAGGAAAACAGCAGCTTCAAAATCCTCAATCTCTTATCATTTATTTTGTCTCCCAATTCTAGCAAGACCAGTCTAAATATCAACGGGTCCATCTTTCTTTTGGTCTCACGAGGGACATAACAAATGTATTTTAATGAGGCTGGCTCTCGTTCAGATCCCCTGCTGAAAAGTTTGATCAACACCCGGCAGGAAGTGGATCAATAACACGCTCCTGCTTGGATCCCCTTATTATAGTTAATTATGTCCAAAAGTGATACACAACCTGTTAGGAACATCGATTAAAAGAGAGCTTTCCATTAAATAACTTCCGCTTGCAGAAACAAGTCTCACTCACTTTTGATTTTTATTTATTTTCCATGCAAAAATATGCTTACAATACATGCTCCACAGCCCCAGATCTGTACAGCGCTCCAGTCGGGACCCATGCTGGATATACAGTGTTCGCAATAAATAAAACATCATCCTCTCCTGCATCTGAATTTCCAATTTCCACCTATACATCCAGGTCTGGACAGTAAAATCTATATCCTGGGGGTCCCATCTGAGGGTCCCGATGGCGGCCCCTTGTTACGCCTCATCTGTGGAAGCTAACGATCACACTCTCCCCCCCCGACCGGCCCATACATGCAGCCGGGCGGGGGGCCAGGGGCCTTTATAATTGGTTTTCAGGGGACACCAGCTGTTTCATGTGCCAGCACGCCTGTCCCCAAAGGAGGAGCATGAGGGGTGAGGAGGGGGAGGGAGAGGAGGCGCCACATGGTCCTCCCCCCCCCCCCATCTCTTTCCCCTCCTCCCAGGCTGGATGAAAGAATTCTGCTGAGTGGACATATAGACAAGTGGAGGAGCTGCTGCATAAAATGCGGTATCTAAAAAAACGGAAATGTAGTCATCACCATTCATTGAGTTTCTTGAACAATAAACCCCCCCAATAATGTGTATTCATGTTATTTGTTGTAAGTCAAATGTCAGTTTAAAAAAAAAGAACAAAATGTAATGCAGTATTATTATTATTTTTGATTTACTGTATATTTGTATCATGTTTTGTTCCATTTTTATTTTTATAAAATGTTTATACAGTAAAGCCTTGAGATGGAAGGCGAGGCTGATGAGTGAAAGGAACAAATTAAATATGTGTGAATGGTTATGTTTTGAGATAAAAATATATATTAAAAAAAGCAATTAAACACTTTAAAATTGTAAAAGAAAAAAATGTTTTTTCAAATAATTTCCTCGTAAATATCATTTTTTTCAATTCATTTAATTTTGAGTTTTCTGTTTGAGTTTGATATTAATTTAAAGGCAGTTTTCATTCAAAGCAGTGGATGGCCGTCCACTTGCATTAACTAGAAATTACCTTAATAACAAGTATAAATTGTGACTTTAAGGGTAATTCCAGGAAGTTAAACCTGCTTCTTCCACCCTGCAAATAAGAATCTGGGTAAAAGACTGAACACTTATGATTTGAAGTAATTGAAGAGCTCCCAAACGACCACAAAGACAGTCTCCAACCTCCAGGGACGGCTGCATTGGTCTCTAGGCGCTGGAAAGTGAATCAGAGTGAAGTGCTTCATCCATAGGGAGCCAGTAAAGTAAATGACCGTCCAATAAGAGATGACTGGAACCAGAGGGGAGACTGTCTGTTACCTCATTAGGAAAATTAACCCTATATACAATTGACTGAGAATGTAAAATGATCCGACTTCAGACAGTTTTTCTCCACAATGTGAAAGACACAATCGTGATCTATAGGTAGAACGTATGTGGCATTTATCCCGTGACAACAAAGACAGGAAAGAAGATGGAAATCGATCCTAAAGAGCCCAAAGCCATCCTCTATTGTTCAGCGACCCCGTATCATTTTACCCTGAAGGCCCTTGCAACAGGCTTCACGCCAGAGCACGAGCTAAAGACACCACTTAATCTCCAAATAATGGGCAGTTAGGAGCAGCTACATTTACGTTATGCACTTTCCCCAGACGGCAGCATTTGTCCACACAGGAATACAAACACTGGGAAATTGTGTGTTTTCCCCGCTCTTCCCTCTTGTCTCTACATGCCCGGTGGTTTCTGAGCCTCAGGTTTCACCTCACAGGTAAGGAATGATCTGTTTTCTGCACTCAGTTAAGTCCCTGATATGTTTACGTGATGTTTTTGGACTGGGCGCACCCCCGTCCAGAAGTATTTCTCTTTTAATTCTGTGATAGTCACTTCACTTTGTCAACAGATAGTGTATTGCCTCTCAGCGACGTAGTAATGGCTTAAACCGGTTGTAGGTCAACGCCTGTGAGCAAAAGGTTGCAGAAAAACAGACACTTCCTCCGTTAACAGATTTGAAAGAGAACTCACCTCGTTCTGCTGAAAACTTCCTGCCTCTGAGCTTCATCTCGAAAATCAAAACGGGCCGGGAAATTAGGTCCCTCCTGAAAAAAGGGAATCAATAAATAACTCAGCGGGGTGCTGCTGCCATTCTGAGGACATTATTGATTTGACATTTCTTTCATTCACACAGAAGGGCCTTAATATGCAGTGTTCAACATACATGATGAATGCACTCACGCCCTTTCATCAGGTTACACATCAGGCTAATGGAGATGCTTTTTAAACATAACTTGAAGACACAGGAGCTACTATTTCACTTAAATATGTCATAAAGTTACTGTTTAAAATAAATCAGATCACATAATGATAATTTTACTTGGCATATAGGGTTAAGATGCTATAATAGATTATAGTTTTAATCTTAAAGGTCCCATGTCACGGCCATTTCTACTGATCATAATTCCATTGTTGAGGTATACTGGAATACATTTATATTGTGCAATTTTCCAAAATCACATTGGTTTCTCATACAGCATCTCTGTGTATAGTATGTGTATTCACTCTCTGTCCTAAACGGCTTGTTGGAGCTCCTGCCCCCCCCCCTGTGAGCCCAGTGGCCGTCTGCGAGACAGCGAAACCCAGCCTGAACACACACACACACCCGCATTCTGGCTGGGAGTTAGTGTGTGTGCCCAGGCTGAGTTCCGCGGTGTCTCGCTGCCTCGCCGACCCCACACCAGTGAGCCAGCTCACAGTGTCCGCTCCTTGCAGCAGCGAGCCTCGCAACGTCCTGCCGAGTGTGTGTGTGTGTGTGTGAAGAAGTCCGCGGATTGGTCCAAACGTAACGGCTCCGCGGACGTAACGTAACTGCACCAATCTGCGGAGCCGTTACGTCACGATACCCGAAATACGTCACTATACCCAAGAAGTAAACAATGGAAAAAGAGAAATCCCCAACGAGGCGTTCTGGGGCAGCATAGACAGGTATTTTCTGTGTTAGAGTTGTACTCGCTACAGGGTGTACTTTGAGGGTTTGTGGCTCTGCAGACCGTTTACATGCAGAAAAAGCTGCATTGCATCAGCAAAAGTATCAGCAAAATATATTAAATATAAAATGATTGCTACGAAAGCGTATATGTGGAAGGACTTGCTGTTTTTAACTACATTACATTGGGTAAATATACTGTTGATTAATTTAATGTGTAATATATGATCGTTTGGTATTTTTAAAATCTTAATCTGCATTGTGATAGCTGTCAGAATAATGTTTGAGAGTAATAAGTACAAACTAGTTATGGTAGGCTACTGCTTTTTTAAAGATCTAGGTCCTGTATTGATATTACAGATACATTGCAAATAAAAATATACTCATTATATAAAAGTCAAGGACATTCACTGACAACATTTGATCCATTTAGATTGAAAAGGAGTCTTTCAAATGGTGAGATAATGATGTGTGGTGGTGCAGTGTCACACAGCAGCAGCAGACAGTATGGATCCTCCACTAACCCACTGACCTGCATTGCAGAGGCACATTTCTGCTACGTGATCTGTTTGTTAATAAATGATGAAAACGGGTGAATCTGAGGCCATGCTGCCCCCTAGTGTTCACGCACAGGAACTTCACTATATACAATTTGGTCAGTGTGCAAATAAAAAATAGTCTCTTCTGATATGAAATAAAGTCAGAATAATGTTCATCATTTTTTTGTGTTATAATCATGATGGCTCTTTTGACCAAACTGTATTATTACACAATATTGATATATTCTCTAATATCACTCATGAATACCTGCAGCCAACTTTATTAACTACAGATAAGTAACTTCATCATATGATTGTTTTATTTAATTCAATTAGTGTATCAACAGGGCACACAGTGTCATAGAGTAGAAGAATAAAGTTGTACAAAATGAAATACTCAAGTATAGTACAAGTACCTTAAAGTAAAGGCTTTGTTTGATCAGAAGATATTGGAATTAATCTGAATAGGCCAAATAACTACTAACTAAAGCTGTCAAATAAATGCAGTGGAGTACAAAGTACAATATTTGCCTCCGAAAAGTAGGAATATAAGGATTTTATAAAAGGAAGTACCTCAAAGTCGTGCTATGTTTCAACCACTGATTTATACCATCAGAAAGGAGACATAAAACAGAGCTGATAAATGATTACATATTACTTTAATTTTCTAGTCCGACGTGTTTTAGGGTGGGTTTGGGGAATATTAAACAATGTAGTAGTTATATAGTAATCCTGGAAATAGCCTTTTGAACCTGGTGAGTGATTCCTGTCTGTGTTTATTTATTTGTATTCACATGCAGAAACATATTGTTCTATAGTTTTAAGCCTAACTACTCATGGTTTAATATCATATGGGCTCGTTAATTATAGAGGCTGCGACGCCATTGCAAACAGCTGTTACACTCAGTGTTTGTGGAGCCCATTGCAGACAAAAGCACATTTTGTTACGGTGAGTTAGCTGTTGCACGATTTGGTTCTAAATGACTGAGTTTGCACAACAGAACCCACAACTGGACAGGTTAAAACCATTAACATAAATCCATTTAACTAAGTCTGTTAAACTTTACCTTTTATGTCCCCGGAGGCACATAAGGTCATCGTCAAACTAGTCACAATGCATTTATTCCGCTTGTGAATTTCAAAATAAAAGTCGTATAAAACTAGTTTCACTCCTGCAAGCGATTTCATTGGATGGAATATACAGTACATAGTCGTATGACCATCAAGTAGCCTAAATAAATAAATGCATCAACTAAAACATTTATTTAAAGGTCTACTTAGCCTACTAACTTTTCTGGATCTTCCAACATATCTGACATTTGTCAACTGGGCCATCTCCAAGACAACTGAGCCATCCATTGGAGAAGATTATGGGATGTAGTAGAAAGCACTGGAGACATAAATTAGTAAGTGGACTTTGAGTTAAAAAGGAGCAAAAAATAGTACTATCATATCAAAACTATTACTAAGACTATTGTAACAAATTGAAAATAAAGACATATTTACACAAGTAGGCTATTAATAGGCAAGATACTGAGAACAGTAAATTAAATAGGACATACTATATTCAGAATGGAGAGCTGTGCACATTTAAAAAGAGGTAGTGTGGAGCAGAGGGCTAATAACAGAGAGGCTAATATATTATCAATAACTTCAAAACGCTGTCACACCAAAGCTCTTTAAGTGGATAAAAACATTGAACAATAATCATATAAAATAATCAGGGATAACATATATATATTTTTTTTTATTTCGGATTTAACCCATAGGACCCACCGTGACACGGGTGTCACATGAACTTTAAATGTTCTGGAAAGTTCCTTATACAGCTTTAGCCTTCTTTGTATCTCATGAAGTCCCCAACTGGCACACACTGAACAGTCTGGTGGGTCATGGTCCAGATCATGTGACTTTGTGTTGCCATAACAACATGTCCAAGAAGTCCATGTGCTAGGCTAACACGTGTGACACCACGAGCTACATTTCAAAAGCTTCTTTTATTTGCTAAAAGGTCAAATTCAAGCAATTTAAGAATTAAAATGTTTACATAACATGTCCTTTATTACATTTAACCTGTTGTGGAAACATTTCTTGATCAAGTTGATATGAAACAAATGAGACAAACATCGCTGTGACACTGGTGTCACATTGGGACTTTAACCCTAAACTTTCACAGTAAACCCGGAGTGACATATATGCACAATTAGAAATATTATTATGATCTTCTGATTCAATTATATTTAGTTAATATATTCTTTATTCTTCAATTAAAAGAATGTTCAAACTAATTTAAACCAAAAAAATCATCCTCATTAATGAAGTTATTTAAGAGTTATTTTACCATTAAAGCCCAATGTGACATAGGCTATGTCACTAGGTGGGGTTACTTGTCAGACATGTGTTCTTGTCTAAATTATGTTCCTCTTAATTTCCCCAAAAGTAGAAATGGGTCCGGGTTCTTAAGGGTTAAGTAGGCACAAGCACCACTTCCGGTTGTACCCTGACTAACCTGTGGCAGCTTGACTCAGCAGGTTTATATTTATCGTCCAGCGGCGGTGTGACAGGAGGAGATCCGAGCTGAGTGTCACAGAGCCGGCGTGACCCCGGCCGAACAACCGCTGACTCTCCGTCCTCCCCCCGCGGTGCAAACATGGCACTGAGCCGGCTGGAAAAGGCCCAGGTGTGGCTTTTCAAGGCGGTCATGGGTCTGCTCTTCATGCTGTTCCGGCTCCTGTCGCCCCGGAGCACCTCCATGCCCGGGAAGAAGCTGCCGCCCGTCAGCGACTCTCTGCTGCTCGCCTCCGCCACGCAGCTCGCCAAGAAGATCCGGAGGAAAGAGGTGTGTTCCCGGGGTCAAACTGCGGGACAACCGCTGCTGGAAACACGAGATTTAGCGTGTTTAATATACCAATATGTTTTTCTTATTTATATATTTTAGGTTAATGTCGTTTGAGATGATCAAACTGTTCATAAGCAGTTGGATGATAGTCTCAACATCTGGCTTTTGTCAGCATAGCTATTTACAATTAGTACAAAATACGCTTTTCAGCCAAAGCTTTCTAAACTCTTGTGCTATCCTAGCACATAGGTAGGATCTTTATCCTACCTATGTGCTTTTGTATTTCCTTTATTATGATGCTATCACACCTGTGGAATAACAAAATCTTTATATACAGATTAGAAAAGGGACACATAAATTGTTTTACAATGTCATTAAAGCCTGTTATATAGCATGAGCTATGAAGTATATCTTTACAGCATCAGACAGGTATGGGTGTGGTATTGTGTGCATTACAGTGTTAGGCAAATTGTAGTATAAGTGCATTACAAAAAGCTTCACAAATTGTGTAATCATTGTATTTGATGACAGTATTTCCTGCAGTTTGCTTTTATGCAAATGTCATACAACTATTTGAGCAGTTAGACTTTTTTTAGAATATATAATTGGTCCAATTCATTTAAAGAAATGCACTAGTTTAATCTTGTGAAATGTGCATGAGTAATAGGTGGGCTGATTCCATAACTTGCACAATAACGTCTAATGGAATCACTGCAGCCATACTACATATCCACACCCCGCTCTTTGTATGCAGGTGAACCTGTTTCTTATTTCATCTGGAGGAATATAATGGAGATTTGGCCCATTTCTGGCCGTTTGCTTTGTTTTCTGTTTTGAAACGTGTGTTGACGTTTTCCTTCTGTTTCTGCAGGTGTCCAGTGTGGAGGTGGTGCGGGCTTACATCGACAGGATCCAGGAAGTCAACCCTTTTGTGAACGCTGTAATAAAAGACAGGCAAGATATAACTATTCTTCTTTATCTGATTAGCTGGTTCTCAAATGTTACGGTTCAAAAAAACATTGTAAGTAAAAAAGGCTTTTTTTCACCCTTTTTCTGAACATTACAAAAGACCATTAAACAGTTATAGAGAGATGAACCATAAGATACATTTAGAATCAGAATAATAGAATTGTGCTTCTATATTTTGCCATTTTATCAATATTTACTTACTACTCATTGTGGGTTTTTGCAGCTAAATTATTATACATTTTATTCTGCAATTTTCGTTATACTTCTGTACAATATGTACTTGTCCTATTGATGATCCTAAATTAAACAGATTTGGGTCATTCACTCTGCGTCCAGGTTTGATGCTGCTCTCCTGGAGGCGAGCCAGGTGGACAAGCTGATCGAGGAGGAGACCGGGGGAGAGGAGGTGCTGGAGGACCGGCTGCCTCTACTGGGAGTCCCCCTCTCTGTCAAGGAGTCCTTCGCCCTGCAGGGTAACCTCCAGAACCCTCCTGATTACATACATCAATAACAAGAAGCTTTGATAGTTAAAGCACACAGTTTTGATTTAACGCTGCAGCTCAGCATTTGACCACCTGTCCGTCCTGCAGGCATGCCCTTTACCACCGGTCTGGTCTCCAGGAGAGGAGTGGTGGCCACTGTGGACGCTCCTCCTGTGGCCCTGCTGAAGAGAGCGGGGGCCATCCCATTGGGCGTCACCAACACCCCCGAGCTGTGCATGTGGTGCGAGACCCACAACCATCTGAGCGGCATCACCAACAACCCGTACGACCTGGAGAGGATAGTGGGAGGAAGCTCAGGTAGCAACTGCTGCTTGAACTTTTAACTGAGGGGGAGTTTTTACAAAGGACCTCTCTTTTAGACACATGTTTTTCAAGTCAAGAAGCATTCATATAAGAACGGATATCTTTCTGTTTGTCTTCATGGATAGCTCTGGCGTCACCTGATATGACACTACATTGCATACACTAACACAGAGGCTCTGACTTAGGCCAACAACAGTACGCAATTAATCATAGCTATCAAGTCTAAAAACAGATAATGATCGGAAAATATTCACGAATGAATCATGTGTGACAAACATTTGGGTCAGGAGAAAATATAAGTGTAAATGAAACTGTTGGAGCAAGGACTCGGAACACGAGGATAACCCTGGAGAGCTCAAACGGATGTCGGAGTTGTATCTCGATGCCTGAACGCTGACAATGGGGGTAGAGTGGGTAACAGGCCGATATTTCCTCAACAATAAGTTAGTGGTAAACACACACAAATATTTCATTCAACATGTCTCATTTTAAATGTACCCAGAAGTAAAACAATGACATTTTCTCTACATCTTCTGAAATATCAGAAAGTGGAAGTGAAAATGTAGGGGAATTTTCGACCACAAGGCAGTTGATTCAGCAGATGAACTTATCTCTCTCTGTTTCCGTCCCCTTTCCTCCCCTCTCAGGTGGGGAGGGCAGTATTCTGGGAGCAGCAGGTGCCGTCATCGGCGTGGGATCAGACATCGGCGGCAGCATCCGTATGCCGTGTTTCTTCAACGGGATATTTGGCCATAAAACCACTCCTGGTGAGAGAACACTGAATGTAAATTGAACCATCATGCAAAAAACAGTGCATATACATATTGGACACTGTGATGTGTTTCTGCAGGTGTCGTGTCCCCGGACAACCAGTACCCCCCCCCCACTGGCAGACATGCAGAGTACGTCAGCAGCGGACCCATGTGCCGCTACGCTGAAGACCTGCTGCCCATGCTCAAGATCATGGCGGGACCCAACGCTCACATGTAAGAGCTCAAAGTCTTATCTAACTCACATTCAAAGCAGGTGTTATTTAACAGCTTGTGTAAGCACATTCTGAGATGCAAATGTGGCCCGCTGCACATCCATACCGGAGTGTTGCCTTATAAAGCTGCTGTGGGAAAGTGTGTGTCACAAAATGTTTTCCAAAGAGTAAAAAGGAGGGGCACATTATGTCCCAAAACACCAGACAGAAAGATAAGTAACTAAGTATGACCCGAAGAAAAAAAAGAATACATCCGTGAACCTTGGAAAAAGTGTGACAGACAAAGCAGTCCATATCAATCCAATGAGTCTTTGTTACGAGTATCCATCACAACCGGTCTTCCTCAGGTAGATGTGAGTGTGCAAATATGCCATTTAGAACTGTAAATAATGCTGTATTCCTTTAAACCCTTATCCCTTAAGTGAATGCAAAGAGCTTGAACCACAGTCCAAAGTGCTTAACAGGGCCAACAGCTGACGGTGTGTAACGGCTCAACACTAATGTTTAACCTACAATACTTCTTTACATGTGTCCTCAGGTTGTCCTTAAACACGAAGGTGGAGCTAAAGAAGCTTCGGTTCTTCACCATCCCTCATGATGGCGGCTCTCCGATGACATTCCCCATCAGCAAAGACCTCCTGGAGATTCAGAGGAAGGTGCGTTGAATCTGTGCGCTGGAGAAACGGGGCTTATCGGGAGTTGTTTTTAGATTTAAAGATCGTCATGTGATGTTCTCCAGGTGGTGCAGCGTCTGGAGGCCGACCTCGGAGTGGAGGTGCAGGAAGTGAATTTCCCTGAGCTCCGCTACAGCTTCCAGATCTGGAACACATACATGGGGCTTCCTGACGAGAAGGGCAAGGTGGGTCGAGCAGAGTGCCCGCTGCACGCCTGTACAGAACAGTGTGCCTTAGGGAGAACATTTAATATAATATGAGTCTGAGTCACAGCACCTATTGTGGTCTGCTGTCAGGAAAGGGATCACTAATCCGTTTAACTGCCACAGCATCACTCACACACACACACACACACACACACACACACACACACACACACACACACACACACACACACACACACACACACACACACACACACACACACACACACACACACACACACACACACACACACACACACACACACACACACACACACACACACACACCTGCAGGGTCCTTTGTTAGTCTGATAAGTCATTATCATCCTGGTTTGACATATCTTACTATTTGTTTAAATAATTTTATTTGACAGTTTAAAAGGATAAACTATTTTCTTTCTCTTTTTTCTGCATTTCTCTGAAAGCTTTAGTTTGTGACTTCTTATTTAAAAACATTGGTTAGCTTTAAAATTCAATTAACTGTTAAAGAGTAAACCATGCGGGCCCTGATGTGTTGCAAAGCTGCTTAACCATTATAACAGAACAGCAGAACATTATTGTACGCCGGGTTGGAGGGTTAATAACTTCATTAGTTCCTGAATACTGAATACATGGCTCTGAAAGCAATCCGAATACAGTTACGTGTTCAGATTACTTTTAGAATACTTTCTTTTTCCATAACAGATGGGTATGTTTTGGTGAACAGGAGACACTTATTTTACTGTTTTTATCAAGAACTCAAACACAACATCTTGGTGTCATTCTGGAAAATAGTCCTTTAGTCCCGTCTAAAACCTTCCTTAGAATATTTTATGAATTGTAAGGTGTCCTTGGGTAATAACTTTAAAAACTTGTTCCAGTCACTTGCCCCATGCATTCAGCAGCAGCAGGCCATTCACTTTGATTTGTTCCCGTTATGAAATGTCACCATTTCAACAACAAAGAAATGCTACTTAAACGTTATCTTGCACATTTTATCTAACCATCTCCGTTTCTAACTTTCAATATATTTTAAACGGGGCCTCACAGACACGCTGCATCTCTCTCTCTCTCTCTCTCTCTCTCTCTCTCTCTCTGTATCTTTCTGTCAGATTACTCGTTTTTGTAATATAACGTGAGCAGTTACTTGATTTTTGTATTCTGATTACGTAACGCTGTATTCCGTCACAACCCAACCCTGTGTGTACGCTAGTATCAACGAGCCACTACATGTGAAAGAGGGGTATTACTGCAGTAAAGAAAAACCCTATGAGATTAAACAGATTATAGTGACACAATCACTTCTTTATTCTGCTTTACTTTTTCTATCTTTTTTTTTAACTCAAAGCAATATTTATATAATAATATTTATTATGCTCATTGTCAGGTTCATATTAGTATTTTGTGACATTTACATGCTTTAAGTACAAAAAGGTCTTTAGTTTTCTCATACCGCCTGCTCGATGTAATTAGTACTTTTTGTGTTTTTTCCCTGCCTCAGCCTCCTCAGGCGTTTTCAGAGCTGATGGGGGAACCAGGACGTCCCATATGGCCTCTGTGGGAGCTGCTGAAATGGATGGTGGGAAAATCAGAGCATACCATGGCTGCTATCGGTAAGAGGGGTACAAAAACATTGGTTATTATCATTTATTTTGTCTGGTATTAATCAGCATTAATCCGGTTTTTAGGCCTGGCCCTGATTGAGATGACGCACTCCAAACCGTCGCCCTTCATCCTCCAGCAGAAGGAGAAGCTGCAGGAGAAGGTGGACGAGCTGCTGGGCACTGATGGGGTCTTCCTGTACCCCACGCACCCCAGGGTGGCCCCCAAACACCACCACCCTCTCTTCAGACCCTTCGACTTCACCTACACAGGTCAGTCCTCGTCATACTTTTGACATTCCCGCCTCAAGTTCTAGTATTAAGTCATTTTAGTCAAGCATTTCTTAAGCATTGGTTAATAAAAAGGCTTATTTTTCTCCAGTCTGCAATGACATTAGTTTTTACTGTTACTGTTTTTGTGTTGACTCGAACAAGGCTGCCCTGATTATAAGGCAATTTTTCAAAAAATATGTTCTTGCAGATTAATAATAAGAAATGACACAAAAGCCCAACATAATATAACTGTTGGGAACTCAATTGGGACATTGTCAACATCTCTACAATTCAGAGACTATTATAATAATGGCTTCTAAATCCATCAGAAAGCTTGACAAACACAAAACTTCCCATTTGGGTTCCAGGATAAGTGCCGTCCTCCTGTAAAGTTTGCTGCTATGGACAGTACAGCACTAATGTATATTTCTTAGTGACTGTTTTATGTATATTGATTGTTGTGCTTGTATTTATGTCTTTATGTGTGAATATGTATAAATGTGTCTGTTGATTGTGTGTATACATATTTCTATATATATTTGTATTTTGTATTCGGGATTGTGGGAAACAGTTTTTCGATCTCTCCGTCTACACACAAACTGAAAGATTGACAATAAAGTTGACTTTGAAGTTGTGAAAGAAAAACATTAATCTTTCTTATCTCCCCCCCCCCCCTGCCTGCAGCTATAATCAACATCCTGGGTCTGCCGGTCACTCAGTGCCCCCTGGGTCTGAACAAGGAGGGTCTTCCCCTGGGGCTGCAGGTGGTCGCTGGAAAGCTGCAGGACCACCTGACCCTCGAGGTGGCTCTCTTCCTGGAGAAAACGTTCGGAGGCTGGAGGGACCCTGGGGCCAAATAAAAGCACACACACACACACACACACACACACACACACACACACACACACACACACACACACACACACACACACACACACACACACACACACACACACACACACACACACACACACACACACACACACACACACACACACACACACACACACACACACACACAAAACCAAATCTCCAGACTGAAGATTGTGGGACTTATCTGCCTGCCAAAGGGGTACAATCAGATCACTGGATGTTGAAGTGATGAGATCTTTTGCACTACTGAGTTGTACCAATAAATGTCAGTCATACTTTTATAATTTACTCAGTTCAAATCATGAGCACAAGCTTTAAAAAAGATAGATTTTCACGTGTGTGAGTGTTCATATCAACACACAAAACAAGGCTCTTTGCTGTTGGTGAATGGGTCTCCAATATGTTTAACAACAATGCAGTGTAGATACCTACCTCTTATAGAACATGAACAGTTCATTTTTCCAAGTTTTGTTTTTTGTCTGCAGTTACACATACAAAGCGAACATTCAAGGCTTAATTCTACATTTTGGATCAATAGAAAACAACCTTTCTTAGGAGGTGAGATTATGACCAGGAATACTTCAATTGCAAAAAAACAGCATTGTCACCGTTATAATTGTCTATGCATTAGAGTTGTCATGACGTTTTCCATCATAGTCATGGAAAAAGTGATAATAGACTAATTGACCACAACCATGCTCTCACACCTGTGTAGATGTAGAGATAAATAAAACCTGGTTTATGCTGCACCTCATTTGTTTCTTTTAATAAAAAACGGAATATTTGTTCTTATTTATAACTTCAGCAAAAATATTTGTGGTTCTTTTCCCTCACTCAAAACAAAAAACAAATGAAATTCCCAATTGCTATTTTTCACTGCTTGCTAAACAGTAAAGAACAACATTTTTCTTAACTTAAAGTGGACCCATCATGCTATATTTGAATAAGATAGTGTTGGACCATACCTATATAAGGGATATTTATACTTTTCATTTGTCAAAATACCAAACAGATGATGCATTTTATCCATTCCTCATTTCGCTCAATTTAACACTGCCTTTCATGCTCGGATTCAGTGAGAACAGCACCATCTGGTGGCCTGAAATATGTACTACAGCGTCTCCAGCGCTTTCGAACGGCAATGTCCGTGGCTGTCTCCTCCTGATTGGTGGAGTTGGCGCAATAGCCGTAGCGAAACTTCTGTGACGACATAAAAGTGTTCAAATCGGGATCAGTCTGTATCAGATCCGTTGCAGCCCCTTTTTTAGAGATTTGGGTATGGAGGAAAATAGAGAGGGTTGTGTTTTCTGACACTTGGTGAGTTGCCTGGAACACCGGGGATACATATTCATGTATAAAAGACGTACAAAATTGCATTTTGTATGATAGGTCACCTTTAAATGAATAAGCTGTCTTTTCAGGTCACTTACTTATTCACTTATTTTTGGCTGAGTTACATGACAACTTGATGTGTGTAAAAATAGCCCTACATTCAGCAGAGGATTAACATAGTTTAGTTTAGCACCTAAGACTGTAACTATGGGTAACAGTTAGAACTGGACTCGGTCCAAAGGTAACACATACCACCTACCTGCACTTCTAATGGCTCACTCATTTACAGCATATATATTGCTTGTTTAATCTTTACAAGAACTGAAGTGGATAAATGTCAGGCTGTGGTTTCACCCGGGGCCCTGTTGGACTATTTCTTGGCAGAGAAATTCCTTCAAGCCATACCTGGTAGAAAAAATACTGGAATACCAATTTAAAGGGGTCCCATTATGCACATTTTCAGGTTCATATTTGTATTTAGCTACTAATCCAGGGTATGGCAAGGAATCCTGAAGTCAAATGTAATTTAAGACCTTTTTTAAGACCCTTTCCATACATTTTAAGACCTCATCGCCACTTTTCAACCGGTTACATTGGCGGCACACTTTACCTCACATTTACTAAGTATTGATTGTCCTTCCTCCTTATCTTCCAACCATTTGGACGTAACCTTGCATTTCCCCATAACGATGTTGTTTAACAACCGGCGTAAACGGACCTTCGCGCGCTATCAAGCAGTGAGCGTGCGATGTCCTGTTCAGATGACCTCAAACCCAACGGGATGCCATAAATAAACTACACACCTACGCAATGATTACATTCAGGCAGACTGTAGAATACAACCTCTTTGGACAATTTATATACTTATTGAAAACAAGCTACAAAATGTAATGCCTTGGAAAATGCCGCTTAATACTTTTTAATAGCCTTCATTTTGGCTAAATTGATTTATCAACTTTTAATACTTTTTAAGACCCCGCGGACACCCTGTAATCAGAGCAAATTACCTCTGCTCTGGTTAGCTGCCCTCTGTTGTGATTGCCTAACCACTTAGAGATGTCCCGCCCCTTAGCCTATCATATTAGAGCACTAGCTTAATATGTTATCTTAAGGATGTCACCATGATTTACAGCTGAACATCTGGGATCTCTGACTTCATTAACACAAAGGAATACATTTTTTTTTTTAAACTCCCGAATATGTTCATCAGCCTGTCATCATATCATGTATAATAGTAGGGAAAGCCAAGCTGAAGCACCAACAGGAAAACCCGGGGACATTCCCTAAAACGTGAGGAAGAAGGATGAGAAACGCCCCCTGGAGTCTGTTGTCACTTTATTTTCTTCCCTTCTTCGGAAAAAGGAGGAAAAACCGAAGAAAACATCAACCGGAAGGCTCCGAACAGAACTTGACAGCATTGAGAAATCTTTTGTGTTTACGGTCACCTCTACGACGACTTCTCGTTATTGTTCTCTTATTTTTTTTGTCAAACTATGATTCAGTTCTGAAGTTCAGTTTTTTCATACAGACAGCTCGTATTTTCTCCTCTCCTCGACACTTGACATGCCTGTACCTCGGAGTACAAATGTTGAAAAGGTGCCTGTTGTAAGAATCACTCCTCTGCTCCAACTCGTATAACTCTCACCCCTCCTGAGCATCATTCAGGAATCGGACATAAAAACTGAAACAATAAAAAGGCTAAGGGTAACAACCGAACAAAAAGTACAGAAATATTCTTCAGTCCTGCATTTTGGCGGTGCAGGAAAGGGAGGACCCGTCTCTCCTCGACGCACGAGTGCTGGATTTGGCCCAAATGTGTATGCAAATACTTGTAAGTATGTAAACATGTTTGTTTTTTTATTGAAGAGGAGGATAAGAAATGTGGGATGTGTGACTTTGAGGCCTTGAAGCTCCTCAGGAGGTGTTGGTGATGGGTTTGTATTTCTTGAGACGGGTCCACTGTCCTGTGGAGTAGTTCATTTCGAAGACTGTGTCCACCAGCATGGTGGTGCTGCCGGTGCCGTCCGCCTTGGGGAGAACCTCCGTGTGTTCGCTCAGCTTGATCTGGATGATGTCCCCCTGCTCCGGGCACGGGTTCTCTGCAGG
This sequence comes from Notothenia rossii, assembly GCF_949606895.1. Lineage (NCBI taxonomy): Eukaryota > Metazoa > Chordata > Actinopteri > Perciformes > Nototheniidae > Notothenia > Notothenia rossii. Next base: position 35,207,594 of record NC_136901.1, on the reverse strand, counting down.
ACGGCAGGAGGAAGCAGAGGGTTATCAAAGGTTCTAACAGGTTGGTTTGTTGCGTTAAGAAACTACCCGGGATACTTCCTGTAACTTCCTGCATTTATGCCACTGGTTTTATTTCAATTGAACAAGATCCTGACATCGAATACGACCTCTGACTCATCTCCCAACTTAACCTAATAGAAATGTGTCCTAGCTTAGTAGTTATTTAGGAAACGTTGCAGAGTCACTGTCCTCCTCATTAAGGTAAGAAGCTTTGACCTTATGCAGATGTGTGGTTGACCCCTTTGCCAGGCATTTTTATCAGTCACTGAATAAAGAACAGGCATAAATATAAGAACCGTTTGTAATTGATTTCTCCTGTACCTCTGGATCCTGCCATGAAGCCCAGGATGAGGGCCTTCTCCGGTCTGGTGACCTTGTTGGCCGTCTTGAACATCTCCTGGGCGGCGTACATCTGGTCTCTCTGAGGAGCAGGAACAGCAGAAGGGAATTAAAAATCCATACCTTACAATTAAACTATTATTGTGTCTTTGAACCACTAAGCAACCTCCACCTTACCGTGAGGGACAGATTCTTTTTGGGCTGGGGCTGTGGTGGCGTGGGGGTGGGTGTGGGTGTCTGAGGGGTGCTGGGGGGGTGGGTGGGGGTCTCTGGCTGGCTGGCGGTGGCGGCTGCTGGGGGTCCGTTGCTGGCGGGGGTGGAGACGGGCGTGCTTGGAGACGTGGGGGTCGCGGGGTTGGTCGTGTTGCTGGCGTTGTACATGGGCGTCCTCTGTTTGTACTGGCCCGGTAGTGTTGCCGTGGCGCCTGCGCCCGCTGTTGCCGACTCCTCTGGTTGGCGTGCCGACTGCAGCGTGTCCCGCCCCGACCCACCGGCGTTTGCTTCAGAGGGGGGTGGAGAAGAAGAGACATTGTGAGATTGACATGATGCAAACACCTGAGCTCTGCTAAGCGCCCCGATAAACATTCCTGTTTGTCATCTTGCAATATACAGATTTATATAAATAGTTATCCACGCAATAAAGCATATTTAAGTTTGTCTCAATTTACATTATTTTGTTTCATATTCTGTTCTTGTACATATCATATGTGACCTGCTCTATCGAAATCAGTCACATTGACCCGAAGACACATTTTGAGTTGTATCCACTGTTGGAAAGAGCTTTATAATCATATCAGGATTGTTGTTGAACTCAAAATATGTCATATTATATAATGACTATCACCGAGTCATCATTTTGAGAAAAGTTTCCTCTTCTCTGGAATCCATCGGTCTGATTGATTATTAGCGGCTACTAAATGATCAAAGTAGTACGGAGGAAACATATTTTCGTTTGGATTACTGGCCTGGGGGAAGCTCGCGAGCGTGTTTGTGTGTGTTTGTTTCCCGGGGAAAACCCTCAGGAGAAACACCGGCTGTTGTTATGCCTGCTGTGACGTTACGCTACTCCGTTCTCCGCTTGTAATTATGCCGTTACAAGCTTCAAAGTTGTATTTATCATCTGAATTTGCAGAAACAAGTTTAATATTCTGAAAGCCAAGACTTTGTTTAATTGAAATCAGATAAAAAACAAACTGTAACGGACCCTGCCGTGTTATCTATGATTACTATACGCTTACATTCATAATTTCAGCCGGAGGGAGGGGGGCGGCGCTAAGGAACAGCAGAGTGGCCAGTGAGAGCTGTCATCTTCCCTTTACGAGCTTCAAACATGTATTTATCGTGTGGTTTTGGAAATAAAAGTTTCATATTCTGAAAGCCAAGACTTTGTTTATTTAAAATCAAACAAAACACCAGAACCCCGAAAAACTTTTTTTTTACGCAAATCCACGTTTATTTTGAAATGAGCCGTTGATTTCGATAGAGCGGGTCACATATTCTATTTACATGTATATAGACTTTTTGCATCACTTTCTATTTTGTATTTTATTATATATGTTGCATTGTTGGAGGAGCTCAGGTCAGAAGATTTTCATTGCCATTTCTACACTGTAGCTGCTTTGTGCATGTGACGATAACACCTTTGAATCTTGAAAGGCCCTCCTGCTGCCTGTAGGGAGGTTTTTTTCTGTGAGAATATAAAAGCACTTTTCAATACAGTTCTCTGTGTTTGTCTAACCTGGCTGTGCCTCGGAGCTGGGGATGTAAGAGGAGGAGGGGACCATGCTGGGTGTGGCCGGCAGGTAGCTGGTCGACGGCAGGGGATTCTCGGTCAACGCCCCCAGTTTCTGTCAAACAAAACGGTATTAGTTACGAGGGTCAGAGAAAAACTGAGTGATTCAGACAGGCGGTCATTTGAGACGAGGTTTAAATGCTGTGGAGTAGAGTACCTGTGCAGACACCAGGCCTGCAGCGTAGTCTGGCGTGGTGTTCTCCACCACCGCTGCTGCTGCCGCTTCTTCTTTGGCTGCTTTCTCTCCCGCCTCCGTTTCTAAAGCAGAAGATACCAACTCATGAACTCATGGTGCAGTTTTAAAATGTGGGCTGGTAGAAGACTGGGTATATAGTTACCCAAAGTCTTTCTTCTCCTCTTAGCTTCTCTTCCAGCGCCGACCATATCCAGCTCGGAAATATCTAAGAGCTAGAAAAGGGGGAAAAAGTCAAAAATGATAAAAACATTTATTCAATAGAACTGGACCACAATAAAACGACTCAGACTTGACTTTGATCTAGGAGGGTTTTCTGGAATCTGACATTACCTTGACCCCTCTCTCCTTGCGCAGAGGCGTCCGTGCCGGGGCGATAGGCGTGCGGTTACTGGGCGGGCTGAACATACTGGGGGCCGTGGGACTGCGGAACGGGGCCTTGTTGGGAATCCCCTTGAGAGGAGCTGAGAGGAACAAATGTATCAGCAACAAGAGTCTGAATAAAAATGTTCTTGGCTACATATGTCAAAATGATTGCTATGATGGTACTTTGTTTTTTAGAAGCACTGAATGAGCTTCCATTGATATTCAACTCACTGGTTGTGTCGATCTTTTTGACCAGTCCTCTCCCTTTGGCGTGAAAAGGCACTCCGGCTGTCTTTTTCAGCTGCTGCGCTGTCTCTATGGCTAGAAGGGAAAAGACAGTAATGTACTGTGAACAAATAATCAACAAAGTACACACGCTGATCTCATAAACAATGCCTAACAAGTAGAAATATGCCAATATCAAGCCAAAGGAAACAAATGACACTGATTCTTTCAAATACTGCAGAGAAATGTATTCGTTGAAGGTTAACTTACATTTCTGCAGCAGCTCCGCTCTGAGTGTCGCACTCTTGGGTTTCCTCTTCAGCTGGAAATGTTTGACGGGGGGTGTGAGGGGTCCCACCAGAGTGGTTAACGCACTTTTGTTCAGGTACTGGCACTCCAGAGGAAGCATGTTCGACGCCTCGCACTCGCCCACTGGGGGGGGACAGAAGCCGAGGGGAAGAGATTAACCAGCAGATTTACAGAAGGACAGATGGAGGATCTAGCACTCACTTCACAACCTCACTTGCCCATGTTTAGCAGATGAAACATGTTAGCAAACAAGCTTGCAAAATATCACTAAACATTAGAATCCATATGCCAATGTTGGCCAGATGGAATAAAAAGGTGTATGTACACTCTATAAAGGATAAAAGCAACACTTTATTAAGGGTTTGTATCGTTAATGAAAACCTTTTGAAGGCCTCATGCATAAAGATGTTAGCTTTTACCAAAAAAGTATCGTAAATACTACAAAAAAAAAATTCATAACATGCAATTTCAAAACAATGACATATGCTCACTATTCCCACATACACCAAACGTTATGAGCATATTCACATGGGAGATATTGAACCCCTCAAGCTATTCATAAAGTATCAAATGACAGGGCTCTGAGTCTGACTGAGAACAAATAAAAGTGTTTAGTAGATTTTAATACCCTCTTATTTTCTAGACTGTCAGAACATTTTGTATTAACCATAAGTTCATACTCTGCTGTAATTACACTCTTTGTTCCAGAGCAGCGGGCTGAGTAACACAACATTAGTATTACAATGCTGGTGTATTTTGAACCCATAGATTCTCTCAATGTGGGTCCACCACACAACTAAATACACAGTCACACGCTGCCTACCTTTCTCCCTCAGCTCTCCGAGGATATCCTGCACATTTGGATTCTGCTCCTCCAGGTCCAGGTTGAGAGAGCCGGTCTCTGGGAAGGACTTGAGGATGTCTGCGACCATCAGCACCCAGGGCTCCGAATCCACCGTCGCCAGCTGGATGATCTCTGACAGGGCCTCCTTCATCTAGAGAGAGGAAGACGGGGTTAGTAATAATAATAATAATACATTTAATTTATACACGCTTTTTCAGGTGTACTTTACAGAGGAGATAAAAAGGAAATCAAATAATTCACACATAAGTCTGAGTCTTAACACACTTTCTGATCAAGTACTTTACTTCAGTATAATGATGGGATACTTTTCTTGAGTATTTCCATTTACGGCTACTTTGTACTTCTACTCTACTACAATCCAGAGGAAAATATTGCACTTTCACTCCACAAAATGAGTTACTCAGACTATAAGTGAAACCAAACACAACCCTACCTGAGGAGTTCATGATAAAAGGAGGACTTGACGTTATTCTTGTTTATTTGCAGTTTAATGTCTTGAGCTTTCAGTCATGTAAAACCCAAAGTACTTTCTTTAAGTCTTTTGACCAATGGCAAAAAATCTAAAATGCATTACATTCACAAGAACAAATTAATAAGCTGAAGGCGGTCTTTCTCGTTTCTGCTGATCAACTGTTCCTTCCTATCCTGTTGCTGTGTCATTTCAGTGAAGCTGCAGATCTCTAAGAGGTCAAATGGCTTCCATGTAATCGCCGATTGATCACCAAGATTTGTATCTGCAGCTTGTGACAAAATGATGCAACAGGATTTGCGAAGCATCTGTCAACTATTATTATTTACATGCAGCTTGTTTACATTTACATTGATGACATGTTGGCAACAGTAAAGATCAGAGCGACCTACAGTATTTAAAATAAAGACAACACCATCGACTACAATGAAGGCAGACATCTGGCAGCAATCAAATCATGTCAAATCATTTGAGTTACAAGCAGCATTAGTTACACTTCATCTGATTTCCTTGTGTGAAGTACACGAGAGCCACCTACTGACTTCACAAGAATAACATTCCTAAACTCTTCATCGCTTGGCAATGTTTGCAGATGAGCAACTTTACCGAATATTATATTGAAAGCAAAACAAAACAGAAACTAGGGCTGACTTATGGGGGTAAAGTAGCTCACTAAAGTTGTGTACATACATATAAGTCTGAGTTTTAACACACTTTCTGAATATGCATTATTAAATAAGGAAATTGGCTTCACTTTTAACAGCGGTGATAAACAAATGAATCCATCAAAAATAATAATCCAGTCATTTAATATATGATTTTGCATAATAAGTACTTTTAATTTTGGTACTTTAAGTTTATTTCGTTGCCAATTTATTCCTACACTGTGGTACTTCTACTTCACTTAAGTACAAAATCTGAGTATTCTTACAGTTTGCAGAAGAAGTGAATTGTGTCTGTCTGTAACCCACTTTCTGAATATGCATGACAAAGATGACGGGTGTCTAACGTTGAGGCAGCTTATCAAGTGATGAGTGGGACTAGATCCTGGGACCGCCTCCAGCTCGGCCACTCTGCTCTCTTGTGCCCATCCCACCATAATGTCTGAACGAGGACAGCTAGGCTAATGTTTCCCGGTGTCGCTGCTCAACCACTGCAGAAAAAACGCGATTATATAGTCAAGTCGGTCGTTTAGCTAGTTAACGAACTTACGCGTAGACGTCTTTCTCAAGAACGAATGTAAATCGGCCCGGGCGCAGGAATATCATGTTCTAGTTGTTTTACGTTAGTTCGCTAACTATATTAACCGTTGCAAATAATCAGTTAGAGATAGCAAGCTAATGCTAACTAAATAGGTGATTAAGCATGTTTAGACGTTTCACCTGTAGTTAAACACCAACAGAACAAGTAATGCTTCGATTTAGAACTACTAGTCTTACATTGAGCTGACTACTTAGCTGTGTTTTTAAGTTAAAAGCCTACTTTACCTGTCAGGCTAACAGAAAGCTACCGAAAAGCGACCCACCTCGTCCACGGTCCGCCGGGGGAGATGCAGCATCCCGAGCAGCAGTTTCAGCTTCACCGGCGGCGACAAACTCGAAAAGCACAACCGTATGTTGTCAATTACTGACAGGGTGAGGAGAGAAGCGATGCTCGGAGGCGTCCAAAGCTCGTCCGTGGATCCCAATTTGTTGTGAAGCCACAGGCCGGTGTCGCTGTCCTTCATCGACGCCATCTTGGAAAAAGAAGTGTTTTGAGTTCGGGCATTTTAACGGGCCACCTAAGAAAACAGTCAGGACCCCGCCCACACCGGGCTCTTTTGACAACATTGAATCACAACAAAATAAATAAAAACTGGAAAATACTTTACATACTGTGGTCTTATCTGATATATGAATGTAATTGCTCTGTTTGAAACGTTCAACTGTATTTATTCAGTTCGCGCCAAAATACTAAAGGAAAAAAACATTTAGTTTAATTTTGTGTATTTCAGTGCAATTCTTGTATGTTTCAAAGCATTACTTCAAAAAACATTTTTAAAGTAAGTTCACTAATGCAATGCACTTTTTTATAATATATTATAATGATAAAAAAGCCCCCTTAACTCAGGTGAAAGTAGAAATGTTGCATTTAATAAGTATTACGTAGATTGGCTTGAGTGTATCTATATATTAATATTATTACAAATGAAGTTTCTAAGCAACAATGTGACAGCTGATTGAGCTAGAGCACATGTTTACAGCTTGATACTTAGGACACTTTAAAACATAAACATATCCCACTTATTTGTGATGTTTACTCTCTTTTAAAACATACCACGTTTTTGATCTGAAAAATAAGAAGTAACGAGAAATGTTGTATAAATGTAGTGAAGTATAGTTTAATATTTTCCTATGGTCTGTTTAGGAGTTGCAGAAAACGAGAACAAGACAAGTAAAGTACTTCAAAATCATATGTAAGTACTTTGTTTATTGTACCATTAACTATGACTCATGCATAAATAAAACAATGTATGGCAGATCAAATACATCTCTACAGTTAGTTTATTAATTCTAAGTTTTTCTAGGCTTTTATTTTGAATATTTTCACCGGAAGACTTGATTCTGGTCCCCAAAGCAAATAGAGGCACACGCATGCGCACTCCCGTACTCCACATAAAACAACCCTAGGTAGGCATCTTGCGTTGATTCTGCAAATATCATCGACTGATTCACGGTAGGATAACACGTCATTTGTTAAATAAGCAGTGATTATACTCTGTGTATTCATACTTTTAAATACATACACATATTAATGGATGAAAACGGGACTATTTTCCAAACAAAGCCAATCAGATGCTGTTATTTCATTGATTGACGGCCGTGTGGAACATTTTCTGTTGTATTTTACCAAACACCTGGGCAATTTTATTTCTAGCTCCAAAAGGTAATTGATCAGCACCATGACGTCCAGTGGATATCTGCAGGCAGCGGTGCTCCTTCTGGCGGTGCAGCTCATCTGTCTCGGTGCAGCTGATGCGGATCATGAAACTGGGACTGTCATCCCTGCTGAAAGTAGGTGGATTTAATATAAATATGGATTTTTCTCCATGTTCAGTGCAGGTTTATACATATAGGCGTGGTGGAAACCTGCCACTGTGGTGTTGTCATAGGTCCCCACACAGGTGTCATGGTGGGAATTGTAGGTCATCCTAATTGCCTATATGTGACAACAATAAAATGGGCCCTGCACTGTTACTTCAAGACCCAAATGTCATAGAAATGTAAAGGCAAATACCTACGATTTTTTTCCTTTGCGGGCACCATTTATGATAACAATGGTTAACTTTTGGGTCTGTAAAATATCAGAAAATATTGAATATTGGACAACCCAATTTTCTCAGAGGCCAATTCACATCTTTAAATGAAATGTTCAGATTTTATATGATATAAAACAGAGAAAACTCCCATTCTGAGAGGTGTAAAAGTTTAATTTTTTGCAACTAAAAGTACCTCAAGGATTATTCGGTAATTTGGTAGTGGTATATATATTTTCTAATCAGTGTCGACTTTTTTTTGCAGTTCTAGATGTAAGCAAAGCTCAGGTAAATATGTCTGTGTAACTAACTGACACGTTTCTGAAAAATTTCCCTTTTATTTGCAGGTCGCCCATGTGTGGACTGTCATGCATTTGAGTTTATGCAGAGGGCCCTGCAAGATCTAAAGAAGACTGCGTTCAACCTCGATGCCAGGGTAGGAGAAGAAATACTTTAAATATTTTTATTTGAGAAACTGTTAAATGCTCATGTACTCAATACTCTATTATTATGCTGGATGATGGCTTAATATTGCAGGTTAATTGAAATGCTGTCATTTAACATACATTATAATGTAAAGTTATTTGGTAGAATTCACAATAAAGTCAGCTTCTTTAGGTGAAGTATTTAAGTAATATAAATCTTCATTTTTATACATTAAATGAACTAGAAATAACTGAATTAAAGGTACATTGGTTATTATGCTGTTAGTACACACAAGAAAAGTTCCTTATAATGCATTAACGTAATAATTATAATAACAATATCACATTCATTGATTATCACCAGACCCTTAGTACGTTTGGCAGAAAAACATAATTTATTGTCAAACATTCAGATACTGTTTGACTGAAATGTAAAATAATATTTCCCAATTCAAAATTGAACCTATACAAATAATAAATAATGATGTTTTTATTTACTCCAGAGAGCACTGTATTTTACTGCTTTAATTGATAATGAGTTCATGCATCTTGTAAGAAAATTATGTTTCAATAAAAAAGGCTATATAAAGTTCTATTTTTTTCCCCAGAATGCAGCATTGACTAGCGTCTGCACTGTCCTCACAAGCTGAATATAACCCAAAAAACACAAAAATAGCACAGCAGCATGTATGTTGCTGGAGATGCCGAATCTAGGAGAAAAAGCCTTAAGTTAACCTTTTAATGGAACAAGAGTTTCTCCCATGTGGATGTGAGCATATGGACAGTAACGGCCCGTCCACACAGCAGCGTTAAAAAAATCTTGGAGGTGGGCGTGTCTGAAAGCTTGGGGATTTTTTTGCAAGCAACGCGACCAACAACCAATCACATGAATCTCCCGCCCACGACATACAAAGCAAAAAACCCCGGGGATTTTACGCGAGCAATATATATATATATATAAACTCCCAAACAGGCGAAAACCGACCAGTTTCACCCACTGTCTCTGCCACCTCCCTCCATGCCTGGTTCCTCCGGTTTGTATCCGGAGGTTTGTATAAATAGTTACTGGTCGTAAAGAACCGGGTGATTTGCTACCGTAATTTCTCGTTTGGAATATGAGGAAATGAACTGCGGTATGTCTCTCCCAGCTTACATGTGGTTTGATTGGCTAGCGCTTGTACTGTCAGATTTGCATAAACGGGATTTGATTGGCTAACGCTTCCACCTCAGCTTAAAAAGTTTAACATTGCTCAACTTTTGAATCCTGGAAATCTTCGCTTTGCTTCCCCACAATACAGTTCGGCGAAAAGCGAGGCAAAGTGACGTCACCCCATTCAAAGTGAATGGGCAGAAGCGTTGGAAGATTGTTTTAGCGCTGCTGTGTAGACGGGCCGTAAGAGGACATTGGACTTTCAGTTAATTAAAGGTCACCTATCATGCAAAATCCACTTTTTCATGTCTTGTATACAAAAACATGTGTCCCCTCTGTGTAAAGAGATTCCGAAAGTTTCAGGAAAAAAGATTCTCTCACTTTTTGTCCTGATCCATTTATATAAAAGCCTGTCTGAAAATGAGCCGATCAGATTTTGGCAACTTTATGATGTCATAAAGATTTTTTGGCTTGTGTAACCATTAGCCAAAAGAGTGGTGCAGTGACGAGTCGTAAAACCCGGAAGTGAGTTAGCATTTTACCACTTCCTGTTCCCTCATCTCAGAGTCAATGGGATTTCTCCATAGGATTTTGGAAAATATCTGGAAATAAGGTCTGTGGTTGACACACATTTAAGAGATGGATCACGTTTTGTTCTACGACATTAAATACATCAGCAGTGACCCCACTGGGGATTTTTGAAGAGTTTTCGTGTCTGAAAAAACGATGGTTGTTAACAAGTGGCTGAATAGGACTACAGAAGTTGTTGAGGACGTTGTACGTCATTACGTCGAACACGTAGACACTCCTCTAAGTTTTTTTGCCCCTGTTCTGCTTGAAAGCAAGTACCTACCTCCTGCAAACTGTTCAAACAAACGCTTCAACTTTTACAATTTTGAATCTTTATTTTTGAATATGTATCTTAAGTTGGCGTGACGGTGAAGTCGTGCTACTGTACTCAACTGTAGTTAGTTTATAGCATAACGTTAGCATTTTGCTTCTGGCGATTAGATTTGTGATTAGAAAATTATAAAAGTAGGGTAGACATGTGGAGATTATCCGGCTGAACAAAACATGCATATCAAACAGCTTTGTTTTCCACAGAACTTATTTCGAGCTATTTTCCAAAATCCTATAGAAATACGTCATCCCTGCACCACTCTATAACCAACCAAGGTAACCCCCCCACCTTATCACCTGAATCTTCTCCTAGAGCACCAATAGGCGCTTTCACACCGGAGTACTTTTCCCGTTTAGTTCAGATAGTTCCTGGGACACCAAAAACAGAACTGAGTTCAGAGAACTTTTACCCCCTTTTTAGTGCCTGCTAGAGAGGCGGTACTTTCCTGGGGAGAAAAAAGTTCCAATTTCTGATTGGCTGGGCGATTTGCAAACCACGCCCCGTAAAATTCGGAAACGTTTTTTGAAGCCGCCATTGTATTTGCTGGCATTAGCATTATTAGCGTTAGCCCCGCGCACCAACGAAGAGAGAATAACTTATGGCAACCAAAAAAAAAACATGGGAGCGGTGGAGTGATGAGGAGGTGTCGGCGTTCTGGCGATTTACTCGCAAGTAACTCCAGGGACTTCCGGCCGAGGACTTCGGGTGTCAGTGTACGCCGTGAACTTGTTTGTGGCCTGCCAGTAAAGCCAAAGCAGAAGGAGAAGAAGTGATGTCAGCAGCTTCATTTGCGTAATCTTCCCTCAGGGAACTTATTCCAGTGTGAACGCGATCTGCTCTTAGTTCCATGGGGGTACTAAGTGCTGGGAACTAAGTGCTGGCAACTAAGTACGGCAAAGTACTTGGTGTGAACGCGGCTAATGTGTTCTTTTTAACCAAATATCTCTCAGAGGGGCGGGGCTCCTTATTTTCATCTAAAGTAACAGACAGAGAATCAGCACTTTTGAAACGGGGCTGAAACAGAGGGGATTATGGGCTGCTACAATGATCTGTTTGGTGTTTCAGCCAAACACTTCAGAGACATGTTTTGTATATATCTGAGACCTTTAATTTATTGATGAAAAACAGTATGATAGGGGACCTTTAAGCAAACTGTAAAAGTGAGGAGGACAGAAATAGGACTAATGACACCCTCAGACTTAACTGATGTTTACATGTTTGTTGTTGTTTGTTGCAGACAGAGACGCTGGTGCTGCGGGCGGAGAGGAGGGCTCTGTGTGACTGCATGCCCGTCAACTCTCTGCGCTGAAGACCCCCCCCCCCCCCCCCCCTCCACACACTGACACCCACCCTGTTCTAAACCTCTAAACTCATGTACAGCGACCTTCATGTTAACTTATTCACGCAATAGGCACTTTATTTTCCTTTTCTCTCATGTTGTTGTTTTGGCTTATTGGGGACGACTTTTATACCACTGAGGTTTTACATTGTGAAACACGCCTGTGAATTTAGTTTGTCTTCATCGTCACGGGATCTAGGTCAGTTTCTCATCTATGAAGCATAAACTATCTTTTGTACTTTTTAGTATTTGACTGTATGTAGATACAGTAGAATGCATCGATAAACTTAACTCGTTGAATGTGTTGTTTGAGATTTCATGTTTACGATGATTATACACATCAAACTGTAGCATCACGTGGAATTTATTTATTAACGGCTCAAAATACTTCAATAAAACATAAAAAAATCGCTTATTATGAATCGGTAACATTTAAATGATTTGCAGCCTTTTGCAAACAAAGGTTGGGTAACTAAAAAAGTAATATATCTTTTGGAACAAAAAATGAAGATTTATTTGTAACGACATCAGAACAAATAATTTTTTATCAGAAGTTCGAACTAATTTTTTTGAATTTTTCTTTAGGTGGAGAAAGCGTATTTGTAAGTCTTGATTTAGCACAGCACTGTAGCATGAATTTACAGCACTTTTTGTTAAACTGCTGTTATTGTAGATTGTATGTATAGATTCTGTATATGTACACGGGTTTTCTCTGCCTGACAGAGGTGTATGCAAGAAATAGTGACGAACGATATAGTATCATAAAATGCAATATCGGCGGGGGAAGGGAGGACGGATAGAGATAGAAATAATATTTGTCTTATGGTTGCTTGTTCATGAACAGTGTACTTTGTTAACATTGTGTCACAAGAGTAAGACGCCACATTTATTGTCTTAATGTTGTACCTATCAATAAAAAACAATGAATTACCTTTATTTGTTTTGGTCTCTGTTAGGTGACCTATGTGTAACAATTGTGTAAAGAGTATTTCCACTTCTATAATTGGCTTTAACAATTATTTTGTCTTGATTTATCCATTAATTGTTTGTGTTAAAAATTCTCCAATACCTGGAAAAATGAAGTTTACTGTCACAGAACCCTAATAGCGTTTGAGTATAAAGTTATAGGTTCTTTGCATATTTGCTTAAAAAAAACATGGTAAACTCCTTTAATAATGGCTCTACTTTATTTTTCTCAATGTTATCAATGACAACACTATGCCTTATATAAATGGTTATGATTTTTAATTAAAAAAGTAGGTCATTTTGTGTTTCTCTACTGCTTAAAGTTTAAAGGAAAGCATCGGAAACAATTCTGGAAAAACGCAATCATTTATGTCAATTTTTAAGCAAAAACTATTTTTTACTATTTCACTCTAAATAATTCATTAATTTATAAAAATGTCCAGGAAAAAAAGATATCTTAGAGTCAGAAAACTATGCAAGTCTTGTTTAAATATCTTATGATCATCTTTTTCAATTTTGAGCAACACCTTGATTCATAGCAGCACTTCCCCTCTGTTCTCTAGGGAGATGCAATGTATGCGTGTGTGTGGCCTAGTATTACTATCTTTGTGGGGACCTAAATCTGTTTACAGTGTCACGTGTGGGGACTCGCCTCCCTTATGGGGACATAATGGAGGTCCCCATAAGGGGAATCATTAATCTTTCTGTGAAGAGTTAGTTAGGGTTAGGCATGTGTTGGTTATGGTTAAGGTTAGGGTAAGTCTCCAGGAAATGCATGTAAGTCAATGTAATGTCCCCTGAAGTGATGTATACATGGTATGTGTGCGTGTGTGTGTGGGGGGGGGGATGTGTTACCAGCCACAGCAGTGATGTCTTCTGCTGTAAGCTGACCTCACCTCCTCCCACACAGACACCTTTTTAATTATGTACAATAGATTAAAGTGAAGTAACCCTGTAGTTCCTCATCTCCCCCAGCAGGAGGGGCTCTGAGTGAAGGCATGCCGCCAGCTGTGTCGCAGCGATGCAGCACTCTCTTCTTACCCCATGGCTGTAAATGCAGATGGGGTAAAACACTGTAAATAGATCCAAAACATGAAACCCTAGCACTGCACTGTCCGCCGTGTCCTGCCAGGAATCTCAGTCCAGAGGGGCCGCCATGCACCGCAAGCAATATCGAGGCAAATCCCCCTTTACTGAACCACATGCAGCTTATTACACTCCAGTTCTGTTGCTTCAGCAGCTTTAGCCTTTAACACTTTTATGGGAAGGAGTGACTGAGAGGGACATCAAGTAAATGCTGAATCACTCTGATAAGCCTTGTCGTCAAGCACTCCCACTTTCTTCCCCCTTTCTCTGCAGGAGCCTTTCAACTTTCTCTTTCATCTGCTCCAAAGCTGACTGAATCCTTCCAGCTGTTTGAGATACTCCGCCGGGGGCAAGCAGGCAAAACCCTCCGATGCTTCCCTCCTCTTTTATCTTACTGAGGCATACATTCGACCTTGCCACAAAAGTTTGGACCGTCTTATCAAACTTTGGATCTTATTTTGCATAACAGAAGGCAACCCCCCCGGGAGAATCTAAAGCTTGCAAATGTATAATTCAGCCGTGTGCTCAGTGGGAATGAGATGACAGTTATAGCACAAGACTGCAAGTAGATATTTTTCCCAACCCTTTTTGCCCTGTCAGCTGAGCTCAAGCAGCCTTTCGTTTTCATTTGAAGTTATTGTTAAAACTATTTATTATATAAAAGTGAATATTGTGACTTTTTCATACAATTGAATTGTGAGGATTTACATTTGGTTGGAGTAAGTTTTCAGTCACACTGTTAGCACTTGGAGGGGCAACATATGTTTCAACCATTTATTCACTACTTTAAGCTTTCTATTTCATCTTTATTTCGGGAACTTTAAAGGTCAATATTTTACTGTGTATTGGTAAAGTTTAGCACATTTTCCTGCTATCTAGCTAAATATTCCAACTATTTAATTGTGACTGTTATCTATATATTTGCACCGTTTATTGGTGAATTTTAGGAATTGTTTCCACTGTTAATTGCTGAATCATTAGTTAGATATTTGAGTCTTCAGTAATGTCTTTTAGCATTTGTGTTGCTAACTTTAAGGTAACTACTTGTGTAATGTGTCTTGATTCCTTTTCCTTGACTTTTTTCCCCAGCTTATTTTTGACCTCAAAGCATTACACTGATCCAATTATGAGAACAGGGATGGGGACAGCGATGTGATACCAACGTCCTCCATGCCTCTTGATGTTTCAGGTCAGATCCCTTTCAAGCACATAAAAGCATATTTGTGGTGTGCTAGAAGGGATTACCTCAGATTCTGCTAAATGCTGTCCATCAAGAGGTATGGATTTTGCTCCAAGCAGTATATTTTCATCTTGAGCTGCTGATTCATTGAGAGTCTTTTGTAGAGGTCTGTGAAGACAACACAATCAGAAATAAAACAGACTAACATGGTGATCGTTACGAAACAATCAATGAGATGCTATGAAAGATGAGAAGCAGCCGGTGTGAAATGAAACTGAGAAATAAATAAAACAAAATCCGTTCAGCAGCTGGTAATGCCTCTTTCCTCATGACGAGAAAAACAAAACAACCCGGACAAAAGCAACCCAACTTTATTTGCTGTCACCACTGGATTAATGAGAAAAAACTAAAAAGGACCTTAATTCATACACTATGTAACTTAAACCAGTTTCAAGCTATCTGTGAAGACATTCGGTCATCAGACACTTACACAAGCACATCTGGAGTCACAGTGAATATTCTCCCTTTGCTCGTTTTAAATATTTCCCGATACTCTCGTTGATCTAGGAGATGTCTCCCTGTGTGAGAGATATCAAAATGTAAAAGTAGTGTAGACTCTTGGCAACAGCAACAAGAGGACGCTGGAGAATTTGCCAATGTTAGCACGGCACAATGAATAAGTGATGTGCATGATAATGCATTAATTATATATATGTATATTTCTGCTGTTCCATCATGAATTACTCATCATATGACAATCTTAGAAAATGCATGCCCAGTGCTATGGAAGAACGGACCCAAGAGAGATTGCAAAGGGACAGAGAGGACAAAGGAAATCATGGTTTGAATTGTGAAATAAGCATAAAGCACCAGCTATTTATGGTCCAACTTCCACCATACAGTATGTTTAATGCAACAATATACTCCAGGCTTAGGCATATTCAGTTGATATTAATAAAAAAGTCCAGTATTCAATACATTATAATTAATTAAATGTAATAAAAGTGGCTAATATTTTGTATGTATTTGTTAAAAGCCCTGAAGACTTGGTTTTTAAGTGAGTCTCCGTGTCCTTGTATAAACATTAATGAATAAATAAGCAACGTTCAGGGTAAACGTTTGTAAAAGACGTACTTAATCGTTATTTATCATGATTCAGATTGATCTTAAATGGGCGTGTTTTGATCAGATTTGCAATATAAGCAACAACCCGATAATGTAACGCTACAGTAAACGATTCAAAGAAGTGTGTGACTGTGACATCACTTTTATGCAAGTGATCCCAGCCAACTTCAATCAAACAAAGCAGTCTGTCATGTCGAACATCCAAAAGTGTTCTCTTTTTGGCTCAATCATTAAAAAAAACAAAAAACTTATTTTAATATCAAAGTTTTTGTGGTTGTTCGTATTTCCTGTATTCAAACACTTTTAAAGCTCCCTTCCTACCACAAGGTCAAGAAACTCCACATCTCTCAACAACAGGCGATATTCATGAAACATCTCAAGGCTTATATCACCCATAGCAACAAGGTCAAAGGGACTTCTTCTAATTGGCCCCAGCTACTGTATGAGTCCGTCTCAGAAGGAAATCACTTTCAATACTATAGGGCCATTGGGGGTAATTTCTAATGGAAAGTTAAAACATTTCCTGAATATGACCTCAGAAATGGCCTCATTTCATGTATCAGAAACGCTTTAGTATTTTAGTATAAATTAGTGCAGCTAACCTTCGACCACAAGAGGGAGACAGACCTCAGGTACTAGGAAGTCACTTAAACAAGAGCATTCACAAAGACACTTTTTATTCTGTCTTTAACATTTGAAACTGTGCCTAAATTGAACTTTAAATAAATGTTGGTGTCTTGTACCTTAAGCTATCTCAGCCCTGTGTTAAAAACACACATTCTTGAGAGGGTGTCTCTACACTTCGAGGTAGTATGTGAAGTAGTAGTAGTATATTCTTTTTTTGATATCAAGACAGAAATTGAGGAGGGTTTCGGATCACAGGGCCCTGGCTTTTCCTTGAAAAAGTAATGAAAGCCATTCCCCTTTCAGTGTGGACGCAGCAGATATCAATTAGAGCAGGGGTGTCAAACTCAATTTCATCACGGGCCACATTCGCATTATGGTTGCACTCAAAGGGCCGGTTGTAACTTTAAGACTATATAAAAATACATATATAAATATTTAATATTTATAAATTATATTACATTATTGCCTCTGCATTGGATTATTATCGGATAGGGTAATAACTTCATAATTAACTCGGTCTGAAAGCTGGGACCCGAGGGAAAAAAGTGTCTTCCAATTTCCTACCTATTTAGGGTTAAAAAAACATCTTGCAATTTAGACTTATTTTATTTTATTTTAAAATGTTACAGTATGTCCACTGTAGAGGACGTCGGGACCATATTAGTTTGAAAAGACAAAACTTGCATTCCTGAGGCAATTCTAATTTTTCATGGCTCCACTTAAAATAAAAACAATAATAAGACATACGTGCTACTCTTGGCCCACAGAGGGACAGATAGCTCCTCCCATCTGTCTCTCTCTCTGTATCTGTGCGCTCATGGAGCCTCCTGCATCTTTCCCCCCTTCTTCTTGACCCTCTTCTATCCCAGGTGTGAAATCCTCATCTCTCTCATCATCTGAGAGCTCACAATCTGAATCTCCCTGAACTATCTGGTACAGAAAATGTCTGCTTCAGTTCCGTCTCCTGCAACAACATTGAGTCATTAAGTCCGTGAAGATGGACCTGACGTCCACTCGAATGGACATTTATAAAAGGGCTGTTATTTGAAAACTTGAATTATTTAATTGCTTTCAGAACTAATTATATAGTTCCTCACATGTTAATAAACAAGAACATATTTGATTTTCATGGTAAAAATTACAATTATTCAACAATATTTGACTTCTCCTCCTGCTTCTATAACGTTTTGTTTTTGGTATGCCAGCCATTTTGGATGAAAAGAAAGAGGAACTTCCCAGCATGCAATTTTAACCAATGACATATCACTGGAAAGACCAGGATGTCCTCTGTGCAGTACATCAGGGATAGTAGCTCAAAAGAGTAAAAGGAGATTCATGTTAACAACATTTCCACAACAGTCTATAGGGCAAATAATTGCAAGTCTCTTCAGTGAGAATGTCACAAAATGATTTTAAAAGAAAAGCAAAATAAAAAAAGGTGACATTTTGAAAAAAAAAAAATTCTTTGAAAAAGGCTAATTTGAGATGCTTTGTGCTCCATGTATGGGCAACGTGCTTCTGTAAATCGCCCTGTAACCGTATAACAAACATATTATATTCTTTGCAAGCTCTTGTGGGGCCACATAAAATGAAGTCGCGGGCCGGATTTGGCCCCCGGGCCTTGAGTTTGAGACCCCTCAACTAGAGCTTTCTGTATTTGGACACAAACAACCTTCTCAGGCTGGGGAGACAGAGGAGGGGGTGGCAGGCGCTGAGGGTTTCTTAGGGGAGATAGTTTAATTAAATAACAAACTTACATTTTTTCCTAAATTCCATAGAGGATTGTGTGTGGATGGATCTGTTGCAGCAGGTAGCTTGAGCTTAATTGACCTCTTTTCGTCTCCACTAAGAGAATATAGTAACGTTTAGGATGTGATCCACTTAGAGGTCAAGTTGACTGACAGAATGTAACATGACCATTGGCAGCGTGTGGTTGGGTGGGGGTTGGGGAACCTAAGTTAACTAAAGGAGGTCGTTTATATGTCTGTGCCCAGGGGCCCAGCGATTCATAGCCCTTCTTCAGAGCACTTCATGTGTGTTGCTTATTTGTGGAATGTGAATTTCTCTGTTTTTATAAAAAAGTGCTGTAAAAAACCTTTCCAGAGAAGAGGATAAAAAAAAAAACTTTTGTACCCCACACACGACAGACTTCTGAAGAGCAGAGTCCTGTCTGGCCGCCCTGCTGAAAAAGGTCAGAGGTCACGGCGGGAGCAGAGGCATGAGAGTCAGCAGTGGCATGATGTGACCTTCAGAGGGAGGGGGGGAGAGTCAGAGGTCAGACTGAAGATTAGAACAATATGAGGGGCTCTGAGGAGCAGATTTACACCCAGAGACCGGCAACAAGGCTCACAGATTTATTTACGCGTGGTTGTTGTGTAATTGTTCTTCCATAGAGAAAGAACATAACCGTGAATTGAACTCTGGACATGGTTTTAATGCGTTTTCACTACTATTTTACAGAGCATGCTGTGAGTTAACCACACTGTTGAAAATCCATCCACTCTGCAGCTGACTCGCTTCACACCGACAGCCGGATTGATTATTATTCGATGTTCAGGAGACATGTGACGACGGTCAGATAAGGGCTGCGTTCAGAATCACATACTAACACACTGCCTCATACAAACTTAATCAGTATGTACTGCAAACTGGCTAGCAAATGAAGTATGTATAGTCACGTGACTGACACGGCCAAGCAAATGTTATTTGGATCAACTCATCTTAACTTTGGAATCTAAATGTACATTTGTTAACATCCATAATTTAATAAAGGGAAATGTACACACTCAAATATTCTTGCTAATGAAGTTTGGATTTTTAAATTTTTTGCATACACAAAATCCACATACCATGACTTAAGAACGCACTATACTCATACTTAGTGTTAATGTTTAATTGTCTTTGTGATTTATTTAAATATGTGTGTACATTTACATTGAATTGGGCTTTTCGAGTTTCCTTTTGTAAGGAGTTATTTGAGAAAATGTAAATAAGGGACAAACAAATGTTGTAATATAGAGACTTGCTCCTGCAGTGGCTAAATAACAAGTCATAAACATATATATGGCTTTTTTAATTACTTTACAAGAGTACGTTGGTAGCACCTCGTGCTAATTGGTGTACTTGTTATCAATCATTTTATTTTCTGGTTCATAATTAGATGTTTTGAAGTTTCATGCTTATTTCATGATTGCAACATCACCGATAGAACTTGAAGGCATCACTTGCAGGAGATAGAGAAGAGCCCACTGCGCATGCTCAGAGCATCTTCCGCCCGGTCGGTATGGAGAGCTCCGCTGCAGAGCAGGCGCTGATGCGTGGAAAACGTCTTTCGACGCATTTTTTGTCAAATGTCCGGGCTGAGCAGAGTGTGTGAGGACTTTGAGAACTCTGCAGGTTATCAGCCACTCCACCTCCTCCTTCATATGGTGGGAGGAAGAGGATGAGGGGGACACCAAGGAGGAGGGAGTGGGGGTGGATGCAGCCTTATCAATAGCAGGTTGATCCAGTTCAAACTAGTTCTGCGATTGAGGCTCTTCTCTGGACTTAAATGAAAATATTACCACACATTTTCTTATTTACGGTATTAGAATAACGACATTATTTTGGGGATATCACTATGCAAAAAAACGGTGCAGCCGTGAACATTATTGTTTAGCATTAACAGCTTTTATTACCTTTGACGGTGATGACACATCTCAGCGTTATATTGGCGCTGTCAAAAAATAAAAGCACGCGCATGTCATAGCACCACTTTAACCCATGAATGCTTGAGTGTTTAATGACAGTCACGGTTAATTGGGGAGGGTCGGGGGAACAACAAAGGGTCGCATCACCAGCTCCACCACCGTGCGTAAAGCCGGTTTTGTGGTCGCTGCTGGTGCTTTGGTGCAAGTCTCAGTCAGACAGAATGGCTGATGGTAGGTTTCAGATGCGCAGTAAGGCGAGATATGTTCTCCGTGTTGAGGCTGTTGCATGACAGGAGCAGGGTGACACACCGGAGGGAAGCCGGGGAGGAATCACTGCAGTGCAGCAGAGCTGTCAGTCAACAGGCGGAGGAGGCTGCATTAACGCATTATATGGCGAATAACAGCTGATTTGAACGATTAAAGTGTGATTTTAACGCTGATTCGTATCAGAATATAGACCATTGGAGATATTTTCCACCTTCTTATGTCAAAGCAGTATATTTACATGGGCAATTACGTAATTTATAAACGATCTAGGTGCTTGGAAAGGAACAATTTTCACCTCAAATTGATCATCAACCGCCATTATAAGTAACGATAAGCTAAGAGTTTCATTATAAGCTGCGGTCTCCCTGTTAGAGGGTTTCCTCCGGTTTGACGCATCGCCCCCTCTTTACCTTGCGCCTTTGTATCGCCTCCTTTAATAGCCATCTGAAAAAACCGGGGATCCTCCTCACTGAAAGAGATTAAGAAGCCAAACCTGTTCAGAAACAACCTCTATACGCAATCTCGCCATCCCACCCACTTCTCCTGGGCTCACATCTTTAAAGCCCACACTTCTGGGCTCTGATCAGATGCAGAGAGACACAGTCTGCCTCACCCTCCTCCCTCTGCGTTTCCACCAATCTGTGCGTCGAGAAGTCCACCCCAACCCCTGAACCTGAATCTACCCGCCCTGCTGGCATATAAATACGACGTTAATCACAACGGCACTTCTTGGTCGTCAGAAACGCTCAGGGTTGCAGCAGAACATCCCCCTTCGTCTTATCCCATTCATCGTTTCTCTGTTTTATAACAAAAACCTCATCCATTTTCACTCTCCCCCCCACTTTTTTCCGAGCTGTAGTGGTTTTTGCGGCCAGTTGCATGCATTTTTCGTCTCCCAAAATGGTTTGCGAGACTAAAATTGTTGCGGACGAACATGAGGCTATACCTGGGACCAAAAAAGAGTCGATGATGTGGAGCTCTGCGCCGGCCAGCGCGGCTCTGAACCCCCCAGAGGCGAGGGATGTGAGGAAAGATGTGGTTTATATCCGCGAGTTCGAGTGCGGGGATCATGAGGAGGTGCGGCGCATCTTTTACGAGGGTATTATGGAGAGGATACCCAACACGGCGTTTAGGGGGCTCAGGCAGCATCCCAAGACCCAGTTTTTATATGCTCTTCTGACAGGTAAGTCCCCCTCTTTACTTTGCATCACGCATCTTTAGACCACTTTCCTATAATAACAATAATGAGTTATTTCTAATCTCTGTTGCACTTTCTTTTGATGTTCCTATAGTGTGATTTATTTGAGGAACTTGTCTTAAAACTATCGTGTAAATGCCCTGAAGTTAAAAAAATTGTTGCAGCATCACCGAAGGGTGCCTCTTTCCACCGGCACTCACCGGCATGTTGCTCCTCGCGCAACAAAAGGCATGGCCGGGCATGGTGCACGTGTATAACCGGCGGACCCGCTGATTTTGTGTGATGACATGTCGGCGCCGTGAATGAATGAGTGAATGAATTTGAGGATTGGCCCACGGGGTGCGCGCACGTACCCAAAAAAAAGCACTCCAAACCCCCCACGCCAGCACACCCCAATACTCACATTAAAATCCCCCTCTGCGCGCACACCCCTCCTCCCCGCCTCTGCGCCAGTCATGCACTGACCACTTTTGGCTTTTGTTGATATTAAAGCCTATTTGTAACGTGTGCGGTGCCTTTAAGCAGGCCAAAATCAAAGAATCTGTTGACATTTTTGAATATTTCGGCAAAAAAGTGTTCATTTGGCGATGTTTGGTCCTGGCTGTGAAATTCCCAAACAAATTCTATTTCCGTGCGGTTCCTATGTGATATTTATAGGTAGAATTCCCCATTGCACCCCCCTCTTCGTGTTTGACACTAAACTGGAATAAACTCTGTTATTGCATGAAACACAACATGCTATGCAGCATCCAGCCTGCTTTGTTGAGATTGCGCCCCCCAGCGTTACACCCGACTAATTACTGTTTGGACTTTTGGATTTAATGATTTTAATACTAACATGCACTGAAAGTTTTACCCTGCTATACTAATGTGCCTTCAGTTCTTTGCTGCATTGTGTCAAACTAATCTCTTTTTATGAAAATGTAAATGTACAATTTGACTTTATTGAAATGTCATATTGCTCTACTTCTGTGTGTGGTCAATTTCCTCCAAATCAAACATGTGATTCTCTTTTCTGACAGGTTTCGTTTATTTTTCTTCCATTTCTCCATAGTAATGTGCTTTTTCGTGACCAAATCCGTCACGCTGACCTGCTGTGCGCCCCTCTTTCTCATGGGCGCGCGCTACTTCTACAGCAGGAAAGTTATCCACAGTTATCTGGACTGTGCTCTGCACACGGACATGGCTGACATAGAGGCTTATTACATGACACCCACAGGTAAGACGAGGGAGAAACGTCACCATCCTTAATACACTATTAAGATACACATTGTCTGGTTTGTCAGTAGGCAATGCTCCACCAGTGTTGAGTTTAGCAATAAGAACTTTTCAAAAGTAAGGGAATGTAACTTTGCTGCAGCTGGAAGGATAAAAGGTGATGTAAGGCAGTGTGATTTACACACATCTATTGAGAAACTAGCCAAGAATCTTCAGGCCATCCAGAGGCAACATCACAAATGCAGCTCCTCCACCCTTTCTTCCCACCCCCCCTCCCCGTCTCTCTCTCTCTCTCTCTCTCTCTCTCCACTCCTACCCCCACTTGCTTCATCTCTGAGCTCCACTTGGTCACAGGCTGGGCGGGGGGGAGGGAGGTTGCATCACAGGGCTATTGATTGCCACGGAGGAAACTGCTGATACACTTTCTGCAGTACACTCGGTGCCGGCCTGCTAATTTCCTCCACTAAAGCTGCTAATTGGAAAAAATCCACCCACCTCCAGTGTCATCGCAAACTATTCATTCTCAGAAGTTTGGCCAACCACAACCACAAGTAACTTCCTGGACATTTTTATCCCGTGTTAACCCGAAGCACGTGGCCAAAATAAAAAGCAGGTGTTAGTTAAGCCAGTCAATTGCCCCTCCCCATTGTCTCTTTCTCTCTGACGTTGTGCCCTCTGGCCTGGTAATCCACCACATACACAATTGCAATTTAGCATTCCCATTATTGCCGCAGGGCCGAGATGGTTTAGAGGGGGTCAGGCCCCACTGCTCCTGGACAATGCAAATGGTTATATCCGTACAAACTGAAAGGGCCCAGGGGGACGAAACACCTGGGAACAGGCACGTCCAAGTCACCCGTATTTACTGTCCTGCGTGTACGCGCTGGCACCTTGGAGTATCCGGTCAAGTACAGAATGCGACACTAAAAGGTCCTTTGAACTCTTTGTGTCTCCAGTCGCTTCTTATTTTGAGGGACGGGCTACCGAAACAAACAGGTTTCTACCAAAGCTCGAGCAGTTTCATTTATGTGACATGAGTTTTTCTTCTTGTTGTGGGCGTGGCTCTGTTGGAAAAAGATGATGTCACATACTTCTTCGTGCCAATCAGGGAATAGAAACAGTTGAATCAGAATTGAATGACAGTTGTGGCGTTGTTTGCTTATGTTGACAATTAAATCGATCTAATCAGACCTTAACTTACATTATTTTGTTGCAATTTTTAATGAAGAGAGAAAAACTAAACACATTATTATCACCTTTAAGCCAGTAATCCATTAGTAGTAGAACCTAAATCAACCGGGAAATCCTTCTGTCATCTGTTAGCCTGCTAACAGTACAACAGAAAGAGACTGATTCATAGAGAAATGTCAAACAGCAGAGAGTAGGAATGAGACGTGTTGTATATTGTACCTGGATCAGACATTAAGGGCTACTAGTACACAAAGTAAACAGGACTCTCTGTGATTTGACTCTGCTAACTAGCTGTTATTAAGAGCCAGTTCGATCTGAATGTCCTCAACTGCACTGGCACAGTTTATATTTGAATGTGTGTTATCCGTCAGGAATCAAAAGTTCAGACACAATCCCAAAACACAGAGTCCACAATGAACCCCATGCTGTAGGAACTAGTCAAATAGGTTGGGAATTCATTGAAAGTTAAATGAAAAATCTCGGCAAAACTGGAAGTATTGAGGACAAAAATCCACTACAATATTGAGTACATGTATAATTGAGGTTTGTGTGTGTGTGTGTGTGTGTGTGTGTGTGTGTGTGTGTGTGTGTGTGTGTGTGTGTGTGTGTGTGTGTGTGTGTGTGTGTGTGTGTGTGTGTGTCTTTGAGGGCATTTAAGGCTTCCACTTCCAGATCTTTAAACATCATTTGAATCAGTGTTTACTGAGATGTTTTGATGAATCACAGCCTTACAGAATATGACTGCAACCCAGCAGTACGCCGACTTAAAGGAGTAGCGCTACTTTAATTGCAGAGAGGAAGAGAGATTAAAGGCAGGGAAGAAGGGAGAAGAAGAGTGGCTACTTTTCCACAGTTACTTTTTTTGACATTCAGGCAAATTGCGACTTGAATGAACTTTAGAAAGTAGACATCAAAAGATTGTCTGAGCTAAAGGGAGCCACGTATCCCTGTGCACATCACTACAATAACACACTAATCAATACTCTTATCTCCTGTGTGTGTGTGTGTGTGTGTGTGTGTGTGTGTGTGTGTGTGTGTGTGTGTGTGTGTGTGTGTGTGTGTGTGTGTGTGTGTGCGTGTGTGTGTGCGTGTGCGTGTGTGTGTGATCACTCACTCTGCTGCCACTTAAGGCCAGCTGTCACCTCTTTCATTTGCCACGTAATAAAGTGTGTGTGGGTAGGAAGAGAAGCTTTGAACAAAATTGAAAGAACAATGGCTAAGAAATTATTTAAATTCAACAGTTTCACTAAGTGATTGACAAGTTCAAAATAATTTAATTAATAAAAAACATCAGCTGGAATAAACCTCTGTACACTCTGTCTCCTCTTCTTTCCACCCGTCTTTCTCTGTCCCTCCTTGGACGCAATAAACCAATAATGGCTCAATCTGGCAGTCAATATGTCCGCCGCAGATTTGTGTTAATAACAACAGCGAATCGACTTTTAGAAACTGTTAACGAAGACAAAATACTTGAATCAACTGAAAGCATTTTTCTCACAAACAACAAAAAATTGTTCTCACAAACAACAAACTTTAGTGAAACGCCAATTGAAATGATTTATCTTCAAGCCTTTTTACCTGATTCAATCGACTATTTTCCTACTTTTGCACTGAAAATCAAGACATTTGTTAATCCATGTGGGTGTGTCATCAGATACATAAGTGTGAGTTCATACAGAAGCTAAAACTATTTGGAAGAACTCAAGTTTTCATTTTACTTGTCAGCGTTTGGGTGTGTAAAATAAATCATATCATTTGGATGAATTTCAGGAAAACAAAGCCAAATAAGACTCGAGTCATCAGTCCTGAGAAGACGAGTATTTTTTGGTTTGTGGCAGTTCCATTGTGTACACTATGTGTGCATAGAAATCAATTTGATATATTATAATTCAACATTTAGTTTCCATATATGAGCATATTTTTGGAAAAAGTAGTCCAGAAAATGTGGTTTTGTGTAAAACAACGAACAAGCTATAGATTAGCACGGTAGCTTTTTCGTGGCTAACAAGCTTTTTCTTTAAGCCCTGTTGAGCTTTAAGTCTACCTCTAAGGACACTTTCTAGCAACATCTTTGTGAGTGATTGCTCATGGCACCTTCACCGCTGTGTTCATTTGCACCAGCGTTTCTCATGTCAGCAGCTATCTCGTCAAACAGAGTTCGCCTGCTCGTTCGCTCCTCTCACAGGAAATGAATATCCAAGTAAAAGCTACAATTACTACGACTCTCCATTACCTAATCCCCGTTTCCCCGCATGTCGAACCGTAGGCGGACATTATACCTCCCTCCCTAAAAAACTTTTTACCCGCTCAATCACTGTAGGTCACTCTGGAGCGGCTTAGTGCCTAAAACAACGAGTGTAATATAATGAGACACTAGACACTGAGCCAAATCCTCTCTAGCTGGAAGTGATACCCCGTCAGAAACGCTGGCTGTTTAATGAGGCGTCACGGCCACTGCAGCGTCTCATCAACGCATTATGAAACCAGTGTCTCTACAGCTTGTGTGTGTGCCCTCCACTGGTACCTGCTGGGCTTATTTTAGCTTTGAAAGACAGACAGGGATAGAAAAACGGGGGCATCTGGGGGAGGGGTGCGCTCCTCAACTATATGATGGATTTAGTGTTTGAAAGAAAGATGAATGAACTGTTGCATAGCACACAAACAAAAGGATCTCCAGGGTATATTTCTCAGCACCTCAGATTAATAAGGCATCCTTTTTTCCTTCCTTTGCTCTTCTATCCCTCCCTCCTCTCACAGCGTTTCTCTCTCTCTCCCACCTGTATCTCTCCTCTTCCGATCTATTTCTCATCCACACTGAAGGTGCAGAGGAGGCGCTGCAGTGGCCAACTGGGTTATCAATCATCTTGGCACAGAGGAAGTGATGTTTCCTCTCAGCCAATGAACAGGCTTCACTCTCTTTCAAAAAATATGATTTATTGTTCTTTCATTTATCAGTGGCAGGCAGGCAGGCAGCGGACAGTTACATCACGTACTACGCTGCCCGTTTTAAGCAGTAAGTACAATAACATTCCCAAAAGAAAATTGAATGAAGTGCTGAAACAATAAGCCGAATAAACAGTTAAGGTTCAAGGTTATTTATTTTTGTCATACGAACATAGCTACAGTGTAGTTATGCAGATGAAAATCGTGTGTCACAGGCTTCTCCAACAGTGCAACACAATAACACAGATAAACAGAAATATATAGTGCAAGTAAATAGTAAATACAAAAAGAAAAATAGTTTAAAAAAGTGAAATAGTGCAATAAGAGTCTATATGCAAGTTATTGGAATATGATATTAGTTAACCTAATTATTTAGGAAATGTTTTAAGTAAGAAAAGCTAAATATGGCTTGGGTCCAGACGTTGAAATGTGAAGATGTTCTAATATTAGAGGAATTTATGAACATTTTGGGAAATATATGCTTGTCCTTTTTATAATTGTACACTACATGTGAAGCTACAGCCATCCCTCGGTTAGCTTAGCTTAGCATAAAGACTGGAAACAGGCGGAAAAAGCTAGCCTTGCTCTCTGTAATGCCGCCAAAAAAGCGAATAAGCAAGCATTTCAAAATATCAATGCTTTAACCATTGACGCAATAACGTGAACATGGATCTAGAGAGAATGATTTATTCCCCGATAGTTGATTTACAAAGGTTGATACTAGTCTTATCTATTAACAGCCCGTCACAAAGCCATCTTTCCTTTACTGTACTCCGCTGTACTCAGAAACTGGAGAACTCACCAGTCCATTACTTCAACTGTACTCTGCAAGTACATGAACACGTGTCTCTCTCCTCTATTCAGCATTTTGGGGGGAAGCGGAGTCGATCATTAATTATGCATTGCAGCCTCACTACCCTCGGCCTTTGTTTCACATTCTGCTTGAATCAATAGCGAACAAAGACACTCATTGGAAGGAGTAGATGACGTGTCAACAGCAGCTTCATTTATCAGAGCTTTTTCTCACTGCTTTGAGTCTCTGGTGACCAATCCCCACGCTTGATCGTGCCAGATAAGCCATTTTAAAGCCTCTTATCGATAGGTGTGTGAGTGCACTATAGATTTAAAGGGATTTTTGTGTTCAAGCCAAATCAGATTGGTTGATTTGTACAGGAAAAGTATAGATCTTGATGTAATAGAGTCACATGTTGCATGTCGTGTGAAACTTGGCCTTAAAAGTGAAAGAAGGGGTAACGCTGCGTCCACACGGCGGCGTGCGTTGAAGCTTGCCGGAGGGCGTGTCTGAAACTCGACCAACAACCAATCACATGAATCTCCCGCCCCGGGGAAACAAGCACGTGGTTTGATTGGCTAGAGCTTGTACTGGCATATGATTTGATTGGCTAGCGCTTCCGTTGAAGCTTCAAAAGTAGAACATTGCTCAACTTTTGAATAGAGCAACGCGAGCAACGCGAGCAAAGCGAAGCGACGGAACCACAATGCAGTTCGGCAAAACGTGACGTCACCCCATTCAAAGTGAATGGGCAGAAGCCGTAACGGTATGTCCACACGGCAGCGTCGCGTGCTTCAACGGAGACGCTTCCCATTCACTTTGAATGGGGTGACGTGACGCTTTGCCGAACTGCATTGTGGATCCGTCGTGTCACTTCGCCTTCGTTGCTCGCTTCAAAAGTTGAGAAAAGTTCAACTTTTCAAGCGTCGACGGAAGCATCAGCCAATCAAATCATATGCCAGTACAAGCCCTAGCCAATCAAACCGCGTGCTCGTGTGTCCGGGGCGTGAGATTAATGTGATTGGTTTCTGGTCGCGCACCAGACACGCCCACCGGCAAGCTTTAACGCGACGCTGCCGTGGACGTACCGTTAGAGAAATGGCTAAGGTTGTGGCAGTAGCAGCCATGTGAACGATGGCATGCACACAGTTAAGTGTAGCATCTGCGTAAAATATGAGCATGTATCTGCATGCTTGCATACAAACAAGCAACACACTTAGATGTGTAAATGGGCCGTAAAACCCAGAGCTAAGGCCAGATAATGAGTTCCTCTGAGCTAATGGATGTGTAGCAGGAAAGGGTGCACGCGGAGTGAGTTAAGTGTGACAGCACAGTTCACTCTCCTTTGCACATTGGATCTTGCTGAAGACTGCAAATCCGGGGTTTAATACTCATTAATTATTCATTTGTTTGTATTTGCACTGTTGTGTGTTAGTGTACACATCTGGAAAGCGTGTCGTGCGTCTGAGGGTCACCTTCCTCCACCCTCATTTGTCCGTGACGGTGTGAGGAACTGCTGACTCGTGGGTTAACCATGACAGGCTAATCCATACTCCCAGCATGCACTCAGACCTGAGGAGGAGGGTGTGTCTGTTCTACAGAACGGTGAAACATTTGAAACCGCATTTAAAGCGTTTCTCCTTTAAAGGGAAAAGTTGTTTACTAAATTACTTAGTACTATTAGAATACAAAGATAAAGTCAACATCAAGTCCATCACTTTTGGGTGGTTGATATATTTTAAAAGAAATATATGTATGACAACATAAATGACAAAAAATAAACTTTGGGTGATTTCTTATACAACATGTCTTTTTGGCATAGCTAGACGCAAGAAACGTGTTAAAATGTATTGATAGGATATAAAAAGACACCCTTAACACCTACTAGATTGAGATTTGAACACTAGCAGCAAAGGCCTCTAGACAATTAACGTCAGGCAGGGTCAGATTAATCATGCAGTGATGCTACAGTTCGGACAAAGTGTCATTACTCAAACTGAAATCTCTGAGGCTGAATGTGCCCTGCAACAATAATAATAATAATACATTACATTTATAAAGCGCCTTTTCCTGGTGCTCAAAGCGCTTAATGACAATGACGCGCACGTGGTTAGGAGACCTATGAAATAACGCCTACAAATAACCTAATCAATTTGCTGTATTATAAAATCATAAAGCAGAAAAAAGGCGTCTGACTGGGGCGTACAGAGAGATGAGGGCAGAGAAGTGAACGAGGCACAGTGAGGCGTCGTCTAGACTGAATGCTTATCGGATGAATTATCCCTCAAGGTTTCAAGTGAAGGAAAAGAATAATCCTGTTAGACACCCTAAAAACCATTCCGGTGAGAGCGCCATTTTTCTTTTTTATACAGGGTTCATATCTAATCATCAGCCTGTGTTTAACACTCCCACACACATGCAGGGAGGCATATTCATCCTTGTGAAGTCGTTAAAGAAATGAGATTTGTCGCGTTAGGAACACAGTTTCTGCCGAATAGTTTCCAGAGCGCTGCCTCTCTTTCTCGCCTTGATTTATTCTTGTCTTGAGATCATCTGTATTCTTCAGGTCCCCTCCCCCTCTGGAAGAATGGTGGATTTGCTGTCTTCCCTCCCCCCGTCATGTTTGTATGCCCTAGCAGCAATAATGGATCCTTTCAGGCTCATCGCTATTACTGTTAACACAGATGCCTCGCCTCCCTCCTCCTCCTCCTCCTCCTCCTCTGCTCTCACTTCTTTCTTTCAGAGCGACAGATGAATGACTTCTTCTTCATCATTGTCCCCCTTTCCTCTCGTATTCTACCTCCTTTTTTCTGAGTGAGAAAGCTCATTCATGCGACTTTTTAGCCTCACAATCAAACATGGTCTGAACATGATACTACTATATTAAGCTTTGCACTTAGCAACAAGCTGCCGAGATGAGCAACAGGGGGTCTAGGGACCGCAGCGGGGAAAAGTGAAGGTTTTAATTTGTGTCTTATTCAGTCCGTGACTCCAATCAATCTTGTGGTGGCATGGAGGACTAAAAGGCTTCTCCCTTGTCCCTTGT
>NC_136901.1:35129342-35176358 GCF_949606895.1 Notothenia rossii | reverse complement strand
AAACTGGGGTAAAAGTATGCTTCCAGGTGTGTTTTCTTCGGTTATTCAGGAGGTTTTAGTAATTCGCTGAGCTCTGAATCTTCCCCGCATGTAATTCAAAATCCAGTTTCCCTGAGAGATTAGTGAAACACAGGCAGACACTCTCATTGATGCCATGCCCCTGTCTAGCTTTCAGGGTTGGGAGTACGTGGGTTTTCCTGTTAACGCAGCAACCAACACACAACAGTTGTTTGATTCAGTAACGGAGGCCCCTTGGATCAGCTTAACACAGGCCTGCAGGGGCATCAAATCCCCTCCAACACACGGGACTCCAGCAGCAAAGCATGATGTTAATGCCACCGCCTGTTGGAGTGCGTGTGTTCTTTCCATGGTGTGTGAGAGTGGGAGATTCAGCGGAATAAAAGGAGAGAGGAAATGATGGGGAAACGCAAGGAAAGAAGGACAGAGTGAGAATATTAGGACAGACTGACACATGTTTGTACTATTGGAAGGTCAAGCCAGCTACTTTAACGACGACAAACAGATGGCATTTCAATACAAAACCTCTGCCAACACATGCCCTATAAACTGCTATAAAGACGCGGTTTGATCATGGTTACATAATAAAAAAAGGATGTTTAAAGAGTCATTGTCCTTGAAAGATTATGCTAGGTGAAGGAAATTAGGCAACAAAGCGATTTCTACTTTGAAGCAAAACATAAAATCTGCAGCAAAGAAAAATCAAGGTAGAGTACAAAAGAAGTTCTGTACCTCACTTTGCATGGCTTTGTCCCACAAACCTACTGTTACTGAACATGCCATTTAAACACAACAAATAATTCATAATTCACAAGTGTTATCACTCTGCGTCAAAGTTAACAGCTTGTAAACTGCAGCACACATGTAAATCGATGTTAAAAAGGGTTTATATAACGAAGCACTTAGAGGTACTCTGGTGGAGGAGCATTGTCTGCTGACATTTTGTATGCATTGTTCTAACTTTTGTTTGTCTGTCAATATGTGTGTTAGTCTTTTTATTTGTGTGTCACCAATGTCTGTTTAAGTGTCTGATATATTTGGTTCACACACACACACACACACACACACACACACACACACACACACACACACACACACACACACACACACACACACACACACACACACACACACACACACACACACACACACACACACACACACACACACACACACACACACACACACACACACACACACACACACACACACACACACACACACACACACACACACAATGAGCTTCTGTAAAAATGCCAATGTTTTTGTCTGAGAGTCCTAAGTGACCGTTCTGTCGCGCATTTTAATCAGCAGCGTCTCATCGAGTGGCGAATGCCATTTAGCTGCGGTCAGGCTCTGTGTCCCTGCCCTCCGCATTCATCTTTGCCCTGCATCCCTTCTCCTATTCTCCCTCCTCTCAGAGCATTTAAGCCATTAGGACATGATGCAACATGCTGCTAATGCTGACACAGGAGGACGTTCATTTTGATTTCCTCAAACTTCCTTTCAACCACTGTTTTCCTTCCAATTATTCCTTTCATTTGTCCATCATGAAGCTTGCTTTACTGTATGTGCGATTGGTGTTCCATTTCTCTCTGATAAGTAGCAGTAATCAAGTTCTACTCAAGAAAGTATTTGGATTTGGAACAACTCGGTCAGAGATTTAAAATATGGTCTTACATTTTAAAGTATATTGGATCTGCAGAAAGTGAAGCTCTCTGCCATTAAATACCTCTACATCAAACATATTTTTAATTGATTGAAGTTCAGCCATGAGTTCTCGCCTCATTTCCACAACATGGTTCGGCTCAAATTATGTACTTTTGGTAAGAGGTCTTTTTTTCAAACCTTCATCGGACTGAAGAAACTGATCACTTTCCAGGTATAGACATCTATTGCTAATAGAAACCAATTATTAGAATCTTCCGTGCTAATTGTGTACGATGCAGTGGAAATGCAACATCACTCTGCAGTATTTCCCCAAATGTAGATTTATGATTTTAAGCGTTTGTTAACGTAATTTAATCATACTTATGGTGTCTTGTTTCTGTCAGGTTCCTGTTTCTGGGTGGCAATGCTTGACGGACGTGTGGTTGGGATC
Source organism: Notothenia rossii (assembly GCF_949606895.1). NCBI lineage: Eukaryota > Metazoa > Chordata > Actinopteri > Perciformes > Nototheniidae > Notothenia > Notothenia rossii. Next base: position 35,174,239 of record NC_136901.1, on the reverse strand, counting down.
GTGGCAGCGCAAGGCCGCGAGGACGACAACTCGGTGGAGCTGCGGCGCATGTCGGTGGACTCTCGTTACCGCGGCAAAGGCATCGCAAAGGTACTGGGTCGGCGCGTTCTGGAGTTCGCCGTGCGCAACAACTACGCCGCTGTGGTTCTCGGCACGACGGCTGTAAAGTTGGCCGCCCACAAGCTGTACGAGTCGCTGGGCTTCCGCCGAATGGACCAGAGCAAGGACTACCGGCTTCCCGGGATGAGGCGCACGCCGCTGGAGAGGCTCTTCTTCCAGATCCGCCACAGCCGCTACCGCCTGCAGCTCCGTGAGGAGTGAGAGGTGACAGAGAGAGGGAGGGAGAGATGGAGAAGACAGGGACAGAGAGAGCGAAGACCCTCATCCACCCGAGAGCCCAGACAGCGTCCTCTCCTCTGACAGCTTCTATTTATTTTGTGTCATTAGAGATAACGCCGAGTACAACTTACCAATATTTCATCTTTAAAGTCACTAACGTTTTCATTCCTATTATGCTGTTGTTTTTGTTTTATACTTTTACATTTTAAATAAGAGTTTGTTTTTTCCCTCTATTTTATTAAGATATTTTGTTGTACCTTTGCCCCTCCCCTTTACACTGTGGGAGAAAAGGCTTTTTATAGGCGACATCTTAACTGGCACCCTCCCCTGCCCCTTTGGTTTAAAGATGATGTGATCAATGCTCCCCTTCAATATAATCCACGATGCCCTCTCTACCCCTCCCCTATACCTCAAGCCTTCCCTCCCCTCCCACACTCGCTCTACATTAAAATCCAACAGATGGGTTTGGCACAGGAAAGTGCAGTGAGACATTTGTGTAATTGGGGGTGGACAAAGCAATGGATTTGGTTGGGAGGGGCAGATATGGCTTCCTCAAGAGCAAAACAAACACACCAAGAAGTGTTTGGGGAGCTTGTGGATCGCACTCTTTCCAAAAGCTCTTCAATGTTACATTGTGTGCTCTGTGGATATAAAGCAAGTCATTTGGCTTGCAGCCAGCCGCTCAAGACGCCATATTGAAGCACAGCAAGTGTGTTACTGACCCCCACAGTGAGAGAGAAGGATGGCAGGATGGTTACCGGAACATGCACCTAACGCAGTGCATCTTCCCCACACACTCCTCCTCTTCCTCCTCCTCCTCACTGATTTAATTAGATCCCTCCCTTCTATTGTTTTATTAATCCCTGCGTTTCTCACTGGAGCTGTGGAGAGGCTCTCTGATTGGTCGAGGTGAAAGGAGGTGTGGAACAGATCCCATGATACAGTATATCTGCATGTCAGAGCTTGTGTGTGTGTGTGTGTGTGTGTGTGTGTGTGTGTATGTGTGTGTGTGTGTGTGTGTGTGTGTGTGTGTGTGTGTGTGTGTGTGTGTGTGTGTGTGTGTGAGTGTGTGTGACTGTGTGTGTGTGTGTGTGTGTGTTTGATGAGGCTATGGTCAGACATAACGCCATGCCTAATAAACAGCGTATGATGAATTAACCTATTTTTTTCGCGTTGAAAGACACGCAACTTTCTTGCTATGAGTCAAGTATTATCAAAGTAACCACTTTCTATGTGTATTTATAAACTGTTCACTTATAGAAGAAAGACACATTCTAACATTTTGAATATGTTTAGTATTTGACTAATCATTACTAATTTTCTAACACATATTACCACATTGTAATATGCTAATTTTACCGTCAAAACTACGACAATTACAGAGTAGCTGCGCACTACGCTCCACAGATTAATCCAAGTTTTTTAATGAACAACTTGGGTAAGACATGACTACTAGCAATACTTGCAAACCTGTAACTGAGCACAAACAGCAAATAACTATCTAATGTATTAGCATCCCCACTTCCTCATGTATTTATATTCTGGAGACTCATGTAGCGAACAAAACGTCCCCCATGACACCTCTCTCCATCTCCATCTCCTTCCTCTAAGCATAACAACCAGCAGTAGATTCAGCCATCCACGACTCTGAGCCTAAGTTACGTCGTCATACCATTTGTAAAAAGTAAAACATAAAGGAAAAAAAAAAAAAAAAAATCAAATAAGTTGAAAAAAGGAAAGAAAAAAATTGAATACAAATGTAATCGTCATGAATCCCTCCACGCCTTGCCACCCCTTCCCCCTAAACTCCCCCGACCTCCCATATATGGATCTGTCTGCAACCCTGGGCTAGACCCTAAACCTTCCATCTGAACCCTCCTCTGACCTTTGACCCTAGCTCGCCCCAGGCCACGCCCATTTCCCGCCCATCTCTGCATGCGCCACAGAGCCTTGCTGCACTGCTTTTATTACTCCATTTGAAGCTTGTTGGACAAAAACTTAGACCCCGCCCCTTACTCTGATGTCATCCAGGAAGTGTGACGATCAGGCTGGTGCCAGGTCGCAATGCTTGTACTGTATGGTTGGGATGCAGAGAGATAACATGTGTGTGTGTGTGTGTGTTCGGATACACTCACCGACTGCAGCACTGTCTGGATGACATCACGCCTGCCAGCCAACCAACTGTAGAATGCAAAAGCAATGCAAGTGTGGCATGCCTCTGTACCTGGTGTGTGTGTACGGTGCCTGCCCTGGAAGAGTGTAGAGAAACATTTATAAACAATATATAAATATATATATAGAAATAAAATAAGCTTCTTTTTTAAAATGAACATATAAAGAAATGTGTTTTTCTTTGTCTGTTTGAAAAAAAGAACAATTGTATCATTTGCATGAAATGTGTCTTTGAATGCAAAAATAACTTTTAGAGGAGCAACTCCTAGCACATGGCATACAGTGGAACCATAGACTTGTCATTTTGTTTTTGTTTTAGAGTATTTTATTTCATTTGGGTCTATGGGAGGGAAATGAATACTAGCCATGAGCCAGTGCACATAAATCTTTAGGAGCGTAACCTCTGTCTAACTTAGAATGCTGCTCGATATTCAGATTTAATCGTCACTGGCTGGAGGACTAAGAAGTGAGTTTCCTTTCTTTATCTCAGTGGGAAAGAGGGGCATAAGACTGAAGAGCAACCAGCTTGTGGTAAGGGTCGTCAATGGGCATCACAGATGATGAAAGAAGAGTGTTTCCATGCAGTACATAGTGCAACATCCTTTCATCCACTAAGTCCTTTGCCAAGTTTATCATATGCAGATGAAGGAAACGCGCAGCAGGACACCGTTAGAACTTGCAGTGAGGGTGACATGTTGAGACTTTGCTGCAGGTGGAAGCTGTTCCCTGTCCAACGTGTCCTCAAACGCCACATCGAACCTCGACTTGTGTCAGCAAAATGAATACCTTATGTCGCATCTAACTTCGGAAGAAACTTTCCATAATATTGTTTTTCTACAAAAAGGCATTATTCCACAAACGGACAGAAGTTGACCTTGAAGATGATATATGTCAGGTCCCATGGCACTAAGTCTTATTCCCCTTTGTTTCCTTTATTTAAAGCCATGTGTTGAAGCCACTTCTAGAGGAGTTTTAGAGACTGACAAGCTTTCTCTTTCAACCTTAGATTTCTCTAGGAAATTCTACAAAGTTAAACACAAGGCACAAACGCACTGAAAGCATCAAACGGTACTGTTTTCAAAAATACGTCAGGAGGCCTCACACCACCTTGATACATCTGCTTTGAACTTGGTTGTTGCTGGAGAGTTGAAAGAGGATATTTTGCGACAAAATAGGCCTTCAGAAGCACTTACAAAAGTCTTAATGAGGCAGGAAGCAGAGACACACTTTACTTTTTCCAGCTTGTTTTAAGATAATTAGAATACAGAGCAGACATTGAACCATTTGAGTAAAGCTGATCTCTCAGTTCTGAAATATAGGCGCCAGTGGGGCTGGGGATTTGGAATGCAGATATATTTTATGTTAGTTATCGCTGTGTTAAGGTTGTTACTGTACGACCTGGGTTAGGTATAAAGGATGAGAGGGAAAATAATCGGTGGTTTCGATCATGTGGAAGAATGTGAAGTCTGTCAATTCTGAGCCATTTGCCAATCTCAGATCTTTGCCTGATGACATTTAAAATACTCCATGTATTGTTTGGGGGAAGTGGTTATCCATACTAGTACATATACTGAACAAAAGTAATATCATTTAAATGGCCTTTGCCAAGGCTTTATGCACTGGAATCAAAACGCTGGAGTTCAAATACCTTGTTGACTGCATGGCTCGTAAAGGGGAGATTTGAATTGTAAAGATGAAGTGCACTGATTATAATGCATTTATTTCTAGCAATGTCTGTTTTCTACGTCATGTGAAGTCTCACCTCCCATTTAAAACCGCTACTTAACATGATCATTTAGTAATTAAACTGTATGCAACTTCTACCGGAGTATATGTTTAGTTACAAACCATTCCTCTGCTGATGTACAATCCAAAAAACAATCTCACATTTGTTTGTATTTTGGTTTTCTCTGTTTGTTTGAAAGCAAGTGTCCTATGGAGGTTTGAGAAAGTATGCTGGAGTAGGCTTTTTAGTTTCAACTGCTTTAGAATCCAAAAAACAATGCTCTGTTTCTGACCTCACGAGCTGAAGGCTACTGAAGCCAAAGCTTAACTTTAGCCGTTTTAAAAACCCTGGTCACATTCGAATCTGGCCGTAAAAATATCAGTATGCCACGATCAGCATCCCGTTTACCAAAAGTTGAGGGAGCATAGTCAAAAATGCACAAATGTACAGATCCTGTGGGTGTGTTGTGTTACTCAGACGATGTGTGTCAGTGCTCGACAGCCTTGGAGGAGGGGGGGGGGGGGGGTGACACTCACAGGCTTGATTGTAAACTGCCAACATTTAAGGTCTTAGAAAGATTTGTATGTTTTTCCTGGTTGCTTTTTTACATTTTGAATGACGGGGGTGTGGGAAAAAGTTGAAATGCAGCTTTCATTAAGTGACTAAACCACTGCATTAGATGTTAGACATGTTTGTGTGATTGTAAATAGCCTATTGTTGTTAATGTATTATTTACTGCAACCTGTCATCTTTGCTGGTTTTTCAACCGATCGCGATGGAGTTCATTTTTTTGTCTCGGAAGATGGCAGTCGCCTGGAATGTCCCACCTAACGAGGAGGGCGAGGGAGGAATGTGCCACATTGGCAGTCAAACGGGGGGGGTTGTGTGTTGGGGGGGGGTGGCAGCTCCACAACATGGACTCCCTCTCTCTCTCTCTACCTCTGGGGAGGACTCTGCTCCACTGTGGCAAATACAGAAGGACTCACTCTGGACTGAGGCCACAGGTGCCAGGAACACATAAGCACTTGTAGCACAACTGTGTCTTGTTTTGCTATTACAGTACAGATCGTTTTGATTTTTTTCTACATTTCCTATGATGAATATGGATAAAGTTTCTCTTTCTCCTGGATTGTATGTATCCTAAGCATATGTACAAGACATGACACCATAATGTTTAATTCATACCACGACCCACGGCTTATTTTTGAGGTGGATATTTGCCAAAGGTGACAGTAATTGCTGCATTTTTATTTAACTTGTGGCTTTTTTTTTCAACACCATCCTGTATTACATGGTATTATTTGGGGGGAAATCCTGCCCACGTGCCATCTAATCAAGCAATAAATACAAACCACAGAGTAAGGGCATACTATCAACAATGGTTTTGTTAAAAACATGAAATGCTGCATTGCTGTTATATCCCTACACTGTACCAATTAGTGGCATCACCACGCATCACATTGAAGCCTGAATGGGGGGGGGGTTTGAGTGTCAAATGTTCCTGTTTTTTGTATTTTTCTTTACAAAGACGTGTCAAAGATGTGTTTTTTTTTAAACTTGAGGTTGCAGTACACGGGTGTACCTTTGCATATTTGTAAAGATGTCAATAGGAAAATGACCAGAGGGGGGACAATGGATGCTAAAAGGTGAGCAGTTCAAGCAGGGAAAAGATGGCGTGGCCACACTCTCTTAACTGAGCTTTTGATTTAACCACAAAGACTTCCGGTTAACATGCACCGCCACTCAGTCAGTACAAACTGAAAATAAATCAATCAAAACTCTCAAGTCTGTAAAGTATATTTTACTGTAAATAGCATCCGGGGGTCCTTTTTACTCTTTTTGTAACAGAAACTGTGGATTTAAAATATTGAAAGTATATATTTTAAAAGATATTTACAGCACTTATAAAGAAATTCTCAAGTAGTGCAGGTGTCTTCATCTGTATTAACAATCCCGTACTCATTGTTAGCGTCTGCTCTCGCCTGCCTGCTTGAACTCTCACTCAAAGCGTTGCTCTGTTAGCTTTCAGAGCCATGGCCGTGAATATGAGCAGCTCTGGACTGAGCTATTAGTCAGAGCGAGCTGCTTTAATGCAAAGGGCTCTCTCTGCCCTGGAGCCGTGTCATGGCTGTTGTCTGTTGCCAGGAAACGGACCCGCACAAAGCACAGCAGGGCGTTGATATGCAGCCGCACTGATTGGGGGGGAGGCAGGTCAACCAGTCGTCCATGATAGAGGGATTGATAGATGGATGGGGTTAGGAAAGGGTGGGGGTTAAATTGTGAAACTTTGATACCCTGGAGCTAGGAGAAAAGTGGCTACCGTGAAGAATTTGAGGCCCTTAGGTTTGTAAAATATAGCGGTAAGAAAATAGTGTCAGGGGCCCAATGGGTTATATGAAAGAGACAATTTAAAGGCGAGACAATATTCTCGTGTACAATAATCAGGTCAAGCAGGGGGGAGATTTAGAGGTTACCGTGGAGACAGCTGGTTTTACCGGTCCGCTCAGTGAGGCTGCGTCTGATTTGAATCGGGGGTCTGTTAGCTTTCCGGTCCCCTTTCTGCCATTCCTTTGAAAGAATGCTGTATTACCACACCGGGATTATTATTATTATTGTTGTGATTATGAATTAACCCTTTCTTTTATACTGACAAACACCTGGAACACTGTATAGATGGGATTTCCTGCATTATGACGACGATTGAAACATGGATGTACATATATTGTATCAATTAAAAATGATGATTCATTAAGCTTTTATATGTTGCAACGGTTAACTGATTCTTTCTTCCTAAGGTGGCACAGGAGGGCGATGATTATGTATAGGTTTTATAAGGTAATCATTGGATTTAAAGTGATTTAAGTGCTGCAGGGTCTACTTACACATCTCACCGTCGCCATGGCAGCTAGGGGGAAGCTCATGCTGTTGCCCTTGACAACTGGAGTCTTCAGAGGGACCCTTGGGCCTCGGCTGCAGGTCATCACTCAGCCAGATGATCATAATCATAAGCTCATTGCATCCTTTAAAAGATACAAGAATACAGTAACACTAGGACAGAGAATGGAGGTCATAACACAATGGGTTTCAGTCATGCATTTATTTTCTATTATTAGATATAAAGTAGAGGATGACAGGCATCATGTTTGAAGTATTCTTCTTATTGCAATACCCTTTTAAACACTGAAATAAACACAAATGTAAGTACAGATGGGGAACAAGTGATGTGCTAGTACTCTTTATAGACAATAGTAGTTATTTTTACTTGAATGAAAATAGCATTTAAGATTGTAAACATACTTGCACTCAAACCCATACTATAACACACTATAGGAAAGGGAACACCCCAAGGAGCATAATAGGGCCCCTTTAACCTACACTGAAAATAAAGTGGAGTGACATTTACTTTAGATCACAATATTCCACGCAAAAATTCTAAGTAAATGTAACAACCTGTATTTCAAGTGGCATCTACTTACAGTTAGGAAGTGTTTGTTACTAACGGGAATAAAGGAAACTTTACTGTCAAATTTCAGTTTTTGTAAGTACATTTGACTTTCTATTGCATAGTAGATTTTACTTAAAGGTCCCATGTCATGGCCATTTCTACTGATCATAATTCCACTGTTGAGGTCTACTAGAATAGATTTACATTGTTCAATGTTCCAAACTCACATTGGTTTCTCATACAGCATCTCTGTATAGTATGTGTATTCACTCTGTCCTAAACGGCTTGTTGGAGCTCCGCCCCCCCCCTCCCTGTGAGCCCACTGTGCTCTGATTGGTCGGGACATTGCGAGGCTCGCTGCTCAGTGAGCTGGCTTACTGGTGTGGTTTCCAGGTCGGCGATAAAGCGAGAACAAGCAAAACTCATCCTGAGCACACACACACACCCACAGCCGAAGTAAAAACAACAAGTGTGGCTTGACATTGAGTAAGAAAAAGGTTTATAAACGCTGTGAGAATGGGTCTGCGGAGAGCATTTCTCCGCCATCCCAACTCGTCTATTACCAACCAGGGAGCTCTATGCAAGTCAATGGGACTCCCTGTTAGTTGAACATTTACGCTAAAGGTCCCCAACCCTCCTGGTGTGTGAGGAGCTCCGCGGATTGGTCCATTTTAGTTCCGGGAACCGCATGACGTTACACTTTGTTGATTTATAATAATAATAAGCTTTATTTGTAAAGCACTTTCCAGCTGAAAGTGTTTTAACACGGCACATATGTTATATATTTTTTTAATAATTGCATAGTATATTCAAAAAAGTAGAGGAGTAAAAACTGCAACAGTTCTAATAGCATCTGAATTGTAGTATAAAATGGAAATAGTCCAAAATTATTCGTTTTTGTTTAAACTCCATATTTTCTTTGAGCACCACTTCTCCAAAAGTGCAGAGTGCCCTCTAGAATTTGCACAAACAAGTCTCAATCAAGCCATCTAAAAGGGAGGGGGGGGGGGGAGGGGGGGTGCACCCTTTAACCACAGAACAATGAGAGAATAGAGGGGCAGATTTCCATAACACTGTCTGCTTCTCTGGCTCTGTGCTGCTCATACTGACCCGGTGAGAAAAAGCTTCCTTCACATCGGCACACGGACAACACATTCCTGTCAGTGGCTTCCACAAAGTGCGGCTGAAAAATAAAAAGAACTGGAAGACTGTGAATACATGAGAACTGTGGGCGGATCCTTTGAAAACGTTGACGACTCTTTAAATTAATGAGGTGATCATTTAAATACGTAATAGGGTTGAGGCTTTGTTACACATGTCACAAGGTGCCTGAAACGGCCGTGACACATTTTGTAGTCCTAAAGGGTAAAAGATAAAAGGGGCCGAAAGAGCCTCTTAAGGGGCTGCCAAAGACAAGGAAACTCGGTCAGTGTGCCTGGAAGCTGGTGACATGAGAGCATTTGTGGAATGTGTGTATCTGTGTGTGTGTGTGTGTGTGTGTGTGTGTGTGTGTGTGTGTGTGTGTGTGTGTGTGTGTGTCAGCTATGAGTAGTCAAAGGGGAGAATGGGCTGCAGCTAAGTGAGCGGGTAGAAATGAGATCATCTGTTTTGAATCAGCTGAAGGCTACTTAACACAACAAAAATGAAGCTTATGATTGGAGAAAGCGACCCTGATCTCAATGGGATTAAAACACTAGAATATCCGCTACATGACTTTCTATAAATTATTTTTTCACTCTTGGAATTCCTCTCTTTAATCATTTATTGCCAATAAAGGTTGACAGGATTATTGAAAGGGGGATATTAATTAAACTCATTTGTAATTAAATTCAAGCTTATTATGCTGCTGTAATTGTGCTACGACTCGGCTATTAAGAGCATCAGCTCTAAAATTGCTTTCAAATGTAACATGCAAATGATTGTGAGGAATTAATTGAGCATTAGCGGCGAGTGTTTGTAAAAAGAAACCTGCAAAAGGAAACTGGAGGAGAAAAATCACTGGGTTCCTGACTTCCTGTCAGAATGAAGCAATGTTTATTCAGCACTTAGAAAGCATTACACAAATAAATACAAGGACGTTTTCACAGTATAGAACACAGTACACTATTAAACATTATATTAATAACCATTTGATGTACTAATAAATATCAAGCACTCTCAAACGTAGGTATTCACCTTGGCAACAAGCGTCGGGCTGAATAAGAGAGTGTGAAAACAGGATGGAGGATGGAGGAGAGCAATCCAGTCTCCTACCGTTGCCCCCGGATACGGATAGAGTGAAAGCAAGAACTGGGAGCAGAAAAGAGCTGCAGCTGCCTGGTTTCCATAGCGATGTGGATGCAGGACAAGCAAAAAATATTAGGAGAGAGACGAAGAGAAGCAGGCAAGTGTAACAAGAGGGGCAGGGAGCAGTGCAAGAAAAGTATATCTTTTTTGTTTAAGGGAGAGTGGTGATAGAAGCATTAAGGTAGTAAAAAGGAGGTTGGGGGTCTCAAAGAGAAGCAGAGGGAGGGATGATGAGCTCAGACATGGATCCCCACGACTTTCCACTGGAGACTGCCACCTTCAGGGGGACCTGGAAAACAAACACACACACACTCTAAATATAAGACATGGGAAAGGTGCCAGTGTGTCGATGTACACGTGCAGATGTGGGTCACAGTGACCTACATTGATTTAGACTCACCTAATTATCCTTATGGAAGATCAGCCAATAATACAGAGGCACATTTTTAAATCACTAATGCAAATATAGAAAATCCTATAAGAATGGATTTAAATACCGATGAATTACCCTGTGGCTTGTTGCGTAGTCCACTGATGTTTTATTGAAAAAGCAGTCAGGATTTTTGATGTAATCGGTAGGTTGAAGGACGAGAATATTCCATGTTGTACTTAAGAAAGTTGTGTTTCAATCGCCATACTTAAACATTGTCCTCGAAATAGGTACGTGTCCTAATTGCAGTTTTTTTTTATGTGTTATACAGCAAAATAATTAAAAAGACACAATAAATGACACTACAATATCAGTGAATGATTGTAATGTCATGTTCCACTGTCTCACCTTAAGATGGACTCCTAGATGGTCGATGTGCTGCAGGGACTCCATGGTGCTCTTCACCAGACCTGCACACAAAACAACACGAACACACACATGTATAAATGACTTCAACAGTGACCATAGCTGTTGCATTGTGGGTAACGTAGGCATAGAAAGAAGATTTAACCAAAAAAAATGCTGCATCAATTGACTTTTAATAACGTGGCGGATTTCTCTTTAAACTGTTACATTGACGTTTGTATCTACCAAAACAAGCTTGTCTGTCCAAAACAAATCTATATTCCTCACTGTACACCAATTTGGCTTCATATGTGCAGTATATAACGGTAAGCTACATTTGAAATGTTTGATAAAAGAAGTTATTTATTCACCTGCAAACTGTTCCACCTGGGATTCCTCCACTTCGTACAGAAGCTCATCGTGGAGCTGTGCTACCAGCCTATAGACACAAAGTAAATCAACACAACAATTACTTCAACTAATACTAATAATGAGGCCTCTTCATCAACATACCACCGTGAGGGCTTCAAGTAAGTCCCCTAATTTGCATCCAGCAGCCCATTTCATTCTTGGCTCCAAGTGTGTTTACTCTGGCTCAGTGTTTGGCGTGTAACAGCAGTCACTTGAGCAAACGCTACAAATTAAATTGGCTGGTAAAACAGTGGATGTTGTTTATGTGTTTTGGCGTGAGAGACCCAGTTAGTTGTTCTTCACTAAAATAGGACTTAGCGTATCCAGAACAGTGACTTCAGTGTGAATAGCCAGTGTTTACTTTGTTGCCGTAGTCAAGGCGACATGCTAGATATGACATGTTGGTGACGGCTCGTAATGCAAGCGTCTTCAGTCGGCTTGTTAAGGTGTTAGTACCTGGCGGAGAGCGAGCTGGAAGAGGACAACAGGTTGAAGATTCGGATCATGGCCATCTTACAGAGATCAGCAGCAGAACCTGCAAAAAAACACATACAAAATATTAAACTCTTATCTGTGGTGAAGGGTTAGTCAGGCAGGTAAACATAAGTGTTCAAACAAGCTGACACCTGTCAATCATCCTACCTTGGACCACAAAGTTGACAGCCTGCCTCTCAGCCTGCATCCGGATACCCCAATCCGGGGAGTTGATGTTAGCGAGGGTCCGCCGACGACCCATGATGGAGAGAACGTAACCTAATCAAAGAAAAATATTTAAAATGTAATAATTCTGAGCACATTTAATCCAATTGAAATCAAGATGGAGAAACTCCATCGTTGAGGGCTGCTCTTCTCACACAGCGAACCTTCAATTTGTGTTTATTCACATTCAATGTAGCAGCTGCTTCTCCCTCATGATTCACTGTGAGGAGAAATCCCCACTTAACTCTGAAGTAGTGAGCATACTACTGTAAATACAAATGAGAAAATATCAAGTAGTTCTGCTCGCCAACACATTTTAGAGATATTTTTCAAATCCACATGTTTCCTACCAGGGTCACCAGAATGCATCCCACTACTTGTTCTTAATTCATGGATGTGTACTTACTTGATTTTCTTTTATCAATGTGTGCTTGCCTCTTTATTTATTATGCGAGTCTCTTGATGTTATTTGTGCTTATATCTACACCGCTTTGGGACCAATAAATTATGGTGATCGACTTAAAGAATAATAAGAAAAATTGACCTCCAGTTACCTCCTCAGCCCAATTGTCCCCCCGTGTTCGAGGGCTGTGTTTCGTATCAAACGAGAAACAAAGAGTTATTCAGTGAATATTCTATTAAGTGTGTTTACTAAAAACCTGCTCGGGTAGATGCAAAGAGATTTAAAGAGAACTGCTTCATGAAAAGTCATGAAGAGAAACACCGTCACATTCCCCGTACAGTCCCACAAACACACTTTGGAAAGCAACATTCCAAACATGCACACATTATCATATGAAGGTATGCAAAACACACACACACACACACACACACACACACACACACACACACACACACACACACACACACACACACACACACACACACACACACACACACACACACACACACACACACACACACACACACACACACACACACACACACACACACACACACACACACACACACACACACACACACACACACACACACACACTCCTGCACTTACAAACACAGTGGACCAGTACATTCCACCAGCTGGACAATGGAGCGGGCTTTAGGGCTAAATCCCTCTAGTATCCCTTACTATGAGGAACGCCACGAAGCCTGAATGAGTCTCTTCCCAGAACACACACACATTCATGCTCACAGACATAGATGCATAGGAAATGAGCACACAACAGTTGTAGAAACAAACACAAAAACCCCTCACTGCGACCCATGACACGTGCGTGTGACCTTTTGTCCCCAGGAATGTGACCCCTGTCCTGGGGCCCGATGACAAGTGCACTTTGTGTCGTGTTGATCCTGCGGACAGGTATGTGACTCACAGAGGAATGTGTGTGCTTTTCAAACAGCAGTGGCTTTTTCTGACACTGTGGTGTAAAGGCTCAGGGCTTTTCAAGTTCAAACTGTGTGTGTAGAGATAGTGGAATATAAGCTGTAGAAACTAGGATGGAGAGACAATCAATTGGGACATTTTAAAACGTTTGGTGGTGTTTTCCTAATTGTTTCAATCATCAAAACTAATCAAATAAAAACCTTTTTTAAACCAATCAGGATTAGGCAATATCTAAATCAAAATGGGATGACAGTTTGGCTTCCAGTTTCCAGATGTTTATATTTAAATATGTTTAAACACTTTGATATTTGTACAAGTGGTTGACAATACACTGACATATCATCTCCTTTTTAGGTTGAAACGGTGAATTTGTTGGTAAAAATGTGCTTATTTACATATAACATTGTATTAAGTGTATGAACTGTCTTTTATCTGTGTTTTGGTCTCCACCAACTCCTGGTTCTTATTTTCTAAATTCTATTACATAAAAGTAATTCTTAATTTGTATTAATCTTGAGATTTGAGAAACGTATTGATTGATTCTGTCATGTGGACTTTTATGTGTTTTCCGAATGAACTGGAAAAAACCGCTTAGGAGGTATTCATGAAAATAAGGAATGATCAAATACCCTTAATAAAAATGGAATAAGAATAAATGTTTCTCTTCAGCGGTGCGTCTAGTGTTTGAGCTATCCACATAGATCAGTGCTGCTGCCATTTGTAGAGACCATACTACTCCATGACAGAACTACAGCAGAACTAAGCCTTCCAGCCCCGCCATGTGCCGTTCACATAACTACATGTTCATGAACAACTTGACAGGATGTGTGAGTGTGTGCACGTCAGTGTATTGCGTATCTATGCAGATCTAGGCTTCCCTGTGTCTGCTGTGGCCTTCAGAAGACTTTTTCATCTGTGTGATTCTCCGTTGTTTCAAAAAAAGAATTCTTCTTGCCTTGTCTTTTTTTACGTCAGGCATTATTTACAACTGAAGGTACTGCATTCATCCCAAGAGCTTTGATGAAATGTGCATGACGTTAAGAACTAGGGGACAGGCTTACCCAGACGCTTTATCTCATTGCAATATCAAGGACAGATTCATAAAAGCAATGTCAGCTATGACTATGAAGTTATTTATTGTAGTTTATATAATAAAAAACGGTCCTGTTTTAGTCCTTATCTTTATCCCATTGCTTTTTGTGTTACATTTCGGTACTTCTTCTTGGGTTCCATCGTCTTATCTTCGCCCCCTGCTGTTACACCCCCACTGATCCTGACCTCACCAGCTCTCGTTGTCCTTTCGGATATTTTCCCAGCAAATGACAGTCACTGCTCGACCCGTCTCTGCTCAGTATGAAGAGAAGAGTTGCTGAATCAGATCTGTAATCTCAGAGAGGTGCAGAGCCCAGGCGAGTATTAATCCCTGCTCCCTGAGTCACTGCCAGGGGAAAGTGTATGCTTCCTCCCAGCCAACACAGGTTAAAGGGGACTACTTTATCGATCAGCTACTGTACATTTCTGCTGTGGCATGAGGGGGGGAGTGAAAAGGAAGAGATATATGAAAACAGTAATTGGATGAGGGAGGGTAAAAGGCAGACAGACAGACTGAAGGACAGCGAGCAAAGAGTGTGGGACAAGCCAGGCAGATCAATCCTGTAGCCGTCTCCAAACGGGAGGATCACCATGGTGATGAGCTGAATTAGAGCCGACTGTGTTGCGCAACAAGGCTTCCATGGTGATCTGTGCGCAGCATTTTGGGAGAATAAGTCCATTAAGCAGGAGCAGACATAGGACAAAGAGTTGGTTGTCTCACCGGTGATAGGTTGCCGTGGGTGATAAAGTACATGTCTGTTTTTGGTGATGCCCCCGACTGAAAAACATCTAAATCTAGATGTTAACTACAAAACAAAGTCATATGGCAACACTTAGTGATGTCTATCGATTAAGAACAACCTGCGTTAAGACAATAATAATCTGCGGTGAATCATCATTTATCACAAGGTTGAAAGTAAGCACTAGTATTTACTTTCATTATGTGGGGGATATAAACTTGCCATTTCACTGTAATGCACAGTTAACGTCTGCACTTGAATTGCAGGAGGAGGTTGGGGTGAAACTTGGTAATGCGATTAATTTGCGTAAATCTTTTCAAGATGAATGGTGATTGTAACGGGTTGAGGTTGAAAGCCTTACTTATTATTCAAGATGAAATGACCTATTTTACGATGCAGAAACAGACTGAGAAGATGGGACATTGGGCTCGTGTACCGAACGCAATGAGGGTTAGAGTGCAGACTTTACACTATTTTCTGTGAGCGTGTTTAAGTCTCAGGTGTGCTGTGTTGGCAGTTCAGTCTGAATATAAATAGAGTGTCCCGTCTGAACCGTCAGCCCCCCCAATCCACCTCAAGTATTGACCCACGGCAGTTTGTCTCTTTCCTGCCAATGCAAGCATATCTTCCTCGCGCAAACTAATCCACAGAGAGCGTGTGTGTGTGTACCCATAAAAACATCAAACTACATGTGCAGGCCCTTACAGTGACACACGCACATCTTTTGTTATAATTCTGGTGTCATTCGCTTTACATTAAGCCCTCATTTCCCTCGTGTTAACTGTGATTCTGATCATAATCTTTAATCCTATGAATAAACAATTTGCTATTGAACTCTGGGAAGCAGTTCTCATACAGTATGCGATACATTCTCTCCAATATCTTTCCCAATAGGAGCATTAACACTCAATATAACCTTTTTAAGAGTTACAAATTCTTATGGGAGACACAATGGGAATGTGATTGGACACAGACCTCGTTTGTGGCACAGCTGGATGGTCCTCTGGATGAAGGTCTGCACTTCTCTGTAGCTCTGCAGGAAACTGTCTTGGAATCGGCTGGCCTTCTCAGCGCTCACCCCAAGGATCCCCGACAGACGCTCACGACCTGCAAGGATCAACATATATAAATATAACTTAGTCAAGCTTATATTCACCTATGCGCAATAGCAGCAGGTATTAAGACATTAATACCATACAGATAACATGAACAGTATGATTATGTTTTACTTTTAGCCTTGATGATTCATTTTGTACTTGATTATATCTTCCTTTTTTATACATTCTTCACAAAGTTGTATTGTCACTAGGGTTACTACGGCTTGCTAAAAAGTTGGCAATATCTGCTGTACGCTAAAGACTAAAGGAATAGTGTTCATTTTGGGATTTATTTGACAAAACTTTTGGAAGTGAGTGCACCCTGCATATAACCCCTCATAACACGGTGATGTGTTGTCATTATTCTTTATTGTTAACACTGGTTTAACACTTAAACATGAGATATTAGATGTTACTAAAGCCGCTTTCACACCGCAGGACTTGCCGTACTTTGGTGCCGGCACTAAAGTACCACGGCACTGAATCCGCCAGGGGGCTAGTGCCAATCACATTCACACCGCAGTACTTTCCCTGAGACAAGATTACGCTGACGTCACTTCGTCTTCTTCTTCTCTGGGTTTACTGGCAGGCCGCAAAACCACTTCACGGCGAGTACAAAAAAAACTAGAGAAGAAGAACTACACGGGGGAGGGGGTATAAAGTCCACCCGCTGTACATGATATATATATATAATAGGTAGGCTCAGCGGACAGACCCTAGTGCAAAGATAAAGTGTCACATGATTATCTACTAAATAGTGAATTCAGCATCAACTTCACCAAGATGAAGTTCATATCTTCCTAAGATACGTGTTACTTTATGTCCCTACTAGAATCCGAGCTCAAATGACTCAAACCAACAAAATGTCCAAGCAAAGAATCATGTGCACCATGAAGCTGGGTTATAAGGGTAATTTACAAATAAAATACCCCATTATAACAATGGACTTTATCTCTATGTATTTATTATATATTACCTCCTCAGGCTGATTTTGGAAAAGGACATTAACCGTTGTTTGCTGTTTTCCCCTTATTTATATAAAACAAATGACATGATAAATGACCTGTGTTTATGTGTGTAAGACTTGTGTTTCTGCCCCTGCCATTGCTGCACAAGGTTGCAACATTGTAGATAAATTCAACCACCAACACCTGTCTGCTCTCACATTCTTCTATTCTCTATAAATTTGGGGTGGGACACAATAAATAAAGCTTCGCCAGTTTGTTTGTTTTATTGCACAGTCAAGACATAACAATAACGGCATCACGCCGCTCAAGTAGCTTTTGCGAACATCGTTCAAAACATTTGGAGTTGGGAACTGCTTTCTGTAGAAGCTGCTGCATCCCGTCCTCAGAGTAAATTGCCAGAAGCGCCGACACTTCCTCATCATTCCACCGCTCAGGTGTTGTAGTACGTGTGGTCATAACTGCTTTAAAGTACAAAAAAACGACTCGCTCAGGTGTGGATGTGGTTTTGTAGCGAGGAAAAAAATGGCTGCCTAACAAAAAAAATTCAGAGTCTAACGGGGCGTGGTTTGCAATTTGCCCAGCCAATAGAAATAGAATAGAAATGGGCA
This sequence comes from Notothenia rossii, assembly GCF_949606895.1. Lineage (NCBI taxonomy): Eukaryota > Metazoa > Chordata > Actinopteri > Perciformes > Nototheniidae > Notothenia > Notothenia rossii. The sequence goes on along the minus strand of NC_136901.1, from coordinate 35,156,536 downwards.
CTCTTTTATCACCAGGTCCGTACCACCTCTCTAGCAGGGACTGAAAATGGCCAAAAGAGTTCCCGGCACTGAGTAGTCCCGGCGGTGTGAACGCGACATTATTGATACTAACGGAACTAAAGAACCAAAGTACCAGGGAAAGTCCTGCGGTGTGAATGCAGCTTAGGTGAGCCTAAGAGGGGCTGGTAGGCCAATTTTGTTACCTGAATCAAGCTAGCTATTCCCCCTATTTTCATTATTTGTGATAAAATAAGCTAGCTTGTTGCTCATGGTAGCTTTTTATTTTCTGTACAGACATGAGTGGGCAGGTATCTTCACATCTAACTCTAAGGCAGTCCAGTATGACTTCCCAAAATGTCATTCCTTTGATATCATTACTCTGTGATGACCTGCATTGTGAGTGACCTTACTGCTGGAGACCTTTAGCTGACAAAAAGTCAGTCAAGTCAATGAATGGAGCAAACTCCAACTTTATCATGGCTGATTGGAAGAGTGTAAAACAAGATCAGACGAATGACTCGATCAAGGGGTGAAAGAAATAGAGAAAAAAAGTAGATCCAAAAGAAGGGTAGTAAAGGACAAGATAAAAGAGGGTGGGGGGAAAGGATCAGGGGAAGACTGCAAGAGACGTATGCGTGTGTGTGTAAAGCCAAGATAAAGCCAAGAACAAAGAGCCTCAATGTGTGTGTGTGTTTGTGTTTGTGTGTGTGTGTGCGTGCGTTCGTGCGTGTGTTCTTTCCCAGGTAGTGTTGAAGCATACAGACTGTAGCAGGAATAATGGCCTCAAAGGTGAAGCACAGTTTGATGGTGCGAGAGCTAATGGGTGTGACAGTTAGTGTGTGTGTGTGTGTGTGTGTGTGTGTGTGTGTGTGTGTGTGTGTGTGTGTGTGTGTGTGTGTGTGTGTGTGTGTGTGTGTGTGTGTGTGTGTGTGTGTGTGTTGTGTGTTGATGTGTGAAGGTCAGCAGAAGGACAGTAGTTTTACTTTAACATAGAACAAAAATGACAAGTTTAAACAGTTCTCGAAACTATGGACTTTATTAGACTAATTGGATATTTTTCTCACGTAGTCTGCTTACGTTTTGTAAAAATGTCACACTGTTTCACATTTTATAATGGGTGTGTATGGGAGAGCTCTTTAAGACTTAGAGTGGGTGACATCACGGCTAGAGGGGAGAGGAGCTGTAAAATCTGAAGAGCTTTTTTTCCAACTATTCCTCGGCTGGCCACCATTTTCACTCTTCATACATAATTTGGTGATCCAAATGTAGGGACATTTGTCACGGCCGCACCGATACGCTCATTTGATCAAACGGACACATATAGCAAACACGAGAGTCATCAGGTGTTCATCTGGTATCCGAAATACTCTGGGGAGGATATTTAGCTTATTGGAGTTGAATCAATAGTGCAGCACAATATTGTCAATATATTTTCTGGCAAGCTGTCTGTCGTTCACTGGCAGGGCGTTGCCGTGGAAACGCTTTGATCTTTGAACACACCGTTAATTAAATAGATGTTCAGAAACGATGCAGGAATGTGGTACAAGAATCCAAAAATGTAAAAGATAAACAGTTAAAATAGTCAGCTAAAAGTGAGCTCAAATTAATGGATATTCTTTGTTGTACCTTAACAACACAACTAATGCTATTAATACTTACTCAGCGGGGGTAATGTTAGCATCGGGACGCGCACCCGAGTTTCAGTCACAGTCAACATTTCTCGGAATGTCAAATGCATTTGACCCATATATCAACCTAACATCCGTCAAAGTTGATGATAGGTTGACGTTTAATTCTTATATCTAGATGTTGATTTATTTAGTTTTGAGCAATGATAACTTGGAAAGTGGGAATGTCTACAGATTCATTAACAGCAGTCATTTTTGATGACAACTTCAAAATGTATTCGCTTTGGCATATCTGTTGGTGTTGCTTAACCGATCCCTGAAGATGTCGTGACATCAAAGCCCTTCTCGCAACGTGGCTGATTATGCGTGTTGAGCTAGAAGCCACTGAGTTTAATATGTATATACTTCATCCAACCGGGACAGTGAGCGACAATGAGGGTGATTAGTAGATGCCGGCGAGCACTCCATATGTCATTTGTTCTTGCTGAACGAGGTCAGTTCAGGGAGTGACCTTTAACCCTCATTACTGAAGCTCCCTGAACTCCTTTGGCCGTACCCCCATTAATCTCAGTTAACCCCTTTTCTACTTCCACTACTACTCCAACCCTCTTAATAGTTCTTCACTTTCTCTGCACTCTGTCTTCTAAACAAAACATCTACTTCTTCAAAAAGGCAACTGATTTGTTTGTTTAAAGGCGGTATGTCTAAAATAGCAACAATAACAGCCTGGGCGCTATGTCAAAGACTTTGAAGATTTACGGTACAGAGATTTCTACTGAAACGATGACGCTAACTGACTAGCCCAGACCGGTCCTGTTTTGTTAGGCCACTTGAACTTCAAGAGACGATAGGTTGTCACTGTAGCGCCTGTAAGGCAAACATGAAATGGCGGAACTTTGAGCTGCTCAGAGGACTTATCAATTTGGCAAGAAATATCTGTTGTGAGGCAAATCCAAAGAAGAGACAAACGTTGCGGCAGCTTTATGGTGGTGGAAAAGAGGTGAGGTTTGTTCTCTTAAATTTGACCCTGCTAACATTTAATGTTGGCTATTAAGCAAAACGTATGTTCAGTGAAACTAATTACAAAACCGTACCAACAAACCTTCAGAATGCAGTCACATGTTTAACCTGGGTGTTTTTTGCTACTATAATCTTGCTAAAACTGAACTATGCAAGCTATAGTTTATTCAAAGCGTACAAATGCTTTCACTGCTTTTTTAAGTTGGGTTTCTTTTGAAATCTTTAATAATTGATGACCATAAACTTGGATTGTACTTAATAGATGAAGGCAAAATTGTAGTTCCTATTTAATTGGAGCATGCTGCTTCTTTAAGCATTTTGAAAAGGTCACTGAAGTCTTAACCTGAATCTGTTAACAAGATGTAACAAATGAAGAACTTGGTAGGTAATTTTGGAGAAACCAGCTCGAGTGCGCTAAAATTTGAAAATACACAACCGGAAAAAATCTGCCACTTCCTTCAGACTCCCCTCACAGAGCCCCTCCTCCAACACACACGAACGCGCACGTGACCAATGAGGGCACGAGATTTTGTGCACCGATGGAAAGCTGACAGGCAGGTAGGCCCGGCTAAAATGATTGGGCGTGCTTTTTACAGCGCCACGGCTTCCACAGATGACATTTTTTTATGGATTTATTGTCAAAGCATTTAATGTATTCATTGCTATCGGGATGTTAAGAGCATTGCATGGAATATAACAAAAAGTATTTCTGAAATAAATGACATACCCCACCTTTAAGCTAACCTTTCTTGTTTCTATTTCATCCTCTTTATGTTTCCACTGCGGTTTACACCTCCCTCTCTCTCACCTCCGTCATCACACCTTTTGGCCTTCTTTATTTGTTGATCCATTTGTGTGTGTGTGTGTGTGTGTGTGTGTGTGTGTGTGTGTGTGTGTGTGTGTGTGTGTGTGTGTGTGTGTGTGTGTGTGTGTGTGTGTGTGTGTGTGTGTGTGTGTGTGCGTGCGTGCGTGCGTGCGTGCGTGCGTGCGTGCGTGCGTGCGTGCGTGCGTGCGTGCGTGCGTGCGTGCGTGCGTGCGTGCGTGCGTGCGTGCGTGCGTGCGTGCGTGCGTGCGTGCGTGCGTGTGCATGAGTCCACCACTCTGCCCCTCCTCCCTGTCCTGATTATTGTCTTGCCGGAGAAAGCTTCCCTTTTTAGTATTTGGTATCCATGACAACGCATCAATCCACCAAGCTGTCTGTTGGTGCTGATCAGGAGCTCCTTCCCTTCCTCTCCTCATTCCTCTCACTCAGCCACCCCCCCCTCCTCCATCTTCCCCTTTCCCCTACGTCACCACGAACTCCACCACCTCCCCCATTTTTGTTTCTTCTCCTCCTAAGCCAATATGACTCAGCAATCGGCACCTCTTCAACATCTCCATACTTTCTCTGCATTGTTACTCCTGACCTTTAGCTTTATGAATCGACCCTATCCATGTCTCAAATGGATAGCTTTTACACATTTACCTCAATCGCTGTTGAGCTTTATTGAGAACTGACTTAATCGTGTTGAATACAGTTAAACAAAAACATGGACACCTCAGTTTTAAAATATGTATGTGAAAACTGTGCAATGAAAGATCCAGTCTCTTAAAGTTTGATAAAACATTTTTTTTAAAAGATGACGTGTAGGCTCAAACCTTGAATTGATGTCCCGATGAACCTACATTATAGATTTTAGATATCAATTAATTTCTTTATTTCATGTGAAAGTAACAAGCCGAAGCCCTTCATGTACAGCAGCTCTGTGAAAATCAATAAAGTATAATGAACTGTGAACAGCTTTTGAACAAATGCTGTATTCTGGTATAAGAGCATTTTTGACAAAGCTGGGAGAACTCTTATTATACCAACACAGACTTTAGTCAGTGCACTTGCTTTTTCAAACCAGAGCAGAAGCTAGTTACCTGTTGTGTGGGCCTGTGGACAAAAGCTGCATCTTTAAATAAGCATTTCAATTGGCCCATGGCAATAAAACCTGATGGAGAGTGCAGACTTCCAGTAAGACCTCTTTATCGAAAAGGGGAAGCACAAATGCTCATGTAAACACAGTCTCGTTTATCAACATTTTAAATCCACTTCTAATTATTCGCTGGCCAAATGATCCATCCCACATCCACTGGTTTCTGTGTGAGTGTTCACTAGAGTGTGCACGTGTGTGTGAAGCAGAAATGGGCCACATGGGTGTATTATACATTCATTTCTCTCGCTCCCTTTTTCTATTTTTATCTTCACTATCTTCCCCCATCCCTGTCCGCGCAGGGGAATCAGGAATGTAAGCCATCGCATGAACGAAATGCTGTCGCAGCATATATCACTTTGAGGGAAGACAAGGCAAATCTGGCACGAAATAACATCCTTGTGATAATGTCATCTCTCCCCTCCTCCTCCTCTTCCAGTTTTGTCTCTAAATGATCTCGTCTGAATGCTTTTACCCTCTTCACACACTGAACCCTTGTAGCGCTGAACCGGGCGCTTAATGACAATTGCAACCATTGTTTTGTCATTTTGCAATAATAGAGGTTAATTGTCAAGTTGATTGATGGATATCGGTATGTTCATTATTACCACCCACTGAGAGTGTGTGTGTGTGTGTGTGTGTGTGTGTGTGTGTGTGTGTGTGTGTGTGTGTGTGTGTGTGTGTGTGTGTGTGTGTGTGTGTGTGTGTGTGTGTGTGTGTGTGTGTGTGTGTGTGCGTGCTCACCTGCCCCGTAAACAACAGAGTAGACAATGCGTTTGGCGTGTTCCCGATCCTCAGAAGTCACCTCACCCTCACTCACCCCCTTCCTGAGTGACAAAGAGAAACACATGGAGATATAGTGTATGGTTCAATACTGCCAGGGTTTTGATATTGCTTAAGGGTAAACAAGATGGTGTAGAGATTTGTTCGATGTACTAACATCGGGTTCGAAACAGGCTCGGGACTATTTGCCGCATGTCATCCCCTCTGTCTCCCTGTTTCAACTCTGTCTATAAATTGATTATAACAATTTTTTCTGTCTCATTATAACGATTTTTGATCAGATTATTACACATTTTGTCAGTTTCTAACGATTTTCTGTCAGATTATAACGATTTTCTGTCAGATTATAACGATTTTTGGTCAGATTATAACGATTTTCTGTCAGATTATAACGATTTTTGGTCAGATTATTACACATTTTGTCCAATTATAACGATTTTCTGTCAGATTATAACGATTTTCTGTCAGATTATACAGATTTGTTGTCAGATTATGATGATTTTAGGTCAGATTATACAGATTTTTGGTCAGACTATAACGATTTTTGGTCAGATTATTACACAGTTTGTCCGATTATAACGATTTTTTGTAGACCCTTTAGCTATGCTTTCTGGAATGAAATAGGAATAGGAACGATGGTGGAAATACAATCAATACAAGCAGACTGAGTAGACATGTCTACACTCATTTCTTCGGATGTTAATCCACTCTGAAAGAAGGTTTAAGTACAAGGCAGAAAAATTACAGAGAGGGAGGAGAAAAGTACAACAGAAAAATCCCTATAAGAACAAAAAGAAAGTGAAAAGAAAGCTTGTGAGATATTGAGTTTAAAAGGACATGAAGTAGAAGAAGACTAGAGGGACTTTAGAAAAGAACAGACAGACAGTTATGTAATGTGACTTGTAGACTGCCGTCGTGCTGGGGTCAGACAGGGTGGGAGGACACTTCTGCACAGAGGCCTTTCTGGAGGGGAGCTGCCGCTGCCGATCAGTGTTCAGAGACATGAACTCTGAACAATTACGACTGCTGAGCTACGACACTCCAGCCTTTCACAATGTATTGACATGTAGCCTCAGGATGAGACCTCCTAAACATGAGGAAATTACACTTTCAATTCCTCTGTCTGGTAAAAGACAGGTTACGGTAAAACACAGGTAACCTATGACCCCCAGTGGAGGACTCACAGGAAGGTATTTCCCTCCAAGGTGCAGCATCTGGTTGATGGGTATCAGTACTGGATTTCCACTGCCCCCTGATGGAGAGGCATTACTGTAGATTCTTTTTAAACTGCCCACAGTTTTATTACAAGCAAAAGTTTTAAATCACATGCCATAAAAGCTTGAATCAGTCGGACTAGTTTATGGTCTTTCAAGCTAAAAGATTTTAATTAGTCCTCTTTAAAAAAACATGATATTTTACATGAAAGGTTTGCAAAAAAATGGTGATTTCTGCACGTTTGGCTCTGAGCAACAGTTACATAAGACTAAAAGAAATCACAAATAAAATAAACTGTAAGTAACTGTATATGATTAAATAGTATAAAGATTTAACTGTACAATAATTCATTTTTCAAGGTTGAAATAACAGGCAATATGTTGCTTAAGTTAACATATTCTTAACACTTCAAAATACAAATAGGTTAGCAGCTATTGGCATCAATGGAATTGGATAATGGGTTGGTTTTAGATTTTGCCACAGATATCAGTTTACCACAACTTGAAGGGGAATAGAGCTAAGTTGTTATAAAGACCCATCCAAAAAAATAATCAAGAAAACAGTTTGTAATGCATAACGTCTCTGGTTACACTGATCATAAATAAAGTTAAAATTGTTGAACCTGTGATCATTACTAAAGGGTTTCCAACCAGAGCAACAGACGAGCCAATGGCATTACTCATGGCAGGGCAATCGGACAAGGTAAGGCGAGGATAAATGGAGTTTAGGAGGGAAAAAAAGAGAGATATGCAGTGATGGAAAAGGAGGGGGGAATGGGAATGAGAGGGGGAAAAAAAGGGAAGGGAAGAGAGGGCAAGAGAAAATGGAATGGAAGACTATAAAAGAGGGAAAGAGGAAGTCATCCTAACAGAGCAGTTTATTTGTTTAAAGGTGAAATAGATTTAATGAGAGAGACACAATGTGAAGCCTCCGAAGAGCTGTTAATATGCACCCTATGTCCAGGTAATCAGTTTAACCGGACGCCCTCTGACACACACTCGACGGAGATGGATGACAGAGGTAAAGGTGACACACACACACACACACACACACACACAAAGGACAAACAGGACAAGAAAAAAAAAATCAAAAGTGTGACAATGTTGTGGCCTGACCCTAGGGTGTCTTGGCCATGTAAAAGGGAGAGTGGATGATGCAGTTGGCATGGTAGTCATGGCAACAAGGTTAGTAGCGTTTGAAGGGAAGGAGTCGGGAGAACGAGAGGGAGGAGAAAAGGGACCCTGCAGAGCATCAACACTCACCCTGGCGAAGAGATCAGGGGTGTGTGTGCTTGCGTGTGTGTGTGTGTGTGTGTGTGTGTGTGTGTGTGTGTGTGTGTGTGTGTGTGTGTATGTGTATGTGTGTGTGTGCGTGTGTGCGTGCGTGCGTGCGTGCGTGTGCGTGTGCGTGTCCTACCACTGAGCGGCCAGCATGGTGAAGACGTCGGCCTGCGGGTCGGTGAAAATGCGGAGAAGCTCTGGGTCGGAGGAGAGGTGAGCCAGGAGGCGCAGCTCCACCTGGCAGAAGTCTGACACACAGAAAACACACACCTTTTGAATGACACACTACCTGAATGTCACACCCTAAATAAGATGGAGGTACAAATAGGCCTGTCGCGATAATCGATCAATTGACTTATCGTACGATAAATAAAAATGGACTCGATAACTTTTCTGATCTCGATAAATTGCCGTTTACATAAAGATGTGACCAGCATTTTAGCCTGGAGCGCTGTGGCTGCCAGGCGCGCTGTGAGGGGCGGGGCTGACACACAGCCAGGTCAGGACACTCCGCGTGCACGTGCAGCAGCGTCGCAGCCAAATTAATAATAGAGCGACAAGCGGGAGACAACGTGTGACTTACTCGCGGGGAATTTAAAGTGAAATGGAATTGGTTACAAAACCTAACTACACATCTCGATTCTCCGGTGTGGCAGTATTTTGGATTCAAACCAAATCAACGAGGCGAACCTACGGACTTGAATGAGCCGGGCGGTGTGTCGCATTGGTTTAAAAAAGGTAGCGACAAAAGCAGGCATTACCACGCATTTTAAACCACCTAAAACACAACCACCCCATTCCGTTTTCCCAGCTGGGAGCAAACACGGCAGCTGGAGATGGAGAGCCCCCGCCCGACTATGCAAACATGTTGGTGTTCCTTGCTCGAAAACTTAGAAAAACAGATTTGGATATGGCCCGTTGAGGAATCTGGGTCTTTGACAGTGAACTGTACACTTGACTTGTTTTAAGGAGGTTTTTTTTGCTTGTGAGATAATGTGTGCTCATATTTATTTATTTATTTATTTATATATATATATATATATATATATATATATATATATAGAGAGAGAGAGAGAGAGAGAGAGAGAGAGAGAGAGAGAGAGAGAGAGCTCTGTTTTCCAGCCTGACTCTATTTAATTTATTGTTTTGGTTGTGTGTGATTTAATTAATTTATTATAATTTAATTAATTTGTTTTATTTATTATATATAATTTATATATTTTAATATTATTTCACATTTCATTTGCAATGTTGAATGTTCAATAAAAAGTTATGTTTGAAAGGATGTACTTGAATTATTATTATATATTATCATTATGTCTAAAATGGTGTTAAAACGGCGCCGACAATATTATCGTTTATCGCAATAATTTCCAGAAAAATGTATCGTCCAATACAATTAATTATCGTGACAGGCCTAGGTACAAACATTAGTTTTCCCATCTTGACATTTAGCTATCTGCAAGAAACACTGCATCTTCTAAACCTAGTTTCCTGTGATCTCCTGTGAATGCCTCACTGTGATCAGACAATACGTTCTGACTTTTTATTACTCGGCTTTTACATTTGCCATAATTTGAATGTAATATAAAAGTTAATATGCTGCATCCGTCTCGCAGTAAGCCCGTGCTGCTATTACACTAAGGCATGTAAAGCTGGGTTATTACTGAAGTCACGTTCCTTGAAAGCACATAACTGCTGGTGTTTAACGTTGATGTGACTCTTCACAGAGACCTGAGGATTGTGTGAATGTTAAGGTAGCACCTAGCGGCTAAGCCTGGAGGAATACTTCTCTAAAAAGTGACACGTTTCTTTTCCCTTTTTACAAGAATCCCTACTCAGCCACACAAACGGCTCATTGCACTGCTTTCCACATTGTTGTTATTGTTTGATTATTGCTACCATTAATGCAGAGTTAGCCATAACAGGAATAGGATGCATTTGTTTTGTTGACGTTTGTTGCATTTATGTGTCCCATAGTGTATCTTAGTCAGTTATTGGAGGGTTTCTTATAATTCTACATCTGGTATTGAAATGGTTATTATAATGCAGAATGGTTTTATTCTGCCTTGTATCAACACGTTTATAGCTTTTTGTCAAACCAAAATGGATGCATCTTTTATGGAAGAGTTAAAACCATCCATTTAGACTTGGGAATGGAACTGCATAACTGACACAATTTCAGCACCGTAAAGTCGGACAGACAGAAAAACAGTTTGTCTAAAGCGGCCTCTGAGACTGTATCGTCTTAGAAACGTGCCCGAGGCACTTACATAAGCCGAGAGATAACCAGAGGCTATAAAAGACTAACACTGACGGACAGGGAAGGAAAAAAAAATCTTCAAAATAAGCAAAAACAAACTGTCTGACCTAACTGCACATTATAACCCACCTGCACACACACAGACAGCTGAGAACACAGATAGGGACAGACAGAGAAGATGCACTCTTTCCAGTTCTACACTGAAACATCCCTCAATATGTAATCACACACACACACACTTATATTCACAGCACCAGCAGCACATTCCATTACGGCCGTTTCACCCATCGCCTCTTCTGCTCGGCTGCTTCAAAATCAAATTCAATCGGGCCGAACACGATGAAAAAACGACTCCAAATGGCCCATGGGAAGAGAGAGGTTTTTCTCCCAGTGAGGATGAAGCAACCCGCTGTAAATAGGTGTCCAGTAAAGTGGGGAGAGAGAGAGAGTGATGAAGGTTTTGGAGCATGGGATTGTAAGCATTACTATAACTATTGTTACGTTCCTAATCAATGAGATTAATCTGGAGGTGTAGCACAGATTACAGGGTCTTATCATTCAGCAAAAGAGGGAAGGAAAGTCCTCGGCTTTCAGTTTAATGCAGGTTCAAATGAACATTATCTAGCGTTTAACCCAGGTCAGCCATAGAGTGCAGGAAAAAGAGATTTGGTTGTGATGAGGTGAGGAAGGGTGTTTCTAAAGATATCCTCCCATCAACGTTTTATGAGTCAGATCACATTTCCTCCAAGCATGGCCGGCGGCTGAAGAAACACACTGCTGACCAGGAAGTGTGAGAGAGATAGAGGGAAAGATGGTTTTATGTGAGATGGAAATAGAAGACAGGAAGAAAGATAATGTGTGTGTAATGAAAAGAGATGAATGATATTAGATATCTGAAATGGTGTTAGTGTATGCTTTGAGCGCGTTCTCCAAGGCCACCTTCGAGCAGAGATAGTCTCCATGGTAAGAATAACACCGGCCACAATCAAGAAATCCTTTTATCGATCCATACAGGAATAGCTTCAACCTGCAGTCACTTCCGCTGCAGATTGACCCCTCAGGAGACACACGTCATGTCAGTTATGAGAGTATGGGCTATTTTTACTTCCATGTTTTCTTTCAGGATGGATGGGAGACGAAAATGCCTTTTTTCCATATTTAAACACAGAATAATAAAAACAAGAAAATAGACTCAATATAAGTAATCTTCTGGTTAAGGTTCATTGTGATATATATACAGTACACTTTTTCATCTGTAGCACCTGTTTTACTTTGTTGGTTAATTTGTATTTGCTCATACTCTGAGCCATAAGTGTCGACATGTATCATAGCCCGTCTTATATAACATGTTGTTTCTAAAAACATGGCAGAAGGACTTTATTTTGTAATGGCTGTTGGAGTGATTCAAAGAGATATACAAAATTAACAAGCATTTTGAACATGGCTTTATCCAATGTCCACATTTCTGTTCGAGAAATTCGAGCCAATTAGCACATATTTAATAAGATGATACTTCAATTGAACTGTTAAACAAAACATTTTGGTCAATTTGTAAAAGCAAAAAAGATTGCCTACATGGAAGTAATCCTACGGGGAAGTTTCATCTACTAATTATTTGGTTCTCACTAATTACCTGCAGTGTCTCCCCTTAAACTGGAGCAGCCTTGTAAGCATCTCTGCCTTTAAACTAAAAGGATACAGATACGAATATATACATTTAGGCTCAGTCAGAATAATTAGTATATTAACTATTAATTATCTTATTGCCCGCTTTTGCTGTCTGTAATAAAAATGTTAATAATTATAATTTGAACCTCTGTAGCTCTTGCAACAAAATACCCAATATTAAATGAATCCCTTTGGGCTCTTGCAACTTTTGATAGATTTTTGTTATTACTTTTATAAACAAAATGAGCAATAAATTATAGAAGCATCTATTTATCTGTAATGAAACACTTATTAGTTGCAGCCCTAACAAAGCAGAGAGCAGGGCCATGTATTGCTGGAGAGTAGAGGTATTAAAAACAATAAACTGCTACAATCTCCCACAGTCCAACAGCATACTAACACAGAGGGGACTAAGCCGTGCCTCATCCATTTTGAATGCCAACACCCACAGCGCCCTGAGCAGCCCTCAGTGGCGCTCTGCAGAAAAGCATCGAGTATGAAAGATATGCATGGAAGCTTAAGAGCTCAAACCTGCACACTGGGAATATCTAATGTTCCCTGTGGGTTGGTCTAGAGAGGCTTTCAGGGAGGAAGATTGACCAGCATTCAGCGGAGCAATCTAGGATTTAGCTTGAACTGTATTTTGGGACTTAGCAGGAAAATTGTATACCTTATACTTTAAAGATTAAACCCAGGAGGACAAGAGATGGTTTTATGCTAGAAAAAAGCAGTTTGCCCCAATCTGAGGAGAGGTCATTTCTTTAAAGCTACCATTAGAATGTGTTTTCATTGTAATATGTTGGAAATATAGCTTACTATGTGGGATAGACTCAATAAACCTCCTACTATGAATAGATTTTTAATTATGCTAGTATAAAAATAAATGTATATTTGTTTGCTAATCGTTTAAACCTACAATGACCATTTTTAAAACTACAAATTGAGCAAGCAACATGACATTGTTTGGCATTTAATGTCACACACTGCTATTATAAAGTATTATTTATAGCTGCTTTTAGTAATAAGTGTGAACAAATTATATTATTGTAAAAATACCATAGGGTAGTCAAGTTTTCTTCTTGACTGTTTGAATTTTAGTTGATTATATTAGTGTGATAACATACTGATAATCCTACATACACTTCTGCAAGTGCAGTGTTGTGACGATCAGGAGACTGATACATGTTGCTTTCTTTTTTAATCTTCTTTCTACATTTTGCATTGGCTGGTTCATGCAGGTACAGAATAACCTCTCCAAACTGACAACAACGGGCATTTTGTAACTGCTGCAAACATCATTGTTGGGTTACCTTCACATTTGATAATAGGAGAATTCTGTTAGCATGTGTGTCTTTAAAATGCTAGGAGACCTTTGCTAAGTTGCACTTCTCAAATGTATTCTTTTTTAATATGGACTAGGGATGGGAAACATAAAGTAACTGATTGACTGAACTAACAGGCTGGCTGAGGGAATTAGGACTGTCTTTGTTCTCATTTTGGCCAGCCTCTCGTTTCCCTATCTCAGCTCAAGTCCCCACACACCAGCAGAATCCTCCCTAAAGGAAATAACTGAGTTGCAAATGCTTATTTAAACAAACAAACACAAATGAGGCACAGGCAGGTTGTGGGAGGAGAGGAAGGCTGTTCAATGTGCTGTAAGAATGGTTTGTATCTTTAGTGAAACAGATAGTCACACATTTTTCACTAAGTCATTATTTGGATTCTTCTGAGGGTGGGATGGCTTCCATGGAAAGTTTTAATCTAGAATGTTTAAAACTTTGCACAAAATAAAAAACGTTTTAATAGATGGTGTGAATATATTTTTGAACGATATTTACAATATATATAGCTGTTACTTAGCCTGAAATGCTAATTTTACATTCAATTATCTACTTCTTTACATTGTAAAACATTTATTTTATTATTAGTTGTTCACTTTGAACTATTTAAAGTTTGCATACAGCCAATGTATTTGACAAAGCTTTCTTTTATTTTTTAGACACTGAAAAGTAATAGTTGAAAGACACAAACAAACACACTCGCACACAGCCGTTTGGGAAGGACATCGAAGGACACAAAGGGGGTGACTGTGCGAAGACTCCCTAGGAGGGGTTGTTTCCATGGCAACCTGGCCTAAGAGCATGTGTGTGTGCGTGTGTGCTCTCCTGCTGGTTATTGTGTGTGTTGGTGCCTCCCTGCCATGTTTTGTGTATATGTGGGATCCTCGCTCTGATCCTGGTGCTGTCCTCCTGCTAACCCTGGTTTATCTGTGGGGTTATGTACACCCGGTGTTTCCCACAAAGCTCTTCCAGGCTGACAGTGTCCCAGCAGCTCTTCCCTCAGTTTGCACAGCATGAACTCGCTTTAAACCCCGAAGTGACCTTGTGAGCGACTCAGCGTAAGTGGAGTTACAAACTTAAAAGGGCAAACGGAGCAGAGGGAAATTGATGCAGATTTTGGGACAAAAACTGAGAATTCTGAGAGGCTTGTTAAATTAGTCTTATGTCAGACTCCCGTGTTGCTGTTACACGGGTGCTCACACACTTTTCCTGCAAGGCTACAATGCGTTCTCTTATGTTTATTTGGTGGCTGGGTGAACGGTTATATGTGTGTGCAAAGGAATGCCTGACATGATCAATCAATAAATAAAATATAGGTATGAAAAAATGTAAGACTATGAGTTTGACCTACTTGTTATTGAATGCCAAGTATCACAGGCATCACTTCATTTACAAATAAATGGTGTCAAACATGCATGACTGACAGCAAAACAATATGTGAGAAAATGCAGAGTTAAAATAGAAAACGGCTTACTTCTTTCCCCAAAGCAGTCTATGTATTTCTGCTTACGGACATACAGTGATGTTCTGAGTGTCATTATCACAAGGGGTTACAGAAGCAAATCTCAGTGCTGTATGAAAGACCTAAAACATCATGATTTTACATTACGTATTGTCCTACCTGCAGCAAGAAAGGTCCATCCTTCTTGAGGAATGAACATTGCCCGAGGATGAACAGTCACAATCTCCTCCTCCTCTCCTGTGGGGACCAAACACAGACCCCTGAGGAACTCCTCAGCACATGCTACAAGCTACTTAACATGTATAAACTGTTGCCTCTGTATGTTTTGTTTCTGTTCTATTTGATTACTTTAAAACGATATGGTGATTCTTACTGTGATAATATCATTAAAATGAACACAAAAAACTGATTGGTGATGACTGATATTTAGTTATTAATAGCAACAACACAAAATAATCTACACACAATTCGCTTATCACAAATGGGTAATGGGGAATTACGACTTTGTAATTGCTCTATCACTTTTCAATTCTACTATGAGAAATGCTGGTTAGAGGCCAGACAGAATTTAAATTAAATCGACCTTCCATAAATACGCAGAGCATCTCATCATGTGGCATATGGACATCTTTCACAGCACATTTCTACAGTAGATTAATGTATAAACCAGATATACAACATAAACAGTAATTTACTTCTAATCTTCTGTCTGTGTCTTTGTGTTTGACATAGAGCTACAGAAACACAGGCAGTGTGTGGCGAGGGACTTAGCAGAGCAATAACGGGAGCCAACACCGACATCTGACTTAATGAGGAGATAAGTTATGAAGCCACAACGCTCCATTTAGAGGCAAATCAGAATCCAATCAGGATCAGTCCACCAATAGACTCTCTGCTACGAAGAGATGGACTGTAGTGCTGACTTTAGTGCAGGAGAAATTATGGGTAAGAATGAAGCAGCGCATCCCAGCATGAGGAAAACACAGCTACAGCAGGAGGTCCATACACACAAGCGCATACATGCTGACGCTGAAAATGGGACCTCACACACACATGAGCTCACTGTAATTCGAATGGAATTAGGGCCTCACCTGTCTCCTCAAGACACAAAGTGATAAGGGTATTGGTTGAGGGAAAGAAGGGATGATATAAGGGTTATAGCAGGGACAGAGAGTAGATGATTTGATGACATGAAGCTTTGTGAATCTGAGTATGTGAGGAGCAGAGGTGCTGATGTTAGCACCTCTGAATCACTCAGAGAGAAGAAGGAGCAAGGGACATAAATAAAGCATCAGTGGCAGTGACTGACAGCAGAATAACTGCTCACGCCAACAGTATCGAAAGATGTTTTTAATGTTTAAGCATCTTCAAATATAGAAAATGTGTTTGTGTCCTGTGTTTGGGACACACCAGGAATCCAGCTACAAGTAATAATGGTGGATGCCTGCATGAAAAGGGTATTTTCAAAGCTATGTACAAAAAGAGAATCTTGTACCAAATATACATTTCCTCAACCTTATTTTTATTCAGATGTATTCATAGTGTATTTATTTCCATTTCCAAAGGATAGCTATCAAAAAGATGCACAACATACCTATAAACGCAATGGGAGTGGTAAAGGGGGAACATAGGAATGCTTCATGTCTCTGTGAGCTATCTGGTCACAAAAGATAACACAAGAAAAAATGAATAGATGAATATAAAATGAAGGATGTTCCGTGACTTGAATATCAAGTTAGATATATTGCACCCATCTTGACGTTTATTACATTTTTGATGAAACGTAGATTGTTCCTGACAATGTGGTCAAGGCTGCTAAATTCTGTCATAAATTAAAATGTCATCATTATATAATCGATGTTGAGCTATCAAGCAACCTAAATAAACGAAGCGTCAGGCTGTTTTCTCAAAGTGTCTGTGTGGCATTTTTATTAAATGATGACTGTGTAAAAAGGGCATGGGGTGGTAATTAAAACATCATTCCAACGGAGAAGGGATAACAAGACGGGTGGAAACAATCAAATCTAAGATTGCTTAATTGATGCCTGTGTCCATATGGATAATGTTTCCCCAAAAACCTTCTGCTCATGAAAGTAAAGTGAGATATTACACCGCAGATAAAAGATGGGCTTTGTATGCGATGTTGCGTACGTGATCAATTAAGACAAGCTGTTCATTTTCTCAGATGCTTCAACCGGCTCTGTTATAATTCTCGCAATGAATCTTGGGACTTTGTAATTTACCATCTTGCATAATTGTCTTTCCTCGTCAAACTGGCATACGATTATACCGTGGCAGGGATTTACGGTTGCATTTAAAAAAGAAATCTAGCTCGAGTGCCACTTTCACAGCTTTGCATAATCAAATAATAGGGCTAAATTGGCCAAATGTAAAATATGTTATTATTTAAATGACTGTGCGAATTTCAAGATAATCCTAAAATGAAACGGATGCAACGTACAGTATATCAAGTATATATTATAAGTCCAAGATAACACAAACACTGAGACACTTTTAGTGACTAGCCCTTTGCTGCTGCTGCTGCTGCTGCTGTTGCTGACTTCCATCCTCCTCAGAAAGCCTCTTTACTGGCTCACTGCTCATCAGTTTTTGTATGTCCTGAGAAATGTCTCTCTCTCCCACACACACACGCACCTTGACATTTGTCGCTGCCTTATTTTCTAGAAAGTGAGTGAGGTGTGTGTGTTAATGAGATCGGTGCACCTTACCTTCTATGTACTGCTTCTTAGTGAACTGAAGCGGCTGCTTTGGCAGGGCCTGGAAGTTCTAGTTTGGGAGAAAAAAGACAATTGCAAGTCACATTGTGTAGTTATAAACAGTTACATTGTAATAGTGTGTCATCATGGTTCACATTGTAGTACGATGTGCACCGTTTTAATTATAATTTAATATAAATATTTGTATTCTACTTTTTTCATATTGAAAACATTCCACAATTTATATATTGCATCTTTTCCTTCATTGTGTTTTTAAAATTAGTTTTATTACATTATGGAAGGAATTTTACTTCTATAATGTAGTTGAGGATGAGGCCACAGATTGTATACATTTGAACAAATAATAATATTTCCTATTGTTCAAAATGGACTTTGTGCTAGGCAAGGCACTTTTAACTTTGGACCGTTTGCAGCTAGTTTTTACTGTTGTTCCAATGAAATATGTATTACTTTTGCACACTTATATTACCTAAACAGTATATTGCTGCCTGGTTAATGCTGCTTTTCCACTTCGACGTGCTTCTTCAATCAAACAACAACAAAACAATGCAGTAAATGTGTGTTTAAATGAGCTGTAAAGGTTGAAACATGTTCCACGATTCATCTAGAACGTTCTTGTTTGTCTTCATTGAACCTCTGGAGAATCCCCCCTATGTGCACCCAGCAGGAACCCCGTGGAGCATGTGTTGCCACTGGCTGCTTTTGTTGGCTCACATTAAGAAAAACAGAAAGCCATCCTGGGCCTGAAGCCAACACTACAGATCTTTCAAGTTTTCAGAGACATGTCTTAAAATAGTTACAGCCTGATGCTTGCTGGGCTCGCGGCCCACCCTGCATCGACCCACAAGACGATATAGACGATATAGACATTATGGAAAAGTGCACGTGTGCAGTCTTTTTCATTCTGAAGGAGGAAAAACAGGAAAGGTGATAAAGCATGTCAGTGTGGAATGGAGGCAAGAAAAAAAGAAAGATAGTTGAGACTCAGCAGTTTCATTTTAATCCCAGTATATCCACCCTTCAGAAACACACACACACACACACACACACACACACACACACACACACACACACACACACACACACACACACACACACACACACACACACACACACACACACACACACACACACACACACACACACACACACACACACACACACACACACACACACACACACACACACACACACACACACACACAAGGAGGGCACGAGGTGTGTGGTTGTATAAGGAGCATGTTAAAGGTTAGCATCAAGGACATTAAGGACACATAAATCAGTGTACAACATGGGAAAGGGGACAGGCAAAGATAAACACACGCACACAACAATGGAAATAAGTGTTTCCCACCTTGGTCAGAATGCAAATGATGTGGTTGGTTTGACCCTATGGTGTGTGTGTGTGTGTGTGTGTGTGTGTGTGTGTGTGTGTGTGTGTGTGTGTGTGTGTGTGTGTGTGTGTGTGTGTGTGTGTGTGTGTGTGTGCAGTGTGAGAAAAAGTTTTTAGAGAGTACTTGTCCATGGACAAGTGAGTTAGGCAATTTACTTGTCCGAATACATTTTTCACTTGTCCAGAATGGACACAAATTGGGGCCACTGGAATCTTCTTCTTCGCCATCGTATTTTACATTTTCCCACGGTTTTTACGACACCGCTAACGTAAGTGAGCGGTAAGATTTTACTGCATCACACATAGGGTTGGGTATCGTTTGGATTTTAACGATTCCGGTTCTGCTTTTCGATTCTAGTCATTTTCGGTTCTCGATTCCAGTTCTTTGAGAGGGTAAAAATAAGTCCCATGACAAACTGGGAGAAAAATATATTTATGAAAACATTAAGTCAAATCTGTATTCCTATTTACGAATCGCTTCATACTGTTTAATTTCTTACGGTTACTGAATACAATTATATAAAAATAATCTTTGCATTGTTTAGTTAGTTCTAAGTGGTGCAGTTTGAGAATGTACAATTGGCCCAGTCTCCTCTGATGTTACACTGCAACCTGCCTGTGAGACAGAGTCCAACCACACAGTCTGTGTGTCCAACACATGTCCTGCAACACACATGCTGTAACCTTCCTGTGAGACAGAGTCCAACCACACATGTCCAACACATAGGCCTAATAATAATAATAATAATACATTATATTTATAGCCTATAGGCCTAGCGCTTTTCTACAACTCAAAGATGCTTGCACGCTTACACATATCCTGCAATACACATGCTGCAGCTGCCCAGCTGCTCACTGTTTGTAAAAGTAAATAAATAGTATTTTCATTTCATTAATGTATTTTCTATACCCTGCTTCATAAACAATACTGACATCCCTGTGCTCCTCCGAGTCTGGGGGTCCGGGGAAGTGAGTACAGCGCGAGGACACAGGGAGGCTGCTTCACTTCATAAAGGAAATGAGGGTCAATATTAAAAACACAGGAGCTAAAACGCTTAATAACCATCATTATGTGTTAGAGAAAGAACATAAGAAAGTTTGAAAAAGATGAGGCTGTTAAACGGGCAGCGGATCTGCTGTGTGTAGAAAGAGAGAGAGAGAGACGCTGAGCTGCACCGTGCAGCGATCAGCTGATACGGAGCATAGAGAGAGAGAGCTGCGGTCCGCGGGGCTCGGCCTCGCCTCCTGTCCTCACAACTCTTATCAATCCCGGGACCGGACAATTGTTATTTGTTCCTACTCGGAACCAAGTTTTGCTTCCCAACTCTGCCACTGTGCTACACTTCCCGCCCCTCCCCGCCCCGCCTAACTGTTCAGAAAGCGGCGAGATGCATTTCCTTAGGAATCGACAAGCAGAACCGAAACTAACATTTCTAAACGAACAATGGCGGACACGTACAATTTGTGAATGAGTTCTGCCTTTTGTAAACTGAATTTATCAATAATTTGTCAATAAATCAGGGCGAAAAACGTCACTTGTCCGCCGGACAAGTCAATTGAAAGATCTACTTGTCCAATATTGTAAATAACATGTCCCGGACGGTGGGACGTGTACTTTTTCGCACACTGAGTGTGTGTGTGTGTGTGTGTGATCCAGAGAGACAACAGTTCTCTGCTTTCACCACTCATTCATTATTTACTAGAGAGAGAGAGAGAGAGAGAGAGAGAGAGAGAGAGAGAGAGAGAGAGAGCGTGAGAGTGAGAGAGAGAGAGAGAGAGGGGACTGCAGTGGCAGGGTGTGGACATCAGAGACCAGGCGCCACACACATACACACACACGACACAGGTATGGTGCTCCTACAACTATCGTGCACGAGAAACCTGCAGTGAGTGTGTGTTCGGGGAAGAGTGAATGGCAAAAGGTGAAAGTAATTACAACTGTGTGTGTCGGCTGTGTGACAGGTGATTCAGTGTGTCAGATGCGAATGTCAGCTTTCCCATCATGCAAAGTGTTGCAGTGACGACAGCATAAATCACACACAGGATGCAAAGCACAGGGATTTGACTGAATGACTGTCAGCAGCTAGACACTCATTCATTCCCAAGGTACACAGATTATACACACATCTATTGCAGAAGATAATAACGTATACACACAGATCAAGGACAGACACACACATAACTTCAAAGGTAGAACCTGCTCTGATGTTCTGGTCACACGGATCATATTTCCGACCTTCCCTCCTGAATTAGAATTTGTTAGGACTACGTATCAACACACATAGCTTTCAAAGTACCATTTTGTTTTTGTTAATAGCTTTTGTTGTTTAAAGTGCCCTTTTATTTGTAATGTGCCTGTGAAACCTCCAGAGGCTTTTAAAGAGAAAGTCAGATTTGAGCATGTGAAAAGAGAGACGGGAAGAAGAGAAAAGAGAGAGACTATCAAAGAAATGGAACCAGAGAGAGACGGAGATCAAGAGAGAGAAAAGAGCAGGAGGAGAATCAAAGAGTTAAAGGGCACAACATGCGTCAATGCAGCCGGAGAGAGAGAGAGAGGGAAATTGTAAAATATGAAATAGCCCTGGGTCAGCTTGTTCTGTTCACTGCTGACCGCACACTTTAAAATGCACGCCAGACCACAATATGCACGTACAGAAGCAACACATGCATGCTGTCCGGTTTACATAAAAGTGTCAACACACAGCCGTGCACAGTGTGTGGTCCCTGAGTCATTATCACCCTGACTGTGTCCTGAAGAAAGGAGAAACAGTCCATTAGTGGACGCTGTGCAAGTACAGACACAAAATCACACTTATTTCATATTATTATTAATACCTTGCCATGTGACTGTTTAGAATCAACCAAAAATACAAATGTTTCGCTATAATTTTCATAATTCAAAGGAAAAATTCCATTGGATTTTATTGAGGGAACCCTTGCTAACTTCCGAGTCCTCCTACAAGAAAAACATAATCAATGCCAACCACTCTGCTAAGTTAGTTCATGACGTTGTTTGTTGTATTGTTTTATATCTGTGGCGCTCACACTGTCACACACAAACCGATTCACTGCACTGGCACAAGACAGGCTCAATGAAATGCCGGCTGACGTTGTTGATCCTCCTCTAATTAAATCAACATGTAAGAATTACCCAGAGCAGCTTCAAATGCTTTACCCTCTGTTCCACACGTACAAAAGCACCACAACATCATTAGTTGAAATGTGCCTAAGCCATCCCCTGCCAAACACGTGCTTGTCTTTCCACTGTTGGAACAGTGAGCAGCATCTTTTTTTATTCTAGTAACCACCCTTGTGTTTGTATTCTTAAAAGCCCCCGGCGTGTCCTTAAATGGGCTCGTAATAGCCTGATAATGAACCTGCAGTGGGTATGCACGGACCCAAAGAGAGCCTCACAATGATACTTGTTGCCAAACCACCTGTTGGGGGACTCGTGCTTTTGGATTAGCATTGGTTTACATATTCATGATAGCTTTGCTGGAAAGATGCAGATAACTAAAAAATCCCTATGAAGTACTTGTGTCACCTATAAGTGGCTGCTGCTGCAGCTGGTCAAGCAATGTTTAATCCATTACTGTTTATTCAATATGCATTGCACAGTATGCATGCGGATTATGGCAAATTCTGTTGGTTTTATGGACCAAAAAGTTGGATCCAGAATGTTCATTTTTAACATTTTAACATATTGCTGTCAAAAAATAGTTGGATTTCTGTAAACCTTTTAGTAGCATGGTGACAGAGTGAATGTTTAGACTTATTACTAAATGGCACCTTAACTGGCAAAATGCAGCTATTTAGGTAGTCCCAGTTGTTGCTTTTGTACTGAGATGTTGCTTTAGTATGGTAGGACCACACCAAGAGTCCATGATGGCTCTTTATGCGCAGGTCTCCAGAACACAGGCTGGTGCCGAACACATTAGTGAATCTGGCTCTAATTACACACAGATTGCCAGCGCAAAATTGAATGAAGGCACATTTTCCTGCGCTGCTATAAACGTAAATGTTTTCCACAGAGACATAGTGAGAGTCCCAGAGGAACACTGCTTTGTTAAACAGATGGGGACCACTGAATCACTGTTTAATGACTCGTCACGGTGCACATAAACACACATGTCTGTATGCACACACATTGTGAAGTTATTTGCATTTGCACCACAACAACAAACAAACACAGTCGCCAACATCCATCTTCTCAGTAAGAGAGAGAGACATCGCCACATGGCCGTAAAACCCACTGAGGCGTATTCCAGAAGGTAAAAGACCACCGTACCAGCCCCATGGGAAGTGATGCAGGCATTGGTGCTAATTGGTCGTAGTTCCCGAACGGTAGTACTTCACATCGTGTCAGTTCATGATGTCATTTGGGCCCAAAAAAACGTGTTCCCATCGGCTGACATTGGGAACGAGACGTCTGTAAATCAGCAGATCTTTATTTTTTTATATTGTCAGGACAAAGAGTTGAACAGCCCTCATTTTAAACCATTATGACCTAAAAGTTTTATAAAGCGCTAAAAGTCAAATCCTGTTATTTCCCCTCTCCACTTCCGCCATTTTGGCTTCATGCGCCACCGAGCAGCTTTTATAGGGACGAACGGGGCCCCGCCTCCAACGCTAAATCCTACAAAGTATGTCGCTGTCCCTCTGAACTCTAGCATTGCTCCCAATACCAGTGTTGGAAAAAAGCCAGTTAATCTAATAGTGGATTTATATTGATGCAGATACGGGTCTTTAACAGTGATGTCCCTGGCAATTTAATGTACTGTAGCCACTAAGCATTTTACCCAAATGTCAGCATCATTAAACCCAGACTTCAGTCTATACATGGATATGTGCTGCAGTCTAATAGTTGAACTCTCATGAATATAATCGCTTTGCACTGAACTGGGATAAAATAGGATTTTATTGTGGATCACAATAAGAAACCCTCAAAAGAAGTTAATTGTAGTGATTATCTCTGTCTCACATGCCACAGAGAATACAAAAATAGAGCCCAATCAAATCTTTGAACATGTTTAAACAATCATTTTGGAGAGAGGTTAGGGTATTTTTAGCTTACTGGCTAAGCTATCAGAGAGATTGTGTCTTGCACTATTGTTAAGCAAGGCAAACACACTGCTTGGTATAATTGTAAATATGAAGTTCTCCAAACAGATATCCAAACTACTCTCTTTCTCTTCCCCCTGTCCACCCCACACATGGATAAATAGGTGTATCACACTGCATATGCAATAGTATGTGTGTGCCTGAGTGTATTCATCAGAGTGTTTAACGCTGCCAGGGAGTCAGCAGAGAACACACACACTTCAGTGAAGTGCTTAGATCAGCCTGGGGAAGGCTTGAACTGCAAAACATGTAATTACTAAATGCAAAGCAGTCTTAAAGGAAACTTCAGTGTATATGCAGGAAACATGAAGTCAGATGTAATTCCTTTTAAGAACTTTTTTAAGACCCTTTCCTTATATTTTAACTAAGACCTCATCGCCACTTCGAGTTTTAACCGGTTACCTTGGCGACACACTTTACCTCACATTTACTATATACAACATTGATTGTACTTCCTCCTTATCTTCCAACCATTTGGATGCAGACTTGCATTTCCCCATAACGATGTTGTTTAACAACCGGCGTAAACGGACCTTCGCGCGCTATCAAGCAGTGAGCGTGCGGTGTCCTGTTCAGATGACGTCAAATCCAACGGGATGCCATAAATAAACTACACAGAATCACACTACACACCCACGCAATGATTACATTCAGGCAGACTGTAGAATACAACCTCTTTGGACCATTTATATACTTATTGAGAACAAGCTACAAAATGTAATACCTTGGAAAATGCCGTTTAATACTTTTTAATAGCCTTCATTTTGGCTAAATTGATTTATCAACTTTTAATACTTTTTAAGACCCCGCGGACACCCTGCATTAGACCGGCCCTGAAGGAACTCAGCTGGCAGTTTGGGAACAAACACAGCCGCCGCCCAATCACAAGGAAACATAGATAATGCAATAAAGCAGTGCTCTTGTATCTTATATGTGTCCTACACCACATTAGAAACACGTGATCTGTCTAGAGGAAATATTGTGGCGTATTGTTACGATAAATTAATCAGAACAAAAAATGTAAAATCCCTTACTTGGATTAAAAACATTTGTGTATTGCTGTGGGAGGAAGTAAACAAACAAATGGAGAAGAACACACACAATAAGATTAAAGAAAGTCACAATTCAGACACTAACTGCAGCCTTTGACTCCACACCAGCAACAATGGTTTGACATAAGCCCCAAACTGACAGCAGAACAGTGTTTGCATCTGTTTCTTTGCAGGAGTCAGTGAACGCCATGCACTTGTGGGTTGTATGAATGTATAAATCTTTGAACACCATAAGAGTCTAGCCGAGCAGTGTAGGGAGAAAGAGAGAGAGAGAGAGAGAGGGTGAAACAGGGCGGAGTGCTGCATCAATCTGAATGCTGCTTCATCTCTTTGGTGCTACAACCAGTCAGGAGGAAGTTACATCGTATTTCTCCTTTCACTATTACACTAGAGGGTTTGCAGATGAATGGGAAGAAATGCTGCATCATGTAGAGAAGGGGATACAGAGAGAGATGGAGGACTGCAGATGAGAGCAGGGAGCTGATGTGTTTGCCTCCAGCAGGTGAAACCCTGGCTCCACTTTCCCTCTGCAGCGAGAGCCACTTCTTGCAGCGCTATAAACTCAGCAGCGCTTTATAGCTGCTTTAAACCAGACTCCCCTTTGTTACTGCAGTGTGGCTTCACCTCAATTCAACTCACACCAGATGAAAGCGAAACCCCTCTGCAGCACTCCTCATTTGAATATGTGTGTGTGTGTGTGTGTGTGTGTGTGTGTGTGTGTGTGTGTGTGTGTGTGTGTGTGTGTGTGTGTGTGTGTGTGTGTGTGTGTGTGTGTGTGTGTGTGTGTGTGTGTGTGTGTGTGTGTGTGTGTGTGTGTGTGTGTGTGTGTGTGTGTGTGTGTGTGTGAGAGAGAGGCGAGTTGCAGAACAGCTGCCTCTTTCCCTTCGACCCAAAACCATAAAATGCAGTTCTCCCTACACAGCAGCGGGATGTTAGCAGTCCCTGAGAGTCTTAAATGAACTATTCCACTCCAAATGATGATGGGAATAATCCTTGTGAGTGAACATCATACTCTTGCTAGAGTGCTGAGAAGGGAACGTGAGTGAGTTTACTCTCCTCACTCCTTCATATACTGTGTATAGAGTTTATCTCCACACTCTGTAACAGGCAAAACTGAAGCTTACATCAAGATTATCTAACACATTCTTCTTTGTGGGTCACTTTATTAATTATTGCTAAGCTTTTTCTAAGCATCCCTTAATTATTCATTAATCCGTTTAACTCCTTAGATCAGGGGTGTCAAACTCAAGGCCCGGGGGCCAAATCTGGCCCGTGACTTCACTTGACGCGGCCCCACAAGAGCTTCCAAAGAATATGTTATTATACGGTTACATGCCGATTTACAGAAGTAGGTTGCCCATAAACTACATTTCCCACAATGCATCTCAAATATGCATTTTTCTCAGAATTTGACTGTTTTTTCAAAATGTCACTTGTTCTTTTTGATTTTGACTTTTTTTTTTTATGTGGCTTTTCTTTTTAAATCATTTTTGTGACATTCTCACTGAAGAGACTAGCAATTATTTGCCGTAGACTTCTGCTTTCAGACATAGTTAATTACAAAGTTATTACCCTATCTGATAATAATCCAATGCAGAGGCAATAATGTAATATAATACATTATTTTATATATATGATATATTTATATATGTCTTTTTATATAGTCTTAAAGTTGCAACCGGCCCTTTGAGTGCAACCTTAATGCTAATGTGGCCCACGATGAAATTGAGTTTGACACCCCTGCCTTAGATACTCTACTGTTGGTTGGTATGGCTGATTTAATAATAATAATAGTTATTAATAATACATGAGATTTATATAGAGCTTTGCACAGTGCTCAAAGACCCTTTTACAAGCAAATAAAGAGACTAAGAAAAAAATACAATATATTATTAATTAATGCTAACATTTCAAATTGTCTATACACTGGTTTCAAGCTTTAAAAAAAAAGGTATTTAAAAATGGAACTAGATTATTCAATAGTATTTATGTTCTTTGAATTCTTTTTTTTTTTAAATCCCATATCTTCTTTTGTTTGATCACAGTCCAAAAGCACGCAATATGCAATATATACAATAAGAGCACAATATATGATCAGGGACCAAACTGGCCCACACACACTCCAGTAAAGCTACACACACTCCAGTAAAGCTACACACACTCCAGTAAAGCTTCACACACTCTTAATGCGATGCTCAGCCGAACCCACCACTGCGTTATAGCAGAGGGAACAGAGCTGTGTTAAATCACAGCTGCCCGATGGTCCCATATTT
>NC_136901.1:34734076-35129142 GCF_949606895.1 Notothenia rossii | reverse complement strand
GAAAGCAGTTATATAACTCAACATATTTCCCCTTCAAACCATGGATCCACATCAAAGATTCTTATTCCATAACTGCCTTTTAAAGCAATATTATGATCCTACTTCTATGTTGTGTCTTTCCTTTGAAATGTCTCCATGCTTTAATGTTCAAAAAGCGCTTTATTTTTCTCATACTCCTTCTGTCCGAAGCCAAGTCTGCTCTGATTGGTCAGCTGGCCGGCTCTGTTGTGACTAGTCAACTGCTTACTAGAGATATAGAGAGATGACCTGTCCCTTAGCCAATCACTTACGATAGTTAAACCGTTAACCCCAGCACGTGCACTCCGCTCTGCATCAGCCAAACAGCTTGCTGCACCCGCGCTGCGAGCGGGACCCAAGTTCCCATCAGCAAAAACACGTGGGTTTGCTATCCTGGCTCCAAAATGGTGGAATGAGCTCCTCATTGAAATCAGGACACCAGATAGCTTACACATATTCCGGCACAGACTGAAAACTCATCTCTTTCGACTCCACTTGGAGCGATAGAATTATTAACAAAGCACTTATATACTAATAAAGGACTGGCTTATCTAAAGCCAGTTGAGTAGCACTTGAAATGTTTTAGCTCTATGAAACCTGATGCGTTAAGTAGTGATGTCACTATGTTACCGAAATAAAAAAACACAATAGGGCCCTTTTAAGATTTGTGTTATCATAAAACTTTCAGCTGAAAGACAGGGATTTAAGATTCTGTGGAATGACTCCCTTAGTCATTCCACAATGTTTGGAAAGAAACTGTGTAGAGATCTTCCCATACATGATGTATGTATGAAGAGAAGGACTGTGCTGCTGCAGGACTACAGTATGTCAAGGGAGCGTGTTATAGGAAAATGGAATCACTTAAAAAATGCCGGTCTTTCTTTAAACACACCGAGCTGAATTTCTAGTTGGACATTCATATTCACAGTGAGTCAAATGTGGCTAGCTCCCAGCTGTGAGAGACAGGTTTGTCTACTCTGCAAGACTTTTTTTAAATGGCTGCTGGCCCCGTATGCTGGCTTGTCTTAGTCAAACTGCTGTATTATTTTATAACACGAATAGGGAACATAACACTGAAAGCACCACAAAGGGTGTTGATGCTGCGCTTTACCCCCAGCAGGTCTGAAGTCCTCTTCAGAGCTTCTTTGTCCACATGGATGCGATGGCTCTCCATGGCTGAAAAAACACAATCATTTACTGCTCCACAGAACATGATATAGTATTTCTATGACCGTAGAACAGGGAAACCAATACAACTGAAATTAGGCATCAAATGAGAGAATTGACAACTTTATTCATTAATGTAATAAGTAATACAAATAAAATGAAGGCTAATATAAAACAGTTTTTTCAAGTATTTGCTCAGAATCTACTTGAGAATGAGAAAAGTGGGATCACCTGCGAGAACAGAGATCATGTTCAGCTCCATGTCTGAGTACAGCTCCCACAGGCCCTGGCTCTGAACACACATCGTCAGTCAGGTCATGTGTTGAGTATCAGAACTGTGTGTGTGTGTGTGTGTGTGTGTGTGTGTGTGTGTGTGTGTGTGTGTGTGTGTGTGTGTGTGTGTGTGTGTGTGTGTGTGTGTGTGTGTGTGTGTGTGTGTGTGTGTGTGTGTGTGTGTGTGTGTGTGTGTGTGTGTGTGTGTGTGTGTGTGTGTGTGTGTGTGTGTGTGTGCGCACATAGACTGACTTGTAGTTTAAAGCATAGCTCCATGTTGAGCCAGTGGAGCGAATAGAGACCTGAGATGACCTGAGACACCTGAGGGTGTGACAGACAGACAAACACACAGAAATACAGTGAGTGTGGGGGTTGTTTGCTACTACAAGACAACGTAGCTGCCTTAACTGACCTTCTTGGTACCCAGTGCAGGAGTTGTGTGGGGTCTTTTGCTGTGTTTATTGAGAAGGTCCTGGAAACATGAGGCAGAATGTTCCGGGTCCAGCAGCCACCCTGAGACCTGCGGGTCCTGGATACGACATCCTGCCACTAGAGAGAGGACGGCTCTTTATAATATTAAGCCTAATGAATACGTGGTAATGTGTACTGATGGCAGATTGATTAAGCTCGAGTCCTTGATTAATGCTGAAGCAAGTAGTGTTTTTGAAGCAGGAGTAACACATTAGGTACTTGTGTTTCTACGTGTGCATTTATGTGTGTGTGCTCTGCCTTGTTTCCAGCTGAGGTCTCGTCTGTAAAACTGCAGCGCTGTACGGAGCACATCCTTGGCTTTATAGCACACCACCAGTTGAGATCTTGATAGCACCTGTAGCAGTATATCTCTACAGCACACACAAACACACACCTGTTTTAAAAGTAGGAACATACATAATATCTTTCATACAAACACTTACACACACCTGGTAAACAGCTCCTGGCTCTGGTGTGTGTGTTGCTGAGCCCAAGCAGGTGTGTGTTCTAGTTTCAAGTAGACCAGAGTGTCGTTTGGCGCGAGCGAGTCCTCCGGGTTGCTGCGTACGAGGCTCATCAGCATGAGGAGGCCACACACTTCTGGAGTGAGCTTCTATCTCAGGCATCAGAGAAGGAAATGAGCATTAGCAAAGAGTTAATGAAGGGTAATCAGTTCTCACTAATCTTATATCAACAGGGACAAATACTTGGTCTGTTTATATTTACAGATGCAAAGAAAAATGTAATGTTGATTTAAGACTGTTAAAATACAAAATAACTAAAGGTGCTCATCTACGATATAATGATGAATGTAACCTATATCCGCTAGGGTTGGGCCATTAATCCTACCCTACAATATTGTCGTAATATTGATATTAAGGCATCTGATTATAAATATGGGGTTTCACCGTATCACCCAGCCCTAATTGACTTCCCAAAACTCCCCCGTTGCCCTGCTTACCTGTTCTGCATCTAACTGAGTTGTTCCGTCTCGATACACCAAGGTAAGCACCAGCGCCTCGCTCTTCCCCGCCTCCTCGAGCATTTGCATCCTTTCCACTTGGTTCATCTTCCCAGAATCCTTTACTCTGGGGTCAGATGTCAGGGTGGCAGTCAGGCAGCTAGCTTTGGATTGGTTCTGTGGCTCGTTGCCGTCGGCCTCGTCATGGGATATCTTTGGCCCGTTTGGTTTGGCCCGCTTGTGCTTGAGTTCTTTGCCGGGCACAGAAGCCGGCGTTTGTTTGGAAGCGATCCTAGCTATTTCACGGCACCTTTCTGCCACCTTACTCTTTCGAATTTGTCGCGTTTTCTTCAGGGCATGTGTGTCCTTATCCACTTCTAACACATTTCCTGTTTTATGTGAAGAACTTGCTTCAGCCTCCGGTTCACGGATAGAGGTCCTGGCTCTTTTCAGCTGATCGACTCCTTCTTTTCCTGCCTTCTCTTGTGAGTATTGAGGTGGCTCCCACTTTGGAGCACGCTTGGTTTGGTGGATTTTAGAAGGAGGGTCACCACATTGGTGTTCATGCTTCCTCTTTAAAGGGAAGGAAGGAATCAAGGGAAGATGACGTGAATGGGAAGTAAGCAGGCGGCTCTTGTCAAGTTTTGCAGCAGTTGAGGACAAGTCCTGCGCTGAGGAGGAGGAGTTTTGTCCAGCAGGAACATGGCTCCCTCTGACATCTCCACTAGCTGTCTGCACACCAGAAAAGGTGAACAGTGTGCAGTCAGACGGGGACAAGAGAGGCAAGAAAAGATTCAGATGGACTTATTCTGCAACTCCAGAATGCAATTGTAAACAGACTCTGTCTCAAATGCTGGGTTAGCTTTGTTACAGAGAATAAATCAATACAAAGCAAATGAGTGTAGGAAAGTCAATGGAGTAGATAGCATCCCTTATCTAATTACTCAGCTTTAATGTTTGGATCTAGTTGGATTATATAGGGATTTGTGAAAGGTGGTGAGCAAGACAAAGAGAAGCAAAGCAAGCAGGGGAAAGGGAGGATGTGAAAGGAGGACTGCTGCTCTCATTCAGCCACCAGCGCTGCGTCCCAGACCAAAACACAGACAGGCCAGACTGTACTGTTTGAGACAGTCTGCCTGAAGTGGTGTCACTCACAATCATTCACACTTATTAATATTCCATGAAGTAAAACAGAGAACGTCTGCAGGCTGGATGACAATCATTATTTCATTATATCCAATTTGATTTGACTGTTTACGTGTAGGTATATATGTAAGCAGTAAATATGGTCTCAGCTGCAAATGTTATTTTAGGGTTAGGGTTAAGGGGTGCAAGTGATGGGAGGAGAACACGAATAATAAAGATGGCTTGATTTGATAGAAACGCATGTAAATGACCAAAATGTAAATCAAAGTTAGACTCCCATAGGAAAGTGGTGAAGTGGTAGGATTGAGAAAAAAACGGAGAAAGAGGGACAGATGTTTTGAGTCCGATCTCCCAAAAGTACAACTTCACCTTCTGATAACCTTTGCAGCATCTTAAAAAACATCTCAATTATTCATAGCGGCAACTCCCATCTCTATTTATGCAAGAGCACTGATGGTGAGCACTTCATATTCTTTGAAAGCTAAGTTAGTGGTAGTTCTGAGGATTTTCCAACCACATGTATGTCAGCTGTGTTCTTGCTATGAGTGGAATTCCTGTAATTCAGCTCCCTGAGGAGAGTCTTCCTCATTTCCCTGTAAACACAACCCGTTTTCCTGCTGACAGAGACATGACCCCCCCCCCCCCCCCCCAGGGTGCTGTGCTACAGGATATAGATAGAAAACTGAGGCAGGCCGTGGCCCGTAGCCCAGTGCAGGAGAGAGTGAGAGTGAATGAATTGCTGTGTTTGCTGCTGATTGTAGCGTTATAATCCTGCGCCTTTCCCCCCCCACTTTAACGGCTCATTTGGGAGCTATAACCACGCTGCGATCCTGCCGACGGCACCCAGATTGATTTCTACGTGCACCGGGGAAGCCTAATCCCCTTTAAAAGCAGCTATTTAAATGTCAGGACTTTTTGGCTGTGTAGCTAGGATTACAGAGGTAGAGTGGGAGACAGATGAAAACAGGGGGAAAAGAAGGATTTCTGAATTGAAAGACAAGTAAATAAATCTACAAAAGGGAGCTTAAATGTTTCCCCAATTAAAATGTTGAAGCAAAGTGGACAAAATGATAAAACTCAAGATTTTCGCCTCATGTCCTTCTCCCATGTTTATAAGTATGTTTTAAGCATAGCTGTCATGTTATACAGAGTTGTTTATACATCAGATTTGCTCCATAGAGACTCACATGTACGTTGTCATAGTGCAGTTGGTTCCCAAGGTTACACGGAGCTTTGAACTTCGACCTTTTTGCACCGCACTCCTGGGACAGCGTTGGCGTGGAAGAAATGTATTGGTCCATGCCCTCTACAGGAGAGGAGGTAAGAGCATTTCTATCACATCATCACTTTTCAAACACATCCTCAATCAATGACCCTACTGCTGTTATGTAAGCACGTGTTTGACTAAGCATGTATGGGCGCTTACACAGTGTGTGACACCTCAGCAGTGTGTGACACGACAAGGTCAGCCAACACCAGCCATCCTGATTTGTTACAACACCTCTTGTTTGCGAGTGCGCTGTTCAGTGTGTGTTTGTAGACGTGTATGCGTCTGAGTTGACTCAGCATTGTCTCAGCAGTTGAGACTCAATCTGCCTTGCTGCGGCTGTAATGTGAGCCGACGCACAACATCCCTGAGCGGTTCTCTGACAACGCCACTTCCATGAAAGAAAGATGGCTGAAGAGTTTGACACAAGCTCAAACACTTCAGCATCCCCTGTGCTACTTTGTCTAAACTAGAAACAGGCACCAAAAACAGAGAACTGAACTTTGAATTGAACACACTTGACTTTAAATGTAGTTTTTTTTAACTAAATATACTGGTCCTCATGTATGTAACACGGCCCCATTACTCTGGACATAACTGGTAACATTTTAAAGTTTTTTTCAGATACAGTTTCACTTTATAAACACATTCACATTTTAGTCAAGTTCTTTCCATTTTAATAAGTAACATTTTAATCATTATTTGAGTCCCTCTCCCCCTTTAAATAGGTAGCGATAACCCTTCTATTTTTCTATTTAGAAGAACCAACGACGAACGAGCAAATTCTTAGTCTAACTAGTTCATAATTCAAAACTCAGTTTGTAGTGGAGGGCATTCACTTCTGCAATTGGTTCAAGCGTTGACAAAAGAAAGTATTCTAGCGCACTCTAGTGGTGATAAGTTGAAATACACTTTAGTCAGAAATTCATCACAGATTGTGTGTTTTGTGTTTACTATTATTTGAAATTATCTTAAAGCTAAAACGCAATGTTTACCTTGTCAGTCCCCATAATAACTCTCTGACACAGTATACTTCCTTTCATAACGACTTAGAAACTAGCAGCCTTACCAATCAGGCATTTACCTGCAGATGAACTCTCATTGTCGCAGTCCACAGGTGGCTTCACAGTCTCATTTCTGTCTCCCCCCTGCTCTCCTGACACAGTCTCTCCTCCAGGCTTCTCACTGCCCTTTCTACAATCTGACTCACACAGCCTTTCTGTCAATTGGACATCAGAACAATGCTGCTGCTCCCTCTCCATCTTATCTTTATTGCTTGTGGCAATTCTCTCCCTCTGCACTTCCAAGTTGACCTCCATCACATCAATCCTTTCTCTGTTTCTCTGCAGGTTATCAGAAGTGGGGCCACCCAGGGCTAATTTCTTGGGCTCACACAGCATCAGTGGGTTTTCTGTGCAGTGTTTCTCTTCTGTTTCAGTCCCTGCCTGACTCATATCCTGAGGCTTTTCAGCTTGGCAGTGGCTCACATTGCGTTCTCCCAGTTCCAAAGACACGGAAATCTTTTTTGGGCTGCGAGAGTGAAATCCCAATGACGCCTCTTCATCCTCCCTGTCAGCTGGATGCTCCACTTCTTTGATTTCAGAGGATCTAACAATACACTCAAAGTCATTATTTTCCTCCTGACAGGACTTCGCATCATCAGAATAACAATGGAGCCTTTTGTCCGTTTTACTTGTAAAGTTCAAATTCATCTCTGAGGTAGCATTCTCATTGGTTCCTGAGAGTGGTCCTTCCTTTTCATTGGCTGATTCTTTCTCATATGCTTCTATGTGTCTTGTCTTTTCACACGTTACTTCATCCTGCATTTCATGTCTTACGTCTGACATCTGCATAGTATTTTCCGAATCCACTGCTTCCTCAGCACCTTCTTCTAACTGATATAGTAATCCTCCTTCTTGCTCTCCGCTAATGACCTCTTCAGAGGGGTTGGATAGAGAGAGTCTCCACTCTGATAGGCTGTCCAAAGATACAGTGTGGTCTATTTTCTTTCTGAGGACATGCCAGCTCTCTGCGTTTTTGTTTCCTTTCTGTGGAACTGATGTGTCATTCTGTGTCTCTTCACTTATTTTAAAGCAGGAAGAAACCTTCAGAACAGTTGCTTCTCTTCTTTGGGTATTGGGGTGTTCGGTTGTGGGAAACAAAGCCTCATCAGGATCCTCCTCCTCGTCGAGAGAAAGACTTTGGATGAAAGGCGGC
Source organism: Notothenia rossii (assembly GCF_949606895.1). Classification (NCBI taxonomy): domain Eukaryota; kingdom Metazoa; phylum Chordata; class Actinopteri; order Perciformes; family Nototheniidae; genus Notothenia; species Notothenia rossii. The sequence continues at coordinate 35,121,622 of NC_136901.1, read as the reverse complement.
CTGATTTCTTCCGTGGAACTATGAAAGTAAAAAAAGTACGAAATGCATAATTCATGCTTTTCACTCACAAAATCAGCTACAGAGGATCACTCACAAGCGCTTAACTTTGGGACAAAGGGTGTTTCTCAATGTCGAGGACGCTTCCTTGGTAGGACATGTTTTCCGAGTCAGGTCCTTCAGAAGCGAGGCAAGAATCCTTCCTAGCCTCGGAAAACAAAAAATGGTGGAACGGGCTAACAGGTGTGTGTCATATGTGAGGCCCCGCCTTAAATGGAGCGCGATTTCCGCCAAAGATTTTGGAAATTGGTCCGTGCGCAAAGCACTGTGGGGATTTTAAGACCGCGGAGGATACACATCATGGATGTATGATAAGAACTGGATACAGCGTGGGAGACGAGGCCTCGTTCATTCCTATGAGAGTTACTCATTGGCGCATGAAGACAAAATGGCCCAACTTTTTGAGAGAGCGAAACGTCACGAAAGTATTAATATAATCATATAATCCGTTCTTATTGTGCATCCATGGGTAAAGGTAAAACTCATGTCGTACTGAACACGTCACATGAACGTGCCGGGCGGCGCGGTCCCGTGGGTTAGTTCCGCGTTCCTAATGCCGAGGAAAATAACTCTCAGAATAACGTTATTAGCATATTTTACAACTTGAGGACCGAATGTTTTTAATAAGGGCTATACAAATGTTCATACTGGGTAGTTTAAAAAAAAAATTATCCAACGATTTACAGACGTCTCTTTCCCAATGTAAGTCAATAGGCGCGTTCACACCAGAGTACTTTTCCCATTTAGTTCCGTTAGTACCCCTTATGTCGCGTTCACACCAAAAAGAGTACTTAGTGCCGGGAACTTTTACCCCCATTTTTAGTGCCTGATAGAGGTGGTACCAAAAAAGTACCAATTTCTATTGGCTGGGAGAATTGCAAACCACGCCCCGTAAAACTCTTAAAAGTTTTTTGAAGCCGCCATTGTATTGGCTGGCATTAGCATTATTAGCATTAGCCCCGCGCACCAACGGAGAGAGAATAAGTTATGGCAACACAACAAAAAAAAAGGGAGCGGTGGAGTGATGAGGAGGTGTCGGCGGTCTGGCGACCCTTTTGCTGGGAGCCCAGCAGCTTCCACTGAAGCCAGCCCCCAACTCCGGGGACTTCCGGCCGGGGACTTCGGGTGGCAGTATACGCCGTGAAGTTGTTTGCGGTCTGCCAGTAAACCCAAAGCAGAAGAAGAAGAAGTGACGTCAGCAGCTCATTTGCGTAATCTTCCCTCAGGGAAAAGTACTCCGGTGTGAACGCGATTGGTACTTAGTGCCCTGGGGTACTTAGTGCCCTGGGGTACTAAGCCCCCAGGGGTACTAAGCGCCCTGGGGTACTAAGCGCCCTGGGGCACTAAGTGCGGCAAAGTACTTGGTGTGAAAGCGGCTAATGGGAAAAAGTATTTCCGGGCCCAGCGACTGATACGGAAGTGTAGTACCGCCGTTTGGCCACAACGAATATTTTCCTCAGGGTGAGGAGGCTTGCTTGGTAGCACAGGTCTTCCGAGTCACTTGCTTCAGAAGCGAGATAAGAATCCTTCCTAGCCTCGGAAAGTGAATAATTGTGGAACAGGCTAACAGGTGTGCGTCATATGCGAGGCCCCGCCTTAAATGGAGCGCGATTTCCGCCAAAGATTTGGGCCGTGCGCAAAGCATTGTGGGGATTTTAAGAATGGAGGATACACATGTGCAGCCTCGAAATTTCCCGCAACGAAGTACGGCGGCCTCGGTAGAATTCCAAGGACCCTGGACATTGGAACAGTCCTTTGGCGGCACTCGATGACGTAGCATCCTTTAAATAGTGGCTCTGGAGCAGCCTTCCTCGACATTGAGAAACACCCAAAGTGTTCTCTTCACCTCTGATCATTTCTGAATACTGAAAGCTTGTTATATGCATGAATACATTACCATTCATAAGTTTGATACCAACCACATTCTCCTGGCTATACTTACTTTCTCCATGGTGTAGCTTGATGTTCACCAAGTCTCCCTGGTGTTTGGAGGGACAGGGTGAAGGGGCCTCTATGGGGGATCGGTGCTGCTGTCTCCTCACGCTGAGCGAATGACAGAGCCTGACTGGAGAGGCCAGCGGGAGGTTCAGAGGTTTTTCTGTGGGGATAAATCTGCGAGGGCCGATAATTGGCCTCAGACTGAGACGTGTGCCTTTGGAAGGAGGAACCGGAGGGGGTCAGGGAGTCTGGCGTCTGCGAGGACTGAGAGCTCTGCCGCTGATTGGAGGCTTCGTAGTATGAAGTGGAAGTGGGGGACACCTGGGGCCTGGACCAAGAACTGAATCATAACCCTTGTATTACAATTGCATTAAGCACTTTAAGGATTAAATATATTATTCAATCGTAATTCATTTTTTAACATGACATATTGCCTAATACAGAACAGTCCCACATCATTTATTTTACTTTGTATCGCTCAAAATCCTGAACTCTTGCCCTTTTTATACTAATAAACTGCTGGTTATTACTTACTATTACTGAAGTGCAGATGCTTTTGCAACAATCAGCTCAGCATAATTTCAAATACTGAATGACTTAAATGGATGCTCTGACTTAAGTGCTATTTTGGAATCCATGCGTAGCTTCTCGTTAATCGTCGTACCTGTCCGTGCCCGTCTCTCTGCTGTCTTCCTGACTCATGCTCCAGCTGCTCACCTGGCTGCTCTCCACTATGACATGCACAACAAAAAGACAATACTATACACTTTCAGAGATATTCATATATTATGCATTAAATAACATATAGACAATCTGTACTTGACTTGGGCAGCAAACATATAGAAAACCCGCCTGACCTGTAAATTCTATCTCTGATTTTACACATATATGACTACAAAATGTTGCAAACTTTCGAGTACAAATAATTGAATGCCCTGGAAACTTTTTGATTATCAAGGCAAATGGGTTTTTTGTTTTTAAATACTGTGATTTATAAAACAGTTCGTGTTTTTTTTTTCAGATATTGAGCTAGATAGCCGGAAAAAAGCTAGGAAATAATCTACAGTACTCTAGAGCAACATTTGCCAAAAGAAATCTACAAATCATTCAATACTGCTTTAAAAAATGGCATTTAATTTTTAGTAAAGAATATTAATTATAAAGAGGCTCAAATTAGGAAACAGAAATGTTATAAACATCAATTGAACAAACTAAAAGAAAGTGTGGCTTAAAGGTAGGGTAGGTAAGAATGGAGAAACCAGCTTGAGTGCGATAGAATTTGAAAGTACGCAGCCGAAAAAAAATCTACAAACACACACATGACCAATGAGGGCACGAGATAAGTTTGTGCACGAGAAGGAAGGCTGACAGGCAGGCAGGCCATCCAGTTATTTTAGCCGCTAAAATAATTGGTCTAGCTTTTTACAGCGCCACGGCTTCCACAGATGAAATGTTTTAATGTATTTATTGTCAACGCCTTTAATATATTCATTGCTATCGGGATGTTAAGAGCATTCCATGGAATATAACAAAAAGTGTTTCTGAAGTGAATTACCTACCCCACCTTTATGTACTGCCACAATCTTAAGTAAGATATTGTACACTTAGCCCTGACTGACGTTGGCTGTGATGGGAGGAGCTATGGCTGCGTCTGGCTGTGTGCCGACTCTGGGCTCTCAGGACAGCCAGGATCTTCTGGGCCTCTACAGACAGAGGCCCCGAGTACAACCTGTTGCTAGGCAGCTCCATCTCCTCCCTGTCAGAATGCCTGCTATTCTTTTCCTCTCCCTGACGATATCTGACTCTTTAACTGTTGAGGGCCTAAACAGGACGAAGGGGAGAGTTGTACATCAGTTACAAACAGCCCTGGTTTGAACTAGCATCTCAGCTAAACCTCCAGAACTGGAATAACCTTAACAAAAAAGAAAATCACAATAATTCCTCTAAAAGATAACATTTTACTTTATTTATGGCAAAAAAGCAGTTTTAAAAGATCAGAAGACAAGACAAATCATACCATTATTTTACATAAACAGTTTGTAAGACAAACATTCAAATGAATCTCATTGTAAGCAGCCCTGCTCATATATATCTAAACATTTCGCAACTTGGGTTTTGTCCCAAAAATAAAGACTCAAAGGACTGATCTTTGTTTCTTCCACTTCCAAGTGAAGGTGCATATTTTGAGTACACGGGGCTCCAAAGCGATTGAACAGTATCTTCAGATATCTTCAAGCTTCATAACGCAGCTTGACCCCCTTAGCATAGGGCTTTACTGTTGCCCTCTCTTCGCAGCTATTTTGCCCTCCAGTTCTTCCACTACTTTCTGCAGCAGTTGCTGATCCAAGTGGAAGTAGATGTACAACTCCCTCTCTCGCCTGAGGAGGGCGTTGCGCTCCAGCTGAGAGCGCTTGGCTTTAGCCTCCCCCATGATTTCTTGCATTAAATGCTGCAAACTCTGCAGCTGAGACTCGGCTTCCACAAGCTGCACGGTCAGCTCCTGTAGGGACAAAGCACACGGATGCGATATAAAGAAATACATAGCAACAGGTCAAGTGAGCACCCATTTGAATCAATAAGAGATACGGAATTATTCAAATAAAGTAAATGATCACGATATGTTATTAAGACAAACATATTGCATCCATATAAAGTCAATCATGCAACAGTCCACTTCCTGAGAGCCACTTATTATCACACAGTGCGTTTAGACCCAACATGTCTTTATGTGAGTGAAAAGGAATAAACAGAGTGCTACCAGCTTCCCTCACCAAAAGTGACGAGTAATTTTAAATTCAGCTGACTCACATTAAGGATTTCTTTTTGAAATGTTCAGTTGACCAAGGTGACAGAAGATACAAAGGAAAGAAACCCACCTGTGCATTGGGACAGAGCAGCTCCTGGGCAGTGGCCCTAGGACATACCTGCGGCCCTAAGAGCAGCTGCTGGAGTTCTGTGTACATGGCCCTGTGGAGCGCCTCACAGTCGCCATAGAGACGAGCTGCCGTGTAGTACTGCTCACGCCCGGCGCCAGCTAGAGCGTCTCGGGTCACTTGGAGGTTGCCTGCGAGGTCACGAGCAGAGTGGTCCAATGCTTCATATGTCCGGAAAGGCTTCGATCGACCGTGCTCTGAATCATGGTCAAGGATCTGGAGCAGCCTGGGGAGAGAAATGCATACAACACTGAATTATAATCTAAAGTGAAACTACAAGCATATGAAGGAAGACAACTAAAGAGTGTCATGGGCACAAAGCAGCCAACATAGCACCAAAGCATTGCACAGGGGGTAAGTGAATAATCATGTTTGTGGTGTGTAAATAATATTCAGATTCAAATAACATCCATTAGAGTGCAGAACATGAATAATGAACCAATAAAACCCACTTACATACTGTTTCTCTTTTTTTTATGACTTGTTAGTTAAGAAAGGGGGGGGATATATTATTTAATTCATAAAAAAACATCATTCTAAAAGACTTACAAATAAAATGCTTTTTAGATCATTAGTTCTAAAACAGCACATTACAGCTGGACTCCTCCTACCTGCTGGAGGCTGCATCCTTGCAGCTGATGATGGGGTTGGGCCGGGGGTTAATAGCCAGGTCAGGGTGGGCCAGGGACTCAATTCTGAGGGTTGTCGCTTCACCTTCCATTACCAATCTGCTGTTTATTTCTCCCAGCTGCTTAAGACCGGTCCTCCACCTCCTCAACTCCATCTCCTGACCCAGGCGCACCATGTCAAAGGACGCCTTCTGGCGGAGCAGATAGTCTCGTACCTAGGAGGACAATTGTACATTTAGTTTTCAGAGGGATGTTGATACTTGTTTAAACATTGACTTAGAATGACAGGTAGATGTTAAGGTGGTTTCCTGTCTTAAGCATGATATTAAAATGCATATCGCTGATTATTGACACAGGGATCACATTTTGACTTTAATTCGTCATCAAACTCTGTTCAAATAATTGCTTTCAAGCTTTTATATTTGTGTTTTATTACTTTCCGTTTGTTTTACTCTGTTTTATAATGTGTTCAGTTGCAGGTCTTTAGTTCATTTCATTCTCTGTGTGTATACTTTTTGTAACTCTTTGTACTTTGCAAATGCAAAAGCTGCTATATAAATAAAGTGATTATTATTATATTATTATTCTTTGATCTGTAAAAATGTCACTCTTAAAAGGGTTACGAAAGCACCTTGTTCCTCATTCAAATTATTTAAAGCAAGACCATTTCATTCTCAGTAGCTGAAGCAAAGCTGATTGGTCAGTATCCCTGCCCCCTGAGAAGTACATAGGTGATATCACCAACTAACCTGATCCTGTCTGGATGTGTAGTAGTCCTGCCGGGCTAGTTGCAGAGCCAGGTCTCCCCTCACTACCGGCACATTAAGCAGCCTGGCTGACTCTCTGAGGGCAGCAGGTACCGGTCCTTGGAGCAGAGCCTCCAACTCCGCCTCCACCGTCTGCAGCTCCTTCCTGGAGACGACCTCACGGACATGCAGGGAGGAGGAGCTGGAAATACTCTGGCAGGGTGAGGACAAAGATAGGAAAGAAAACTTGAGACAGGAATCAGGAATAAAAAATACCAAAAAACACTATGAGAACCGCGAAAGTGTTTGCAGAAGGATATAAAACACGAAACAACTGCTTACCTTGGTGTGAGCGGACTTCTCAGAAAGCCATTCTAGGCCAGCTTTGACGCTCTTCTCCTCTGCCGTGGCCTGCATCAGTTGGTGCTGGGCCACAATATGAGCCCACTGAAGTCTGGCCATCTCCGTCCTCCGGCGCTCCACCACTCGCTCCTCTATCTCCTTCTCCTTGTGCTCCTTCTCTTCGTCTTCTCCATCTTCACAAGAACTGAGGTCAAGAACCTGGAAGCGCTCAGAGCAAGAAGTCTCCACAATGTCAGAGATGCCCTGGAAGAATTGCTTCTGAGTGAAGGCAGAGAGTGTTTTAGTGTTGAGCTCCTCCTGGTGCAGGTAGGGATCTAGGGGCAGCTGGGAGAGGAGGACAGTGGGGCTCTTGGAAGTGTTTGATGAGGACTTTGATTCTTTTTGTGTTGCCGGCTGAACCGGGAGATATGACGCAAGCTTTGTAATCTCGTCTGTTAGGTTTTGTAGTAGGGCATTGGTGTCAGCATTCTCAGCTCCGATAGCAGCACTGGCCTCCTTTAGTTTACAGGCAGCACTCTCCAGCTCAGCAGAAAGACGAAGGTCAACATCTGCACGGGAGGTGGCCACAAGCTGCAGCTGGTTGTACCGCCGTTGCTTCAGTTCTTTCTCTTTACGCAGCGCCTGGAGCTCTGCCTCCAAATCCTCTATAGCCACATCCCCCTCAGCTGCAAACACAGAGGATGACGATGAAGAAGAGGGCCCTAAGATGTTTGCACTGCTCCCATCCGAAAGTCCAATGGTTTTAAGGACTTCGCCCAAGGCTGCTTCATCCAAAAATGGCTTGCCAGACTTCCGCAGCTCCTGGATAGCGTATGCCTCCTCTGCTGTGAGAACATTGCTCTGGTTGAGGGTCCGACAGACAAAGCGCAAGAAGTGAAGGTTCTCTGGGGCGCAGTCAAACAGCCAGTCGAAGTCAGAGGCCTTCAGTGATGACGCAGCAGGAAAACCTAGACGGCCCACGGCCTCCACAAACTGGCTACCATTTAACATGTTGAATCACAGCTCTATGGCTAGTACTAGTCAGTCAGAAGCAACATGTGAATTGTGGAGGATTAGGAAGACCAATAGGAAGAGAGTTAAAGCAAAGCATATTCATGGTAGTTATGTCTATTAAAACCCTGCAATCATTTCCAAACATGCAGCATTCTTACAAAGTGAAACACAGAGTCTACAGATAAATAGTGGCCTTTAAAGTAAATAATATCACTGGACATTGGCATTAGTTTACTATAATTTCAGTTATTGACACTGTTTAAAAAAATTAACAGGTTTATTGTTTATGGTGTTGTTTTCTTAATAAGACTCAGTAGTATAAAACCTCACAATTCAACAACAGCATCCTCCAAACTGACCAAATGTGAGTTAACACCTCTGCAAAATGCCTAAATAAAATTGAAATTGAAGTCAGATGAATTGCTGAACAAATTAGATTAGTCTAAACATATCTACTACGAGAGTTCAACAGTGACAGTCCCTTGATATATTCTAAAATCATTTATCACAAGAAACGTTACAGTGCCATTATCACTGACTCTAAATGTTTTTCCAACCTGAAGCCGCAGTCGACCGTAAAGGAAAACTTCTTACATTTCTAACAATATCAAACAATTGTTAGTGTCTTCGCAAATAAATGATGTGTGTATTTGTTAAAAACGGATCTGGTGAAAGTATCATAAGCACATCCGTCACAACAGTTAGCTTATCATTAGTAGCTAAACAGTTGCAGTACTTTAGCCAGTTAATGGCTAGAAACTAGGTATAGCTAACATGCTAACTACCATGTAAATTGGCACTTGGGTCGAGTGCAGTGTATTCGTATATTAATCTTTACAAGAAAAGTCAAATTTGTCAAACAACAACAACTTACAATTGTATTCAGAATTTCCTTTTAGTTAGCATCCCGTTGAAGCCAGTTATTTACTCGCGCCAACAATCCGAACTGACGGGACGTCGACACGCCGGACAACGTAACGTTCTACGTCATACGTTAGAGGCTGCGTCAAACCTCCAACCAATCAGTTTCTAGGATGAAGCATAACTCCCGCCTCCTCTCCTCCCACGCGTTCACCAACCCGCCGCTGCTTGCCCAATGCCCTGCTCCTTTCTGTGTGAGCTCACTTCTTCTTCTGCCTTTCCTTTGCTGAGAGCTACTTCTGGTAAGTGATATAAATAACGTTGAAAGGACTGTGTGTAATAACCGTAGACTGTATATGTATATATATTAGCATGTATCAAGTTAGTTTGAGATAAATATCTATATATATCTCAAACTAACTTGATAGATGCTAATATGGATGAAGGTGCATCAGTAGGTAAACATAGAGCAGCCTGCATGCCCAAAGCTGGGAGTTTACTTCTCACTTATGATCTTTTAATGTTATGTTGTTTGCTTTTTCTAACATATTACCCACTCATACTTTCCTGGGTGATAGTGTTATCTTACAGCCTGTTCATTTGTATGATCACATACTAACTTTACACATGCCTGCCTGCAACCCTATTAAAAACAGGATCATTGTTTTCAGGCAGGAAATCCTTCCAAGAAAATGTCAGGTCAAGGATGTGGTTGAGTTGTATAAAGAGAGCATGATTGGAAATACTTCTTCCTGTTTTTATTTTAATGGTTTTGCATAGCAGGTTTTGGATGTCCCTTATCATGCACATCAATCTGTCATGACCTCTTAGTACACACTACACACCCAGGATAAGTTGACTTCCCTTTGTGCTGCCTTAATAAGAAGAAATTAAGATGTCATTGTTACTAACTGTTACTGTATCTGCATCTGTTCTATCTTTCACAGCTGCCCTAAAAAAAAGAATCATGGTCCAAGCTAAGACGTGGATCCTGACCAAGCACTTTGACGGCTTCCCGAAGGACAGCGACTTTGAGCTCAAGGTGGAGGAGCTGCCTACGCCAAAAGATGGAGGTAAGTTATTTGTTTTCCTTATTCTTTTCTCAACTTAGCCAAGTAAGTCAAACTCTATGTTTTTCATGGCAAACATTAAAACAGTTTTACATGAGTCAGTGTGGTTGAGTCACATACACAATTGGAAAACATCTGTTCTTTATGACGCTTGTTTTTCATCAATGTCTCTTTCTGTTTCAGAGGTGCTTTTGGAAGCAGTGTTTCTCAGTGTGGACCCATACATGAGGTGAGTGGATAATACGGTTGTGAATAAAAAAAACATTCACCATTAATATTGCAAGCAGCACTCTCTTTAACAAATCAATTAATCCATAAATGCAACGTCAATGAATCTAACAATGTGATGTCTCTCCAGGCCTTTCAGTAGGGTTCGCATGAGTGAAGGCGATGTGATGATCGGATCTCAAGTGGCCAAGTAAGGAAAACAAACACACCGCCACACACACACACACACACACACACAGACACACACACACACACACACACACACACACACACACACACACACAGAGGAATGTCTTTAATCTATCATGATTTAACATGCATGCCCTGATGTTAACTGAAACAGAACCTACACCTGCTAATAATTACTTAAGCCTTTGATTTACAGAGACTAAAAAGCGAAAGTGGATAAATAAAATGTTCTTGGCGTAGCCTTACACACACAATCTGTTACAGTGGAAATTTTTTGTTGCTGATAAACATGCAGAATAAACTACTCAGTGACCAAACTTTCCAAACAACGTCGCAATGATCTGTTGTACACGCACATGGTATGCATTTCGGTAACTTTGTAAACCAAAGTGCATATAAAACATCTGACACATGGTTTGAAGTCATGAAGATGTCTAGGATACCAAAACAGTTTAAAGTACCTACTCGTGTGTCATCCATATGGCTTTAGTCTTCAAACTTCAAAAAAGCCCAGTGACACGCCCTTAATTGACATATGCTTTCTTTCTTCTTCTGTTGTTATTTTCTTATTCTGTAGAGTGATTCAAAGTAACAACCCAGCATTTCCTGTGGGAAGCCATGTGGTTGGTCGTTGTGGCTGGAGAAGCCACACAGTCTGCGACGGGATGGGTCTCGTTCCCATCATGCCAGAGTGGCCGCAAGACGTCTCGTTGTCTCTGGCTCTGGGTGCCATCGGCATGCCGGGGTAAGAAATACAAAAATGTCACGTCTGGCAAAGTTAAAGTACATTTCATTTTCTCACAGTGTCATGTTTTTTCAGCATTTATGATCGTTTTATGGACATCTGGACAGCTGTAGAACTTGTTTCACTAAAAACAATGCCGACTTTTTAAAGTCACCTAGCCAAAAGGGGAAGGTTGTTTTGGCTTCTCTTATCTGTGAACTATTATTCAGAAGAAAGACCTGACCATCCCTGAGTAAATGTTAGATTAGACCGCTTATCTGGGAAAGTATTGCCGTTCTTCTGGTAATGTTTAAAAGAAAGTTAGAGACTCTCAGTTAAGCAGAACAGCTGAGTTGCGTCTGTCTTTGATCAAATAAACGTGTCAGGCTCCAGATGTTTGGTCCTGCTGGTGAGATGAAGTCGTCTTATAAGCACTGATGACCTTGGAGTGGAAACTAAGAGTTTACACTGCAAAGGTCAAACAGGCTTTTCTGTGGAACTGAAGGTAAACATTTCGTCTCTGTTTTCAGTGTTTTATTAGTTTTACTCTTCCTTGTCCTTCCCAGATTGACGGCTCTGTACGGGATAGAAGAGGTTCTGGGCCTCCAGAAGGGCGAGACCCTGCTGGTGAATGCTGCCGCGGGGGCCGTGGGCTCCGTGGTGGGCCAGATTGCTAAAATCAAGGGCTGTAAGGTGGTGGGGTCCGCAGGGACTGATGCCAAGGTGGCTTTCCTCAAAGAACTGGGCTTCGACGAGGCCTTCAACTACAAGACTGTCGGTTCCATGGAGGAGGCGCTGAAGAAAGCTTCTCCAGGCGGATACGACTGCTTCTTCGAAAACGTAAGCGGTTTGACACATTTCACAGCTTACTTTAACATTGTTGGCTAAGTGGTTCAATCATATTCTTTGCTTTAGGTTGGAGGACTTTCTTCAAGTGTTGCCTTGCAGCAGATGAAGAACTTTGGAAGAATTGCTGTGTGTGGAGCCATTTCCACGTACAATGACTCCACACCCCAAACAGGTGGGAACTTCCCTTCTTGAATTTTTTTTGTTATTAATAGTCCTGCTAATTTTTCTTTTAAAAGAAGAACAATGCAGTTCAAACTGTGCTAAAACTAAAACTGCACATATTTGAATATCCTGGAAATCCTTACATTTTAACATGCTGTTCTCAAAGTCTTTGAAATAACTTGAAGTTTCAATAGAACAGACAGGTAAGACATTATGAAACATGACAGGTTGTTGTGTTTTCCCCTTCTGTGGAATACTGTCACGAAACATCATTAAGGTGCACCATAACACCTGGTTGAATATGATGTCGTAGTGAAGTTATCCATGCACGCTTTACACATCTGTAAAATACCACATCTGTAAGGTGTTGAAATCTTTAAAAGGGCTTGATTTTGACTTTGGGAAAAGTGTTGGAACCCTATCAAATAATGTTTGTTTTTCCTCACTAGAGGGCGACATTGCACTACTGACATTTGAGAGATGTGTAAAGAGAAATCTGTCTTGATCAAATAGTTTTCTTTTCTTTAACCATGTATCTCCCTCTCAGGTCCATTCCCCCACCTGACCATGATCTTCAAGCAGCTAAAGATGGAGGGCTTCATGCAGAGCAGGTGGGAGCACAAGAACCCCGAGTCCCTGAAGAGGCTGATGGGATGGTTGAAAGAGGTTGGTGTCTGAAAACAAGTCATGATATTAGATCTAATTCAGAATTGTTCACGTGTGTCTTTAGCGTTTATCTTAGGGTTGCCTGTGTATCTGCTTCAGTGTCATTTCTCTAATCTATTTATTTATTCTCCATCCGCAGGGCAAACTGCAGTGCCGGGAGCACATCACAAAGGGCTTTGAGAAGATGCCAGCTGCTTTCATGGGGATACTGCGGGGAGAAAACGTCGGCAAGGCTATCGTCGCAGTCTGATGTGGAGCAAAGAAGAAGAACCCGTGTTTAATGAAACATTATTACAGGATTCATACATGAAGGATTAATCGAGTTTATAACCAACCAGATATGTGTATACTAACATGATGTCCATGGAAAATGTGATATATAGAATGTGAGTTAAGAAGGAAAATATACGTCCCTATATAAGTTTACGATACTGCACCACTAGGTCTTTTTATTAATGATAAGGATCATACTTTTTGTTTTGCGTTTAAAGAATAAAGACACAGCTAGCAGAAAGACATACAGAAATGGGACAAAGGTTTTCCATTAAATAATTTGCAGGGCTAGCAACAATTTATTAATCAATTTTAAGATTACTTCTACAACACAATTGAGCATGTCTTTTTGACCACTATCCAGACAATTGTCTCTGCATTTGAGTGTACTTGGACAAGATTTCTAGATCTGCTGCTGCATTCGTACATTATTTTAATGCTATTATAACATATGTTTGGTATTTAGTGAGAGTTTGTGTAAAACAAATAAGGGCTTTTTTCCTCTGATTTTCTGTTGACATCGTATGTTTTACCTTTGTGTTGGGCTTTACTTTGCAGACTGTAATATCTATCCAGTACAAATGTATGCGTGTCCTGCACTTGAAGCGGAAGGAGAATAAAAGAGAAAGCGATTGAAGATGGGATCTCCTTTCAATCCTCAAATGAGTGTATTCGACATAATAGAGTTAGCCCTCAGCTGCCAAGTGCAGTCTTTATTTGATCAGGAAATAGACCGTATTTTTAGACACTAATTAGAATTTCATAAGCTTGTGATGGTAATAAGAGCTCCATGGTAACAAGGGCTGCTGTTTGTCCGGTAGAAAAGCACAAGGTTTCTCCAGTTTGGGGAGATATTTGGAGTTGTATACCTACAGGAGTATGTTTTATTTTTTCCCTTAATGATCCAGGACCCTATGGACCAATTACCAGGAAATTAGCTTATTATGCAAAGTTTAATTCCCCAGTTACTACAAATGTTATCGTGACGCTTATAATGTTTTAACTTCCAACAAAAGTAAAATATTTCCAACTACTGACCTTTTCCATATCAATTTGAAATTACTTTATTTCCCTCAGACAAACATGTATAATAGCATATTATTTTTGATTTAATAAAATGACTGATCTTTATTGTTAAGGATTTTTTTTTTTTGTGAACATTAACCACATTAAAAACGTTGTATGCCAAGTCTCTTTACTTTTTGGACTTTGGGAACACATCAACCCACCTGCTTACATATCAGTCTGGTCCGGACACTAATGCAAATACTTCTATAACAAAGTAGTGAACATGTACATCCTAAAAAATAGCACATTTTCCAAAACAATGAATGATATTGTTGCATATAGTACAATTAGAAAATATATTTAATAACAGTATTGTTCACCTCATGTTTGGAAAAGGCTGAAGAAAAAGACTAGAGAGATGACGTAACAACGGGAATTTACGTTTGGTTGTAAGGAAATCGAGCGGCTCTGACTTCAGTCGTTTACGGTAAAGGAATTCGTCAAGTCATTGTGACTGGAATGACTGTAAAACCACTTTCTCTGCCATTAATGAAACCATTATAATAAACAGGAGATACATAATACGACACAACAATATTATATTATTACTCATTCGTATAGAACCAACAAACCATTACAAACTGCCATGCTAAAGTCAGGAAACATAAAGAAGACCTATAATAGTAGTAACCTGGTACTGTAGCTTAAAGCCTACTCTGTAACCTACGTTTTGTTTGAAGTCAGCTTTATCTCTAAATTGACTGTTCCTCCAAACGATTACAAAACACCCATAAACACAATGACATTGACCTGGAGACAAATGTGGCTGATACCATTAACACCAAGCAGCCTATGACATTTGGGCGTAAAGCAACCAGAATGGAAAATATTACATCGCTGGCCCCTTCAAAATAAAAGTCTTTCTTATAAAAAGCTTTGCAACGCTCAATACAAATTCAAAACAACCGGTGATGTAATGCAGTCAGGTACATTTACTCAAGTATTGTACTTAAGTATGATCTTGGGGTCCTTGCACTTTACAGAAGTACACAGTAGCAGTGTATTTTAAAATAATTGTACATTGTAGAATGAAATGTGGTATATAACAGTAGTTACATTATTTCACAAAATGAATAAAGTAATTGTGTAATGTGCACCAATTTTAAATTCAGATATACACCCATGCTGTTAACGCCATGTGACAATGACAACGACTTTTATTTTTATTTTTGATAGTACTTCCGCTGTGTGGTGGACTTTGCTCGTGTAGCTTCATGCTCTGCCATAAAACCGCGGCGTGTCTTCTGGAGTTAAGGGATTCCCAAACCGTTGCTTCATCACCTCGAACACTCAACAGCTATCATGGGGGTTATCATCATTGAGAGTCTGGTAAGTTTGTTTTGCTCTGCAGCTTTTTGTATTGAACGCTTTTGGAAGAACCCTTGTTAAAAAAAAAGAAATAGTGGATTTATTTTTAGCTTGCTCGATGTGCTGGTGCCTGTTTCCCCTCTCCCCTTCTCATTCTCCATATTCGTTTTTTTAATAGGTTTTTCTTTTTAAATAACGGTGCGTTGGATAGAAAACACGCCTCTAATAATGCCTTAATGGAATTGTAAGTTAGGTTAATGGAAAAACGTTACTGGATGAATCAGCGTGAATAACGTTAGCCGCCACCATGTGTGTTTCTGTTACTCTGCACCATGGCTGTGTAAAGAGAACGCTGTGAGTGCGCCGGGCTATGAAGCAAAATGTCGTAGTGGCCAATCGAAGGTACTACTTTCCCTGTCAGTCCATGACGTCATTGGCCCAACATACTTTTTCCCATTGACTTTATTTGACATCTGTAAATCAGCGGATAGTTTTTTTTCTACTTAATCAACCACCCAGTACGAACAATTTGATAGCCCTTATTTTAATGATTATGGTCTAAAAGTTGTGAAATTCGCTTAAAGCCTGATTCCAGAGTTATTTTCCCTCTCCATCCATCTAACTGAGCCGAGAGCGGGAGATCGGAGGCGGGGCTTACAGGGAAATCCAACTGCGCATGCTCAATGGGCCCACATACGGGTACTTTTAGCACAGGCCGTTTTTAGCCTCATGCGTGACTTAGCAACCCTCATATTTGTATCCAGTTATCTTATACATCCATGAATCTTTTTATAAACAAGCATTTATACCAGTAGCATGTATCTGAGTGAGTGCTTGTTTGACTGTACGCCAACAATTCTGCATAAGTGACGTTGGTTTTATTCATTATTATTGTTTTGTTTGCGGGTGGAGATGCTAAAGTTATAACAACTTGTAGCTAATGTAAATACTGCATGCATCACGTTGCATGGCTGGCCGTCCACAGCAGGCCGTTCATTGATTGTGTCGGAGGGGTGGTTACGGTAATGTACTTTACTCATACTTTATTTCCGGGGTCGCACAGGTGATGGTAATCCCCGGATGTTTGGTGGAAAAAAAACTCGTTGAGAAAGATGCCAGTTCATAGTTTATAACCATTATTAACCACACTTTTTTTTTTATAACGTTCTGATATTATGGTTAATGTTTTGTTTATTTTAAAGGGAAGAGTCATTACATATTAACTGTTTTGCTGGAACTATAACGATAATAAAAACAATGTGTGACCATGGGACGAAACAGCCACCACAAAGTAAAACAGAGTGAATATCAATAACATCAGCTTCCAAATTGCTACAAGTATGTTTAGTTAGGCATGAATCCATTATGGTTTGATCAAGTTTAAAATCTGTGTTCCTTTTCTGTAGGAGGATTTCCAGGCTGAACTGAAGAAGGCCGGAGACAAGCTGGTGGTGGTGGACTTCACAGCCACCTGGTGCGGCCCCTGCAAGATGATTGGCCCAGAATTCCATGTAAGCAGATGATTTAGTCCTGTACAAGCCATAATTTTAAAGGTCACCTATTTTGCAAAATCCACTTTTTCATTTATTTTATAAATAAACATTTGTCCCCTCTGTGTAAAGAGATTATGAAAGTTTCAGGAAAAAAGATTTGCTCACTTTTTGACCTGAACCTGTCTGAAAATGAGCTGATCAGATTTTGGCCACTTTACGATGTCATAAAGATGTTTTGGCTTGGTAACCATTAGCCAATAACCAACCAAGGAAACCCCCCCCCCCCCCCCCCCCCACCTTATCACCTGAATCTCCTCCTAGAGCACCATTGTGTTCTTTTTTACCAAATCTCTCTCAGAGGGGCATGGGGAATGGCTCCTTATTTTCATCTAAAGTAACAGACAGAGAATCAGCACTTTTGAAACAGGGCTGAAACAGAGGGGATTATGGGATGCTACAATGATCTATTTGGTGTTTGGAGCCAAACGCTTCAGAGACATGCTTTGTATCTGAGACCTATAATATATTGATGAAAAACAGTATCATATCCGGACCTTTAATTATTTTTAGAATGCTTAGAAAAGGAGAACCAAAGTAAAATAAATGTTCCATATGCTGTGTTGGTCACTTTCCCAAGTCTGAGGACAAACGCATATGAGGTAAATATTCAGATGCATCCCTTGCCCGAGGGACACATGTTGCTCTAGGACAGCTTCTCTTGTTGCTCTGGGCAACCCCTTTTCAAGCTGTTTCTAACCTCAAGTAGGGAGATGACTGTTTTACAAGACCCATGGGGGCTGAACTTAAGTCAATAAGATAACCATGATTTCAAAGAGAAGAAATTAATCATTTATCCTCTCAAAATCCCGTTGCATCATTTATTAACGCTCATTGTTTGACACTTTCAGAATCAATCAACTCTTCCGGAGAACGCAAACGTGGTTTTCCTGCAGGTGGACGTGGATGACGCTGATGTAAGATTCTTTATTTTCCATTGAGATTTCAGTATAAGTTTACTACAGCTGCTGCTAGTTCAGTGATCCACAACAACGCAGCACGAGCCATCAAACTGGGCAACTAGTAACACTGCTCCTGGTTCATCGGAGAATTATAGAAGTAGAAAATATCTAGTATGTTAACCACATCTGTAACAGGAAATGTGAAGAAAGGTCTGGTCTTGTGGGTGAGAGAAGGATTAAACAAATTGTTCTTTGACTGGTTGTGTTGGGGGTGGGGGGGTTGCCATGTCGCCATGTCGTTAATACTCAAAGCAATGTGAGCTATTCTTAAAATCCATTTCACCTGGCCGTGTGGAACCACAGCTGGCTCATGTGACTGAAGCTTTTCTGCCTCAGTGCTTGAGCATAATGAAAGGATAATTGTTGCTAATTGCGTCCTTTGAAACAGTATGATTGTGGTGGCTTATTGTTATTGACACATATTCTGACAAAAAGGTGGTGTTTACATATTAGGGGGTTTCTGATCTGTGAAGCTGTTAACTTCATACGGCTTGTTTCTTTTGTGGACAATATTCCTGTCTACAAAAAACAAACAATTATCCTAATAAGATAGAAATACCTAGAATCACTGTATTCCCAAAGTGTTTATGTTCCCTTAGCTCAATTTGTCTAACTGTCCTTGTTTTTGTGATTTTCAGGAAGTGAGTTCATTTTGCAAGATCGGCTGCATGCCCACATTCCAATATTACAAGAATGGATCAAAGGTAAGCATGAAAATATACAGCAAGTATTTACATGTTATCACTTATTTAAAAATAAGTTGAAATGTTAGCATAAGCAAACATTTTGTTACAGGCCACAAAAGATTTTTAAGCCTTTCTCCAGAGTGAGAAACATTTACATTTTAAGAAATGAAAGTGTCATTGTTTTTTTATCAAACAGTCTTTAATCCTCCTGTCTGTGCCGTCTTTCAGGTGGACGAGTTCTCTGGAGCCAACAAAGATTCAATGATCCAGAAACTGAAAGCTTTGAGGACATAGAAATCCACCGAGCAATCCACACACACATCCTCATTGTATAAAACCCACAGAAACCAATATCGCCCTCTGCACATGTTTGTGAAATCCCAGTTTCACGTAACGTACAAAATCCATTACATCTTCTGTTCCTCACAGTAATGGACATATATTTATTCCCCTCATCATGTCTTGTTGACATACTGGAGTACTGTTAATTCAGTGTATGTATTACCTGACAGAAGTTTGATTAAAGCATGATGACCAATTTTAATTCTGTTTTATATGAGATTGGCTTCTGACTAACTCTGGAACTTTCTTTGTATGTTGTGTTTAAGGTGGATTTAATAATTAAATAAATGCTAAGTTACAGGAACTTTTGTACTTTTCTGATTCATATTTAAATGCATCCAACACTATTTTACCGTCTTTGTATATCCGGTACAGAGGACTATAATAACCGCACCTACTTTGCACCGTGCGCCATTATGGTGTTGTTTTATACGGGCTTTATAAACGTGGAATATTTTCTTCATTACCAAGGTCAGCATTAAAATTGAAAAGTAAAGTGAAACTTATGGTTGCTCACCCTCACCCTGCGATCAGCAACTTAATCCGCATGAATCGCAAAACGTATGATTGTGTACAAATATTTAAAAGAAGAAAAAGTTATGCAATATATGCATGACTTGCTAGGCCTTCACATATATCACTACATATTTGTAAACGTTTAAGAAACCCCACACAACTCAGTAAACACTGACATTTTTGAAAATTTACAATTATTCTAAGTCTATGCCATTTTCCTCGAGCCAGCAGAGAGCGCTGTTACCTCAGTCAACAGCTTTTTTATTTTTTTTTAACTAAAATGAGAAACTTTTATTTTACAAAAATCTCCTGCTTTGGTTAGTACCATAGATTGTATATATAAAGGTTAGGACTCATGGATGTATAATAACAACGGTTGGACTTTGAGTTTAGATTTAACCACTCCCACTTCCGTATTACGAAAGTATCGACGCATCATTAGAGCGCCACCCTCAGTGTTTTCATCCCACGAAATATGAATTTGACAGCAGCAGTAACTTCATAGGGCATATTTTCCTTAGTAGATTAATGAACAATACACCCATGACCAGAGGTGGGAGAAGTACTCACTTGTACTTGAGTAAAAGTATATATACAAGAGTGTATGAATACTCTGTTACAGTAAAAGTCCTGCATTCAAAATGTTTCTCAAGTAAGAGTACAGAGTATTATCATCAGAATATACTTAAAGTACCAAAAGTAAAAGTACTCATTGTGGTTAATTTGGTCAATTTCAAAATAATATATTAAACGTTTTGATAATAATTATTGATACATCAAAGTGTTGTCAAAGCTGGTAAAGATGCTAGTTTTAATGACTTTGTATGCTCCAGGTGTCACTAAAGTCTTAGTTAAGTGTTGATCATAAGATAGTAACTAAAGATATTAAATTGATAGAGTAAAAGTACACTATTTACCTCTGAATTGTGGTGGAGTAGAAGTACAAAGTAGCAAAACATTGAAATACTCAAGTAAAGTACAAGTCCCTCCAAAGCGTACTTAACTACAGTACAGTCGTGCAGAGCTACGTTGATGCGGAAGTGGGCGTGGTTAAGTCTGCTGGGTTTGAACAGTTTCCAGGAGTTCCCAAACTTTAGTCTTCGGATCATCTGCTCAAAGAACAGTCACAGCTATCATGGGGGTTACCAACATCACCAATCTGGTAAGTGGTGTCTTGTTTTGCAGCTTTTATTGTTAAACTTTGTCAAACAGCTGCTGATTCAGCAGCATTCCCACTATGTATAGTCTTCAAGTTTTTCCACGCTTTTTGGCTTCTAATAACTTCCGCATTCTTCCAGCTTAAGAAACCATTCAAATATCCAAATATTTAGCTATTCAGCTATTTCCGCACATGATGGGGAAACTATTTAATCATCGAAACGTTTTAAAATATTCAGCTTTTTAAAACTTTTTTTCCCTAACAAGTAACTCAATTGCCGTAAACTCCAAATCCTCTTTCACCTGCACGATGCTGCTCCTTCTTCCGCATACCTTCAGCTACGCACTTCATTCAAACTATTAAAGTTGTATCTATGGGACAGACTCTTCAGTCAGCCGTGTCTCGATGCCTTCGTCATATCAAACTGACCAACCATTCTGGCCCAATAGTTAGTTATCAGTGACACAAAGTCCACCCTGCTCCTAATAGACGCCCATGTTAAATGTGTTCTATTTTTTTTCCTAAGGCTAGCAAGAAGTAAACTTTATAAAAACTGCTGTCATCTTCACATTTTTACACAGAAAATGCACACAGATCGGTTCATAGGGGCTCCCTGGTGCTCACGGTCTGATGTATTTAATAGGAGCTGTCGTTTTTTAAAAGGAGGCAGAATTGTCAGATGAACCTCAATGCATTCTGAATGGAACTCGGGTAACCGTGTTTCTGAGCCTGGGCAGATTAGGGCCACACACCTGAGTGACATCATCTAATTAGAGAAGACACGCCCACAGACCGATTGATACACGCGCACACAAACACTGGATGTTTTGAGACTTTCCACGCTACTTATTTAGACAGACAGATACACGTCTTTTCCCACCAGACCCAATTTTTTTAGGGAATAATCTCCCATGTTTGGACATCTCATTTTTCTCTCTTTCTCCCTGCCACAATACCTATTCAAAATGAAAGCACCAAAGAGTTACTTTATAGGAAGCGGAGGAAGATGGTTGTTTTCTTTCAAAAATAAAAGTCCTACAAATTCACCGAACAAGAAGAAACAAGAAGCCCAGGATCAGCTTTATTTTTCTAAATAAAAGCCACACAAAGTCAGATATATTTTGTATGAAGCGCCATGGTAACCTTTAAAGTTGTCAAACATATTCACACCCAGTTTCAGCAGGAAATGCATTGTCTAGTTTTTTATTTGTGTAGCTTACCGTCATTCAAAAAGCATATATTTCAACCCATACCTTAACATTTAAATAATGAAACATTTTTGAATTATTATTATAAAAAAGTAATTTTCAAAGAACATGGTGGTAATTATTTTATTTTCCATTTTAAGTTGTTAATCCTATATTTCAAATATGTTTTCATTTTCTGTAGGAGCAGTTCAATAAGGCTCTGAAGGAAGCTGGAGACAAGCTGGTGGTGGTGGACTTCACAGCCAGTTGGTGTGGACCCTGCAAAAAGATTGGCCCAATATTTAAGGTAAGAGGATGATTTTTGGCTCTTAAATCTTGTGCAAGCCATGGTTTGATTATTTTGGTATGGTTAAAAAAAGACAGTGAATTGAAATGAATGGAGAGAAAAGACACTAGATTATGGGCGCAAACCGTAATCCTTTTAAACACTGAAATGATTTTAAATCAACAAAATGTCACTTGCTGTCTGTGGATTTATGGTTCTGATGTATTGAGACAGTGGCAGCTTTAGTGGAACACATGTTTTTAGTATGTTTGTTTTTAAGGGAAGCCCCTCTCTGAGTTACGCATGCTCCCAGAGGGCCGCTCGGGCAACATTCTTTAAACGGGGAAGAGCCAGCCTGTTTCTTTTAAATGTTGTTATGGTTGCACATAACTTTGTAGAATCAAGATTTCAAGGAATGTTGTGCATCAGATCCCTCTTCTCTGCCAATCACATTGCAGCAGTATTCTGTGTTTATTAATGCTCATTGGTCGACTCTCTTTCAGGCACAGGCGGATCTTCCTGAAAACTCCAATGTGGTTTTCTTGGTGGTGGACGTGGATGTTGCTGCAGTAAGTTCATTCATTTAAAAAGATGCTGCTACTCAGTCAACAGCGTTTTAAAAATGTTTCACTACAATAACAAAACCTTTTATTTTTATAAAAACATCTCCTGCTGTGGGTTGGACTGTTGGACGCTATTAAAAACGCAGTGTTTTCTGATACCCTAACTATCGGGTGCTTCACATATGGGTTGCATGTTGTTTTCATCCCGGGCGTAGCAGTGACTGTCCATCCATCTTACAGCATGTTTGTTTTGCCCTTTTCAGGATGTTTCTGAAAGTTGCGGCATCAAAGCCATGCCCACATTCTTTTATTACAAGAATGAAGAAAAGGTGAGCATGAGAAGATACAGCAAATATTGACATTCCTTTTTCTTTTTCTTTAATGTTAGCATAAGCAAACACATTCTGTCCTGGTGATCTATATTTGAATTCAAGCTGTCATTAATCATTCTGTCTGTGCTGCATTTAAGGTGGATGAGCTCACTGGTGCCAACGATGCAAAACTGATAAGCAAACTGGCCTCTTTGAGGACATAGACCTCCAGGGAGCAGTCCACACACACACACCCTCATTGTGTAAAAAACACAGTAGCCAATGTAATGTAAAATAACCATTAGGTCTTCTATACCACACAAAAAACAATCATTGATTCCCCTCATGGTGTATTAGTGACCTCCTGCCATGTGGTCACTTTGAATTCTGTTTGATATGAGATTGGCTTTGTAAATTGTGTTTAATGTGGATTTAATAAATGAGTTACAGGAACTTTGTACTTTTCTGATTACAACGACAACAACATATGAAATGGTATTTTATGCTTTAATAAAAATGTGAGAATAGTTTACACATATACATTGGACAATCACATCAATAGTTTTTACACATCGTACAAGTATATAGCAGCATATGTTTAATACTGTTGAGTCTCTATATGAAAAAATACAGCTTTATTTTACAAAATGGTTCTTGCTTCGCCATTGCAGAGAGATGAGAATGAATGAGTCAGTTTACTATACAAGAACTCCCTTCATTGGACGATTCACATGTGATAGTATCCTGATTTCCTTTTCCTGCAAAGAGAAGGAGAAATGGTTTTTAATCTGTTGAAACATTCTGAATTAAGATAGTTGCTAAAGGCACTCTGGTTAACACACAGTTACACTTTTTAATAACTTTCTTATTGGTAAATCACCTGGAGCAGTCGTGCCCGCTCCACCCGGGACTGCAGTTACATCTGTTGGGCCGGATGCACTTGCCGCCATTCAGACAAGGCGATGAACACACAGCTGTGGACACACACACACATTCATAAATCCCAGCACAAGTAGTACTTACGTTCCCAGTATGTGGGCAGGTTCCCTCACATACATCCTCCTAAACATGTGAAACACTGCTGACTCACCGCTGTGACATCGTGTGCCCGCCCACCCAGAGGGACAGTCACACTGGTAGGGGGCCACGCAGCGGCCGCCATTCAGACATGGCAGGATGCAGATAGCTGTCATTGGAGAGGAGACAGGAAGTCATTTAAGGTCATCGGACTCCTCTGTGGAAATCCTGAACTGTTCAATTATTTCGTCTTGTTACATTTTGGTTTCAACGTACAAACATTCACACGTTTTTCCAAACCTTTCAATTTACTGTAAATATTATAACTAAAACATTCTCCCTTTTGCAAAGCTGGAACGTGCAGAATTTTAACTCTAGTTTTGACAGTCATATCCCAATTGCCATATCAGTCAAAAATAATAGCAAATAGTTATATATTTTTTTGATATTTCACAGAATGATCACGCAGGATTCCTCCTTAGTTGCTTGATTGTGTGAGATTGATCAGTGTGTTTAAAGGCCTTCAAATTAACTGTTTTGATTTGAGCTCATTTACGCACCAGCTTGGCAAGATGGGCGGATTCCCGTTTTGCCGAGAATTAGTTTGAGTTGTAACACAAAGTTTGAGGGCTTTTAAACACTCACGGTCCTCACAGAGGCGGCCCATCCAGCCCTCGGGGCAGGAGCAGATGTTTGGCCGCTGACACACGCCTCCGTTCTGGCACTGCAACCAACACACCGCTGGAACACACACACATTGTATGTTTTTATACTTCACGTACAGTCGACAATCTTCTTCAAGTGTCCACATACAAAGGAGAGAGAGAATTTCAGTCCCTTTCTGGTGAAATAAGTGGAAAAAACAGTTTCTACAACGTCACGCATGCATTAGAACAACAGCAGCATTCACAAAGTGCAGATTAGATTCCTCTAACATCCTGACATGTGTGTGTGTTTCTGTGGAAACAGGAACGTGCAGAAACTCAGCAGCTGTGGATCAAGCCCTTGTTGTCATATGTAAAACATACGAGAGGCCATTAGAATTTCATGTCACTTGTAATCTCAAGTTTCTTTCTGCCGTGTGTGTGTGTCTATGTGTGTCTGTGTGTGTCTGTGTGTGTGTGTGTGTGTGTGTGTATGTGTGTGTGTTATTAGTCTGTGATGTTCCTTCCTTTACAGTTGTTCAAGAAGGAAGCTAGTTCTCCTCTACCTGCTGCCCCACATACTTCAGGGATTACTCAATCTGCCTCAAGCCTCAATCTGTTTCTCATTTTACATCTGAACTAGATTCTGGTCACCTGGCCTATTGCCAGCTGAGAGATGTGTCTATGTTACTTTCCTGTTTATTTGTTCCTCACTCTAAGGCAGAAGAGAGCCAGTAACAAGCTACTTTTTGGCATGACAAGGTTTTCCCTCCCTTTACTGGGCTGGATCCAGACATCGATCATATATGAATCACACAGTCACATGTACGTTTTTGCGTTGTCCACCCTTAAAAGGAAGTTTCAATTTGGGGTTGTACGAGGCATCCTCTATAGCCAGTTTATGGATGTAGACAGCAGAATCGGCACCAAAGCAAAGCTAGGTATGTGGATGGAGGCAACAACAAAACATATTTGTAGACACCTAAAAGATAGTCAATAGAGTCTGGTAGCTTATAAAACGGCTTTAGTGCCACTTAGAAAAAAGTGAAAATATTCTAAATATAACATAAACTTAAACTAACATTGATTTTTGTTGTGGTTAAAATACATCCTGCTGCCAGCCCCGTACACAGCAGTTGCTTCGTTGCAATATCTAATGTCAGTTTCTCCAAATGAGGGGCGTGATCCCCATCTACCACCGCAGAAGCTCCTCATACAACCCCACCTCCAAACTATCCCTCTATCTTGGAAGGAGGGAAGGCAACCTGCTAGTTCGCATTCTGTTCACATGCAAGTGGAGTAAGAAGAAGCCATTAGGGGACAGAGAGAGCAAGCGCACATCCTTCAGGAAATCGTATAAGTTGGGGACGAGAGGAGCAGTCCATAGGAGGGTTAAGAAGTAGGAAGCAGCACGGCGATGTGTGGCAGGAGGAGACAGTGAGAGGAAGCAGGAAGGGTCCCGGGTGTTCTCTCTCTACCTCTGCATGCTGGAGGTGGCGTCCAGGTGCCGTTCTCCAGACACCTGCTCCTCCCGACGCCCTCCATGGCGTAGCCGCCAAAACACGAGTACACCGCCACGTCCCCGAACTGGAACACCGCCCCCCGCACCACCCCGTGGGCCACGTGGAGGGGGGGGCCACAGGACACCCCTGCACAACAGCCCAGATGGGACGAGTTACTCACTACACGCTTTCTCTTCTCTGTCTCAATGTACAGCTGATTCTTTTACTAAATGGCCTTAAGAGTCGATTAGCGTATCACTCTTCAGTTTGAGCGAAGAGGCCATTTTAAGTAAACAGGAATTGGACAAAATAAAAGAAACACCTGAAGAAAAGCATTCAGAAGTGTAAATAAAAGGGCCTCCCAAAATGTTCTTTTTTGTCTACCTATTTGAAATCTATAAAACACTTATTATGAAATGGTGTCCTGCAGAGTAAGAAGTCTGTGTCCATTGAAGGAAGTCAAGCGGTGTTTCCTACGTCCCTCATCACCTGTGAAGACATTGAATTTCATGCAAAGTATCCAGATGTGTCCGACACTTCAGTCGTGTGGCTCCACAGTCCGTGGTCTACCTTTCATGATGCATGCATACAGGAGAATAAACAGCATGCAAACACAAACAACGAGCCATAGCAACAGAAGCAGCCTTGTGTTGCATATTCAGTGCGTAAGAAAGATCAGAGCATTATGGGACAAAGGTTGCCATAGCAGCCACAGAGGAGCCTGTAATTAGCCCAGCGTAAAGGACACCATCGCAGTGTTTGATGCAGTGTTTGTTTTCATAAAAGCTCAGCGAGAGACAGAAATCAGAGATCACTTAAACAGGCAGCCGGGCAGGTGTGGATGAAGTGATGGGCACAACACACGGGGAGCATGCAGACGTGTGCAGATATCAAATACACGACTTCTACTTGGTTCGCTAGTTTGATTACGTATCGTTGACCTCATTATGACATTTCATTGATTTGATGGAACACATTTAAATCACATGAACTTCATCTCAGAATGAGTAAGGAAAAGCTAAACATATTGTTCTTGAGCATTTTCACTTTTACATACACACATGATGAACAAACACTGTTGGCATTATCTGTCAAAATTAAGAGTTGTGACACATGAACTGTAATAATATATATTCAATAAAGTTATCAAAGCCGTACATTTAACTGCAAATCAAGTGATAAAATTACTTTAAACAATATATTAAATATGAATAAAGCAGAATAAAATGTAGAAAACTCAAAAAACTCAAATAAGCAAAGGATATTCACCAATCTAATATCTGTCAGTATTTCTATTTCACAATAAACAAGACCTTTTAACTGATGGACTGTGTGATCATATCATTTAGGCTTTTGAAATTAAATAACTAAAGTATATTTCCCAAAGAGGATATGCACATTGTTCCCCTTCAGATGAGATACGTACTCTCACACACGGCACTGACGAGGCTCCAGGTCTGGTCCGGCCTGCAGGAGACGGTCCCGCTGCCTCTGACCTGCTGACCTTTGGGACAGGGGACGCGCACCGACTGTCCCACATGAAACTCCTGCGGGGGCCCGTCCCTGCTGTCCCCCCCCCAGCCTGGAGGAGCCGGGCAGGACTTGGCTGGAATGAACAGAGAGAACTTATTATTAATGAATGAATGTTTACCCAATTGACACGCAAACTCCTCACATGTAATTGAATCCGGTGAGACAACACCCCAGACGCTGCAGAATTCCACAGAGGAATCGCACCTTACAAGCTTAACAAAGACAGATGAGATGTACATAATGGACCTAAGACGTATTGAAATGCAACATCATTTGGATTAAACACAACATTATTTAAGAATGTACTTCTCGGGTGCATTTGAATGTTACATCTTCACACATTTCCTGATGTCTAGAGCGTCTAGAAATATGTCTGATTGACCATTTTGTCACAGGCTATGTTGTGAAACAGACAGGGAAACTCAATGTTAGCTCACACTGTGTGATGTAAGTGTTGCAAACGTTTGCTAAATTCACAGTTTGTGTAAGGTAGCTGATGCAACAGTGATGTCAACCACAACAGGAAACCAGAGGGGGGTGTAGTAATACATTCATTAAATCAAACCAGTCGTTTTGCATGCATGTCTCTCAGTGTGTGTCTCACGTTGGCAGGTGGGGAAGGTGGAGCTCCAGGTGTTGCCCCCCAGACACACCACCAGGGAGTCTCCCACCAGCCTGTAGCCTTTGTCACAGAGGAACTCCACGGCGCGCCCTGAGTTCAGACTGTGCTCCTGCACCCTGCCCTGCAGCACCTCTCTGGGGCTGTCGCAGCCTTTGGCCACTGACCAGAGGGAAAAGGATGGAGGTAGAAATCATGGCACGGAAAGAGAAACGCTACTCTGGTCAAATAATTATTTTTTCTTGTGTTTGCTACTTTTCAAATGTACAAGTTCAATGATAGCTTGTTCGTGTTACGACCAGCCTGCCCCGCCCAAACCCTGTTTGTTTTTTTAATTGCACTTACTGTAAGCCCTTCTTGTGTTTGTTACTAACCTCCATCTCTTTTATGAATTGTCTTTTTGTTCAACTTATTTTGTTTTTAATTGTTTCATGTGTTATTGCCTATGTAAAGCACTTTGGATTGCGTTTGTTTCTGAAATGTGCTATATAAGTAAAAGAAATGTAAGAACAACATTTTTTAATTGCAGTTAAGTTGCACTTAAAAAACATAACATGGAACTGGGAGGTGAGGGGACCTAACCTGTGTACTAATTGTAGTGGCAATTCATGAGCAGTGGAAAACAAGGGAGCGGTTTGACACTTTATTAAAAGATATACTAATAGAAATAAATTAGCTCACAAAATAAACTAACATCCTGTAATTAGCTCCTCGAAGATGTCTCTCGTTTGACGCCAAAAATAACAATTCACTTTCGGTGTATTGCTCAGAGTCCGGCCCTCATACCTTCACACGTGGGCGCTGGAAGGCTCCATGTGCCGTTAGCCACACAGACGAGAGTCTTTAGGCCGACTAGCTGCAGGCCGGCATCACACACATAGCTGGCAGTGTGCAGGTGGGTGTCGCCTGTCATTTTGACCTGAGCGTGTTGCACTGTGGGAGGAGGCCCGCAGGACTGGGCTGCGGAGACAATAGACAAGCGAAAAGCTGTCAAAGGTGTGTGTGAAGGTGTGTGTTTAAAAACAGGTTTAAGAAGATTGTTTTCAACTTTCTGTGTGGTTTTCTTATGCTCCAATTCTTGGGAATTGATAGTAATAGTGAGTGTCTAGCCTTTTAAGATAGAAGAATATATTAAGATGAATAGTTACTGAAGTATGTCGATTTTGGATATTTAGGAATGCAAAATAAATGGTGTACCTGCATTGAGACAACACCTGAAAAATACATGCAGGTCTGTCGTAGGCGTCAATACTCTTGAGTTGTGACTTCTTAGCAAACGGATTAAATATCTCATTTCCTGGTTCATCCTTGCTGTATAAACAAACCTACCAACACACTCCGGCTGGGTGCCACTCCACGTCCTGTCCCCCTGGCAGGTTTGGACAGAGTCTCCCTGTGGAAGGAAGGACAAAGTGTAAAGAAACAAGCAGATGACCTAAACACAGCAAAGTGTGGGAATATCAATCCCCATAAATAGCATGACCCATGATGCTTTACAGTCAGTAGTTTGTGTCTGGAGTGAAACAAAAGGCACTCATTGAGGGGAGCATTCAAATAGCAGAGGCGAGATGGATGGAGTGAGTCAGCTGCTTCTGTTTTCTCTGGAACTGCACTCTCTATTGAGCGCTGAGGAGAAATCATGTGACTTTCTGTAATCTGATCGGCCATTAGCTCAGTCTGGTGATTACATTCCCATTGCAGGAGAGGAAGAGTAAGGCCTTTGTTGTATTACAGGAGAGGAGTGGGCAAAAACTGACCATTTCAATCTATACTATACAAATCACATGTTTTTAGGAGTTAAAACAATTTGGAAAATGTACTTTAAGGTTGAAAGCAAGATTTGTTCTTTTCTTTCCTGTGTTTCTGTTGAGGTGAGATAATCCATGAACTCATGTTCCCTAAACGTGGCATGGTGAGCAGTACCTTCATGTCAAAGCCAGGCAGGCATGAGTACATGACAAAGTCTCCGTAGTTGTAGCTGTCCCCCTCTGTGACACCGTGAAGAAGAGGAGGGGGTTTCTCACAAAACACCAGCTCGCAGGACACGGAGGAGACGCTCGGAGCCCAGCTTCCTCCCAGCTGAGCACACAATACAACAGAGGAAAGGAAAGCACTTCATTATTATCGAATTGACAGTGGAAACAAGCAGAGACGTGTGCAAAGTGGTCATTGCAAACCTAGTATGGCTAATTCAAGCAAAGTGATATCGGCATGTCTCTACATCTACTGCCAGGGTTTGATTGACAGAAAAAGCTTTTTAGAACATGAGAAACTCCTTTTCATGCACATTAAGGAACAGAAGTTAGTTGTTAACGATTATTCAACAAGGAAGTCACATTAAGATTAGAGATCTAAGAGACTTTGACGAATAATTGACCAACATGTTTCCTACCAGACACTCAGCTAGTGCTGCCCCCTGCAGGTGGAGCCCCGCAGGGCAGGAGAGGGCGATGGTGCCCCCGACCGGAGTGAGCTCCTTCCCATTGATTATCAGATGGGGCATGGAGAAGTTTGCGGGCAGCAGGCAGGGGGCGGGGCTACACCGGACGCTGTGTTTGGACCAGGCGCCGTCGCTCTGGCAGGAGAGGGAGGCTGTCTGTGAGGATAAAGTGAAGCCATCGTCACACCTGAAGAGTGGGAGGGAAATGCAGGAAAAATAAGAAAGGGAAAAAATAGGAGAAAGAGATTTGGAAAAGCTTGAGAGTAATAACCCCAGTGTTTACCCGTATGTGATCTGGTTTGGGAAGGTGAAGGTGTCTCCCTCCACCTGAGCGTGGGCCACAGCGGGAGGTTTTCCGCAGCTCATGGGCTCACAGCTGATTCTGGGCTGCCCCCACCTGCCGTCTCTTCCACAGGAGAGGTGTGGGAAGCCCTTTGGCTGGTAGCCGGGGCGACACCTGTATATGACGGTGTCTGTGAAGGTGTTGCTGCCGCCCTGCAGGACAGCGTTGCGGACTGTAGGCGGGGCGACAGAGCACCTCCCCCGGCCACACACAGGAACGCCAGGGCTCCACACACCCCCCTTCTCACACACCGCCTGAGGGGGACCCAGCAGCTTGTAGCCTACGTTGCACTGGAAGTTCACTCGGTCTCCGCAGGCGCGATCCTGACCCTGAACCGACCCGAATTTCAGCACGGGGGGGGCGCAGACGCAGGGCCGACACTGAGGCACCGTGCCCACCCAGGAGCCCCGAGCGGAGCAGCGCAGGATGGGGGCCCCGGACACCTCGTAGCCATCGAAGCAGACGTACTCCACCACGTCGTCGTAGTTGAAGCTGGAGCCGTTCAGGAAGCCGTGGCTGATGTCCTCGGGGGGATCGCAGCTGATGATGTCACAGCGAGGAGCGGGTTTGTCCCAAAGCCCATCGGACTGACAAATACGCGCTGGATCTCCGTTAAGTGTGTATCCCTCATCGCATTCGTAAGTTACCTTGGTGTTCACCCCGAAATCTGAGCTCAATGTACGCCCGTTGGGGATTGGTGATGGTTTGCCGCAGCGGGCGGGTACACAGGTCAGAGACTCATGGCTCCAGGTGCCGTCAGCCTGACAAACACTGACTGATTTACCTTTTAGGATGAACCCGGGCCGACAGCTCAGTTCTATCTCTTCATTATAGCTGTACTGCTCTCCTTTGAAAGTAATATCAGTGGGGACTTTAGGAGGACCACAAGACACTGGCTCACACCGAGGCTTCTCTCCTTTCCACTTCCCATCTGCCCCGCAGCCCATCGTGTTACTACCATTCAGGACAAATCCAGCACTACACTCATGCTTCAAGACTTCGGGATACACAAAAGCTCCACCCTGAGCTGAGCCATTGGCGACAGCTCCGGGGTCGCCGCAGGAGACAGGCCGACACACCGGGGCTTCATTAGTCCACAGTCGAGCCGACACACACTGCCTCACAGCCTCCCCCTCCAGCTCATATCCTTCCTCACAGGTATACTTCACCATACTGCCGAGGGACGTATCCGTCACATTCACCCAGCCGTGCTCCGGACTCTGTGGTTTTTCGCACTCCGCCGGGTTACAAGAAGGAGCCGTGCCGTTCCAGCCTCCGTCCTCCAGACACACCAACCTGGTGGGGGTTGTGAGGTCATAACCTTTGTGGCAACGGTATTCGATATACGTCCCGTGGAGGAAGCTCAAGTCCAGGGGTGCAGCTAATGTGTCTGTAGAAAAAGCATCAGAGGACCCTACCACCCTAATGTATTGCCCAAAGTCAATGTGAGGAGGCAGACCGCAGTCGGAGGGCACGCAGAGAGGAACAGAGGAAGACCAGCCGAACTCCTCACAGGTCAGATGGTCCTGGCCTACGAGCTGAAAGCCGGGAAAGCAGCTGTAGAAAATGGTGACGCCAAAACTGTGATCCTGCCCCTCTACGAATCCATTCCCGATAGGTTGGGGTGGGGTGCATGCTATCTGCACACAGGCAGGGGTCTCAATGTCCCACTCCCCACTGGAGAGGCACGTCACAGTCTCTGGGCCTTGGAGGCGATAACCACGCCGGCAGGAGTACGTGGCACTATGACCAAACTGCAGTTTTGTATAGACTACCCTTCCGTTGACTATCTGTTTAGGGATGGAGCATTCGATTGGGCGGCAGGAAGGCACGCCTCCTATCCAGAGTCCCTTCTCCCCGCAGAGGACAGTGGAGTTTCCCGCTAAATGATATCCATTCTTACAGCTATACAGCGCTTTGCTGAGGTACATCAGACCCTGGACGTCAACAATACCATGAGAAATCTCCACCGGCTGAGGGCATTCCACTGGGATGCACTCTGGGTAAGGACTGCTCCACTGGCCACTGGCTAGGCAGGACACAGAGCCTTCTTTCCTCAAAGTGAAGCCGTCCATGCAGGTGTAGCTCACCATGGAGCCGAAAGGGAACGGGGGAGAGGAGGAGGAAGGGCCACCGAACGACACTTCAGGCGGCGAACCGCAAAACACCAGCTTACACACGGGGAATGTGTCGTTCCACTCTTGGGACGGGGTGCAGCGGAGGATCCGGGCTCCCTCCAGGACGTAGCCATCCTCGCAGGATAACTCCACGGTTCCTGACTCAGAGTCCAAGCCCTTCAGCACCAGGTGGTTCTCCTCCAACGGCGGCTCCGGACACTGGACCGGCGAGCAGCGAGGATGCCTCGACTTGTCCCACCTGCCGTACTTCAGACAGGTCCACACGCCGTCCCCGGCCAGCTCGTAACCCTCGTCACAAACGTACTGCACTTTCCGGCCCACCTGGAAATCAGACCCCCGGTAATGTCCGTGGACGATGTTGGGAGGAGGGTCACAGGTCAGAAGGATGCAGGTGGGGAGGTCGGTGTTGGACCACTGGCGGTTTGCTTGGCAGATTCTCTCTGGGCGACCAATCAGTCTGAATCCTGCGTTACAGGCGTACGTCACCTTGCTGTTGAAGGTGACTCGACCTCTGACCTATTGGGTCGGTAGACAAAGGGATATATTATTAATTGTGTTTATTATTTGATATTATTATTATCAAACAAATAAGAAAGTTATATATTTTTTTATATTTAGTGCTAAACTTTCATTAAGGACTTTATTTATTCCTTTATTTATTTTTGGGATGTTTTAAATATATATATTCGTAAATCATTTGTTTTACTTTAGTAGTCACTACTATTATTTTGTCTTACCTGAATTTTCTTTCTATAATTTCCCTTTTTAAGTTTGTTAAAACATGAAAAAAATAAAAAAATAGTAGTACAAAGTTAAAAAGACAATGTTCTGACACAGTTTATTTGAGTGGGAAAAAGCAGGATGTGTCTTACCTGGATGTATCCATTCTTAAGTGTAGGATGGGGGGGGCAGGTGACAGGTACACAGGAAGGCAGAGCCCCCCCCCACTCTCCATCTGCCTTGCAGGTTCTCCTCTTCTCCCCTCGGATCAGGAAGCCTTTGTCGCAGCTGTACGCCACCACGGCTCCAAAGTTGTAGTTGGTCCCGCTCACATAGCCCCGGTCGATGCTCTCGGGCCTGGAGCACCTCACCGGGACGCAGCCGATATCAGAGGGCGAGGGATCCCACCACCCCCCAATCAGACACCTCAGGGTGGCCGTGGTGTTGAGCATGAAGCCCTCCTCACATTTATAGCTCACTTCGGTGTTGCTGGTGTATTTGGGTTTATTGACTGAATCTAGAATAGCGTGGGGTTGATCAGGTGGACGCAGGCAGAAGTTTGCGATGCAGCAGGGGGCCTGCAGGCCATCGGGGGGGGCCCACACACCCTGAGCGTTACACACCATCTTGGAGTTGTTGCCGGCGGTGTATCCGTCCGTGCAGTAGTAGTTGGCGGTGTCTCCGAACAGCTGGTGGCTCTCGTAGGGCTCGGCGTGCTCGATGGCGGGCGGGGGGCCACAGGAGCGGGGGACGCACTGGGCGGAGCTGTCACTCCAATCACCGCT
Source organism: Notothenia rossii (assembly GCF_949606895.1). NCBI lineage: Eukaryota > Metazoa > Chordata > Actinopteri > Perciformes > Nototheniidae > Notothenia > Notothenia rossii. Next base: position 35,087,262 of record NC_136901.1, on the reverse strand, counting down.
CGGCAGGCACTCTCTGGTCTCTGGACCAATCAGAGTGTAGCTGTGGAGAAGGCCGAAAATATCAGGAAATGAGCGAAAGGAGTCCAATTTAATAGAACCTGATATGATAAAGGGAACATTCTAATTAAGTTGTAACATCAGCAAACAGTGGTGGAAGAAGTACTCAGATACTTTGTCATATTTGAATGTGCTAATAATCAGATTCTGTGAAGTAAATAGTAACTAAAGCTGACAAATAAATGTAGTGGGGTAAAAAGTACAATATTGGCTTCCAAAATGAAGTGAAGTAGAAGTATAAAGTAGCATTAGTTCCTCAAAAATGGCGTAAATGTACTTTATTCAATCACTGTTAGCAACAGTGTGTTAACTGAGAAGACTTGAACCACATTTACCCTTCTTTGCAGACATAGTGCACCTTGTTTCCCAGCTCAAAGATCTCTCCTACAGTCACAGCGTCTTTCAGGGTGGGGGGCTCGCTGCACAGGACGTTCACACAGCGGGGAGTGGGCCGGCTCCACTCTCCTGTCGCTTCACACACCACCTCCACGGAGCCCTGTGGTCTTCGCAGTAACACACAGTATTTAGTTAACACACTCACTCTACTGCAATCAAAGTGTCACAGAGATGGATACAGGACCCTTTGTGAAATAAATACATCAAAGCATGATGAAATGGTACACAGAGCATCAAATGGAGCTCACAATTACATTTTAGGTCACAACTGCATTGTGGTTATGTACTGTCGTGTGCAAAAGGAAAAACAAATCATTTTTGACTCCGCAAATATAAATACAACAATTATACTTTTACTTCAGTTTTATTTAAACTTAAAGGGGACCTATTATGCTAATTTGCAGGACCTCTTTTCACCCTCTGTCTGAAACGAGAGTCCATTCTGCTCTGATTGGTTAGATGGCCAGCTCTGTTTTGATTGGTCAACCACTTAGAGATGTCCCGCCCCTTGACCTTTCACTTACTGGGTGTTTCTCAATGTCGAGGAAGGCTGCTCCAGAGCCACTATTTCAAGCATACTACGTCATCGAGTGCCGCCGAAGGACTGTTCCAATGTCCAGCATACTTGGAATTCGACCGAGCCCGGCGAACTTCGTAGCGAGAAATTTCGAGGCTGCACATGTGTAGACTCCGCGGTCTTAAAATCCCCACAATGCTTTGCGCACGGACCAATTTCACAAAATCTGTGGCGGAAAATGTAAGACGGGGCCTCTCATATGAAACACACCTGCACACTTGCTCGCCTGTTCCACTCTTCGTTTTCCAAATACCAGGAAGGATTCTTGCCTCGCTTCTGAAGGAAGTGACTCGGAAGACATGTGCTACCAAGCAAGCATCGTCGCGATTGAGAAACACCCACAATGTGATTTGAGCACTAGCCAATAGGAGTGTGAGTGTTTCATAGTGATTTCACTGTGTTTTGGAAGTAAACAAAGGAGTCCAATGGAGGCGTTTCAGGCAGGGGAGGAGGGGGAGTGTGTGGAAGAGAAACTCCCTCTGGAGGGAACTTTGGGATTTTAGCCTTTTGCAGACCATTTACATGCAAAAAAACTAAATATGATGATAAATCAAACATGAGTAGAGGTGATACTAAACAGAAACTAACAGTAGTGTACCCATACCTGTATCCCTCAGCACAGGTGTATGTGACAATGGACTTGTATGTGTTTGTGGTGAGGATGTAGTCGGCGTTCCCCACATTCGGAGGCCCTCCGCAGGACACCGGGTGGCAGGCAGGCGGCCTCCCGCTCCACCTCAGATCAGCGAGACACTGGAACTCATAAGGGATCTGAGGCAGGAAGCCATTGTTACAGCTGAGAAGACGGAAAACAAACAGAGAGTTGAATAAGAAACTACAAGCGTATAATGTACACGTTTGTAACACCTTTTCCTACTGTGATCATTACAACACGGGGATGCAAATGATACCTGAAAGTCACCTTGCTTCCATAGGTGAAGTTGTTTCCCGTCAGGACGGAGTTCTCTGGGACGGATGGCAGCGGGCAGGATAGAGCTGCAGGGCGACACAGGTCATTTTAATGTAAAACTAGAAACATGATATTGCCAAATGCAAATCTAAAAAGAAAATAACCTCTGTACTCATTGCCATAAGGAGAGACACGTTTACAGACGCCTGTCAGTGTTATTGATGGGATGTAGGATGAAAGAGGCACATAGGAAAGTGTTTAAATGGATAGATGCCAAGGTGGTGTGACTGAGTGGCCTTAGTAAATGAAGGGGAGAAGCAATTAAAGGAGTACTTTAGTGATTACTTTTTACACTTCCATAAAATAATAGTTACAAGAGAAACATAACAAAGCCAAAATGAAAGTAGCCACATGTGTAAAGGCTCCAGAAATACAGGATTACACATTTCCCGTCATGCCCATGTTTCAAACTCCACCCCCACATTTAAGGAGGCAGTCTATCTTATCTATTTCAGACATTGAAGGCATAACACTGCAGAGAACACTATGCAGCTGCTTTGTATAACTCAGATATATTACAGTGCCACCTTTAACTGTGATCACTTCACTTTCGATATTACGATCAACAGTCAATGAGGGATGACTGACTCAGCGGGGGAAACACTACTCTATTTTGGAAGAGAACACCACTCAGCTGCTTTTAATATTACAGATTGAAATTACACAGCTTCACTTCTAACTGCAATAGCTTCACTTTCAGTATGATGGTCATCAGCCAATACGGAGCGACTGACAGGTTTGAACAGCCTGCAGGCCTGTCAGCCAGCTGAACAGTGTACTTCTGCTTTCTGCATAATAATGAAAGACTGTGGTTAAACTTGTGAAGTCTCATTTATGTGTTACTCTCATCCTATTGGCTCTATTAGCTGAATGCTTTGATGAGGAAACTCCTTGATAATATTTCATAAAGTGGAGTTTAATAGCTATAATTCAATTGAAACTCTTCCTATTAAGCCTGTATATTTATAGTGTTTCATGTTAACCTGACGTCCACCTGTAACCTCTGGGCTAAGCTATACATATAAAGCCATTACGTTTCTTTATTCACTGACATTTGCAAGAAAAACTCTGTGGTGGATTGTATAACAACAAATGGTTATGTAATGGCTTTATGTTACAGGAATGTTCTCATTTCAAATGTGTCATTTTGTGGTCAAATCAGGGATCACACAACAAGCGAAAAAGCAGGCCACTGTAGTTTATTATCAAATGTTATTCAAACAGGAACATCTCAACTGAAAACATACAACACAGCTGCTGCATTATGATGGCGTGACATGACCACCGAACCCCTTACCTCTGCAGTACGGGACAGTATGGTCCCAGCTTCCTGTCTCCAGGCAGAGGAGGCGGGACGGGCCCATCAGCTCGTAGCCGTTCTCGCAGCCATAAAGGACCTCACCGCCCATCAGAAAGTTGCTGCCTTCTCTGTGACCGAAATCTGGAGTCCCTGGGTCCTTACATTTCACTGGTGCTGGTGGGAAACCAAACAAACACACATATAATACATTGATTTATAAATGGACAGGTGAAATGGTTCAAAGTGTCTTTATTCTCCAACATGAATGCTTGTGGACCTGCGTCTTGTTACCTGTGCAGTTTTTGCCATCTCCACTGTACGGGTGGAGGCAGGTGCAGGTGTAGGAGCCGTCTGTATTATGACAACTAGCGTGTTCATCACAGTCAGATCCCAGAGCACACTCATCCACATCTGGACACACACACATAGAAGAATGTAATACGTCAAAATCTAAAAGGGACTTTCTTTCCAATCTATGACTGATTTAAAAAGATATAATGTTATGTAATTAAGTACCAAGGCAGGCTGGTGGGTTTCCTCCCCACTTGCCACTGTTGCTGCAGTGCACCTTGGTGTCTCCCAGCAGGTAGAAGCCAGCGTTACACTGGTAGACCACAGAGCTGCTGGCCTGGAAGTCTGTTCCCTGAAACAAGCCGTTCTCCAGAGGACGCGGGGACCCACAGGACACTCCTGTAACACACACAGAGGAGGAATACTATTGAGAAACTCACTTTAAAGGCTCTCTACCTCCCTAACATATAACCAAATCCTGCAAGTGGAACATGTTTTAGATTACTTAGTTTTTTAGGTTTTCTCATCAGAATCAGAAACGGGTTTATTACCAAGTAGGTTTACACATACAAGGAATTTGCTTTGTTGACACAGAAAGAAGAAAACATTTCTTTCATTCCTTCAGTTAAGTGATAAAACATACGGTAGGACACATTTGCAATCCAAATCAGACAGCAGTGTGTGTGTCAGCCCCTTACGTTCACAGCTGGGCAGAGGATGGCTCCACTCTCCTTTGTTTTGGCACTGCAGCACGGGCTCCCCCCGCAGGTAGAAGCCGGGATCACAGGACAGCTGCACCTGGGCCCCCGGACTCATTTCCACTGTGGAGACGTGCAGGTGGGGCACTGCGTTCTCCAGCTTGGGGCAATCTGGAGGGAACAGGTTTTGAGGGGGGTTTAGGGTTTTGGTATAGTAACTAAAAGAATCTTATTCCAAAACATTGTGCACATCCATTTCAGGTATATATTTCAAATTGAGGCCATTGCTCTCTGTAAAAAGCCCTCAATTAAGTCTTAACTTAACACTAAAGACCCCAGAGCATTAGTTCAATCACACTAAGAGTATGCTGACACATATTGGTTTAATAGATTTAATAATGTGGAGTTCATGATTTACAGTAACTTTATCAGTAATGTAATGTATGGTATTGTAGCGCCTCTCTCACCAGCACAGAACACACTGCTGAGGTTTACTTTGACTCGGCCCACCACACCGCTGAGGAAGTCTGGCCAGGCTAAGACGTTCCCTCGGTGCGACACATGGGAGGCAGGACAGTTGCTGGACAGGACCTTGATCTACAGGGGAGAGGAGGGGAAGATCAGTGCGTATCAAATAAGAAAAATCAGATCGTATTAATACTCACACGAAGGATTTCATGTACCTGTTGAGGTGTGAGAACACGATCCCAGATGTTGAGCTGGCTCATGGAGCCGACGAAGGACTCGACGGGGTTGAAGCCCTCGCCCCTCTGATCCTGATCCTGACCTAACACCAGCGCCCCGCCTCCTACAGGACACATGTTGGAGGTCAGAGGTTAAACACAACTCACTGAGAAACTATGCTTCTTATATATTGGGTTACTGAGTTGAATATGAGAAGCTACAACACTCTAGATTTGTACAGAAACAAAGACATCGATCATTGTTTTTATTGGAGGAATGAAACTATTGTTGTGTTAGAATGAGAGGAGGTGGGGGATAGCACTACACCTGGGATAGTGGTGCCGACTGACAGGCCTTTGCCTCCGTCCGAGGGCTTCCCGTTGATGTAGATTCTCCAGTCCCCGTCCCAGCTCCTCCAGGACACCCCAATGTGGTACCACTGACCCGTGTTCACCGCAGGACAGTCTGTGATCCGCTCCTTACCGTTCACATACAGCACCCACCTGGAGAAAGGTCAGAGAGATTAGATTATATTCAACTTTATTGTCATTGCACAGAATACAACAAAATGTAATTTGTATCCAACCAGAAGGAGTAGAACACTTCATGAGGTTTCAACAAATTCACATGACAGAACATTGCTATAGAAATGTACCTTATACAAATATCTTTGTATAAGGTACATATTTAGAAGCAGGGGTTTAGGCATTTATAGTTAAATACAAATGTAATAAATAGTAAATATAGATGTTAAAAAAGGATTTAATCAACAAGAATGAACAAGAAAGAAACAGGATAATCATTTAATGTGCGCTTATCATTTGTAAAGATCACTGACCCGTTGTAGTCGATGAGAAGGAAAGCGTTGTCGCTGCCCTCCACAGCGTAGGAGACGGGCGTGCCATAGTTGGTGGTGTCCGACGACCTCATCCAAAAGGTGCAGGTGATCTCCGTCAGCGCTGGCATCCCTCCATCCATCATTACGTAACCGTGGATACCAGACACCTCAAAGTCCAGGTTGAAAGCCGGGGACATTTCTGATAGGACAGAAAAGCATTTATAGAGTAAACGACATGTTCTCGTCCTTCTTGTATCAATTCACTGTGTAACAATACGACATCTCCATGGTGAGTACCAAGATAATAACGTTTTGGGAAGAGGTCGAATGTATGATAGAAGAGATTTCATCATGGCAGTTAATCATGACGTTTTTTTTGTTAGGGCGTTACCCAAAAGAACACAACATAAGAAAGAGAGAACAAATATTTTAAAATGTATGTCTAAACGCATGATAGCACTTTCATGGAAACATGTTAACAGTCCAAGTATTGGTAAATGGTTAAAAGAACGGTCTGCATGTGTCTCATTAGAGAACATAAGCTATTCAATTAAAGGGGAACAAGAACTATTTAAAAAAGTATGGGGCCCTTTCCTTAACTATCTGGAACATGCGGATCTAGAGAGGATCAGCTAATTGGAGATTAATGTTCCTCTGCTGGGAGAAGGATAAAAGCCTTTCATATCTGCCTACATGTTTCGATATTTCCTTTCTTAGCCTACTCACGTGTTTGTGAAGTTAATTTAATGTATTTATTTCATTTATGTGACTTGTAATGAACTTCATTTGGTTACGTCTTGTTGATGTTTGTGTACTGTCTTATATATTGTCTATATAAGCTAAAACAATAAAGAAAGTGTCCTATAGTACCTGTCTCACACCTGGTCCCGTTGAACCCAGGCAGGCAGCGGCAGGTGAAGGAGCCGCGGCCGTCCATGCAGCTCGCCCCGTTCACACAGGGGTTCGGGTCGCACTCGTCAACGTCCACCTCGCACAGGTAACCACGGTAACCCTCCACACACTGACACCTGAGAGAGGGCGGGAGCACACGGTCCAATTACATGCTTTCCATGGAGCTGTCCTTTGAAAGCAGTTGATCAAATATGTTGTAAGATTGACCTCATCATTTAATCCTTTCTATGACTGTGATGCATCTTAAAAGGTTTTGTTGAAATCACCTGATATTCAAAATGATGCATGAAGGTGACTCAGGACATAGCGCCATCAGATATTAAAGTTCTCTCTTACGATTATTCATTTCAATGCATAGAGCTGCTTCCTATCAGAATTGTCAATACCTGAAATAGTTTACAGCATCCAGACACGAGCCTCCGTTCAGACAGGGCGCGCTGTAACAGTCGTCGACGTCGACCTCGCAGCGATCCCCCGAGAAACCCACGGCACAGTTACAGGAGTACCCCGCCGTCAGGTCGTCGCACACACCTTCGTTCAGGCAGGGGCTGGAGAGGCACTCGTCTATTTCCAGCTCACAACGAGACCCTAGGGGAAAGAAAGAAAGCAGCAGGTTGGAACCCATGATGTAGAAGAAGATGTGTCTGTTGCGATGAGGAACTGATTCCCTACCTGTGAAGCCGCTGGCACAGCTGCAGGCAAACTTGTTGACCTCGTCCACACACACTCCTTCATTCAGACAGGGAGAGGAGAGACACTCGTTCACCTCCGCCTCGCACAGAGAGCCTGACACGAACGGGGGCGACAATTCAGATAGTCAATAACAGATTGACTATAAGCACAAAGGTGGGATAGTGTACAGTTTGTGATTAAAAAATAACATGCTTTGGCTGTTTGAACCATCTAGTTTTCTCATGCTGATGCTCAATGAAGCTGACATTTATTGTTAAAATCCTTTGAGAATCTTTCTGTGTTTTATCAATGGAGACTTTTTTCCTCACTGATCTTTACCTAAATAGCCAGGCTTGCACTGACACTGGAAGTCTCCAATCCCGTCTTTACACAGGCCTCCATTCAGGCAGGGGGCCGAGTCACACTCATCGATGTCGATCTCACACTTGGCACCTGGGAGAGAAATATCAGAGGCGCTGTCAAACACTCATGGTCATAAAAGAATTGCATACAACACAACCGTGGTTGCAATTAATGTCAAAGGGGAGTTACAGCTTGGTACTGTCGAAATAGCAATGACAGGAAGTATAACCAACGAACAACACATTTTCGTGTTATTCCTACTGTTGAATAAAGTTGTTGATATTCAAACATTACACCGGGTGAATCTCTGTGGTTTACCTGTGAATTCGGGCATGCAGGTGCAGACGTATCCCGCCCCCACTTCCTCACATGTGCCCTTATTCTGACAGGGATTCAGGAAGCACTCGTGGAAAACCTGCAGGAACAGCCAATCAAAAAGGTCTGTCAGGTTTTTGGTTTGGAATATTCCTTACATGTTCTGTTTGGTAGTAATGTTTTAATGTTAGTCTTTTTTTTAATGCATTTTTTATTTCTTCTGTACTTCGTGTACTGGTTCAGGTTCTCTACATTAATTTCTATTTCATACTTGACTCTATAATAATATCTTTAAAGAAACTATCTGGATACTACTCTGTCCACTGTGTTCTTCAGTTCATGTTTTGCACATTATTTTAAAATGTCATTATCAAATTTCTGTCCGATAGTTTTTTTCGTAAAAAATGTTGTTCATTATTCATTTCATTATTTAACGAAAATGCTGACATTTAGAGTTGAAAGCTGAAAAAACTATCGATATAGATGAAATGTTACTTAATTATTTAGCAATTCATTCTACATTCATTCTAACGTATCAATAAAAAATACCACTCTTATCATCCCAGAGTAGGTGGTACTAATTAGCTTATCGTATAACATGTAACATATAACATGGATTTCAAATGTCAGAGACCTATAATGCTTATGGTAAAATATCCTTTTTTTGACATAATGTAAATTAGGCCTAGATAGAGACGACTCACCTGACTGCTTGCCTGGTAGTCCTCGTTGACCTCCACCTCTGGAGCTGCAGTTACACTCTCCTCTTTAGGAAGAAAGCTGGAGCCAAAACCTGATGATGACACCCAAAGAGAAAAACAGGCAATGAAAGCTCAGACAAGTCGGAAAAACACAGCGAAGATCTTTCCCTTCGCTACCAGATGGTCTGTTTGAACAAAAGCCTGTATTCTTATAGATCCTGGCAGCATGTTCTAACCACTGCTCATTCCCACTTCAGGCATGCAGTATTACTCATTTCCAACAGCAATAAAAGTCGTTTTGTTTCCATTTCCCCCCCGTCCTGACACGTGCAGTAATTCCTACTCTCTTTGATTGATCTATAACAACACAGATCAGACAGCTAGCAACTCGAGTGATGGCAACAGCTATGGGAAGTGTAGAGAAGCTGTCACCAAGCGGCAGACACTGAACAGTCCCTTTTACTGCCAATTTGCTCCATGCTGACTTCAATTGGCATTTCCTGTAGAAATGTATGATAATTTATTTCACATGGCAACACAACACGGCAGAATGATGTTGAAAGAGAACTCTGCTGTTTGAAAATCTGCATATGCCAACAATAATGAATTTAAATCAGTCATTATTGGAACAACATTGTCAAAGAACATCATCTTCGTCCATCTTGACACCTAGAGTGAAATAAAGTACAGTTTGTGTAATCTAAATGTTTTTAATTAAAAATAAATGATAATGAATACTGTTTTATTGAGAGGATTAGATATTGGCAAGTTGATCTTCAATATAAGGGACATCATCAGTTAGGCCTAAATCAAACATCTGGATTCCAATGTATTTTTCTGCAGGACAGTAACAGAGATTACCTTTTAAAACCACACTACAAAGATCTTCTGGATTTCCCCAAAATCAAGTGGAGGGCGTGTGTGTGCATTTGTTTGTAGTTGTGTGTGTCTGTGTGAGGATTTGTGATCGTTGTGGTTCCTTACTGGAGCAGTGCTGGATGGTGGTGGCCCCGGTCACGGTGGTGGTTCCATAGAAGGGGCAGGAGAGGCAGAACGAGCGGCCGTTTTCGGGCTGGTAGTAATCTCTGGGACACGGGTAACAGGGAACCAGACCGGTACGGGAGAACTCCCCGGCCGAACAGGGGACTGCATGAGAGCAGAGCAGAGCAGAACAGAGGAGAGGAGGGGAGCACCAAAAAGGACACAAAAAAAGAAAATAGCACAATTTACCAAAACATTTTTTCCAAAAAGTTGAAGCCTAGTTTTTTCCGATTTTAACTGGGAAACTCAAGAAGCAGAAACATTCACAGTTTCCAGTTTAAGCATCCAACTTTAAAGGGCAATCTCTTGAAATTCCAAATTGGATTTGCCTCTCCGATATAATTGCACATGAACGGCAAATACCAAGAGACACATTTTTGCGTAGCGGCTGGAATTGTATTTGTTTTTGTTACCTAGCAGCGTTTAGAAACACTAAAGAATGATTAAGGCTTCCCAGAGTTAAACATGTAGATAGGACATTAAGGGAATGCACTCCATGCTGTCGCGCTGCATCACCTCCGCACTCGATCTCGTCCACGGCTCCTCTGGTGACGGTGGACGTCTCGTCGGGACAGACCAGACACTCCCTGGCGCCGTATCCGGACTGGAAGTGACCGAGCGGGCAGGACTCGCAGATCTCCAACCCGTTCAGGGAGTTACTACCTGGCTTACACTGCCCTGCAAACACATGGTGAGCAATAGTTAGAAAGAGAATAATATGAATGAGGATCTTGTATTGGTCTCACAGAGGGAAATCTGAGTTGTTGCAGCAAAGGGGACAGTACAGATAAAGAGGAAAAAGTGGACTAACATTTCAAATAAAGATGCGAGCAGTTAAACTGAAAAATAAATGAATGAAACGTACATATCCAAGCTAGAGAAAATAAGTAGCAGCATTAAAAAAGTCAGTACAAAATAGACAACTAATAAAAAAGCAGTAAGATAAACTTAGTAAATAGTCAAAAATCAAGCACCATTTGTGACTTATTTGTAATTTCTTTATCCTGCATGTGGTGCCAAAGGAGCATGATAGTTGCCCCACAGTACGCATTGATCCGTGTGAAGCGATTCATACTGTTTCTTAGGCATATTCAAATGAAACACCTTCTGTGAGTTATTTGCAAATACAGTGTTGACTTGCGTTCTGACAGTGCGTCAGCATCTTACCTTTGCACTCAGCGACGCTGCGGGAGTGCAGGTAGGCGGTGGAGGTTCCCTCGGGGCAGGACTTACACTCCAGCTGCCCCTCCTGGTCCTGGTAGGAGCCCAGCCAGCAGCTCTCACACTCGTGGTACTCCAGAGAGAAGTAGGTTCCCACCGGACATTGGACTGGAGAAGCAAACAGAACAAGAGATAAAATGCAACACTATTCTAGAAATATTAGATTTTCTTTAAATCCCATGAATTGTGGTGTTTTCTTTACTCACCGCACATCCTGCCTTTGAGCACGGAGCCCGGCCTGCAGAACAGGGAGGGTTTCCTGCTCTCCAGAGATTTGGGATCAGCCACGATCATCTCCGAGGAAACGTGGAAACTGGACAGCGGCTGCCTGGCCAGCGTTCGCTTCAGACGATTGGTCAGTTGCTCCAGGGTCCGCAGGAGTCTCTTCTGATTGGCCACCTCTATGGAGTCGTTCCTCGACAGGGGCAGAGGGATGCTTGCTGGGAGAATGGACAACGTTTAAAGAACAACTCATAGTGTTGACTATAAAAAACACAGATATAAAATGAAAATAAAACACAGTAAAAGTACACAGAATATAACATTTCATTTACCTGTGATGTTGAAAAAGATCTGGATCTTCTGGTCCCGGGTGGGTCCTCTGATCTTCCGGTGCCTCTTGGTGCGCTGCTGGGGTTGCATGCTGCTGTCCTGCTGCGGCTTGGCGAGCTGCCGGCTGCCCGTGGCAAAGCCCGAATCAAAGTAGGCGTAATCCTGAGCGCCTTGAGGACCCCAGCTGTTGCTCCAACCCCCTGGTGCTGATGAATAAAGCACGGATATAGAAGAAGGATGAGCTAAAAATGATGCTTCCAATATATAAGGGTTGATTTTTTGCATGACATCGTACTTATAGAGAATCCGTTCTCGTAGTCGTAGTTGTACTCGAGACAGTGACCCTGGGACAACACCTCCAGCTTGCATGTGACGTCACCGCTGCTACAAATATTGGGAAGCTTTGGAGAAGAAGAAAACATCATGTATTTGAGAGATGATTCAAAGTAGATGGACGTGTGTGTGTGAATATTTCCTCACCATGCCTCCCAGTTTGCTCTTGAACTCCCCAGCGAAGGACTTGATCAGGTCCACATCGTCACAGCGAGACGCTTTGAACAGCATCTCAAAGGGTTTGACTCCATTGTTTGCTATGCGGTTCACTGGGGAAGACAGAAAGGGAATTGAACAGCACCGTCACATGTGCACATACAGGTATTTATATAAGTGCGCTCATTAAGCAGCGGTGCAGCACAGACAGTAGGTCACCTACTATTCAAACAGGAAGTAACAGAATACTTGTGCTGTGCTTACATGAGCAGTCGGGTCTGTCTGCAGAGTAGGGCGGCTCCCACACACCGTTGTAGGCGCAGAGGTAGCTGTGCACTGCATCCTGGGTAAAGCTGAAGCCCTCTTTACACTGGAGAGTACAGTTAACGCCCTCCTCTTGTTCAGAGCAGATGAACTCTCCATTCACTGGGACGTACGGCTGCTCACAGGTCGTCCCTGGCACACACAATTCCAAACTTAAGTTATAATGTGCACAATAGTTTGTATAACCAGGCCTTTAAAGGCCGTGTCAGGGACAGAGCCTTTGATAAAAGCATCATTTTCATTATATGACATGTACTACTGCCTAGTCTAAGGTTTTGATATGTATAGGTTTACAATTGTTTAATTCTCATGGAACTATGTAGAATATACAACAGAGGAAAAAAGTAAATAAATATGATAGAAATAGGAATGTGCACCTTGCACGGTAACAGTGATGTTGCACGTGCGGCTGTTTCCTGCTGCATCAGTCGCGGTGTACTGGACCAGATTCTCTCCTACTGGGAACTCAGAGCCTGGAGTGTGGCTGCTGGACACAGTGAGCCGACCCCCTGAGAGAGAGAGAGAGAGAGAGAGAGAGAGAGAGAGAGAGAGAGAGAGAGAGAGAGAGAGAGAGAGAGAGAGAGAGAGAGAGAGAGAGAGAGAGAGAGAGAGAGAGAGAGAGAGAGAGAGAGAGAGAGAGAGAGACACACACACACACACACACACACACACACACACACACACACACACACACACACACACACACACACACACACACACACACACACACACACACACACACACACACACACACACACACACACACACACACACACACACACACACACACACACACACACACACACAACAAAAGTGTTGATTTCTAAAATAAAAGATGCACGATCTCAGAGACTACACAAAAACATTATTTTTTTCTAGTTTTTGAGTCAAAACTGTTACTCCAGCTGGCCTGCGGAGGGCAGTCTTGTTCTTACTCCATTTTCCAGGACTAAATGAGTCACTCTCAGTAAACCATAGAAGTAAAGTAAAACAATTATATATTATTGACACAGTGTGTCTGGGCATCGCACGGCTGCAGAAAAACCCAGCTCCTGGGATTGTAATTTTGCTATAGTCTGGTTGGCTTAAAAAAAAGAAGCTGAATGTGAAGAGATTGATGGATCGATCCTTGGGAGAAGCAGCGGTGATGAGAGGAGTGTACGTGTGTGTGTGCATATGTACGTGTGTGAGAGAGAAACGCATAAAAGACTTAAAGAAAGAAGGTGGGAAAACTGAGTGATTGACCTTTTCTTTCCCTCCAACTCCTTTAAGGGTGGCGGAGTCTTTTCGGACAGGGCTGACACACGTCTGGTGTCTCCCCTTATATATAGCCTGTGTGTGTGTGTGTGTGTGTGTGTGTGTGTGTGTGTGTGTGTGTGTGTGTGTGTGTGTGTGTGTGTGTGTGTGTGTGTGTGTGTGTGTGTGTGTGTGTGTGTGTGTGTGTGTGTGTGTGTGTGTGTGTGCACACATGTGTGTTTATGTGTGTGTCTACCAAGTCACAACTATATATAGCGCTGGCATCAGGGTGTGGGCCTGGAAAAACAAAACACTGACGTCGAAGCAGCGCTGGGCTGACGTTGTGCAACCGCAGCAGCCTGTTATTACAGTGTGTGTGAGTGTGTGTGAGTGTGTGTGAGTGTGTGTACAGTATGTGTTTGATGGGGTGCACCTCTGCAGACAGGTGGGGAGTGAGAAGTTAGAGGCTTGTGTTTGTTAAGGTACATGCCTGCCAACTTTTCTGTACTCACACACACACATATATGGAGTATTTGTGTTATTTGTCTGTGCCTGTATGTGTGTGTGTGTGTGTGTGTGTGTGTGTGTGTGTGTGTGTGTGTGTGTGTGTGTGTGTGTGTGTGTGTGTGTGTGTGTGTGTGTGTGTGTGTGTGTGTGTGTGTGTGTGTGTGTGTGTGTGTGTGTGTGTGGTGTATGGAGCCAGAGCAAGTGAATTACACGGGCCTGTCTGTGGGCTGGGGCCAAGGAGCAGTCTGGTTTGTTGTCTGTCACCACTGACGCTGTTTGGGTACAGCGAGGGTTCCAGGAGAAAGTCAGCCAGCTCTACGATATTTAGTCTGTTTATCAAAGTGGCCTTGATGCAGTTCTTTATAGGATCCAGCAAAAATGCTCAGGAACACAGAGTGAGCTCAGCAGGCTGAAAAGAGAGACTGATGGGTTGTGTATTAAATCCCCATGACAGCCAGTAACTGAATTGCCCTTGAACAAAAAAAAGAGCACCAGTTCAAGGGAAGTGATTGCAATGTGCTCCAGATTGAAACAGCTGCAATATAATCAGTCACTAAAAAGACAACAGACACACCATTGTTAGAGTTGGAAGGCAAATATCTACATGTACACTAGGAACATGTGCAAACACGGGGAGTAATTATTGAGGTAATTTTATTGTTTATATTGATTTACTTCCCTTTTTTGAGACGAATGGGTATAATTTGACTACACTGCATTTATCCAACTTCAGTCATTACCAGACACTTCATTAAATATATTGCATACCGTCAGTTTCCACTTCTTTAGCATTCAAATAAATGACACGTGCTTTAATAGTGTTCTTTCACCCAAGGTTTATTGAAAGCGGGACTTCTAGTTGTAATACATTGCTGTATTAATGTTTACAAGATGGATACTACTGGCCAAACCTCTACTGGTTATGAATGGGGAAGTAAATACATATTTTCTCTGCTGGAGTGTCAACTTTTGATAAAGGAAAAACAACTTAATAATATAATTATACCATTGACACCGGGGAAAATGGTTGGAAAGAGTAGAAACACCTGCCTCTCTCTGCTGAGTCCATCTGTCTGAACCTTAACGACATCAACAGCAGCTGTAAAAAGGTCATCTGTCCACTCTCTCTATCTCTCTTTTAAAAACAGATGCACAAATGATGCCTTCGTACACACAATAACGATCCATCCTCTCAATATTAGACCATATGTCCGGTGTCTCTCGGCATCAATCACACAGACGCACATGAAGCCTTTTTCCAGTCGCCCTAACGGAAAAGATCCTGTTTAACCATCATCAGTGGAGAGGGAGAGGGTGGAGCGGAGTGGAACAGAGGAGCAAAAGAATAAACCATCTCCGGAGCTGAGAACCAGACATACCTGAGTTGTCGGAAAACTGCGGCACCTCCCAAACGACCGCCGTCTCCGTGTCTGTGGCCTGGACGGTGGGCGGGGACCTGCACCTGTCAATCACCGGAGGCTCCGTATCTACAGAGATATATACGAGCTTGTTAACAACCAGATGGAGAACACACAATAAAAAAAAACAGCACACTTGTGAACATATCGATAGCAGTCAGTCGCCAACAGCAAACTGCTTCAGCACATAAACACACCATTGCTCCAGAGACTGGGATGGATTACCGTGGCTTTAGAGCGCTACACTGTGATTTGACTTGTTTTGATGCAGCACTACAGAGTGTCAGAGGGCACGAGTTAAACACATGTCTCCAATAAAAAAACTACAACGTTCCCCCCACCATAATAACATATGGAAATGTTCACGCTACCATGCTTGAGGTTTTCCCCCCTGACTGCTGTGATTAGCGAGCGGTTGACACGGTGCGCCCCTGCTTTTCACTCCCCGGGGAAACCCTGTTTGACACTTGTTGGGGGTGCATGGACTCCTTTGCTGCTGTATGTGAATTAAATCATATTTTTTCAATTAATTGCAGTAAAAAGCTGAAACTGGTTTGAATTTCACAACGTTTTCAGCTTCATTTGTTAAAAGTAAAATGTGTAAACAGATATTCACACAGCAGCTGATTTAAGTGCTTTAATACGTTTTGTGATACAGTCCTGTTATGTTCTACTCACCATTTAGCTATTAACACCCTGTTGGCTAACATACACTCTAGGCTTCTGAAATACAGTGGTTTTTGCCCATTTCTGATTTGTTAAAATTGTGACGATTAAGAAATGTATACTTTGTAGTTAAAAGTGGTACAAGATGAACAACCTTCATTTGACTTGTGCTTGAACTCTTAAATTATAATTTGTCAGAAGGGCCACGGACAAAATACATGTTTTATCAGCCATCTGAAACATATCATTTACAAAGAAGCTCAGCTGTGTGTACCTAAGCCAGCAGGGAGACAGAAACAGTCGATAGAGCGCCAGAAACGCTGATGTCACGGTTATTAAGGAGACGCCTCGATTCAGATGAGATGTTTTGATGACTTTAAAGACAGAGTGTGTGGACTTTTCATGGGAGTATAGCATCTTTTAAGTTATTCTGATGCCATGTATCGGTTGGGGAGGAACTCACCGATGACAGTGGCGGTGAAGGAGCAGTTGGCCTGGTTCCCCGAGCGGTCGGTCCCAATGTAGGTGATGGTTTCCCTTCCAATGGGGAGCAGCTGAGGAGGGGTGTACACCGGCTTCACCTGGACCCCCACCTGAAGGAGGGAGAGGGAGTCAGAAATATAAAAAACTGACTCAAAACAATGAGTTAACTCAGAGGTCGTAATCTCACTGGTGTTAGTTATCCCCCTCTAGTTTAAGCAAACTAAAGAAATGTACTCCGAGCCTATCAGGTACAAAATGAAAGAAATGCTTCTAAATCCTACCTCTTCTTTAGAGTTGTCGGTAGCAGTCGGGATGTCCCACTTAACGACGGCGGTGCCACGCCGCTCATCCGTCCCTGCGACAATGTTCTCGGGGCACTGGATTGCTGGTGGCTCAGTATCTGAAGAGACAAGGGGGGGAAAGAATACACATTTTAGAGGAAGGAGAGAATGGGATGAGGGACTGGACACGGCAAATGCTTGATCGGATTTAGGGGAATTCAATTCAATACAGTGAGATTAAAATATTGCAGATGTTCACCTCATCACACCCTGTACACACTGACGGCAACCTGGTGCTCGTTATCACTGAAGATTGTGTGATGTCATCTGACCTCTTTAATTACAAGACGTCAAACACTCATTCCTGGTCTTAGCTGAATCAGAGGGAGAGTGCGCCGCTGTCATTGTTCCAACCTCTGATTTTACATTAATACTGCTGGTGGTTGTAACCGTCCCTTATCTCTCTGCATCCATTAGCTCAACATCAGCCACAATGGTAAAGAGCAGAGGTTAATGGAGACCTGAGTGAAAGGATCACGTCATTGTCAAGACACTTGGGCTCACGGCAAAGGAAGCTCCCTCTTGGATACATTAAAGTCTTTCAAACAAAAGACTCACACTTTTTGGGGAAAATACACCAATAAGAATCTATAAATGGCAATTAAGTTGCTTTTTAAGGAACGCTTTGACATAAACCTATATGTATAACTTGCTCGTACCAACATGTTCAATAGCTCTGGGCCTAAAAAGCAAAAAGAGTTTAAAGGCAATAACTTGTCCTTAGGTTTTTATGGAAAATCTGAGCAACTTTTACTGTATGAATGAAAATCAGATTGTGTCACACCCTATTTAGTGTTGTTAATAGTTGCCTGTGCTATCTTCTGCCCATCATAAGTTATTCAAAATTGTAATCTTCTTAAGCTACTGCTAGGTACAGTAAAAAAAGTCCCAAAAAAGTCCCATCTTTTCTTCAGTTGGGGCCTCGGTGGATGGGTCGTTCTCTATGTTGTAGGGTTAGCATTGATTGTGAGAAAAAGGCCCCGATAGTCTCCACCTGTTTGGCTCCTGTCTTCCATGGGCTGGCAGTGGTGACGCCTGTAGCGTTTGGTAAGAGAGCTGCCTCCATCTGGCCCTGATGACCAATCCACTTAGGCATCCGTCTCTGCTAAACACTAACACACTTAGCTGCGATCGGCTCCATTCATGTTCATAACAATGGAGGAATATTTCACTCAGGGTGTCATCATCATGAAGTGAGAGGAGAAAGAAGCCAGGAGTTTACAAAGAGCACACTGTTGTAATTTCTCGAAGTGTGTCTCTTATATTCTAGGACTCCAACTTTCTTCTATCTCATGTGCATTTTTCTTTTAATATCTCCCTTCCCATGGCCTTCCTTCAGCTCCTTTGTGCCGATCAGAACAACTCGTCTCTTCTCTGCCACCCCATTATGAAACACCTACCGATGACTCATCCTCCCCTCTCTCCCGCCTGTCCGCCCTAACTCTCCATCCGTTCTCATCTTTATGACACCTCTTCGCCTCCTTAACGACAGCAGGTCCTTCATTAGCAGACTTTCTCCTCGAGGAAATGAGGGGATTGAGGACACTTCGAGTGGAGGCGCACCACCTGTTCCACCTGCAAAGCATCTGGAGGGCTGCAGTCCATTATAATGATCTCAAGGCCGGTGGAGAGGTGGAGACACGAGAGCTCGGACAGGGTATGGTTTGTGTTAGTTACGTGAGGCTCGCTTCAAAACGGGGTCAGCCCCAGTCTCTCCATTCACGAAGCAGAGGAAAATGCAGAGAATGGATGGAAAATGGAAAGATTTCTCCGTCCAAGTTTCCTGCTGTTTCTTTTATTGTCTTCCTCCACATATTCTGTATCTTTCATTCTGGTCTTTTAACAAGCCCTCTCTTTCTGCCTTCAAGTCATTCTAACGGTGTATGATTAGTGTCAGTTAGATATAATGAACTAGCAATTATATAAGGAGGGGAACCTAATAAGGCCATCCCTGCCAAGCATTTCTCCTTACATTTAGAGTGGTTCACAGTCTTTCTGCTAAGCTAATTGTTAGAACAATCTCACTCTAAACCGAATTGAGTTTCAATATCAGGATACATGTATTTGTTATTCTTGCAAGAATGGAAGTAGTCATCACATACAGCAATGGTACAACTAGTTCCTGAACAGTGTCCTTCACAAGAGAGGATGTTTCACAGTCACAAGATCGAGAAATACCGGTTCAAAGCAGAATTCTATGCTTCGTTCAGATTAGCTGAGGCCCTCGTCAGAAATGATCATACTTGTCATATGCTTATCCCCCTAGACGCTGAACATCATGATAAACATTGTCACATAGCTATCATATGCCTATAACAGAGTGTCATGCTTATCTTCTAGGATGGCAAACATCCTGTCATATACTCCGACCTGTTATCACGTGCACTTCTGTATCCTTGGAAGAGCACAAAATGTTGAATTATTACTTTTAATCTACCCTATCCTTATTAAATGAGACCAATTGGTGAGAACAGCCTAAACTCCATTATCCAGCCTCTGCCTACCCAGGTCTTGACCTTTGACCCCAACCTATTTCACACCGCTGGTTAACACACACACACACACACACACACACACACACACACACACACACACACACACACACACACACACACACACACACACACACACACACACACACACACACACACACACACACACACACACACACACACACACACACACACACACACACACACACACACACACACACACACACGTTACCTTTACAGACGGCTTTATGGACGTTAGCGGTCCAGTTCCCGGAGCTCATGCACGCCGCCTTCCTGTTCCCCTGGAGACTGTAACCCGGGCGACAGGTGAGCAGGCAGGCGGAGCCGGGCGACACCGTCCTCTTCCCGCAGGCGGGCGGCGACACCAGGACGTTCTTTAGGGTCGCGATGAGGGGGCAACGCACCTCTGGGGAGAGAGGGGGAGACACCAAGAGATGATGGAGTTTGTTTTGTCCCTGAGAGAAAGAAAAACTGGATTCCACGTCATCAATGTTTTTTTTTTAAGTTTTCAGAATGGAGCTGTAATGGCATATTTGGTGGATTACCATAATCAGTGTATCAAATATATAGAGTATTAAAAGATACTTCCCAAGAAAGAGAGAACAGAACATGCAAACAAAACCTCTTCCAGGATCACAACCGTGTTTCCTGTGTTCCTACCCGCATGTGATTAAAATCTTACTTTCAGCTGGCTCCAATATAAATGCCAACAATAAAGCTATTTTCAGGGGCTGTCTATCAAAAACTGGCACCAAAACAACAAACATTTGGTCGGAAGTGAACCAAAGAAAGAACAAACCACAGGACTCCTACTGGAGGCTTATTGTGCATTTTTGTGATGCTGGCCAGTGTGGCTTTCACTTGATGATGGATAGATCCGATTCTCCTGTTTCATTGGTGCTAGCTGTAGGAGCTATGAAGGGGAAACTCACTGAGAGGGAGATTCAACATCGGAGATTTCAATCAGATGAACAAAATATCTCTCTCAGGGCAGCTGGTTGCCTTTACACGACAGCGCAAACAAAAACATTTTGCTGCACCAAAGAGGTAATGAGAAGCAAACCGTGACTCAAATAGATTATGGGTAAAGAGATGGTCGTTATCGATAAACAGAGATTTTCTGAGTTTTGAAATAGAGCAGCTAGCTGGTTTGTTGGAAGTGAGTCAGTATGGTGGCCGGAGGTTTGTGGCTAAACACTCTCACACTCGCTTTTTTGTGTGTTGTTGTGCCTGACCTGGGGCATGAGTGTGGGCAACTATTTTAACTTAACTATCAGTTGTGAAGTGTGTGGGTAAGTTTGTGTTCATGTGTATAAGCAGTGATTGGAGTTGCACTATGAGAAAGCAGATGTATCATTCCCTGGGGATGTAGTGGGGCTCTGTAGATCCATTTAACCACTGTGTGTGTGATTGTATGTTCTCGTGTGTGTTTACATGTGTGTGTAAAACTGTGCTTTTTGTAGTACACAGAAATACCCATATCCTGTGTTATTTTAGAGTCACTTATTTGGTAAATCATCTGTTTTTTCAGCAGCAGAAGCTGAAGATAATATGAGTTTACAGCTTTATTAAAAAGATGTACTGCTGTAGATATCTTGTGTGTGTTCGAGTAAACGCAGTGCTACACGATTCATCATATAATGCAAATGAAAACGATTAAAGTATGGGTGTGTTTTAGATGAATTCCCTAAGCGAGGATATAAGCAAAGTGAACAGAACTGTGAACCAGTGTTTCGCGTTAAACCTTTATTAGTATTTTTGCCAAAATTACAAAAAAATTTATGCGTATTTAAATAATAACATCTGGTATAAATTAGATATTAAAGAATGTCTTACTAAAACAATAAACTAAGATAACAAAATTATTGGAAGCACAAACACAGTATGTGTGACTTTACTACTTTACTCTTCTACAAACGGCTGTGGTTTCTTCTTAATGTTTTATTTTATTCTTACAATGAATCATGAAATACTTCTTTGTTTTGGAATCCAATAAAGCATTTGTAAAAAGACAAATATACAAACACATAAATGACCACATTTCGAATTTCTTTTACGTTGGCAAAAGGTGGAGAAGACAACGTAAACAACACATATATCTGGGTGTTACACTGCAGAGGTGTGGGGGGATGAAGGCTTACCCACACACCGAGGTTGGGGTCCGCTCCACTGGGAGGTGGCCTGGCAGGTGAGTCTAGCCTCGCCCTCCAGACGGTAGCCCCGATCACAGCCCAGTTGACACTCCGCCCTGCGCGAGGAGCCGCCATCGGTGCACCTCAGGGAGCCGTGCTGGGGCCGCACGAGTGCCGGGCAGGAGCGCACTGCAGGGAGAAATAATTCATATAAGAATAATAATAATAATACATTACATTTATAAAGCGCTTTTCCTGGTGCTCAAAGCGCTAATATATATATATATAAGAGTATCATCCCGGGAAATAAAAGTGTATTGTTATTTTACTGTTTTGACTGTTGTTGTTTTTTGTGAGTTTTTCCTTGTCCGATGTGAGGGTCTAAGGAAACTATAAAGCCCCCTGAGACAAATGTAAAATGTGTGATATTGGGTTATATCAATACACTTTGATTGATTGATATCTTAAAAGATTCAAATCATGTTAGGTTAATTGGTTTTTAACAGTTTTTAACATCCTTTTATTGATTACAGATGTATCTGCTCTTCTATACGGAGAAATAGAACCTATTTCTTTTAAAAATAAAAAGTTTACAATAAGAGTTTGTTTTAAAATGATAGAAGGTGAGGCAAGTTATCCAAAAGCAGTAAATGGGGCTAACACATGTTGTTAAATTAACAGTTATGGTTTGTTTTTAACCAATTTAAAGTCTGTTAAATATGTCACTTCTTTAAGACGACTAAAACAAACAAATCATACTGTGTATAATCTGCAAACGCTTGTCAAGATAAATATGAGGTGTAGCTTCTAAACACAGGTACTGTATATACTGTAAATCACGAGAGGATGAGGAGGCAGTAAATCAGCAGCAGGAATGTACAACACAATTATCATCATCGTCTACAACCTGGGACCTATCATTTAAGCCAAAAGTCCCTATGAAATAACAGAAAAAAGCGCTCGTGTGTGCCTATTCTGAGTTATGTTGAGGTCTAGAGAAAGGGTGTGTAGTGTGTTATTTCTCATCACCAGCCATAGACAGACAGGCGGGTTCCGAGGAGACCCCCTCCCTCAGGGCTCTACAAGCTGGGAGGTCCAACAGTTTGTGGCGAAGACGAGACTCGGTGTAACACATACAAGCAGACATATGCACACACACTCAGAAAAATATATACCAAAAAGCCACCACTATAAATCTTCCACACACACCCTTGAATATTCAGTGTCTTGGTATTTCTATGAGTCACGCTTTTGCCGTCGTTCTGTTAATACTGCAATTTTCCTCATTTATCTCTTGACCTCTCCAACTCCCTTTTTTCCTTTCTTGAACTCTTAAGCACTCTTGTTTCCTGGTGTAAAACCTTCCGTCTGTCCTTTCCTTGTATCCTTTCTTACCTACACCAGAATGGGTTTTATTACCAAGTAGGAGGAATTAGCTTTTCCCCTTTCTGACTGAACCCTCCTTACTGTACCTTCTCCTCTCAACATCTGGCCTGGCAGAGCAGAAGTCTCCCAGTAAGTGTTGATACCTTGCTCAGTCTAAACACATATGATCTCAATTCACGGAATAAGAACTTTGCGCCACACACAGACTCCTGCTCACTTGGAACGAGTCACTACAGCTCATATGCTTCTTCTAGATTTCTCCATGTAATGCTATATAAATGTTTATGAACATTTGCAGACATCACAAGGCAGGGGCAGGTTCTCAGGGCGTAGATGGACTTTGCACGTTAATCAGAAATCATACGAGACGTGTGGTGTTGAGGAAGCATTTCTTTTGCGTATTTACTGCGAAGGCCAAGAGCATCATGTTGTATATATGATACTTTATGCATTACGTAAGAAAATACAGTTTTCAACACTATATAATCACAAGCAATTTGAGTCATTTATACATTTTGGAGATATTTGGCTATAATTGCAGCTGGAACAGAGGATAGCATTCTGCTCTATCAAAATGTCCACAGCCCTCCACTTGTTGTGATCTTTTAATTTGTTATCATTCTCTTACAGCTTATTTTCTTCATAAACCTACTTGGCAATAAACCTGATTCTGATGACCTTGCATTTAAAGTGCAAGCAAAAAACATCAGCAACACAAGGTCACGATTTTATTAATCAATTTATCTTTTTTTAAACTATTTTCCAAGCAAAAAACACAAAAACATCTCTGGTTCTTATATTGAAGATTGATATATATATAATATATATTTACATTATAACAGATTAAATATGTCCGTGTTTTGGACAGGCAGTCGGACCCAACAAACAACTTTTAGAAATTTTGATGGGTATTTCTTTTGATATTTTCTGTGATTTTATACAGTGAGACAATAATCTGTTAATAGCTAATATTTGGTAGATGAATCACTAATTTAATGAATTGTCAGAGAGCTATTGGAAACAAATAACAGGCCGTGTGAATAGGTCTTAAATCATTGAACTCCCATTTTTCAGTGGCAGCTTGTGATGACATTAGAGAGACCTCATAAGTTCAAAGAAAGAAACCAGAAATCCAAGAACTCCTCGACCTTTGATGATTGTTATCTCATCACCATGCATCAGGCGTTTCCTCCTCCTCACCTCTGCAGCTGGGGGGGGTCCCTGACCAGGAGCCGTCCGCCTGGCACAGTCTGATGCCGGTCCCCTGGAGGTCAAACTCCGGCTGGCAGCGCACACCGCAGGCCGCATCAAAGTGGTTGTTGCACACATTCTGGATGAAGAAGCCATTTTCTGGAGCAGACAGCGCCGGACAGTACACCACTGGGAGAGGAAAAGGTAAGAGAAGAAAGAAGAATATTGAAGATAAAACAAGAAGAAGTATAAAAGCAAACAGACACACGATGCTGCTGGGAATTGCTGACACAGTGGAGAGTTAATGTTCCTGACAAAAAGGCTAACAAAGCGTGAAAGCGATTATACGTTGTCAAACATCAACCTCCCAAATCTACACAGAGGGACGGAGAGAAAGCACAATGATTCCGTGAAGCTGATGATTAATGATGATCGTTGTGCTGTGTGGAAATCACTGGCTCACTCTTCAAGGAATTGGGGGGGGCCAATAAAATGACTGGAAGCAGATTTATATTTCAACACACTGATACTGACCGCATACTTCTGTGGAATAATGTTCTAGTTGGTTCATCTTCATGTATCACTACATTTTCTCTATGCTTATTGGCCAAAAAGATCCCATATTTCTGTCTTAAAAAAGCAAATTTGTTCACATGTTCAAACGTTCATCATTAAAAACCTGACTGTACGATTGCACAGCGGTCTGTTGCCTGGATTGACTTTTTTGATTGACATTTTGGGTGAGAGGAAGAGTATAGTATGCACTTGGACAACCTTTATTTTTTATATTACTCATTGGAATATTGTCTGAAAATATGATGAATAATTTCTCTGTTTACTTTGACTTCTTGAAATCACAGATTGGCTTCCCTTGAGCGTAGATAACTGAGGAAAGTTCTACTAAATAAGTGACCGTAGGGAATTGTCTTAGAGGAAACGGAGTTGTTTAACAATATCACATTTCTTCTCCCTAATGACGGACGCATTTCAACTCCTTTATGGAGAAAAGGCATCTTTAAATGGTCTAATAAGATCAAATCTACTCCACTGAACAACACATGTTCAAGTGTAATAAATAATAGGAAGTAATGTGATGCCTATCTGTTTCTTTTGAATTATTATTGCATGCCATTTAATTAAAATAAATATACAAATCCCCTCTCAGGACATTCCTACATTTGAATCAATATGCTTTTCCCCCAAACTCTTTATATAAGGTTTCAAAAGAACCATGAAGCTAAATGAAATATATCTGATAGTGCACTAAACAGATCAGTTACGATATTGAAGTGACTGTTATTTTTGTGTATATTGATTGTTGTGCTTTTATTTAGGTCTTAGTGTGTGCATATGTTAAGTGATTGTGTATATATATACATATTTGCATACATGTTTTTGTATTCGGGATTGTGCGAAATGGTATTTCCATCTCTCTGTCTGTACACACAAACTGAAAGATTGACAATAAAGTTGACATTTTGACTTTGAGTTCCTCTCACCCTGGCAGGTCATGCCGATTGGCTGATAGCCCGGCTTGCAGACGCAGTCGCTGAGGGAGGTGCTGCCGGGCCTGGAGGTCTGATGCGAGTCGGGGCATGAGAGGCAGCTGCTCAGGCCCCCTGGGGTGCCCTCTGGTTTATAGGTGCCTGGTGGACATGCTGGAGGGAGGAAAGGAGAACAGAAAATGATTAGAAGCCAATCCGGATGTAAACATTGGATGTTAGCTATAAATGAACATTTGCAAGAAATGAAAAACAGTCTTGGGGCATTCAGGGGCTACCAATCGGAGGGTCCGATCCCAAGCCCCTGCAATAATCAAAATGTCCTTTGGCAAAACACCTGACCCCAGTTTGCTTCTGTAGGCATGTCTGAAGTACGGACGTGTATGTGAGTTGCTTTTTGTAAAAGCTGCAGCAAAATGACCAAATGTTAAAGCAAGAAGAGCTAACAAAGCATTCTGACTAACATTTGAAAAACAATGAAAACAGCTTTACAGATTTATTAGGAGACTTTGATCGAATTTATGTCTGGACGTGTAGTGGTGGAAAAATGTGGTGAGAATTACAGAATGATCTCACTGGCAAGGTCAAAAAGACAAATTCATTGCAGCATCTTAATTAGTCCAGGCAGGGGAAATGGTCTTGTTGCTCTGTAGACGATTTACTATGATACAACAATCAAAGAAAGCTTTATGAGCATCTCTCAAGCTCTGTAAGCACACATGGGCTACGTTAGAAAACCCTTTTGATCACCTGCACACACTCACACACACACGGACTTAATAGAGTGTGTTTCCTATTAGCATCACCTGAGTCCCGTTGGAGGGCATGCTGTAAAGATGAAGCAGCGGAGGTCAAAAGAAGGTCCTCCAACATTCTTTCATTCTCCATCCATCAACTTCATCTCACTCGCGGTGCAGGATCCGTCACATGGTCTTATCGGGGGTTTAAAGGTTACTTTCACACGGGATTCCGTATAAATGACGGATTAACTGATTAAACCTTTTTGATAAGTGATTTACTTTAATAGATTCAGTGACGTAAATAGCGTCTAATTCTGATATCCTGTGATCTCAGCTACTTTGAATTAGCTCCAAAAATTCAGATTATGATTATTTCTAATAAGATATTGCCAGGGACTACGGGCCTTATCAGCCATTACACGGGTGTTTTCACACAAGCAATTTGTTGTGCTGGTACTTCCCATAATTCACAGCGATTATTCCTGCAGGGAAAAGCTTTATCAGTTTCTCTACAACCACTTTCTTCTGTGGTGTTTACGTTTCTGTGTTTCCAAACCACATTAAATGGGAGCTTTTCAAACAAACAAATGACAACCATCCTTGAAGATTGCAGTCATTATTTTACATCTGATTCACCCCCACTGCTTTTACACCACGTCGTACAGTTGTCTCATGTTCATGTGGATGTCAGACGGTAATTAGGAATGCCCGTTGTGGTTTCCACGAGCCAACAAATGTATTTAATGTTCAAACGTGGGTGTTGAATAATTACTGACATTTTAGCTCAATAAACAGCAGTTCTGCTACTGAAGTCAAACATAGAAAGTAATCTTCAGGAACAATCTTCTGCTCAAATGCATTGAGTCACAGAAACTAGTAGAACAGAGGCTAGACAGGAAGTGACATCATGACTTGGTCTTGCTGTCTACTTTATAATTGTACTACTTTACTGAACTAATTACTGCTAAACCGTAGACTGGCAGAATTACACATATTAAATAGTATTACAAAATTCATTTGTGAACAGATTGCAGCCTGTAACGGCATTACATCACACCGTCTTCAAGCAAATCCAAATGTTGTTAGCGATCATTGGAAAAACAAACCGACAGTATTTAGTAGCGCAGTTTCCAAATCAAAACAGGCTACTTTCAGACGGCTGCTTTAGACTGTTTCATTGGGTGTTGTGCGCTTTAAATGAGAAACCCACACCCACACACTTCATTTAAGCACTGACACAATAACATTTAAAAATATGAATACAACTTTTATCCACATGGGATATCTTTAATGCTATTTCAGGACATAAAAAGTGAACATTTCACATTATACCAGTGTCTTTTTTGGCATCAGTTCAACAGTTTACAGTCCAGGCCTAAGTAAACTGTTGAATTACAAGCCTGTCTGTGCAGTATAGGTGCAACAGAGAATCCACAGTAATACTAATAGTCTTAACAAGTCATTTAGTTGCCGCAAAGCCAGAGGCCAGGTGTGAATTTCCACTGCTGAGCTAATGCCCCCCCCCCCCCCCCCCCCAACAACAGGTCAGCCAGGAGATATTAACAAACTGTAAAGCAGGGGCTCGCTACTGGCACTAAAACGCACCCAGTAACCCACATCAAACACACACAGAAACACATGTATACCTGTTTTGGTGTGTGTGTGTGTGTGTGTGTATGTGTGTGTGTGTGTGTGTGTGTGTGTGTGCGTGTGTGTGTGTGTGTGCGTGTGTGTGTGTGTGTGTGTGTGTGTGTGTGTGTGTCCATCTGACGCAACTACTTCATCCTGTGCCCTTTAACTCGGAGGAGGGATGTCACATAAGACGCCTGAAGGGCAGCTAAAAGTGTCCGCTCTGCTCCAGTTTGACAGCTTCATTTAAGGTTTACAGGAAGCCTAGTTATTTTTAATGTGAATCGTAACTCACCCGCAGCGCAACAGTGGAAATACTGTATTGAAAATATATAACATTTCAAATCCTGGCAGGTTGAAATGTACACAGACAGACAAATGGTCACACACAGAGTTCAGAAAGAGCCTTCTGACTATAACGATTGGAACGAAGGATGGACAGGAAGGGATTAAATGAGAAAGGAAGGAACAGCCATCAATATAAAATAAAACGGAAAAACTGGAAGGTGAATGAGGACAAACCCGTGAGGATTTCCTTTCAAATGTATCGTTGCTCCGTAGAGCCAAACTTCAGACCCCAAACTGGAACTAATGGTGTTTGGACCCCGCAGCAGTCTGGGTTTGGGTCCGTGGATATACTGCCTATGGCTGTGGAGTCAACTCGGCTGCTGCACTGCACCTTTCATTTGGAGAGGAAGTGGACCGTCAGCGGGCCAGATGACCATAAAACAGAAAGAGCCTGCTGTGTCTGGGCTGCTTGGTAGCATATGGAGAAGCAGCCGGTCAAAGGGAACTACTGTGTGTGATGAGGTTAGGAGAGGAAAGAGCCAGCCTCGGTGATCATTAAGCTATTTATCTAAAAGTTAAAGCAATATTTGAGAGACTGTGACTAATAATGTAGGTAAATGGTTTATCATAACATCACTGGCTTTCATACTTTCCGATTTTTCTAATGTTTTGAAAATGCCGTTTTGGAAATGTGCGAGTAAACTGAACATAACTCTTTAAGAAAAGATGGGAGATTAGATAAACTGATATTTTTTTTTTTAATCCATTAATGATTTTCCAATGAGGCATATCTGTATCTTTATCTGTAAAAAAGCAACTGACTTCATAATACATCCATGGTATGCTAGTAGGGGCTAGCCTATAGCTACTAGCCTGAAACAGACTATGATAACTAGGATATCACACAAATCAAAATGTTGTTCACTTTCTTCTACTTTCTACACGACGTCCTTTACATAATGCAGAAGTACTCCAAAACATGTAAACCTTAAAAATGTTACCCAGACAGCAATAATTCCAAACTTTATTTTGAATCCAAGGACTTGAATTCATTAAAGTGTCAACTATGTAAGCTGTCACAACATTTCCAACATAATAAATATACGAATATAGTCTTATGATTAAATAAGGAGTCAAAAACCAAGACAAAACCACAAAACCGAGCGCAGGCCAGTTCATCTGTTAAAGTCCTTTCTCCTAATACGAACTAAGTCATTTCAACTGGCAGACACGTCTGGTCCGGGAGCCAAAGTTACTATCACATGAGAATCTCTGAGTCTCTGGGGGGAGGCTGTGTTCGATTAGCCAGGCCTAAAAACAGACTGGGAGGAAACGATGAAAGGAGCTCCAGAGGGAGAGCGAGAACATCTGCCCCCTCCGCCACAACGACAAACAGAGAGAGGGGTTTTTTATCTGAAAGGGACATATTCTAACAATAAAGTTCAACAAAACCAGCAAACACATGCTTGCAAACTCCCAGGATGATCCATACGCTTTTCAAACACACCCTGCTTCCCACATGTTAACTTAAACATAAGCCACTCGGTTTTACAACGGGAGAATGAACTAAAAAAACGTTCACCTTTAAATATCACTGACTTTTGTTTTGTTTGGGCTTTTGACAATGAACAGTGAAAAGTAAAAACTGATGACTCTGCATCTTAGATAGAGAAAACAATATTGCAAAAAAGTATGACACAAATTCCAAATAACAATACTTTTTTTTAATACTTTACTTTGGTGATATATGAGCATTTAAAATCTATTTTATCTTTTTATATTCTCTGTGCCAAACCAAGATATAGTCTTCAGACGACTTCTGGTTTAAAATGTGATCAAAGAATAACTTAACAATCCGAAGCATATGACCAGAACGTCGATGACTTCATCCAATATAAATCTAGTGTTGGAAACCCTCTTTTGTTTCTACACTGAACAAAACAGACAACGTTTAGATGTAGGAAAGATAACTGACACAAGTAGCGTATATGATGGGCATTATGTCCAAAGCAGATTGGAAAAGTCAAAAAATCCTCAGTTTTTCCTTTTAATATTTGAGACGCCGTGACCCAATTCTGTCAGTCTTCAAAGCCAAACAATAGAGTGCAAAGGAAGTGGAGCAATATTACGAATGGGCTGCTAAATCTGGACACAGGCCTGGACACTTGTGGTCAAAGGCTCTCACACAAATGTTGTTAAGTTTGGCCTTACAGTGTCAGGGTAAAAAAAACAATGTTCACACGCGAGGAAACTTTGAGACTTCTCATGCGTGCAATAATAGACAATTTAAAATGGACAATTAAAACGTATAGTCTGGTGCACAGAAAACGACATACTGTATGTTCATGCAAAGGGCTGACAGAGACGTAAAGAAACTGGTCCTCAGTATACAGTTTATTTTCAGGTAAACAACAAATATTTTATACGTCAAGTCAGAGCCAGCAGACTATAGGCATCTCATGCAAAGTTCATGTGGACCGCTGCATTCAGTAGACTGTTGGTGGCCTAGGTGACAAGCCACCATAACAAAGAAGCTCCCACATCTGTCCACCATTCACAATATCATTGCTCCATATGGCAGTTCCCCATGTTTCAGGAATCATGACCTCAAGATGAATCTGTGAGGTCCTGTTCTACCAAGAAGCTACCGTGTGTGTAGCACCAATGCGAACTGGAAAAATGAGGGCCAAACATTATGTTCGGTTAATAAGAAAATCCCTCCTCGATGAGCGGCCCTTAGCATAACACTGAAACCATTCCAGTTCTAATAAAAAGACTATTTCAGCTGCTCATCATGAAGCAGGAAGCTTTTAGCAGAAGGTCTCAGACTTGAAA
Source organism: Notothenia rossii (assembly GCF_949606895.1). Taxonomy (NCBI): domain Eukaryota; kingdom Metazoa; phylum Chordata; class Actinopteri; order Perciformes; family Nototheniidae; genus Notothenia; species Notothenia rossii. The sequence continues at coordinate 35,055,994 of NC_136901.1, read as the reverse complement.
TCCACTGAGAGAGTCGGCCTACAGACAGCTGTCACCTGGTTTAGTATCTCGTGTCTTTCCTTGCAACGACTAGAGTCGCTGGAGTTTTCCGACCTCAATGCATGGGTCACCTGAATCCCATCTCCGTGACATGTCAGGAAGGATGCTCTAAATCACATCGACAGTCGCATCGAAGTCCGGTCTGCTCTCCAGCTGGATTGTGGAGTGAAATGGGTGGGGGGGGGGGGTGGTCTTGCACAGCTGTCCATCTACACAGCCTCCATCTGGGGGGAAACGGACCTCCACGGACCCCCGGATCCCAAGAATGTCAAACTCCTGCATTCTTTGGAGCAGGAAACTGAGGTAGTTCAGTCGCCGTTTTCCTGCTTATTATTCCATCCTATTCCCAGAGGGAGATTGACCTCACCGCAATTGCTAGATACTTCTTATGGATTCCCAAGGAAAAGGAGAGTGTCCCGCGCGCTTATTACAGACTCCGGGAACACTGGGATCCAACGGGAGGACGAGGCAAACCGCTAAACAACTGTACAAACACAGGTTGGTCCTCAGTCTGGTAATTTTCAGTGTTTCAGTGTTCTGTGATAAAAGACTGCGATCTGAGGGACAGCGTAGCATACCACTCGGAACGCTAACGCCAACATGTTGGAAGGAAAAAGCCTGTTTTAATTTCCGTTTGTGTCACATGACCGTTTCACCAAATTCCAAGCGTGAAGGATGTGTTATCAGACGTACAGCAGACACAAACACACACACACACACACACACACACACACACACACACACACACACACACACACACACACACACACACACACACACACACACACACACACACACACACACACACACACACACACACACACACACACACACACACACACACACACACACACACACACACACACACACACACACACACACACACACACACACACACTGATTGGTGGGTCAGATAGCGAGATACAATGGAATAGAGACAGATGCTCTTCTTCCAGAAAGCTGGCAGATGCTGACTTCCTCCATCCTTATAGCCTGTGACCTTTGAGCCTGTGACGTAGAGTGTGTCCTTCTTCATCACCTCCCAGTAACTGGAGGGATTCGGGAAGATCAGAAAGTGAAAGGAAGTGGGAGGGAGCACTGAAGAGGGTCGGTGAGAGACGGATAGGGGTCACAGAGAGGGACAAACATGTTAGATTTGAAGAAAGGGCAAAGGCCTTGAAAAGCCCACTGGAGAGAAGCACTTAGGAAGCCAAATGAGGAGGAAGTCAGGCCACCTTAAATTCCCACGGGCTCATTTGTCAGTTTAAATTATGTACGAGAGAGAAATGGAAGCATTAAGAAGTTCAAATGTTTTAAGTGCGTAAAGTCACGGCATTGAAGTCGGTTGTTGTTTTTTGCCTCATAACAATGTGCTCTTTGTCAACACTGTGTGAAGTCGAGGCGCACAAGATAATGATTTAAAAAGTGTTAAGAAGAAAAACAACATTATCATTCCTGGGTTCAGTGTGAGTTCATAAGAGATTCATTAGCAAGGATGTTGTTTGTGAATACTTTATACAGCGTTGCACATGATGCCTTTAAGCAGAGCCTCAAGTTATTATTCTAGTTCTAAACCCCTAATATATATATATGAATATATATATATGAATATATATTTGTGAATATTATTCCGTTTTATCAGTGCCGTCTAGTCATTAGACGAAGATTTCTGAGTGTTTTGTCAAATCTGAGCAAGTGTTGAATCCCATAACATCAACACTGGTGACGTGACAAGTACCAAATAACCCCTAAACATCCATAACATACAAAACAAACCAAAAAGTGTGATGTTTATTTAAGATATCCATTATGTGAGCTATTGCTAATGACATTTGCTCTTGTGTGATTGTTTTACATCCTGACTTTTGAAGATACAATAAGTGCATCAATTAACTATCAGACTATATCATAATTCCACGAAAAATAATTTATATAGTTAACTAGTCATTTGTGTAAAAAACAGTAGTAGAGAGACTAGGGGTGCCAGAAACTGACCATGATCAAATTCGAAAATCGAACAGCCCTGGCGAATATTAATCGATTATTCGCCGCAGACCCAATTATGGAGACTGTAACGAATATTCAAAAAATCCAATAATCGCTGGCATCCCTAGTAGAGACTGAAAATCAACAACAATTTGATAACTGACGCATTAGTGAACCAAACAAAACTACCACTTTATCATTATCAATACAATTTGCTGTTAAATTAATCATTTCGTACTCGAGAAAACGTCCTAATGATGTCAAAGAAATCAACGTCTGCTTGTTGAGTATAATGACGCTGAGAGTTTGGTTTGAGTTTCCAGTCCTCGAGCTAGGAATGAGATCACAGCGGATTCAAAAAGAGGTGTTCCTGCTCTGTAAACCATCGTTGGGTTTAAAGCACCTGCTGACACGGTGCAGTAGCTACAGAGAGGCTCTGATATATGGAGAGAAGAGGGGGGAGTACCTGGAGGGGTTATGAGGACTACTAGAATAACGCAGGTGGAAAATAAAAGACACATTGGCACAGCGATGGAAAGAAAGATGGCGTGTTAATGACACAGTGAGGTAGTGCTTCACACCTATGGCTGTTTCACGGCTCAATGTTTTTCATGCTCTCCTGCAGAGGAGGGTCCTATTAGGCCCAGTTTACAGCTCCCCTTCCTCCTTCATCTCTGTCTCTTTTTCCTTTTTTAATCACACACATGCACAGAGCAGCCTAACACAAGTCGTGTCAGCTTTACAACATCCCTGACCTACAAACACGGCAGCAGTAGTCATCAATTAAGGCTTTTTACAGACCTATATGTGTCGTTTAATGAGCGGGGGGAGGGTGGAGCGGGGCTGAAACATGTGGTGTTGAAGGAGGGGATGAAATGGATTTCAACACTGATGTATACAGCTCTAAAACTCAAACTTCAAACAGCAAGTGACATGAAAGACTATCGGACAACACCTGCGGGCAGCTAGGCACTGGGCTCTTTAAAAACCGGGACAAAATACGTATTTCCAGGCGTTTTGGTCAACTGCCAAATGTTCTGCTAAACCTCGTGTTGATACATTTCTCTCCAATCCTATATTTCGCTTGTTAAAAGAATAACTTGGGCTTTGTTTTCATAGCTTTTTACCATGACTTTTTGATATTTCTCTGTTACCAAAGTGATAGATAATAATTTTAATCTTTATCTCCCTCTTTAATCTGAGGTTGAATTCGCAGCAATCACACTGGAAATGTCAGTAATTCCAACGTATGTTATTCAACATTGCATTGAATGCTGTCATGAATGAGTCTTGGTGTTATTTGTTATTTATTTGTATTGCAATGCCACGAGGTTAAGATGCTCCAAAGTTACTTTTTTTTTTTACAAGCAACAGGATACACTTTATAGTTCAAACGTACATTTTTTAAGCCCATTTCCTTCGTCTGAAATCAGTTTGATGTTCGAAGTGTCTCGTGATAAATTAAGAGTTGTAAATCACTTCCAGATAAATAATCATTATGATTGAGCTTATTGGTGGTAGTTCTCTAGGTCTGGCACTGAGCCAGTGTGATCTTGGCCCAGTGACTGAAAGCTCTCCATTCCCCACTAAAGACGCATGGCTCCCTCCAGGGTGAGGAATCTCCCTCCCTCACTCCCACCCCCTGCTCACCAAAGGAAAACACAAACTTACATTAGGGTTGCTCGATTATGGCAAAAATCATAATCTCGATTAATTTGGGTCAATAATTGTAATTGCGATTATTAAATGCGATTATTCATTGACTTTGAAAACATCCATTTATTGGAGAAAAAAAATGTGAATAGTATGTTTTTAACAGTTGATTACCCTGAACTTTAAGTATAATTCAACTGAAAAAAAATTAATAAAAAATAATAATAATAATAAAAAAAAGTAATAATAATAAAAAAATAATCGTTTTATTTCGATTACGTTGTTTTCGTAATCGTTGCAAGCCATAATCATAATCGCGATTAAAATATGATTAATTGAGCAGCCCTAACTTACATGCAATCAGTTTAGGCAATTAATGGGGGTCCGGGTAGTTGTGGTACTTAACCCTCCTCAGCATTTGCCCCCTGCCTCATAACTGCACCAAAACTGAGCCAAAAGTCATGTTGAGCAACCGAAGCGTTTAGAAACAAGGACTTGGATGGACTTGAGCCCTCTGCACAGAAGCAGACAGTCTGCTGAGGTTATTGATGCTATGGGGATTCAGACGTGTGCAGTTGGAGGAAATAAAAAGTCTGTATACGCAGGTTTATGTAACATGTCGGACGAGTTGGCCAAATCCACTGCTCTGGTAGAAATATATTTACTTCTAAAAAAAAAGTGCAAATTACGACGACTGAGCAAACAGAAGGACAGTGTCGAGTCTGCTGGCAGCGGTGTTAATGACCTTCTGGGAAATATCAAGGTATCTTGAAAACTCCCGGCTAGAGTCCATGAAATGCGCTGTAAATATTCATAGTGCGCAGATGTTTTATCTCAAAGTGTTTGACCTCCTGTGCCATCATCAGGCCACATTTCTTTCCAGAAAACATCAACATTGAATTGGCAGCGTGCCATGACAAACGTGTTCCTACTGTAGGCAGTAAACCCTTTCAGTGACTAATTTGGCCTTTCGTCCCGCAGCACCGCCGGGAGAGACTTTCAACACTGGTAGCAAAACCTTCATTTAATAGTTTTTCGCATAGTCACTATAATCCTAACGAGGACCAAAGCAACATTTAAAACAGATTTAACTTGGTGCAATTACTCATGCTCAAATAAATCAGATGTTAATTCATATGGCAAATGAATGAAAGGCATTGGGCTACTGTACATGCTGAGACTCTTAATCCACTCCTATGTTTACAAAGGGTTAGAAGTCTTAATATAAAAGCTACTAGATTTATTTTTGGTGTTGTCAATATTTTACTCAACACAGATTTAATCTAATGCGCAACAGATTAATTTAGTGTCGGTAAATGTACCTGTGGTTAAAAGGGATCTCTTCTGACCACAGTCTGAGTGTCTGCTCTCTCTCAGGTGATATGAACAGGCTTTGCTCTGCAGCGTTGCCCGGCATCTGGTGTGTGTCAGGTCCCTGAATGTGGTGCATTTTAATGGGTCAGAGGTGTCTGCACGCAAAGAATGCCGCAAACATGTGTTGATCCCTGAGTAGTGTGTACTTGTGCAAGTATTAGCGTGACAGTGCAACGTGAGAAGAGCTGCAGGGATGGGGATAACCGCAGACACAAAATATTTACGATGGAGACCTCCGTACGAGGGGGTGAGGCGAGTGGAAGACAAATAAATAAGGATTGCAACATTCCTCCCATTGCAACACTTTCACTTAACAAATTCCACCTCTCTTTCTGTCATTTTAATTCCTTCATCTAATTTATATCCACCGCGAGGTTTCCCCTCCCGGTCATTCACATTAAGACCGCAAATATTTACAGAGACGCTGCAGCCAGTGCCTTGTGACAAACAGAAAACGGATGCATTGTGTGTTCGGGGTCGAGTTAAAGCTCACTGCCGACACGCGTCTCTTCGGAGCAAGAGGCTTTTACTCCACTAAATACTCTTCCAGTATCAACTCAAAGGAGGACGTGTTCTGTTACACTCTCACATTTACAGTCAACAGCTCATATCTTCATCATGTCAAGCGTTTCCTCGAATCCCTATCAAGGACATCCATCAACAAAAACTAAGTATTGTGAATATTTTAGTGTCACACACAATTTTTGGCTCAAAATGAGCATAAAAGTTGATTCTTGGAAACCGAGAAAGTATTTGGCCCTACCAATAAAAAGATTATGAAAGATACGGACAGAGAAACATAGATTTGACCGGATATATACGACGCGAGAGTCAAGAGAGATAGCGTATTCTCGCGGTAACCCACAAACAACCTATGTCTAAATCAGCCTGCAAAACTTTCTGCAAATCTTTTTCCCGTCGTCTCACCTGTCATATTTTCTTTCCCTTTTTTTTCTGCCATGCTTTCTTCTGTCTTTGCTCTCACACCCCCCCCCCCCCCCCCCCCAGCAGAAGCATCCTCAGCAGCAGAACAAAAGCCAGTGCTGCTGACACCACGCTGAGACAGTCCAGACCTGCTGTCAGTCTCTCAGGCTACAGAAGAGGCTGATAAGGCACAATGTGTGACAGGAGGAAAGTATGTTCCCCTTCTCTCCCTATCCACTTCCCCATTCCTCCGGTGATCCTCGGCGATGCAGATATCGAGGGCTTGAGATTGGAATTTGAATTGGAGACGGAGATGTCCTGCTTGGCCTGTCAGAGTAAACCACACAGGGTTCGTCCTCAGTTTTCTATCTGCTGGGATTCCTATCGTGTTTTGTGGAAGAGGCTGTTTCACTTGGCTGTCGACAGATTCATAAACAACAGCGCTGAGAACTGTGGGGATTTGGAGAGTGTTTCCAACGAAGCCAATGATCATAATAATCCTCTGACAGGCCGAAGGTTGGCTTATATTGCCTTCAGATGTGTCAAAGGCTGTTAAACGTAAGGAAACAAAACCAACAAGAATAAAAACTGTAAGTCTAGACAACGAGACCACCTGAAGTCACACCCCCACCATCGAGCCTCAATGCAGCGTCCCACTCTGGCAGTGTGTGTGTGTGTGTGTGTATGCCACTCAAGAGCCCTGACGCAGACGGAGTACCCATAATTCACCAAACACCTTTGTGCTCAGCCAAGTCTGTTGAGGTTAAAGCAACAGGCGCTGGATTCTTCTGAAAACAGCGAGAGTTTGTCGGGTTTGCTTGTATGTTTCTGGGTTACTCTCGCCACAAATCTAATTGCTTTTGGAGCCACTGCTGCTTCAAAAGAGCCTTGTGAGTTATTAGAGAGTAAAACCTTCAATAAATGGAGTGTTCAAAAACATATGTTAGGCTATTTCGCACCACTTAACCAAACCAGAACTGACGAACAAGGCTCAGCCTGCCAAGTATTCGCTCAGCTCACGGTGGGTAAATGTCAACAGTATATTACGAGGATATATTCACAACAAAATAGCCAACCCCTCTCCCACGAGACATTCCTATACGAGCGAGAGACAGACGGAGGAAGCCTTTCTCAGTTGCGGTCGCAGCGCCTCGCTGTGTCCTTCCTTCCTTCGAGCTGCTGAGTCTGCGCTCTGCTATTAATTAAACCATTAAAAAAGATTAATAAGCAAAGTGGGGCTCCAGTCTGGACAACATCTGATGAGAGTTAGGGAGGCGTGCTTTTTGGCACGATGACCCCGATGCCCTCTTCATTGACTCTCACTTTTTTTAATCCTCCCTCTGTCGCTGTTTCTTCACTTTCTGGGACTTTTTAAACTCTAATCTTAATCATTTTAACTTGTCTGCCACTCAAATGGCTTTATCCCTCTTTTCCCATAATCTGATTATGGATTGAAACCATGTGGGCACAGAGAGGAAGACCTAGAGGGCAAACACACGAACAGGATCAGTGCCCATTGTTTCCTTTTATTCGATCAAGATTTCTGCAAAGCTAGTTTCTTCTCAGTCCTTGAGGTGAGGCGTCTAAATGAGTGAACCTTAACACAGCAGTTTCTCAAACACACTCTCACACACTAGCCGGAGCATTTGCGAGTCGCTCTTCTCTCCAACAATCACACAGACTGCTAAGTTGCTCTGTGACTTTGGTGATTACATGTTGAGTAAAAATAATGTATCAACCCTTCACCTTAGGCTTGAGTGATGGAGACCACCTGCATCTGATTGCAACATAACGCTGTTTGACTTGGACATTTAACGAGCCAGGGAATCGACTTTTAGAAGACAAATTAATGTGTCATTACACGGACCGCTGGGGAGTGTTTTTAATTTGACGGTCTGCAGTGTTGGAATGATTTGAAGCAACTCACTCAAGCAAAACAAATGTAATGCAACTCAACTCCACGGTGGGACCTTACAATAGGAGTAAAGGATGAATGTAATGGGTTCTCCTCATAAAGAAGGGTCACTGCACTGGATTGATAGAGATGATTATCTCATTTAAAATGGTATTATCTCTGATTGCAGGAGTCATCACAATCAACTGACGGACAATACAAGAAATGACCCTGAATTTTAAGATGATTTTTTTTCTCTGTCTTTTTTGCCTTTATTGAGGATTTACAAGAAATTGGGAGGACGGCATGCGAAGTGCAGATTCAACACAATGTCCCTAATAGATCGATTTGTTTGTGGGGTTTTAAACGTTGTGAAGCTCATTAGTAATGTTAAATAAAACATTTGGAGACTTTAAAATAGATTAGGGTGAAAGAAAGCCCTCCTACACCCCCCATGTGTTCACCCTTAAAGAAAGTCTGTTTATGTATTTCTCAACAAATAAGAGCCTATCGCTTTAAATCTACATGGGTAGGTTTCACATTATTTCAGCTTGATTTAGAGTTCATGGATCTGTACAGTTTTCCAAACCCAGGGAATGATTCCATATGTGTGTAAGCCACACTAATGAATGCATAGACATGCCTGCGTTTGAAATATTCAATTTTTATGGCTATACATGAACACACGAGTGCAACTACTTCTGAAGATTTCACTTCAATGACGTAAGGGTGCAACAATAACAAAGTAAGTCCTAAAGCCCCAACATTAAACATAATCAGAAGTAGGAAAAACAGGTTGGGTAATAGAGAATAAAAAAGGCTGTTTTATAATGAGAGCAGCATTTTGGTGCATGAGAAGAAGAAAGAAAAGGACATAAGAGATGTGGTTTGACACAAGGACGTCACTGTCTCAGTCCTCCACCTCTGCAGTGGAGTAAGGGTGTGTTGATAGTAATCTGCCCTGTGGACAGCTTACACTGCGTTAAGTGGACAGGCTGCTTATTTCACTTTCACTCACAGAGAGATCCTCGTGATTCGGAGGAGACGCTGACAGGTAAAGGAGATGAGGACAAGACGAAGGGAAAGCGTAAGGAACTCCGAATAACTATATCTAAGGTAAACTAAGGAAAAGCAAAGTAATCCGTTTGTTGAAGGTAAGAATGAACCAAAACAGGAAAGTAATAATGATGCAACAGACTTTTAATGGGGGGATGTTACCGTTTTTCAGTGAGCTCAGTGTCAGTCAGCTTGTTGCAATTCTTGGCCTCTCCCCAAAAAACACAAAGGTCTTCATAAGGTTGCCTTTGCTTTCCCTACTTTGATAGCTACGCAGCTGATTCTTTTAAATTGGAAATCCACCTTCTCATATTAACTGGGTACATGACTTAATGAGCTGCATTCATCCTGAGAAAACAAGGTGTTTCAGGGATGACATGCAAGGGAAATATTCAGTGGTTTGGAAAACAGTTCCCAGTTCTCTCTCAGCGCTGCTAGGATCTCTCCCACATGTTTTGGTGTGTTTCTTGTGTCTAATTTTCACACTCGATGCTCACGTTACAAGCATTTTGGAATGTATTACGTGAGTTACGAATTAACTCCAACTAGGTTAAACTTCACTGGCAAACTCATAAGACCTTCCAGATCATTACAAACCATTACATCCCCGCTCTGTAACAATAAAAGGTACATTGGCTGAGATATTCTAAGATTGGTGACAGTAGCAAGAAGGGTGTAACGAGACAGCTGAGATGAAGGTAAGGCCGGTGAAGTGCAGAATCTGGCACTCATCCGTGTGTCCTACCTGTGCACTCGTGCTGCAGCCCCTTCCCGTAGTATCCCTTCTCGCAGATGCAGTCGTACTGTCCGGTGTGTGTGCCGCACTTACAGCTGGCCATCAGGTCGCAGCAGTCCCTGCCGGCGTCACACAGAGAGGAGCAGCGCGACAGATCCTCCTGGATGTAGCTTCCTGTCGGGAGGTCTGAGGGACGGACAGAGGGAAGAAGCACAGGTTGCAGAAAGGATCAGATTTCACCACCTGGCAGTCAGAGCATTTACCTAAAGTTTAAGTTGTTACAGTAAAAGTGGGGGTTTCGGGCACATGTACTTGCAAGGTGCATGATTAAGGGAAAGCAATTTTAAAGGGTTTACAAGCTGCGTAATATTAAAGTATATTGGCAGGCTCTGTACGCTATGCTATAAAGACTAAATGAAACATACTTGTGACATAATCTGCTCAAGAAATAAAAGCCCCAAATGAACACCTAAGCCACAGAAATGTATAAATACAAGTACATTTAAGCCACAAGTGTTAACGGACTTTAAGCAACAGCCATTGCCTTATTCCCCAAGCATATCAATTCCTCCAAAACACACAAGAACCCAACACAAGCCAAGACATTTTCAAAGAAAAAAGAATGAATCTGAGGCCAGATCGAGCTTTGATGCTGGGCTGCGAGGAAACTTATATTTTATTTCTACATTTCAACCCATCCCCCTTTTTTTCGTTTTATTGCGAGAGCGGGAAGACAGAGAGGTCCATGGAGGAAGAGGGGAGACGTCTCTTGCGTCATTGCTGCAACTTGATCCACGGCCAGTAAGAGTGTCTCAACATGTGGCTCAACGTTTGAAAAGTGTGTGTGTTGAGGCGCTGGTCAGACTTCAAGACCGACTGATAATGAAGTGTGTGTGTTGGCTTTTGTTCTCACACCCTTATCCCCCCGCCGTCTCACTGATCTTTTCTTCTGCACCTACTGCCTGGGATTTCAGAAGCTGCCTGTGTAGGATTTATAGCTTTCTAGACACTCAGAGCTGTGATGTTTATGGTGATATTTTAGGTTTTAAACCCATGACGGAATCCCACTTTTTCGCCAAATTGTGGGAAAGCCCCCGTCAAGTGTGGGAAAGGGGCTTCGCTCTGTGTGGAAGTGAAGCGAAATGGCTGTTGGCGGCACATTACAGAAGAAACCATTTTACGTTGTCAGATTCTATTTTTAAATATTATCTGCTTCCTCCAAGTAAACATTGAATCTAAGGGTAAATCCTTCACATTAGAAATATCGCTTGAGAGGATGGTGGGAGGCATCAAGGAGACAAAGAGTAACACACTGTTAAAACCTCAAGTCCATTCCTATATTTTCAATGTATTTATGTGTATGCATGTCTTTTTAAATTCCCTTTTCTAAATATTATTCAGTACTCACATTTATATATTTCTTTATAGGATAATAATGTTTTTATTACTTTAGGTATATACTTTTTTCTTTTGTTTTATTACTATAATTTGTATTTATTTTTTACGGGGAGGGGGTTTACATTTGCATACATATTTTGCTGGTAAAAAGAAAAAGAAATATTTGTCATTAAAAAAGAAAGAAATAGAGTGCCACAGTGACGCGTCCTAAAACCCGGAAGTAAACTCCTTCCGGTTCCTTCGACAAAAACCAATGCAATTTCTCCATAGGATTTTGGAAAATATTGTAAAAGTAGGGTAGACATGTGGAAATTATCCAGCTGAACAAAACGTGATCTGTCTCTTCAATGTGTGTCAACCACAGACCTTATCTCCAGCTATTTTCCAAAATCCTATGGAGAAATTGCATTGGTTTTTGTTGAAGGAACCGGAAGTGGTAAAATGCTAACTTACTTCCGTGTTTTAGGACGCGTCACTGTTGCACTCTATGGCGCAACAAATCAGCATATGTAATCCCCATCTGTCCGTCATACCTTCGTGCAGTGCATGTCGAGCCAGGGCCTCGAACTCTTCAAAGTTGTGCACCAGGTAGCAGTGCTGCTCCTTGGGGGGGGAGGCCATGTCGTGGAGCTCCCGGATGTTTCCCTGCCAGATTCCCAGGGTGAAGATCTCCACCCCGCGTTCTCTCAGAGCGGCCGCCACCGGACGGGGGTCCCCGCCGTTAGAGTATCCATCGGTGATCAGGAAAATGACCTTGGAGGCGTTAGCACGGGAGTGACGGAGGATTTGCTGTAAGAGGAAGAAAACAAACTCATTATGGGAAATATAAAAAAAACACTTTTCATGTTGGTTAAACATCAGAGGATTTTAAATGCTGCACTCTCAAACAATATTTAGCTGACAAGAAGGACAACATCCTTTTAGTGTAACCATGCTGTTAGTGTTCTCCAAAGGTTGACCAATCACACACATCCTGTCCCTCTGCCTGCCAACTTAACTCCAGCTTTAGTGACATGACTAAACTGAATAACGAAGAACAACGTCACACACAACCACTAAAAACAGCCCTCAATTCTAGGGTTCCTCAAAAGCCTACCTCAGCAAGAGGGCACGATGAGAAGGAGGGATGGAGCTCTACGATTGTAATTATCTCTCCTACGGAGTACGCAGCTGCTTGCCAGTGGTCTCAAACCACCGGAGAACACTGGTCACACCGAGCTGTGTCCGCCCCAGACACCGGCTTCAGTTCCCAAACTAACTTTAGCCGGCGTTTACAATCCCCCACGTACAATTAGGCGGGACATTAAAGCCAGAAACACATCTTTATTTTGAGTGAAAGAGAAGAAAACAACAGGACCATCTGCTAGCTTTTCAATGCCTAGGTTTGTTGTAAGGGTGTTGGTTATGTGGATGAAACCAAGGTGAAGTCCGTAGGGCTCATATCTGTTTATTTACCAACAGCTCAAAATGTCACGACTAATCCTGGAGAATTACAGGAAAACAAAGGCTGTGTGTCGGGAGGAAGTGGATGCTTTTCTGTCTTCTGAGTCCAAACAGGACGTAATATTTAGCTACAGATGACAGGCTGTAAAATATGCGAGGTAAAGCGAGAGGAGACACGCAAGGGTGTGACCGGGGAGGGACGCAGAGAGAGGAGAAAGAGAAAGCTCTGGTCTTTATTGTCTAATTGGCTAAAGTTCAAGCGGCGCAGGCAGGAGTGGTGTAATTACAGAGTCTGTGAAGCGAGGGAGTAAAAGGAGGATAGAGAGACTAGAGGAGAGGGAGAGCCTGGTTTCTCTGATCCTCAAAGCCCTGGTTCCCAGCAGGGGGAAGTTTGCTACGGCTGCTCCAAGCTGTCAGTGATATTTCTGAACATTTCATCACATGAGAGAAGAAATCGATGTGTTCGCACTCTAGCCGTGTCCTCCTCATGTGTTAATATTGAATTTGTGAGTGTTTTAAGTTGCTGTTACATCTTTTATTAGGCGTCTACTCAAGTGCTTTTGGGTCACGGTGGTTTCTGCCTTAGCCATGAGTCAGTGGCTGGTGTTAGCGACTGCGGAGATGCCACCAAACTGAGCATACGCATTCATACCCACTAATAACAGCCTCCCGATTCGCCCCGACATACTTTGGGTCAGAGTATTAACATAAAGACGACCGCAGGAGCCAGTGTGCGGGAAGGGGGCTCAGTCTAACTCTCTGCATGCACCTTATTGGTCAAGGAATGCAGAGGGTTCACAAAAGCAGCAAATCGATATTTAACATCTGAAAACAAGCACACAGGCTGAGGTGAATACACAAACACATTATATTTGTGTATGTAGCAGCAAACAATGCATGGAAAATAAGCGTCTGACTCATAAATTCAACTTGTTTTCGCTCATGAAAACATATTTTCTCTGATATCACCACACAGGAATTAAACTGGCATTTTTTAATAACAGGAAAAAAAGAGATTCAAGAAAAAGTGGAATTTTGGCTTCAAAGGTTAACAGACATGTGTGAGAAGAAGCCTTCATGCCGAATAAATAATGGCAAGGAAAGTTACTTATTATCTCAAATACATTTCTAAAATGTTAGTCTTCCTTAAACCAATGAAATCACTTCATAAGAAAATGGACGAGAGCCTATCGTCAGTGAGTGCTAAAAAAGAAGTCTAGAAGACCTAAATATTTCTGATGCATTGATCGGAAACACATATTGCGTCTCCTACCTACCAAGCAATTCAACTCATGCTGTACATGTGTCCACCGATACTCCTCAAGCAGCTGTATGTCAGCTTGAGGCCTCACTACGCTCCTCTACATCTTATGCATTTCTTCAATTACACACTTGGCAGACACTTCAATGGCGGCCCAGGTCCAAGGAAGAGATAACAAGCCGGCAGCAATGGGACAGTTTAAGTGTGTCTGGTTTGGAGCCGATGATATCTGTCAAAGCAGCGGTGATAGTGCCGGGAGCAACAGGATTAGCGGTAAGAGCGGCGAATATATCTCTGATCCAAAACGCCTCGGACTTTGGAAAGCAGCAAGAGAGCAGGAAAGAGAGAGAGGGCGAGAGCAAGAGAGAGGGCGAGAGGGTGTTTTTATACAGTAGAATCATATACAGTCAACTACACACAGCAATAAATACGGCAGTCCAACATGCGCTGGTATTTGATTAAAATAAAATATTACTGTACATATTTTTATCAAGTTCACAACCTTTTAAAGCATCTATTTAATCTACATAGTTGACTTTTCATTTACGAATTAAAAGGGGCCCTCTTGTGCTTTTTGGGGTTTTTCCTGTAGTGTGCTGTAAAGTTCTTTGTGCACGCAAGTGGTCTGCAAACCCTAAATCAGAGCCAGCCAGCTAACCAATCAGAGCAGACTGGGCTCTGGTTTCAGACAGAGGGTGAAAAGAGGTGCTTGCAGCACAGGCAGTATGAGAAAAATAAAGAGCTTTCTGAACATTAAAGAATGGAGACATGTCACAATAGAGGAACTAAATACAATTATGAACCTGAAAATGAGCAACTAGCTGGAAATAGTTTCACCTTTCTTTAAGAATAATCAAATGGAAAGGAAAAAAAATTCTATAAGGAGTTTTCAAAACTCACACCAAGTTGGACTAAGTCATGAAAGTGAAACAGGATATCAAAATGTGGCCATAAGTACGATACCCTTCACTGATGAACCACCGATAAATAAATCCATGAGTCCACTGATGAAGAGCTGGATCCATATTCTGGCTCTCCAAACAGATGCTGGTGTGATGAGCTCTTCGAAAGGAGGCACATCGTTGCATTTGGCAGAAGAGCCTAGGAAACCACACCTTGAGTGGAGCCAAGGTGCCCCAGCTGTTAATCAAAGGCTTATATATGCATGGCAGCTATTCTGAATGCTAAATAAGGATACCCCCCCCACCGCCACCCATCTCCACCGTACTGCTGGCCTCCCATCAGCCCCTCCTGTGACTTTGATCCGGGGCCGAACCCACCTGGCTCCGACGGAAGCTAGTTAATGATTTGTTTCTTAATCCATCTGCAACAGTGGGTACCTCATCGGATAAAGCAGTACAAAGTTAAATACATAGAAACTTTAAAATATGGTATCAGTCAAATCTACACTTTTTTGTAAGATTGGTTCACTATCTAAAACATGGGAAGAGCTGTACACTTGCAATGCATTATGTTATATATTCTGTACAGCTTCCCAAGGTGCACAGCATGAAGACAAAGTACAGTCCTTACAGTATTACGCAACAACACAACACATCGGTATTAATAATAACCTAATCTTTTTGACATTGATAATAGCTGATTCCTTGCAGGGGGATTTTATTTGGGAGGTTGTAAGTGTATGCGAACAGTATGGTATGTATTAGCATTTTTTGCAAATGTTCAATGGTCAAATCTTATGTATCCAGTTTTTCTCAACCATGATTTATTTGTACTTCCTTAAGATCCACATTTTAAAAACTTAATTCGCAGGCATTCCAAGGCAGACAACTAAAAAATGCATCCGTTGAGAGAAAACTGTCTCCCCCATCGGAAGTGAGAGCGCTTGTTTTGACAGGCTATCTGCTCTTGGCTTGGGTGGTAAAAATCACAACAACATCTCTGCAGGGGCCCAGCAGAACAATGTGCACACGGATAAACAACTGCACTCACAGGACTTCACTTTGGTATTATTGAGCAACATGGAGGGAAACATACTTTGGATATTTGAGAGGAACTAGGTTGCTTGCAAAGATCATTCGTTTCCTGTTCCAATCGGAGATATGCCCTGAACTTTTGTCCCATAAATGTCTTGTTCCTTTTATCGTGCTTGACAGGAATAGAAAACATTTCATATGTAGTAAGTGGCTCCTGGTTCAAAAACATCTTAACTTTTAAGTGCGGTTGGTTCACAATTTAAAGGCAAATTAATGTGGAAATGTTTTGACATGAGAGCCTATTAAGTATTTTCTTTAATATGTTGTATTTCTTACCATTTGCGGGTCAATTGGTTCCACACTTCATGCTACATTATCTCTGTTTCACTGACTGTATTTCACAAACGTTTCCCTTGCTCAGTGGGAAGACTGACACAGTGAGGAGGGAAGGTCTCCACAGGGGCCACCCAGGATGCTGCTACATATTATTCCTTACATGAAACATATCATAAAGTAAAGCTCTTAAAGGTTTTAACCTCCTCTGCTACCTCTCAGTCTGTGAGACACTATTGATAACATGTACTTGTGGAGACTTGAAAGTTGCCTCAGACAAAGCAGAAATTCCCTTTCATAAATTTCAGGTCATCTTTTTGATTTTGGCAAATAATAAAAAGGTAACCTGCCAACACAAGTTTCAAAACTCTCTCTTCTTTTAACGCTCAGGATTTAGGATTGGCCGCCAAAAAGCATCGCCCTCAGAGGAAATGCTGAGAAATCAAACCTATAATGTATTACCATGTGCTGTATGCTTAGGCTGAATGTTTGTAATTTCTTGGTTATTTCTTCCGATGTATGTGTGTGAATGTTGTTTGTATGTTGTACTTGTTTGTTATTTGTTTTCTTGGGACCCCCTTGAAAACGAGGTGATTCACCTCAAGGGGTTTATCCTAATAAAGAAATTTGAATATAAACCTGCAGTTCTTTGTTTTGAAAAAAGGAAGTCAATGCAAGATGGGCTCACATCCGCACTATTACAAGAAGCTATTTAAGATAAACATAAACAGTTGATGCCTGCGGTGAGTCGTCTAAAATCTGTGGTGTTCTTTGTTTGCCACAAAATACTGTTGATGGATCAAAACCAGTAGTACAATATACAGGGCTCCACAGTAAGGATTGCCCAATAACCCAGGAGGGCAAGTGCCAGGTTGGTCTAGCAAGTCTAGCAACTCACTTTTCTGAGTGGTTATAATGAATTGAATGCATTCATTATGTCTGCAGCATATGATGGAGGAAGGTAAGTGCCGTTAGAAGGTGTGAGCTATCTTTCTATTCTGCAGTTTGCACCATTAACGATGAACCCTGATGTTGAAAATAAAGAGTCAAGCACACAAACAAGTCACCATGTCAGGTTGACTCTGAAGAGAGGTCAAAGAAGTAATAAACCAGACAGGAGACAGTGTGTTTCCGTTAACTACAGTGCGCAGGGGATGCTTGTTAACACTGCAGGGCGAAGATGGAAACATACGGAAGTGTTGCCTCCAAGTTATGAGGATTAAAAACTTAACACATTTGGCACATCTTACACAAGAAGCATGTACTATAATATATTTAGTCTCAATGAACACATTTCCTGAAATAGAGAGGCGAAGTCCCGCACATCTACTTCCGACCCATGGGAACTTATTTCGGAAAAATTATGTATCGAAGTCAATGCGGAGAGAAAGATTATCTTTCGATCCCGTTTGAATTGTGCCACGAATTACACACATGATGTTTGTCAATTTAAAAGATAATTTTGCAGGTAACAAAAAAAAAAGTGTCGTAAAACTGTGAAGTAACACTTTTTTTGTGTGAAACCGCTCAATGAACTACATCTCCCGTCTCGCACCACACACCAAGACGGCCGTCACGTTGGCACATTTCACTTCTTTCTTTCAGAATGAGGCGAAAAGTATTAAAAGAGGTGAAAATCACTACAAGTCTGGGCACGTTGAGAGCTGCACATACACACAAGGGGAGTTAGTCGGTTCCGTAAGAGCCAGCATGCGGGACCGGGATTCTGGGATTTGTAGTCTTTAGTTGCGTATTTGTCATAGTCTTATATTTCAACAGTTTTACGACAAACTGTGACTTTTTTTAAGTGGAAATAATTTTTTTAATTGACAAACATCATGTGTAATTCGTGGCACAATTCAAACGGGATCGAAAGATAATCTTTCTCTCGACATTGACTTCAATATATAATTTTTCCGAGGTAAGGTCCCACGGGTCGGAAGTAGATGGGCGGGACTTCGCCTCTCTATGCCCTCTGCACATCAATCAGCCCCACATGGCGTCCCATCCCGGAGAAATTATGGATCTGTAGTTCAGGAATAGACACAAAAAGCAGCACAATGCTTTAAGAGAGGATCATTCATCAATCACTTTGCTTAAAGAGCAGTTTATCCAAACCACAGAAGATGTTTTCGGATAATTGTTAACCTATCTGGGGTGTAGTTTGGAACATTTTAGGGATAGAGAACTATTCCAAGAACAGGAGAGCCATTACAGGAAAACGCTCCGAATGGGGCTACCACTCACTCACTTGGCACTAAGTAACCATTTTAAAGTCGTCACTAAAGGCAGCCTGTGTAATCTTGTTTTCTAAGTAAGCCCAAATTGAGGAACAGTTTGGCGAATAAGTGCCACGGCGTGTGTTGGAGGAGAGAGTGCGGACAGCCAAGCAAGGTTTCTGTCACAACATCATTTATCAAACTCAACAACTCAACCAGGAACGGCAAGAGGAGAGACACCGGAAAGAGTCAGAGAGAAGCTAATTCCACAATGTGATGCCATGGGGAAAGGATATCTTGGCTGGCAAATGAGAAACTCGTTCAATTATCCCCCCACTGGTCCCGGTGCTGTTCTGGCGGATCGAAGCGTTGAGAGAAACACTTAAGGCACGGACCGTGTTCCAAATCGGACACGGCATTCTGGGTAATTGGCTGAGGAGAGCTGGTTTGATTGAGTGGGAGGAAAAATCACAAGAGCAGCTTCTGTCCGAGTGCCAGTTGGACGACGGCGAGGTCGGACTGGCCTGGCAATCTGCCTCGAGTCATGCATCGGGTTATTTATATTCATTGCGACTTGTTTTCTATGTTCCGAGAGTGTGTTTGACATTTAAAATATTTAAATGGCATTTCTCTCATATCAGCGTCGTTTATCAGCCTGTGTTTTTTTATGGGGGTGCATATTATTGCACATTTGACCTCATCAGTTATACCGTATGTTGACGTTTCAAATGTTTTCCAACTGGATGAATAATATATCAGTGTTTCGTATGATTTACTGGCAAATGTCATCATGATATGTTTTCTTGCTGCCTTCGTGTTTGGCTAATATTTTAAACATGGATTAAGTCAAATAAACTTGTCAACTTACATAAGTAGTAATTGTTGCAAGAGAAACCTTATATTTAATCAGCTACAGGTTTTTACCAAAGTTTTTAAAGAAAATATAAAAATTATTTTGCATCATCAATCTACATTGGGAGTTATCCTTTGATATGATGGTGGGGATATATTTTCCCTTGCAGTTTTTTGATGTTATCATCACTAGCAAGTAGTTGGTGAGAGGGTCTTTTGAGGCTGTTTTTAATCAAGAGACGATGAATATCGATCTGCAGGTGACAGGTCAGCATCAAAAAAGCAAAACCAGATCCTTAATGTTGATATTCTAAACACTTTCGTTGCTATGTTAGAAACGACCTATATGAACCTAAAAATCAATTTTCAACCGAGTTACGTTTTAAGATCGGAACAAATCCCACGAGTTATGTCATTTGTGAGATTCATGAGCTCATTACCTCACTTCTCGGCCGCAGCGTCATCTCTAAGGCACAGACTTCATTTCTGACATAAACAGAGGCAACATTGTGGTGAAGCGCGATCCTTGTCTCGACTCCAGACTGGCGTGTTGAAAGTGCTTAGACGCAGGGAATGATTTTTGGAGACTGGCTTAAAGCATCCATGAAAATGTATCCAATCACCTCTCAGACCACACTGTGGAGACAGACTTTTCCTTTATTTTGTTGATGGTTGTTGCTGTAGTTGCATATTTCTCTCATGTTCCCTTCTCTCCTCTTCATTCTCCTGAGGGGTTTATTAGTCTTGGCCCCAGCTGTAGGCGGAGATTTCCTCTGATAGAGTGGGGAATGGGAGAGACGTCGGTGTTTGCGCTACATATTAATGTAGAGGTTTGAATTTATTGGCTTGGCCCTCGCTGATAAGTTATATTAGACCTCACAGCATCAAATGGGAGCGTTAGCTGGGAGGTCGTTTGAGGGACGACACATTTTGGAACCGCTTACACTCGGCCGTGGATTCCTACAAAGGCTCATCATAAATCAAGAGAAACGTGGAACCTGCAAGCACTCCAGAAAAACTAAAACACCAATAAAAATACTCTGTTGATGAGAAACACCTGCATTTAGTGAATTGAAACAGATTATATATTTGTATGTGTTCTCCTCGGTTGGATGATCAGCATCGGGTCCTGGGGGGAGGTTTGCTTTCCAACACAGGGCGTTTCAAACAGGATCTGATTAAAAATGAGGCGAGTGCATATTTTTGTCTTTATGTTTGGGTAACTACCTGGAACGAGGTGTTCTACTGAGGCTGGAAACACAACAAAGAGATGCAGAAACTAAAAGATTGCACAATTAGACCCGGAGAATGGGAAATAATTTACATAAAAAGCAGGGAAAACAAAGACAGCAGGATGTAGGAACATTTGTGGTTTCGCATACATGAACCAATTACCTACTTATAGTCGTCCAAACAAACAGAGACAGTCAGACCGACTCGTAGACACTCACTCCCCAAAGCAAACAACCAAATGGAATCTGGCACTTTCACTGTCTACCCTCAACATCGCAAGTGCTTTACTAATAGACCCACACGCCTGAGCCCATACAAACATGTTATTTAGTTTGCTGCTACCGTCTCATTGACATACTTTTGGTTTCTTCAGGTGCCAATATGTGACGCTTTTGGTCAATCCTAATCTCAAGATGCTAAAGTAAATCCCTATGCTGAAAGATTTTGTGTGATTTGAGTGTTAATTCTGTTGTGTGAGCTCGGAGCAGCCGATTGAGGTGTGGAGGAAGAAGAAAAGTGCACTCATCAAACCCAATAAAACATTTTATAGGAAAGGCATGTTCGTCATTCAACATTAGGGCCAGCTGATGCATCAGCATGGCAGATGTTGACTCGTAGCTGCTGCACTGAAATAGCAGATACTCTACTTTCAGCAGAGAGTTTATCTACGAGTGAACATGGGCAAGTTTATCTTTTAAGTGGAAAATGTAACGCTCAGGAAATGCAGTTTATAGGGTTGTTTGAAACCGATTTTTCTAAATAGTCAAGTTGAGATTGGAAGTTCATTGTTGATCTTGGAAACATCAGAATAATTTCACCACAAGGTAGGTACATTAAGTAGCTGTTGAGCTTTTGATCATATCATAAAACTGTTATTAGAGTACTCACTTCAACTTCAACAGAACAAATTCAATCAGCCGAGAGTTAGACTTTGACCTGTTCAAAAGCTATAGATGCAACTAATTGGACTTTGTGGTGAGATTTATTTTTCAACTACTGATAAAAGCGCATATTTTAAACTCAACTTTAAATTAACATGGTCAAGAGACACCTAAAATGCAAAGAAACCAATTCTACTTCATCAATACAACTAGGTAACTCCATCTAATGAGGGACATCATGTCAATATTGGGAAGAACAAAAACAACTATTATTATTCGGGCTCAATTCAAAACACAGGAGAATTTTAGCCATACCAGACAGCCTACTTTAAAGCACCGTGGTGTCCACAGCACCGTGGCCGAGTGGAAACCCACTTTTTCCATTGATCTCAAGAAACCACAGCTTTCTAATGATATTCATCGTTAATACGGCGTTTAAATACCGGCCACTGAAGCCGCTGACAGACAGTTCCTCCTCCCTGACCTTTGACCCCGCCGAAAGAGTATTATTCTTCAAAGCCTCGTCACCAATTCTTTTTGAAGCACAGATTTCACTCTGTAACCCTCCATCTTAACACCCCACCCCTCGCCTTTCATTTATCGCTCGCACGCACGCACGCACGCACGCACGCACGCACGCACGCACGCACACACACACACACACACACACACACACACACACACACACACACACACACACACACACACACACACACACACACACACACACACACACACACACACACACACACACACACACACACACACACACACACACACACACACACACACACACACACACACACACACACACACACACACACACACACACACACACACACACACACACACACACACACACACACACACACACACACACACACACACACACAGCTCCATCAGGCTGGTGTCAGCAACACCTATCAATTGCTGAGAAGTATTTTAAGTAAGTGGGAATCTGTGTATTTTGTGTGTGTGTGTGTGTGTGTGTGTGTGTGTGTGTGTGTGTGTGTGTGTGTGTGTGTGTGTGTGTGTGTGTGTGTGTGTGTGTGTGTGTGCGTGCGCATGTGTGAATGCACGCTCAGTGGAAAGAACAGAGTGTGAGGTTCAGAGTGAACACAGTGTGTGTAGGAAAGTGTGTGTTCAGAAACATGTGTGTGTAGGTGTGTGCATCTGGCTGACCAAAGAGTGTAACTGGAGATATCTTGTTTGTACAACAAACTATATGTATATAGCTCATGAAGGGAGTTTTGGTGATGATGTGTAAAATAAAAATGCAAATTAGATTTATTTTCATTATTTAAACACACTATATAAATTGTGATATATTTAGCGATCGCTACTGCAGCTTGAGTGTTAATAAAGTCAACCAATTAAAAGTCAAAGTGTGTGTGTGTGATTTATGTTTGGATGAAGTGGTGAATCCGCCCTTAGAGTCAAGCAGAAACTCCACAGTGTCCCCACTTTTCTAGACAGGACGACACTCCTCCTCCCTGCACTCATTACATTGAAACCTCATCTCAGGGGACCAATTAGCTGTCAGGGTAACGCGCAAGAAATGACGCTGTGACGGATGCGTGGGTCCGGTGCGGAAAGGTCTGAAATTACACTCGTGCCGTCGAGGGGCTTTACTGACATCTGTGTTTTACACGGCCGGGAAGTGTAAGGATTGCCCACTCCGCTGCTGAGCTCATTCCAATTTCTTTAAAAGAAGTGAGAAAAGGCGCACTGGGTAATTGTGACGAGCAGCAAGAGACACATTTATTCAGCGGCCGTGTTGAAAGACGAATCGCTGTGTGCTAATTTCCCCTCTGGCGACGTATCTGATTCATATACTAAGAGAACATTGGAGAACGAGAAAGAGAAGCCCCTCTAAGACGTAAGAACAATTATAATTTAGTGAGAAACATTTGACATTGCCGTCCTCTCTTACATTTAAAAGAAAATAACACCTTACACAAGATAGAACATACGTGTCTTTTGTGGAGGGTACAGAAACAAAATTGGTATTGGAAAATGGTCGGACAAATCAACGACCAAATGAATCAGAATCACACACACACACACACACACACACACACACACACACACACACACACACACACACACACACACACACACACACACACACACACACACACACACACACACACACACACACACACACACACACACACACACACACACACACACACACACACACACACACACACACACACACACACTGTTGTTTCCACTGGCCTCAATCACCTCATTCTTCCTCTAACTGGATTTGCTGGTTTTGGCCCAGTCATTTGCCCGCAACAGATTCAGTCCAAGGCTAAATGGGACACAACATCGAAGTCAGCTCATACGGTATACAGTATTGAGTGGAGACAAACAGAAATGAAAAAGAAACCATAATAAAAACCGAGAGAGCCAGATGGACAAATCAACTGATGCTGAGGAGACAGTGACAGAAAGACAGTGTGATTCAAACAGCAGTCGACAGAATCTACTTCATCACCAATAACTGCAACGATTTATGACCTTTCAGCAAAGTCTACAATAGCAGAGCAGAAAAAGCAAGCTGGCCAAAAATACAATGATGACTTACTTGTTGATGCACGCAAATAACCCTTTCTACAAAGTCAAACGCTATCCATTTGTTTCTGCTGCCTTCTTTTGAAATATGCCGTATGAATATGAGGCTCACAACCAGGAGATTTTCTTGCCGATGAAAAAACAAAACGTATGGATTTTGTACCTAAAGATGAGGACAGATACAGATGAAGGATATAGCCTGGTCCAACACATGAGTGCTGCAGTGAGTACAGATGTTGGAGGAAACTACTAGTGAGCTTGGGTTGAGAGTACGAAAAAGTCTCTCTGTCAAATTGAAAAGGGTTTGATCCAAATGAGAAATCCAGTGTTCGGAAAACGATGGGTCGAACAAAACTATTCAAACTGTGGTGCAATTGTACACAACGCACATTTTCAATAGAGGTCGGGCTGGGAAAATAAGCGTGAATGAAAGCATCTGGCCGAACCTCAAATATATTTGTGTACGTTTTCTGACAGGATGCACCTATTTGGACATGTTCAGCCTCTTGGCCTTTCTGCACTTTAGTGAGCTGAAGACCGATGACCTCAGTTGACCTCTCGGCGTGCATATCTCTGCACTACCTGTCTGTCAACACTTGTCAGCCACATATATGTGACTTTTAGAGCATTCAAAGGGTCCTGAGCTATCAATACATGGTGACAGCTGCTGGAGGCATTAGGGGGAACAAAATCTGTCAAACATGTCTTCAAAAAATGCAAATATGCTAAATCATTTCAATAATCTGATGAAAAACAGGTGTATTCATGCGTTGAATGTTGATTGGAATTACGGTCAAGTTGGATTTGTGCTTTTTCTCTGAGGTCAGCTAAAATGCTTGCACTGTTCTTGTGGGACGTCGGTGAATGAGGAGGCCTCGGGGTCCTTTCAGACGTCCAGAGGTCGGAAAGCAGACCCCTGTGTGTGGAAAATATTCCGTATCCATTTCAGAGAGGAGAGCAGGGGTGAGCGCGGCGTGACGGGAGGAGGAACAGGAGTGCACAGGCCACCGTAAAGTAAGAAAGGCAAATATTGTCTCTACGATTGGACACAGTGAGACAGAGTGCGGCTAACACACTGTAGAAGGCATGCATTTCATCATGGAGAGTTACTTGTGCAAACATTTAGAGTTAAAACAGCAATAACAGATGGATAATTCAACCATCCAGCAGTTATGGAGCAACATTATGATTACTTCTTTTTTGGTGAGTCACAAATGTGAGTCTATAATTGACTTTTAGTTCTGTTTATGTTCTCTAGCAACTTTGGCGGCTCAGTCCTCCTCTAGAGTCACCATGTAGTTATCAACTGTGTCAGGTACAGGGCAGGCTTGTTTGTCTAAGCTCAAGATATTGAATTTATAATAAACAGAGAAAGGCAGAAAATCTTCATATGCGAGTAATCAAAAATATTTTAGAGGAAGCAGTAGATCTGAACAAGTCTTCCAAACAGAAGTATTACTGATGACAAAGAACATCTCTCACACACACACACACACACACACACACACACACACACACACACACACACACACACACACACACACACACACACACACACACACACACACACACACACACACACACACACACACACACACACACACACACACACACACACACACACACACACACACACACACACACACACACACACACACACACACACACACACACACACACACACACACACACACACACACACACACACAGTAGTGTTGAGGCTACAGTATGGCCTCGATCACCAGGACAGTTTCTGAATAACTTTCAAACTCAGTGGACTTGCTGCACTACTTTAAAATAAGAACATTGTTGAAAAACTCCTATTGCAATATGATTCCAGGCCTTGAGAGTAAAGCATGTCATGTTATTAAGTTATCTGCTTACAAGAAAATCACATTTGAAATCAATCATCTATTTCTGGAATCACTGTCTCTCTGGTAGCATTCCAAAGAAACACTTTGAATTGGGGGTTGAGGTTGAACATTGTAGGAGCAATGAAACGTGTTTAGTAATCCTTTATGTTTTAATAGAAGATATTTGTTTGATCACTATTGATTGGTTGGCTTGGGTCACATGGATACTCATTATAATCCTGTTCACCTGCGTGAGGTGTGTGTGTGTGGAAGAGAGGGTGACACAGGGCCGTTGTACTCTTTTGTTGACCGCAAGATTTACGATTGCTTTGATTATTATAACAATGTATATGTCTGATCACCGAGTTTTGACAATACTACGAAACAGAGCTTTAGACCTCAGCAAGTACTTTTGTAGCGTGTCATACAACATCAAACAGGCCCGGCCTCAGCGACTTTGTTTGTTTCCTGCTGTCGCTATAAACATGCTGGTGTAGTTTATCACTGTAAAGAGAAGTTAAAGAAAACCCATTTCTAGTGGTTCATAAGTGATGCTTGAAAGGATTTCTTTCTTAAACTGTCTCTAAACTGTTCTTTTTGTTAGGAAAGTCTAACTCAATCTGCCTTTAAAGCTTCAAATGTATTCCTAGATATAGTTGCAGACACTCTTCTTACAGTACTGTTGAGAAATGGAGGTTAGTCAAGCCACTGATGTCTTCACACAAGAGACGTAGCTTGCAGCCACTTAAAGTAACATGTCTCATCTTTGAGGACACAACTTGAGAAACCAATTCTGCTCCTTATCTTGTTTCGGGGGAAAAAGCAACGTGTGTTATTTCAAAGCCTTACTTTACTGTCCTGGTGAATCTTTTCACAGATACACGAGGTGCTATAAACAGGAATGGCACTAACCCGGGTCCCACTGCAGACTCAGGAACTACAAATGTGTTGTCTGGCGTCTGTGGACGTTCCTGTCTGGCCTCTCGGTTTTATCAGAGCTTTTCTGGCTGGAAGGTGACTCTGCTCCATCCCTTCGTCTCATTTAACCCGACAAGAGACACTTCGACACTGAGGAGGAGGCGGAGAGGGAAGGAGCAGACGGACTGAAGGGAGGAAATGATTAAGGCTGAGATGGCGGGAAGTGGCAGTTGCACAGACAGGAAACAGAGACTTTTTCTTATCTTGTTATCATGGCTGAGTCCAGATCAAAGAGATGCACCTTGCTTTCATTTCTTGCAGTGGGCTCAAGTTTTCAGGGGAAATACTTGATTCTCTTGGTATAAAAGTAGTTCTCTAAGTTATATCTCCAGTGTCCCGTCCCGCTTTCTTATAGTTAAGAGTTTTGCTTCACTGGCTTGTCTAAAATGTCCCCTGTGAGCAAGTATATTTTCTTAAAAAGAAAAAAGTCCCTTGAAAGTCACCAGTCGTAGACAACATTTTCCAGCACTAAGGTGATGGATGGTGTTCCATTTCCCATCTTAATTTGCTGCACTCTACTTCTCATTATTGGTTATTCAGAAATTCAGGCCAAAAATCAGACTTTTAAACATTAAGTGTGTGCCCGGAGAGTGTGTGTGTGTACTTAAGACGACCAAGAATGTACAGGATCTGTTAAGTACGTCCCCACAGGCCAAATATAAGCAACTTGCACAAGCCTCATTTAATCTAATAGACAATGTTGTGAAAAAACAATACCGCTTTTAGGAGCTGTAATGCGTCAAAGCGGAGGAAGGTGACGTTCCCCCGCCTGACACTGTGCTGGGGAGGTCTGCGGCTCTGATGGAAAGGCATAAAAATGGGAAAAATGGAAGAAAGGTCGCTGGAATGAGACGGGGGGGGGGGGGGGGGGGGGCTCACAAACCCCTCGATATTTGTTTCGCTTACTGTGGTCTGGCAAAGCTCAATAAGAAAAGGCATCATCTCAAGCTGAGCCGTATGAAGTGTGATTGACAAGTGCTTTGCTTTTTCTGAAATACCAACCTGGACTATTTGTACATTGTTCAGGACCAATGTGGGCTTTGGTTCAAGATTTCCAAGTGGAAAAACATGGCGGTTATGAAGATATGTCAAATGTCTGCTAAACTATCCAGCAAAATGTGATCTTTGAATAACGAGTTGAGAGTGTGTTGTTGCATTACGCTTGACTTGCATTCTAAAAAAGCCTATTGCACAATACAACACTATTTACAAGGGTTTGAAGCTGGCACTCAGACTGAACTCAAAATGAAAACCAAACAGCTCAGCAAACTTTTCAGATTTGGCCGGGTTCTAACTGTTGCCTCAATTAATTCTCGTGGATTTTTATCATCTGCATAATCATGCAGGGAAAAAAAGGGTAGATCTCATAGTTAAAATCAAAAGCAAAATGTCCATAAATGCAAGCACATACATTCTCCTGCACACACTCCCCAGTTTACAGTCTATAACCTCTCTGAATAATGTGATGACTGCTATGTAAAGACAAGCAGCTGGTCCACACACTCTGTGATTGGAGTTTGTTTTAGTTAGTTGTGCACATAAGGGTTCATCGGAGGAAGCAGAGGAAAATAACCTCGTCCAACTTATTCAGATTTCAGTGGCAGGAGAAAAAAGCTCATTTTATTAAGTGGCTAACTCCTGTTAACTACTCTGAAGTCTGTTCTGAGCTGGACTCGTACTAACTGTCAGGTTAAACCATTACTGGGAAAAAGCTCCAGAAACAGACACATTCTTCCTGTGGATTCCTCGACCCGGGGCTTTTCCCCCTCGATTCTCAACTTTTTCCTGTCATTCTTCCATCTTTCTCCCACTCCTCTTCACACGCTGCCCATCTGTCCGTGACTCTGACACAGTAAAGTCGCCAAGTTCAGTTCAGCGCTCTTTGCCAAGCCGGCCTGCAAAGAGCAGGAGGGGGTTTTATCTGGCAAAGCATGGCAACCCAGCGGAGGAAATTCATGATGAAAAACAAGTGATGGCGAGGATTTTGAACTGGCTGTTACAGATAGTCTTTTCTCTTATTGTGTTTGTATAGCCGCACTCGTGTCCAAAGCGAGCTATTATAAGTGCAACAATGGAAAAAGCCATAATTCCTGGATCAACAGGATTAGCAGCAACCAATAGAATAAAATCAAAGGCTTTGGGCTTTATTCCCTTAAAGATATTTGGGTAAATGCATGGAAAATAAATTAGATGAGTTAAAAGTGAGCAGGAAAGTGGATTGACTTTTTCAGGGCAACTACAGTAAGAAAAGAAAGGTATGCTTCAGTTGGGAGGAGGGGATGTGAACTACTTCTGTCTCAGGTAAAGCACAGCAGGGATTCCTCAGGGAAACAGCTACCGAAGGTAATCAATCAGCGCCTTCGTACGGTGTGGTGAACGGTGCCATCAGTAACCAGGTTATCATGTCAGGCTGAAGAGAGACAGATACTGAAATGAGACGGTGCTGCACTCTGGAGAAACTCATCGTTGGTGACATTTACCGTCATCTACGTTGTTTCAAATTGCACAGACATAGAATAGTGAACAGTGATGTAAAAAGAGACTGTTGGCTGGGTATCGAAACCACGTACTGGCAGCGGATTTGAAAGAAATGGTCCAACCTTCAGTATGATCAAGACAAATGACTTGACAGTGTTTGTGACCCACTTTCTATTTGGAATCTAGGGGGCTGCAAGCAACCTTTTTTTTTGGTACTTTCCAAAACCAACAATCTGACTCTTTGTGCAGTAATTGGTCTTTACAGAGGCGGGATATTAAGCAGTATTAGAACTTCTCCCTTGAGCTCTCTTCTCATTATTCTAATACATTTCAAGCCTAAACACGAGTACAAAGTGATCAATGCCTTCAGGTTAAGACAGTCAGAATGTTTCATTTCTATCTTTTCTACGACAGGGAGGCTGTTCTGCCACGCCTTGAAATGTGGGTATTCAGAACAGCTTTGAACTCGTTCACCTTTACATTTGGTCGGATGACACAAAGCTAAATATCACACCATGAGAGTCCTAGAAAGGTGACTTACTGAACTTTAAACCAGCCTATATTACCTCATTGTACTCAGATATACAGACTGCTTTCCAGTATAATCTGAAGTGTCTGTTTAACATTAAATACAACATTGTAGATCAAGTCTGAAAGTCCTGAATCAAAGATTATTTTGGAACCTAGACTTATTGATTCTTTAAGCCCCCGACACACCAAGCCGATTTTGGCCAACGATGAGCGTCAGGCCAACGATGAGCGTCTTGCCGCCCTACTCAGATTGGTGTGTCCCGCACCGTCGTGTCTTTTCAGCCGTGCCGACACCTTTTTAGCCGAAAACCTACCGATTCGGCATGTTGCAATCGGCCAAAGGCTGTCGGTCAAAGAAATCACTCTGATTGGCTGTTCAGCTAGCGAATCAGTGCATGAGAAGCAAAACGTAAGTGAGGGACCCAAACAAACTGAGATTTCATTTAACTCCAGCTCTCGGCACAGGTTCGGGAAAGCCCCGTGAGCTTCTCGCTGTAGAGTGAAAATGGAACGCACACGGTATTTGTTGTTTGTTTATATCACGCAGCCTTCTTCTCTCGGTTATCACGCAGTCTGTCTTGTTGCCTCTTTTGAATGACGAATACACACTACCGCCGCCTGCTGGTAAGGAGAGTTATTGCCACTGACGCATGTGCAGTTCATACGTGCTTCTTGGCCGTCGGCTGAAGTCTTAGCGGTGTGTTCCAGTGCAACACATGGCCAAGAAGCAGGAGACGCGAGGCGACACAACAGACGGTCCGTCTGTGTCAGTTCTTTGGTGTCCCTACCTCAGATGTTTACTTTACTCGTAGTACGCATTGATAGTTTAAACCTAATGTATGATGTATCAATTGAAACAAGAGACAGCAGACAGACAGACAAGCAGGCAGGCAGACAGACAAGCAGGCAGGCAGGCAGGCAGGCAGACAGACAGACAGACAGACAGACAGACAGACAGACACACAGACAGACAGACAGACACACAGACATACAGACAGACAGACACACAGACACACAGACACACAGACAGACACACAGACAGACAGACAGACAGACAGACACACAGACAGACAGACAGACAGACAGACAGACAGACAGACAGACAGACAGACACACAGACAGTCAGAGAGACAGACAGTCAGAGAGACAGACAGACAGACAGACACAGACAGACAGACAGACAGACAGACAGACACACAGACAGACACACAGACAGACAGACACACAGACACACAGACACACAGACAGTCAGAGAGACAGACACACAGACATACGGACAGACACACAGACATACAGACAGACAGACACACAGACATACAGACAGACAGACACACAGACACACAGACAGACACACAGACAGACAGACACACAGACAGACAGACAGACAGACAGACAGACACACAGACAGACACACAGACAGTCAGAGAGACAGACACACAGACAGACACACAGACATACAGACACACAGACACACATACAGACAGACAGACAGGAGGAGTGCTGGAGGAGAGCCCTGTCTCTACATGCACGTCTGGTGGAAAAATGTCTCTGTTAATGGATCCCAGCTTTCTACAGCACTTAAAGCAGCCAAGACCAGCCAAGGGGAATAAAATATGGCATTATTATTATTATTATACTGCAATTATCAATGATCCTTTCTCTCTAACTTCCACTGTCTCTGCACATACATCACACATGCCTTACACATACATGTCTAATGTCGACTCAGATGGACGCACGGTAGCACAAAAAACACTAATTGCATGAACTTAAACACAGACAAATTCCCAATTCAACACACTTTTACAGTTCATCTCCATGATGACAGGCGGATAAGCCCTTTGTAGATTAGTGTTAGCAGACCCATCCTTTATGCGCCTAATGGAAACAGACGACAAACGCCCCTTTCACTTTTTCCACTCAGATTCAGACGGACGATAAAATAACGCAGGCGATAAATCACAGACAGGCCGCTTTTTTTCTTGGAACCATCCCTTCCTGATGTTGTGAAGACACAGCAAACGTCAGACTGAATCCATCAGGTGTGGGCTGGTTTGTGCAGCGCCCGTTGATCTGCTGTTTCTCCGTCTGTATCTGCTAAGCTCATCTATCTTTCCAAGAAGAATCTGGAAGGCTTCACGTAGAGCTCTCATTACTCATACATCGGACTCGTACTACGCAGATGCCATACTGGAAAGAAATAAGGCAGTGTTTGCCGACTATGATAAGGGAATAACAGAATGCAATATAATCTTTTGCTTGAATCATTAACAATGTTTAGAAGTTAAGAGCCTGAGCAGAAGTTGCCCTGCTTTATTCTTAAGCCACCTTTGGCAGCTTTAGACCACTACATCACTTGATAGATCACCAGAAACATTTGGAGTGTTTGTGAATAATGATAAAGCCACTAAAGCTCCCCAAAAGGCCTTTTCTTGGTATTGTTGTGGTCTGAAGCAGCTGGGAAGCAGCCAGTGGTCTCCTTATCAGCACTTAAGTAAAGAGGGCGAGTTGGAAAGCCGTCCTGAGGGCCAAGCATCCAGCTGGAGGGCACCGTCCGAGGCTCTCAGCGGGGATGGATTGGAGGGGAAACCTGCCAAGACTCAGCTCACCTAGACCTACCTCTGTGTCTGTAAAACTGGCCTCATGGGATTTTTGTATTATCTACAAATGCACTTTAAATAGCGACGCATCGTACGATGTTGGCTCTTCCAAGGTTATTTTTAGGAATGTGTGCTCGTTCAGAGTTTAATGAAGGCCTGAAAGACAGAGTTTTTTTTTATAAAATATTTGATTTGATTTTGGGAGACCTTAACCCCTAACCCTAACCCTAACCCTAACCCCTCGCAAAACAACATCAAAATTGCTAATCTAAACAAACGTATTGGCTGGGCCATTTGCCATGGCTGCAGCTCTAGTTTTAAATTGATCAATTCAATTATACCGCTGTTAAACTGATGAGTATTACTGAGTGGAGGGGCATCACTGCACAGCAACACATGTTGTTATCTATCAGTTGTTGAATCACATGAGTGTATCAGAGGGTTTATTACTTCAGTGCACCCAGTCATAACACCTATAATGTGTTTTTGTCAGCAAGCCATGATCTTATCCATTTGTCCTTCCATCTGTGTGGACGCAACAACGACCAGTCGGCTGTCAGCAGGTCTACAGGACCCAGAAGCATCTGAATCCTGTCCTGTGTGTACTTCCAATAATGCTCACTAAGCTTCCAACTGAAGGCAGATCTGAGGCTGAGCGAGGTGTTTACACAGACGAGCCCCGATACCACCAACACGGCTTTTACAGCTGGGCTGTTTGGACTTGACGGATGAACTGTGCCACATGTCCTCGCCTCGGTGCATGTGTGTGTGAGTGCGTGTGTGCGCTGCTGGGTGTCAGGCAGCTCAAATCAACAAACCATAAACAAGCTAACATATTGACCCCCTGTGACCTAGGGTAACCCCACATCCCTCCCAACACATTCACACGTACAACCTGTACTGCCAGTAGGAATACTAAAGTTAAAGGATCATTTGACAAAACCTTATCAGTAATAATGAAGTCATGTATTACCATTAGCTATAAGTGGAGTCAAACTCCCCCAGAAGGCTTGATCTAAACCACATTGCCCACATTTCTGAAAGCAACCAACGACTTTTTGGACTGTCTTGCTACTCGCTCCACTTTATAACCTAATCATTGGTTGCTTCATGCATGCATCAGCGTGTGTGTCTCTGCATGCATGTGCTCAATCTTAATGGTATTTTTTATCACTGGAAACTCCTGAACAATTAGCCAGCAAGCGGCTTCCCCTCGCTACCTGCTGCTGTGTAATTTGGAGGAAGCAGGAGCCGCAACAGCTAGGCTACGCATGGCCTCATTAATGTCAGCCTTAGTGAGCCACAATCACTTCCTCCACACACACACACACATAACTTTATCCTTATGTCTGACCCACCGGTCTGAATTCAAACTGATGCTAAAGGTGTTCTCTTGTGTATGACCTTTTTTGAAATTATTTGACATTGTGTAGAAAAAGATCTGGAAAAAGGGGGCGGGAGGGGGATATGAAATGCCATATTTCCCTTCACCCAAACAAGGGCTGGAACCAATTATTTTCTCGATTGACTGTTTAGTCTATGATGTGATGTAAGAGGTCAAGGGAGGGAAAAAACCAGAGATCCAAACTATACAAAGGTAGGTGGGCTGGTGTGTCTTCAACCTTAGTAAGCCACACACACACACACACACACACACACACACACACACACACACACACACACACACACACACACACACACACACACACACACACACACACACACACACACACACACACACACACACACACACACACACACACACACACACACACACACACACACACACACACACACACACACACACACACACACACACACACACACACACACACACTCTAAGGCACGTTTTATCATCTCGACTCACCGCTGCCCTCTGGAAGGCTCCTTTGGTGTAGGTGCCCCCCCCTCTGTAGTTGATAGCTGGGATCTCCTTGTTGAACAGCGAACACTTGTGCTGGTGGGGCTTGGGCGCCGAGATGTGATCCACCCTGGTCACCACGTGGGTCTTGGATGAGAAGGTGACCAACGCCACCCTCGTGTCCTCCTGCGCCACGGGGAAGTCGGACAGCATCTTGCGTATGAACCTCAGCTCGCTCAGGAAGTTGTTGGCGCCCACGCTGGACGACTCGTCCACCAGGAAGACCATGTCCAGGCAGGAGCTCTTCTCTCGCAGGTCGCGGACGTTCTGCTTGAACGCCTGGCCGAGGCGCTCCACTTTGCTCTCGGCGCTCTCCGACAGGTTGCCGGATGAAGTTGAAGAAGAGGAGGAGGTCAACGAGGGCATCTGACGGGATCTGCGGGACTGTTGTTGGGCGCTGGTCCATACGTCCAGGATGCACAGGGCCAAAAGGCAAGAAGTCCATAATGGTGTTAAAGAGTACCTTTGAGAAAACATAGTGACAGTCAGCACAACACCTGCCCTGGAGAAACGCTCTGTAGAGAAGAAAGAAAATGTGGATCCTGTTTTGAAGAATTCAGTGGATTGAAATATGCACTATGTTAGCGTCCAGGAACATAGCAGATCAACAGCTCAGTGCAAAAGTTCCTCAAAAGCATTGCTGAAAGGATACGAGGATCCTTTTCCTTCAAAATAAGCACATATCCATCTGCTTCTTTTTCTCTCCAGTGGAAGAAAACTCAGGTCCCGTCTGGAAAAGGATTTAAGCTTGCTCGTAAGGTATGTGCCTGCCTGTCTGCAACAACCAAATCTGGCTTTTCCTTGCTTTTTGTGCAGTAAGTGTGTTTTTGTTAAAGCGTGTTCGGAGTGTGTTCCTGCCTCTTCTGTGTGTGTGTCGAGCTGTGCATCAGATCCAAAAACACCCCCGAGCCTCTTCAGTCGTCTTCAGTCCCAGAGTGCTGCCCCTGTGTGACGCTCCTGCCTGCACCGTCAGCCAAGCTGTGAATGCTTGCTCCCCTTTTCTCCCCAAATCATTTAAAAAAAACACATGGAGGAGGAGGGGGAAAAAGGGGGCCGTCCAATCATGGCTGTGAAGAGTCTCTCTCTCTCTCTCTCTCTCTCTCTCTCTCTCTCTCTCTCTCTCTCTCTCTCTCTCTCTCTCTCTCTCTCTCTCTCTCTCTCTCTCCTCTCTCTCTCTCTCTCTCTCTCTCTCTCTCTCTCTCTCTCTCTCTCTCTCTCTCTCTCTCTCTCTCTCTCCTCTCTCTCTCTCTCTCTCTCTCTCTCTCTCTCTCTCTCTCTCTCTCTCTCTCTCTCTCTCTCTCTCTCTCTCTCTCTCTCTCTCTCTCTCGACAGTGGAGTGAGGTTGGATGTCAGTGCAGCGCCTCCACACCGTGCACCTGAAGGTAACATCTCAATGAGATCAAACAGAGTGAGAATGAAAGATGGGACGAAGGGAGGAAACATTAGACAGATTAAAAGCTCAGATTCAATTTAAGGAACATCACACAGACGCAGAGTTTGGAGTTCGTGTGAAATCTCAAAACTGGATCCAAAGCTGTCAAATCGTTTCCTCTCCCTTTCTCTGTTTTATTTTGGTCAAGAAATAAAAGACTTCTTTTTTTAAAAAGATGTATTCTTGCACCACAGGGATTCACACACACTGTGCGGTTTCTCTACGACTCGTCGGTCTCGAATAGGTCTCCCTGTGTCTCCTTCTCTCTGTAACCAAAACAAAGCGGCCCGTGTTACAGAGGCACACTGCGCCTCTTAAAGCCAAGGCCTTCAGATTTACAGCAGAGAGCCCGGCTTCCAAAGGAGCTGCGGAGGTTCATGGTCATGGAGAGGAAAGAAGTTGGGATGTTTGAGAAAAAGAAACGTGAGGGCGAGGAAGATTGAGACTAAAGTAACAAAATGGATATATAACATGACCAAAAGTATGTGGACATCTTTAGAAATGTTTCAGCTATTCGTGATTGTGGAACATCTCCTTCTGAAATTCACAATCTAAAGATAACATTCTTTTGGATGGTTTCTGAATCGCTTTGGTCGGGATTCAACTTTTTTTGTGTATGACCTTTTTCCATTTGACATTGTGTAGACATAGAGTGGAAAAAGAGGATATGAAATACAATATTCCCCCTTCATCTAAACAAAGGCTGCAACCAATTATTTTCCTAGATTAATTGTTGAGTCTATGAAATGACATAAGAGGCCCAGTCTAAACCAGAGAAGAGAAAGCCAGATATGTAAACTATACAAAGGTAGGTGGGCTGTGTGGCCGTTTAGTGTATTAAAAGAGAGGAAGGAAACAAACAGATAAGAAAGATAACGTGAAGTGGAGAGTGATAGGAGGCGTCGGAAACAATAGAAGATGTGAGAGTTGACAGAGGGTGTGTGAGTGTGTTTCCAGTGCAGTCAGTCTTACACGTTAAGCCACAATGACACACAGCTCAGTGTTCATTAGCCAGTGTAAGCCGGGCTCTCTCCGTCTCCCTCTCATTAAACGACACTGGAAACTTCTGCAAAGAGGTGGGAATAGAAAGTAGCGTCATGTCGGCCAGAGAAACTGACTGACACGCAGGAATATAGAGGCTAAAAAAACACACACGCATACTGATAGAGACACACACTCTGGCTCCCACACATGCTGAAAGGGGGATGAGCACAGCTGTGACTTCCTGCTTTTTGGCACTGGAGACTCATCACCAGACTTTCGTGGGGGTCTCAGGGGAGGCTTGTGAATGTGTTTTGATGGGGGGTTGTGTGTTGGTTGCACTGAATACTCCTATATGTACTGTACGAGGCTTCTGCGGCGATATCTGTACACTTTGAGTAAGTTCTATGACGTTCTACAGGGTAGACCTAACCCTAACCTAACCCCCTAAACCCTAACCTACAAAAAGGTGCAAACAAAGACACTGAAGAATTGTTTACCCCGAACCCTAAACAATTTGTACTTCTTCTTCAGAGTTACAAGACATGCGACCACGCTTTTGGAGGAGTCCAAACCATTTCAAATCTAAAGAAAGCAGTGAAACTTGTCATTGCTGAGCGGTATGAAATGAAACAAAGTACAAAAAAGACAGAGCAAATAAGCTTGCTCATTCAGCCTGCCACAGATCACATGTAATGTCTGCCTTTCTTAAATTCCAGACAATTTAAGGAGCTTTTTTTAGATGTGGACTTTCAAAAGCTAAAATGAACACTCTTTTCTAAGGATCTGTGGGAAAGCGTGTAAACACGGGATGAAGGATGTGTGCAAATTTTCACATGCTAT
The DNA here is from genome assembly GCF_949606895.1 of Notothenia rossii. Taxonomy (NCBI): domain Eukaryota; kingdom Metazoa; phylum Chordata; class Actinopteri; order Perciformes; family Nototheniidae; genus Notothenia; species Notothenia rossii. The sequence goes on along the minus strand of NC_136901.1, from coordinate 35,018,575 downwards.
GTTTGCAATTGTCAAAAGAAATGAATTAGTGGACAAAACAGAAAAAGAAATGGAATATAAGAGTGCACAGTGAGAAGGTAAGGGTGGTTTTCCCTCTGAGGATGTAGAGCTGTCCCTTGCTCACAAACACTTTGGTAACGCACAATATTGCGTGATCTATGTAGTCTATAAAGATTAAAATATATCCCACAAGAATAAGATGTCGAACACTGAACCTCAAATGTTAAGACACTTACTTTTTCCACACTATTCTTCTCTTTCTTTTCCCTCTGTAAAAGAGAATAACAGGTAAGGAACAGTGTATATCAATTCACACACTTATTCCCTCTAACACACACTCACACGTGATCTCTCACCTGTGTGAGATCACCTGACAGCAGACTGGAGGAGCGTTAACAGTAGCTACAGGTGACAACACATTCCTCGTATTTCTTGGCATTTCTGGCCTAAAGCATGAAGCACTTATCTCAGAAGTCTTTCCAGAACATTCCTTCACAGCTCAGTTTGATTTCCAATCAGATTTAATTTGGTTCCTGTGTGATCTCAGAGAAACACCTACACTGAACTGGATCCACACATTGGGCTCCAGTCCCTACTTTAAGTGGATTTCAACTAAAGCTAGGTATTCTGTTAGATGTATTGATTGGTTGTACAAGTTTCCATTCCTTTCATATCTTTGGGTCGTTAAGATTTGCTAATTTCCTCTGTTTTATGAAATGCTTAATTGAAAGTATTCTGGTTTTTGCCTGCTGCTCAGACAACAAGACATTTGATAGTGTCAATTTGGGGTTTATAGGAAACTGTAATGTTGTTTTTTGTAACAATTGTATGGCTTTTAATGCACCAAATCATTGATAGAAGAAAAAAACAGACAGATACATCATATGTTTGTACATTTGTATCTTCATTTTACTTATTGTTGTTGTTAATCTACAGTTTTTGTAGCATGTTTTGTCTTTGGAGCTTGCTGTGTATTTGAACTACAACTGTGAACTACAATTCCCATGAGAGGACGCAGATTAAATAAATCAGGTGAGCTTGATTTGAATTAATTAGCAGCTGTGTTTCTCTTTTGTTTTACGTTTTTGTTCATGGTGGGCTTTACTTCAAAATATGCCCCTGATTTGCTAGGAAAGTGAAAAAATAGACAACGGACAATTTCGTCAGTTTACCTAACAATGAGAAGCAGTATCTTGCTGTTAAAACTGGAATTGCCATGCAGGATAGACTGGGAGGGAAATAATCCTTTATAAATTGCATTAAAGGCTTGTCATCATTTGTAAATGTTGCAGAGTTTGTAAAACAACCGAAAGGAGCCACAACAGACATTAAACAACAAAGCTTTCACTCTTTAACGAGCCCGTTCACCGCATTTAGTTAGCTCAACAGTGTTAATTAGCTCCTTAATTAGCTTAGCAGCGCCAGGCTAATTTAAACTCTACAGAGCCTGGCTAACCGCCTGTACTTGAAATGAACTATGAATGGAAAACCAAACCACTTCGATACGTTTGTTCATGTCTTTTAACAGTATGACGTTAAATAAGAGCTGACTCACCGTTAACTCACACAAGAGACATTTTTTCCAGTCGGTCTCTACACTGAGGTCACACTGCCCTCTACCGGTGGCTGTGTATCATTACAACACAGGTGTGTGGGATGCTCTGACGCATTTCCGCCGCTAGATGGCGCACTTATATAAAACCTGTGTTAAGGCTTATATGAAGAAGTGAGTAAGTAATTTGACTTTATTCATCAAGAGTAATTTAAAAACATTTATTTTCAGTCAATAACATTAAAAGTTGCAAATACAGTTTAAATAAAACAAACAGTTTACATCTTACAAAAATAAAAATTACGAAAAACCAACCATTAACAGAGTGAGGGTCTATTCAAGTATCGTAAACAAGTCAAATAATGAGAGGTTTCAGGACGTTTCTTTCCTTTGATCATCCATTGAGTGAGGCTTAACCCTTAAGATATTTGCATTTATGTATGAAGTGTTTGCTGAGAAGATGATTAAATACAACTCTTTAGAAAAAAGCATGAAATCCTTCATTGATGAACATTCAAGGATTAATGCTACAAAAGGAAAACATGACAGTTCTTACAGATGTTTATCTTTCAAGTAGTCCAGCATTACTGATGTATGAGATCCCGAGGGCCCTTTGCAAGAAAAGGTATTAAAAGAAAATGCACTCAGACAAAAGGGCATACAGTATACACAGATTGTGTTTCTTTATGAGTGGACTATCATTACTATTAATGTGGTAGCTGCTCGATGTGAAGCTATTTCGAAAACTCGGACATTTGACAATCATATTTACATTATTTGTAGACGTAACTTGCAGTATGTATGTATGTATAGCAAGTTGTTTAACATACATTCTTTTTTATTACAAATAAGGAAAGGGGGGCTCTTGTTTATGCTATTTAGTTTTTTGCTGCATACCAACATTTTTATTTCAGTTATTGTGACCAATCAAATTATATAGGGTTTTATCACACCCTAATGTTGTTATTGTGTGTGTGTGTGTGTGTGTGTGTGTGTGTGTGTGTGTGTGTGTGTGTGTGTGTGTGTGTGTGTGTGTGTGTGTGTGTGTGTGTGTGTGTGTGTGTGTGTGTGTGTGTGTGTGTGTGTGTGTGTGTGTGTGTGTGTGTGTGTGTGTGTGTGTGTGTGTGTGTGTGTGTGTGTGTGTGTGTGTCAGAATGCAAATGTAAGGGAGTGCTCACCAAAAGGGGGAAGTCACATACTGAGTGCACATGACTCACATCTGCTGAATGCCAGACATCAGGTTTTGCTCTGCTTGGTACTAGTTTAATCAATTAACTCAGCAGAGGTGCTATTTTGCAAGAGTTAGTGCCTCTCTTGTCTGTGACATTTCATTTCCTGCCGTGCAATATGACTGTTCCCTAGAGTTGGGCATCCATAGTAGATAAAGTATGGAAGCCCGTTAATGACAGCATTGAAAACAAGGTCATACATCTGCAGTCAAAGGTCCCATTGTATTGTTGTTTTATTAGGTTAAATTATTATTATGTAATACCTAACTAGCTTTTAGATGCCTCAGTCTATTAAGGTCTGTCTCTTCCTTTTTTTGCCAATTATTTTTCTTTTTTTCTTGCTATTTTAAAAGCTATTCATTCAGTCTTGGCACTGCAGGTTATAACCCTCACTTGAATTTGGGCTGATCCAATATTTTATAATTGGGATATTCTCATATTGTTTTGTCGTTCATATTCACCTTGATTCATAATATTCTTCGCTGGCACTGGTAAAGACTGCAATTAAATAAGTGTCCGTTGGTCCTATTATTCCTCTAAAGTCTGTTGTGCTTGAACAGCTGCACAGAGATCCTCTTTTCACATCTTTGATGCGCTTCCTCTTTTAGGATATTGTTATGTTTCATTGCTGTTCAACCAATTGCCCGCTAGGGAAAAATAAAGTCAGCTCTGATTGATCGAGACAAAATGTGATAATATCAGGACATGAGCAATTCCTTTTGAAGCATTTGTATTCTCAAGTGCTCAGAAAGAAAGACATTTGTGAGAGCAGCTTTTCCCCACATGTGAGTCTGATTGAAAACAGCTTGTATTTTCTCCTGATAGTTTTTATCATCAATAAATCTCTGCTGACAGATGTGCACGGTCAAGCCTGACACAGTGATAAACAGCAGCTTGTTGTGTTAGCGTCCAGAATATCAATACGTCTGCATAATCAGAATGCAGCGTGCATCTTATGAAGCTGTGTATTCATTTATATCTGTGTGTGTGTTTGTGGAAGTGATAGAAAGCTGTGTCAGGTGGCAGTGGCTTTATGTGTAGCTGAGACTATTTATAGTCTGGGCTGCACTCACAAGCAGAATCAATATTTTATAAGTCCAACCAGTCTGCAAGAAAGTGACGTCCTTGGGGTAGAGAAATCGACCGCACACACTCGCAGATTTATCATCCTTTACTGAACACACACACCACGATTTAAAACTGTGCCATAGTCAGTCATGTGATCTTCTCATAGTGCAGACATATTGGGGTTATGTAGCCACCAAGGTCGCAGTAAATCAATACACAAGATATTTGTATATCAGATGTGTTTTCTTGTCACCCAAGATTGTGATACATCATCAAAAATCAGTAGCCATTGTACTTTAAGATTGCCGCTAGTAATCAATCACTCAGCCATCAAACAGAATCTAATTACAGCAACATATGCATTCATAACAGGCGCTAAGGCATCTTATGGTGTCTAACCTTTAATGTCCCCTGCCTCACATTCACAGTTCACAGTCCTGCCGGCCACTGGAGAGACTATTTGTTAAGTTTCTTTCCACTTACGCATCTATATGTGCTCAACCGATCAGTATTACTGTAAAAAGACAGATACATGCACAAAAACACACACACTAAGAGCTTAGAGAGACAGAAAGGAAGCGTCCTCGTGGGAAAGGTCCACAAAGAAATGTGTCAGATTCTACACCTTCACAAGAGCGATAGATCATGTAGTACACACACACATACAGTACACACACACACACACACACACACACACACACACACACACACACACACACACACACACACACACACACACACACACACACACACACACAACAAATACAGTCAGCACACCAACTCAAACTCAGCCTATACTGTGAAATGGGTCTTTTTTAATTCAGAAAAAGCTAAAATTCTCAGCTTTTTACTTCATCCCACCATCTTCCTCAGCTGAGTCAATAACATGTCCTTTCAAAGAGAGCTCACTGTTGCATCATACGCTTTGATGAAGCCCTCCCAAACTATGTCCGCAACTTTGGCGCTTTTATTAGTGGTCAAATTCACCAAAGATCATCCAAACATGAGTTGACTCACTGGATACATGTTAGTTGAAATATTACAGGTACTTAAACTAGACTTTGACATATACTCCAATAATTACACAGGTTCTTAAAGTCACCCTCAGGCATTTACCGTTTCTGTTTTATTGAGTTAAAGTCGGGCAATCAAACACAATCATAATTTAATCAAATGTTCCTAAAGTTATAGAGAGGCGAAGTCCCGCCCATCTACTTCCGACCCATGGGACCTTATTTCGGAAAAATAATGTATTGAAGTCAATTGGGAGAGAAAGATTATCTTTCGATCCCGTTTGAATTGTGCCACGAATTACACATGTGATGTTTGTCTATCTTAACAAATTATTTCCATATCAAAAAAGTCACAGTTTGTCTTAAAACTGTTGAAATATAAGACTATGAAAAATATGCAACTAGATAGACTACAAATCCCAGAATCCCGGTCCCGCATGCTGGCTCTTACAGAACCGACTAACTCCCCTTGTGTGTACAAGACTGTCTCAGAAAATTAGAATATTGTGATAAAGTTCTTTATTTTCTGTAATGCAATTAAAAAAACAAAAATGTCATACATTCTGGATTCATTACAAATCAACTGAAATATTGCAAGCCTTTTATTATTTTAATATTGCTGATTATGGCATACAGCTTAAGAAAACTCAAATATCCTATCTCTAAATATTAGAATATCATGAAAAAGTATACTAGTAGGGTGTTCAACGAATCACTTGAATCGTCTAATTAACTCGAAACACCTGCAAGGGTTTCCTGAGCCTTGAAAAACACTCAGCTTGGTTCAGTAAACTAAATCACAAGTATGGGGAAGACTGCTGATCTGACTGCTGTCCAGAGGACCGTCATTGACACCCTCCATCAGGAGGGTAAGACACAAAAAGAAATTTCTCAAAGAGCAAGCTGTTCACAGAGTGCAGTTTCAAAGCACATCCACAAAAAGTCTGTTGGAAGGGGGAAATGTGGCAGGAAACGCTGCACAACCAAGAGAGATGACCGCAGCCTTAACAGCATTGTGAAGAAGAGTCGCTTCCAGAATTTGGGGGAGCTTCAAAGACAGTGGACTGAAGCTGGAGTCCAGGTATCAAAAGTCACTGTTCACAGACGTGTCCGGGAAATGGGCTACAATAGCCGTATTCCCATGGTCAAGCCACTTCTGAACTCAAGACAACGGAAGAGGCGTCTGACTTGGGCTAAGGAAAAGAAGCACTGGACAGTTGCACAGTGGTCCAAAGTCCTCTTTTCAGACGAAAGCAAGTTTTGTATTTCATTTGGAAGTCAAGGCGCCAGAGTCTGGAGAAAGGCTGGAGAGGAGCAAAATCCAAGTTGCTTGAAATCCAGTGTGAAGTTCCCACAGTCAGCGATGGTTTGGGGAGCCATGTCAGCTGCTGGTGTTGGTCCACTGTGTTTCATCAAGCCCAGAGTAAATGCAGCTGTGTACCAAGAGATTTTAGAGCACTACATGCTTCCGTCTGCTGAAAAGCTCTATGGAGATGAGGAATTCATTTTCCAGCATGATCTGGCACCTGCCCACAGTGCCAAAACCACCAGTAACTGGTGTACTGACCATGGCATTACTGTCCTCGATTGGCCTGCAAATTCCCCTGACCTGAACCCCATAGAGAATATGTGGGGTATTGTGAAGAAGAAGCTGAAAGACACCAGACCCAACAATGCTAATGAGCTAAAGGCCGCTATTGAAGCATCCTGGGCATCCATAACACCTCAGCAATGCCACAGGCTGATTGCCTCCATGCCACGCCGCATTGATGCAGTAATCCGTGCAAAAGGATTCCCAACCAAGTACTGAGTGCATTAATGGACATTTTCAAATGTTTGATTGTGTTTTGCTGTTATAAATCTTTTTTTTTTACTTGGTCTGAGGAACTATTCTAATTTTTTGAGATAGGATATTTGAGTTTTCTTAAGCTGTATGCCATAATCAGCAATATTAAAATAATAAAAGGCTTGCAATATTTCAGTTGATTTGTAATGAATCCAGAATGTATGACATTTTTGTTTTTTTAATTGCATTACAGAAAATAAAGAACTTTATCACAATATTCTAATTTTCTGAGACAGTCCTGTATGTGCAGCTCTCAACATGCCCAGACTTGCAGTGATTTTCACCTCGTTTAATACTTTTCGCCTCATTCTCAAAGAAAGAAGTGAAATGTGCCAACGTGACGGCCGTCTTGGTGTGTGTTGCGATACGGGAGATGTAGTTCATTGAGCGGTTTCACACAAAAAAAAGTGTTACTTCACAGTTTTGCGACGATTTTTTTGACTTGCAAAATTATCTTCTAAATTGACAAACATCATATGTGTAATTCATGACAAAATTCAAACGGTATCGAAAGATGATCTTTCTCTCGCCATTGACTTCAATACATACTTTTTCCGAAATAAGGGCCGTTCCTCAATCGCGAGGATGCTTGCTTGGTAGCACATGTCTTCCGAGTCACTTCCTCCAGAAGCTAGGCAAGAATCCTTCCTGGCATTCGGAAAACGAAGAGTGGAACAGGCTAGCAAGTGTGCGTCATATGAGAGACCCCGCCTTACATTTTCCGCCACAGATTTGGGGAAATTGGTCCGTGCGCAAAGCATTGTGGGGATTTGAAGGACGCGAAGTCTACCCATGTGCAGCCTCGAAATTACCCCCAAACCAAGGTCGCGGCCTCGGTGGAATGCCAAGTATTCTGGAGATTGGAACAGTCCTTCGGCGGCACTCGAGGACGTAGTATCCTTGAAATATTGGCTTGGAAGCCAGTTTCCTCGAGATTGAGGCCGTTTCTCAATCGCAGACAACTGTTGTGGCACCTGGGGGTCGCTCGATTGGTACACATTGACATTTGGACATCTGCGCGAAAAATACTCACAATACACATATGTGTTTCGGATACACAACTAGTGCTGCGTACCGGTACGCCGAACCGGTACTGGACTTGTAAAAAGTTTCGGTTCAAGTCCGGTTAAAACCGGAACGTCGGGAACCGGTACTTACGTATATTCTCCTTTTTATTCTAAACCATCTAAAAACCTTCCATAGATCGAGAAATTTGTGCTGAGAAAAGACGAAAAACATTGTTTTGATGTGGCGGCCATAACTGAGAAAAGACGAAAAACATTGTTTTGGCTTCTGATATGGCGGCCATAACTGAACTCCCAAAGTCTCGCAAAATATCGCAACTGCTCGCGAGATCTGTGTGACGTCAAGGGAAGCTGGCTTAGACATAGTGGACACTGACAGCGTGGGATGCTGGTTGCCATATTTGGTAGTGTAGCTTACTGACAGCATGGGATACTGGTTGCCATATATGGTACTGTAGCTAAGCTAACTCCTTTGTATGTATGGTGATATAGTGTCTGCCGAAAGAGCAACACTTCACCCAGACAATGTCAATATGCTGTTGTTCTTCAACAAGAACACATAGACTTGTACTCTTGCATATTGAGTCTTGTATGTACATCACTATGTATGTAGTTGTGTTGTGTAGTTAGTAACACATGTAGAGTTCTAGAAAAGACATGGTGTAGACACAAGTTGGAAGGGGGCACAATAAACCTGACGAGTTTGAATTTGAGTTGATTATGAGTTTATTTTCAATTGATAATTAGCTCAATAAGTTCACTTTAGTTACTCACACAACTTGACACAAGTCCGGACTTATAAGTCCGGACCTGAACCTGAACTTCTGGACTTGAGTCCGGACCTGAACCTGAATGTGAGTCCAGGTACACAGCACTATACACAACATCAAAGAACCACACTGTCAGATGCACTTCTATCTTTCTCTCTGTCTGTTTCCTATTGCTTTTTAAAATGAGAGGAAGCAGGTGGAAAAAGAAAGGACAGAGTAGAGAAAGGGGGGAAAAGAAAAGAGGAATAAACAATAAGAGCAGAAAGAGGGGAGGGAGATCCTATGATATATATAGATGGAGGTGGGGAGAGGGAGAGAGTCAGATGAGGAGTTTATTTCTTGAGGCAGTGTGAACTGGATTCAGCCAGACGTCCATAAAAAACCGCCCCGACCAGGCACCGCTGAGGCCCCCCCCCCCCTCAGTGGGGCCTGGTCGGGGCGGTTGAATATTAGAATACACACACTAGTGAAAAGAGGATACAGTATGTGCTGTCTTGTGAAAAACACTCAGATCGTGTGTGTTTCTCGCTTCCCTGAAACAGGAAGTAGTGTTTTGGAGGAACTTAAAGACACTCAGCTGCTGGCTCAGCTGATCAGGATTACTGCTCTGTCAAATCCCTTTTATTCTTAAGGATTGTCTACTGCTAGTTTTTAGTAGTAAAGAAACATAGACAGAATTGAGGGAGATCCAGGAAAACATTTAAAATCTGTGTTGTTTTGGTCTATATTGTGTTTTCTTGCGTAACTGCGTGTGCATCCTCAGCATATCTTTAGAAGGCATTGTTCCAATCATGATCAGATGAAGTTTAAAATAGATGTTCTTTGTCCCAGTGGGACCCTGCCATAATGGGAATGATGATTCTGAAAAGTTATATAAAGGATCTGGGTAAACAAAGCGCCGGATAAGACACATTGAGGGAGTCAGCTGTTGTGCCTGCAGAGGTGTAACTCAGTGCGAGACGGCGGGCTCCAGCTGAGACGTAAACAAAGAGATCCAAAATCATGATGATGTAACATCTTTTGATTTACAAATGGTTTTAGTTCATCAGAGGCGCATTTCCCAAAGGAAGGGATGAAAAAAAGGAACAAAAGCAAAGTAATAATAATGACAAGACCAACAACAACCCTGGTAACGGATTCCTTTTTCCTAGAAAGGCACTCCGAGAACAGCAACCCCTCCAAAGCTGTGCCCCCAATGGAGAAGCAGCCGTGCAGCCGCCCCCTCATGCGGAGCAACTCCAAAATATCATATATGTTCTTCCTTGAAACATGTTTTACATTTCCACCAAGTTTCATGACATTTTGGCCAGTACTTTTTCCTTGTACTACCTAAAAACAGACAAATAGAAACACAAACCAAACCGTAAACACATCTCCTTGGTGGTTGTAAAGCATGATTTGTGCAGCTTTAAGGTGTGTCGATTGTTCGTTGATGAAAACCAACAAATTCCTGAAACGGAACATAAATATTTCTAAAACTCGTATAGAAAAAACTAAAGATTTAAAGTCCTTTTTAAATGTGGAATTTGAATGTTCATTTAATCTTTTGATAAGCTTTAAATGACATCTTTAACGTCAAATTCAAATACACAAGTGTATCATTGCACAACAACAACATATGCAAAACATCATTACCTAATTAGCTATACCGAAAGTGAACAAGTTTAGGGGGGTGATCTCCGCATGTCTTCTCGAACACATTGTCCTAAGAACTCATATGTTTCTGGGAACATGGTAAACACAAGGCTCAAGTTACCCCCCTCCCCCCCTCCCCCTCATACTCACGCGCCCCCTTCCACTTGTCCTCCTCCTCCAGCCCTTCAATCACTTCTTTCTAGTACCTCTTTGTACTCTCTTCGGTATTTCCTCCAACTCTCCCTATAAATTCACACATTCCTCCTTTTCTCGAAGAGGTCACAAACGTCTACACTTTCACAAACATTCCCCCCCCCCCCCCCCCCAGACCTCCCCTTCTCCATCCCCTCTCTCTGTTCCCCCCCCCTTCTTGAGCAACCCCATCTTATGTTTCTGCCAATAAATAAGATAAGAATAAACAGTATGTCATATTACCGACCCCCCCCCCCCCCCCCCCCAGTGGAAAGCTGTGCAGATGGGGTTAGCTTGTGTACAAAACTGCAAAATATTCACATTCAAGTATTAAATTTGATGGGGAGAAGCGCCGACATGCTTGTTAGTCCCTTTTCTTTGGTCTTATATTGGTTCTTTTTCGGGGTTTGTGCCATCTAATAGGGATCTGTTTGTCATTACAAGGTAACACTATGTTCTAGGATTATTTTTGGTTATGATTCAGTGGCTCCGCCTCCTTCTCCTCCTCCTGATATCATCCTTGAGCTGGGTTTGAGCGCACAGAGCTTTGTTCTACTGTATAGGCATAATCAAATAACAGAAAGGATCATTTCTCACACTGTGTTGTAGTGTGTGTGCAAACCTGCAACCTTTTTTCCGAGAAAAAGTTAAATGGGCATGTGCAGGACATGTGGATGATTACATTTACTGTTTCCAAAGGGATATTGCTGTCAATCAATGTGCAGAAGCTGAGTTAAATGCAATAAAGGAAACCCTAAAATACATTCTGAAGTAATTAACAACATCTGTCATCCCATTAAAACCACGTCAGTCTAACAATAGCTCTGACGCTTTCATCAAACTTTCATTATTGGGGAAGAAGCACCTCCCTGATTTAATATGCAAGTGCGCTGCAGATTGATCTCATCACTCATACCTTATTTCCTTTGTCTTGATCTTTGTCCTTATTCAGCTGGTTTCCGTGACAGAGGACAACATCTGGAGTGAAAAGGGAAATGTTATAGGACATTTAAGCATTAATAGATTAAAAGAAAAACCCACTTCACATTAGTTTAGTTCATTTCAATAGATATGACATTATATCTCACAATCTAAACACACTTCATCATCTGTACTTTCAAAGTAAACCACAACATATTGATCTTATTCTTGTAATTATTATTATTACTTATTGTGTCTTGTATAAGTCATTGTAAGTCCTCCAAATTAGATGAGGATGTATTTGTTCTCCATGATTCCATGAATGTCACAAACGAGTGTTTTCGTTCTTTGTTCAGGAAGTCATAATTACATTGTTGCCCCTTTGTTAATAAACTAAGAACATGCTCGTGATTCTGTAGATGTGTCACTTTCTGATACAAGAACCACCTACTGTACAGTCCCATCCTGATGGTTATTATTGTAACACGCGTTACCGTAAATGGAAACCGTAATGTTCCGACATGTTGACTGTGTGAGAGATCTCTGTAAGCAGAGAGCCGAGCAGCTCAGTCCATTAGTGAGATGAGTCTGGCCCGGTTCCAGGTTCTTACTCTGGGTTTATCAGGAGGGATGTCGGCATCATTCTGCTCCCACGTCTGTTATGGGAAAGAATCCAATAGTGTGTCCTTCTTGGTTTTAACTAGCAGAAATCTGCCCTCTTTCATCTCTTTTAATTAGCTTCTGACCAAAGTGAGATTTTGACAGTTTAGGGCCTTGAAAAATGTTATATGACTTAGTCTTCATCACATGATGCATGTGCAGAAATACCTAAAAATAAAAAAGGTATTATGTGCTAATTCAGAAAATATCTTGATGCTGAAAGCAGAGTATGGGAACATCAGCTTCTACAAGATGAAGAAACCACAATTTGGATTTATGAAAGGCAAGGCAAGGCAAGTTTATTTATACAGCACCTTTCAACACAAGGCAATTCAAGGTGCTTTACAAAAATGAAAGACATTCAGACAAAGGCATTTAAAAACAGTAAAAGATAATAAAAGAAACATTAAAATAAAAAATACATGAATAAAAAGTACATGAATAAAAAGTTACAGCACAGTTTAAGATATGAATAGTTCACATAGAAGTTCCACTTTACTGATGAACACAACGGCTCAGTTTCAATTAAAAGCAGCGACAAAAAGATAAGTCTTCAGCCTGGATTTAAAAGTATTAAGAGTTGCAGCGGACCTGCAGGTTTCTGGGAGGTTTCAGAAAGAGCAAAAGTTATGCCTGAACATTTCCAAATATGGACCATTAAGGGCAAATCTAAACATTTTGGGAAATAGGCTATTTATTTTCCTTGTTGCTGAGGGTTGGATTAAAATATTGATAACACACACTCATTTGTTTGTCAAGTCAAACACACGACTGCAGCCTGGAGCTGGTTAGCTTAGCTTAGCATACTGGGGGGAAAACACCTAGCTCTGTCCGAAAGTAACAAAATCCCAAATTGCTTTAAAACATTTTGTGGTTATTTCTTCCTAGGCAAGTTTGGTCTTCTGGTAGATACATTAAATATGTATTATCTTAATGCAAGTTGTATTTTTTCCCAAATCAAACACAGATACTGCTTTAAACGTATTTCTGGTGTGCCAGCCATCCCTGTTGGTGTTATGGTCCGGTCCCTGCATCTCCCCGCCTGGAACCAGAGCCATTACCTCCGTGTTTGCATGTTATTGTTCCAATTTTCCAGCCGCTGAGCAGCAAACAACCTGAAATTGCAGGGTTACTCATTAACGGCCTTATCTGGATGATCTCCATGCCTTACACCACCCAATCTGTCACCTGCACAAGAGGCAGTGTGTGTGTGTGTGTGTGTGTGTGTGTGTGTGTGTGTGTGTGTGTGTGTGTGTGTGTGTGTGTGTGTGTGTGTGTGTGTGTGTGTGTGTGTGTGTGTGTGTGTGCGTGCGTGCGTGCGTGCGTGCGTGCGTGCGTGCGTGCGTGCGTGCGTGCATGTGTGCGTGCGGACATATTTCACGTATGTTTTCAGAGGATTACGCCAGCCTCCATGTGATGGAAAGGTAGAATGTGTGTGTGAGAGGTGATGACCGGAAGTAATGTTCAGAGTTGAATCCAGTTATCAAACCTGCATTTTAGGAACATCGTAACTCCAATTAAGGTGATTTCAATGTTTTAACCTTGTATAATTGAGGCTAATAAAGTTTTTCATTGAAACGACTGTGTGGGAATACAGGTATTGTTTGTGTCCCACGTGCACGTCCTCCACACACAGCTGTGCAAAAGTGTGTGCCGCTATCAGAGTACAGGCCCAGGGTCAGCTTTACACTGATAAACTCCCAGTAACAGCTGGCTCAGAAAACGCTTGTAAAGTTCAAACCACATGCCATTTCTCCAACATCTGACATATGACAAAAGATTCTCGGATATGACTTCCTGAATCTGAATCCTCAGTGCTCTCCTCCAGCTAAATAGTATAGCATTCATATAGCATAGCAAAATTAGCCTCCAAAGCCCTGATTTTTACAAACTTGGTATTTCTGCTGTTAAGTTTCAGCTGACCGGAGAAGATGTATTGATTTTTTTTCAACACTGATTGGAGTATTTGTTGCAACTTAAAAGCCAATCAATCAATGCACATCTTAAATAATCAGTATTCCCTTCCCCTTAATCTCAACATTTTTCTTGTTCAAACAAAAGTAATATGGTCCGTGTCCCAAAACTATTACCTATTTATTTGATCAAAGCCCTTTTCCTGCTGTAATTAGACAATGGTGCAATAAGAAGCAGTCTAATCTAATCGAGCAAACAATGCAAATGGCGGTTTGGATGCAATCAGCACGTAGGGCAAAACCATTTCCATCAACTATCAACACTATCACAACCAAATCATGACATTATGATTGGTCAGAAAGCCTTAGGTGTTTTGATCAGCAGAGAATGGTGGACATTTTCTGAAATCAGGTCAAACGTTCATGGTTTAATATGGTTAAAAATATGGAAAATAATTTAAATGTTGGTGCTTTGACTTTAATGTAACCTTGATCGAGGAAATTCTATCATTTAAGCTTTTTATCCCCCCATTGTTCCCCCATTGAATTGTTTCATTCAAACATCTTAAGTAGCCTAAAAGAGCCAAACTAAAGTATTTCACATTCACATTTCAGTATTTCTCTGGTTTAATATTGCCATGCAGTTAGAGTGAACACCTCACAACATAAGGAAGCTTTGAAAGGAAGCTTTTACCCTCATTTCCACCACATCAATACACCAAAACCAGGCTGCATTTGCTGACCGATTTCAAAATAAAAATTCTTGTAGGTGTTGCACACCAGCAAAATGTCAACAAACTGGCCCGCTGACCTGTTTCCTAATGGTCAAGCATGTGTACTGTGAGTGAGCAGTGTGTACACCTTCCTGCCTCACTGACCAGGTACACTTAGTGATAACCAAACCTTTCCAATGTTGTCCAGATTTAGTGGCACAAGCATGAAAGCTGCCTTTCAGTGTAGTCTTTTGAGGAGAGTCAGGTGAACTTGTTTTGCTCACTTAGTGTGTGTGTGTGTGTGTGTGTGCGTGTGTGTGTGGGTGTGTGTGTGTGTGTGTGTGTGTGTGTGTGTGTGTGTGTGTGTGTGTGTGTGTGTGTGTGTGTCTCTCAGTCTCTCAGTTTTTCTGAGATTATTAGTTATGTAACTGCTGCCTTTTGTTCAGCGCTCACTATCATGAGTGAACAGTTGTTCAGGAAGCATAGGGTCTCTCAGGTGAATCTGAGGTTTCCTATGAAATCTCAGATGCTGATAAAGCTAAATGTGTCGGACATGAACTGAAGGACTCGGGTTCAAGGCCCCTCGCCCTAACAGCTGGAGAAGCCTTGAGCAAAATGCAAAACCTATCAGTAACAGCTGTAATCTATATCGTGGTGATACAGAAAGTGAACAGGAAGTTAGATGTAATCCCAGGGGGGAGGTACACTGAAGTACACTTAATTGAAGTATATACTTATATGGCAACTTGATTGACATACTAAAAGTGTGCTATTTTCAATGTACTACAAATATTGTATATCTTAAATGCTATTGGAGATATTCTTCATGCATTCAAGTTGTGCTATTTAGAGACACTATTAAGATGCAGTAAAATAAACTTAAGTAATCACTTTTTTTGCTTATATGTACTTTAATAATGTACATTTTTACTCTAAGTATACCTTAATCCCCTTTTAGATAACTATACTGATTAATAACTGTTTAGCTGAACATGTTTTACTTCAATATATTTAAGTACAATTCAGTAGTGACTCAAGATCGAAAAGTAGAAGTACTTTCTCATACCATAGGCATATAAAAAACAACCTATACTATCAGAATGGGTTTGGGAATAGTGTTAGTACATATGGATGGAAACGCATCAGCAGTCTCTCATCATAGTGACTTGCAGGGCTAAAAATAGACTGGCCTCTGCTGCATCTTGAATATTAAGTGTGAATGAATGAGAAAACCTCTGTGCCTGTGTGTGAGTAAATAAAGCAAAAGGGTGAGAGAACAAGAAAGAGAGAGAAAGGCAGATGCAACCTAGGCTGCCATGTTTGGGGATTTCTGTCAGTGGAAGATGTACAGTGGAGCAGCAGCAGCGGGAGGAACAGCTGATGTTTGGGGACGGAGATGGGAGGTGTTATGTTCTTGGTCGAGACAGAACACGAAAAACAAGCCCTGCGTTTGGAGAAGGTGACGGTTTGGGCGGGTGGAGGGGGTGCGGCTGTGAAAGAGGGCGGCGCTACTGTACTATATGAAGGACCCCATGTATATCTACTCGAATACAAGCTCTCCTGTCCTAACCAAACACAGGTCGGATGTGTATGAGGCCAATTTTGTGAAGCGATGTCTTTTCAGCTCACACCTGGAACGAGGAAGCACTGAGAGTTTTTTTTTTAATTGACATCTTTTTTTGTTGTTGCTCCTGCTGTTTCAGAAACAAAGGAGTTATTTCTTTGTATGACTTTTAAGGGATGTCATTGGAATATGTGCTTTTGGCTCAATAATCGGAATATTTAGTTTGGGAGCTGTAGTGCAACCTATGACACCGGAAGGCAGGAAACTATATTTACCACTACATTTATTACACTTTAGATTTGCACACCTTTTTGTCACAAGTTGCTGACAACGCAATAACTTTCCTCATCAGATAAGTGCGGCACGTCCTACGTGGTTTTACGCACACACGATACGCTTGAGCTCCAGGCGAGACAAGCTTAACGTGGTGTGTGCTGCATAAGAAGATTAAAACATAACCCAAATAATAAACCTCCAGCCATCAAAATGACAGACGGTGCCAGACAGAGGAGCAGCACGTCGGGCTCTGCAAAGGATGCTGCCGCAGAGGAGTCGGGAGGTGGAGTGGCGCTCAAGAAGGAAATCGGGCTTGTGAGCGCCTGCGGAATCATCGTTGGTAAGTGATCAGTCCGCCAATTCTGCCATATGGTGCTAACAGTTGTCTAACTCACCCCCAAGCTTCAATATCCCCTTCCATGTTGCCTTTGCAGTTCATTTGTGCCTCTTGGAAAGTATAAAAAGCATATTTGATGGTGAGGGATGTAAGGAGACGGATGGAGAAAATGCAAATATGGAGGAGTGGGTGCTGCCACCTGTGTTTCAGTGTGATTGTGATCAGGGGTGTAAAAGCTGCCCTGGGATTCCCCCCCCCCCCCCCCCCCCTTAATAGGTCATCGTCAGATGTCATCATTTCTTTGCCTGGCCAGGGATGGTGATGTCGTCACCCTCACTCGGCTCTGATGTTGGAGATTAGGAACATTCAGAGCCATTTGTAGGCTCACATGACTAATCTGGACACAGTGTGATGGCTGGAGACAGTGGACAGTCATAAATTGGCTTGTAGCACCAGAGATAAAAATCTTAAAGAGACATTCCAACTATTGTTATAAATGAAGCTCATGTGGTACTAAGTTGTTTTATTTCTTATGTAGCTCTGGAGGGGGTCTTTGAAATCTGATAAATTAGCCCTAGTGGTATCATTAGAGTACATTTGATTTGCATTGTGGGAAATGTAGTAGCCAGGGTTTTTCAGTCTTTTGCAAGCCTCTCAGTTTTGTGGAATTACGATTTCTTAATCACAAGCGCTAAATCGGTTGCCCTATTAATACATTAATTGTTCCAGTTCGACTTTGTACCAGGGCTTAAGGAATTACATAGATTTTGTTTTACAATACGGACTTGTGTAATGCCTAAATTGCAGGAGGACAATTTTGTTTACTCCAGATTTAAGAAAAACATCTTTGTTTGATCAAATCCTCCAAAACAACACCACTTGGTCAATAATCCAACCTCTTATCCAATGAGATCTTGGGGGTAAAGGACACACATGCAGTAGCAGGGCTGAACAGAGGAGAATTCAATACAGACTACAAACAAGCAGAAATAACAACATCAGGAGACAGATGGGTCAGTGGGCGCATGCAGGAGGATATATGGCACAGGTTGTCCAGGTGAGTGTGTGTGGTCTTCGGATGACCTTGGCATGGTGAAGAAAAGGGTGGGGATGACTCATCGGAACGTGCGTTTCCAGGGTAACGGGATGAAAGAAGGCAGAGTGAGATTGTCTGCACATGGGAAGTCCCGAGAGAAAGACAGGACAGGAGCTGGGGAAAAGGGAGGATGAGGGAGAGATGAAGAGCAACCTTGGCAGAAGGCTTTGTACTTGGTAACTTACTGCCTACATCCTTGAGGTTTTACACTTGAGGCCTCATTTCAACTATGCTTTAAGTAGCTCAGTTTACGTTAAGCTTAACCAACTAAATGTACACTTTCACACCTTTCTAGGATCTGAGATAGTTGCAAGAATATATGAGAATGTGATTCCGCCAACATTCCTCTTTGTTGCCCCACACTTGATCGTATCTTTACAACAACACGTAGATAATATAATTGATAAAGCATTTGACTCTCCATTCATCAGCTGCCGATTAAGAAACATGTTGGCAGCGACTCGTGCCACCTTAGAGCCTTTCTTTACAGCCGAGCACAGTCCATACTGTAGGTGCAGTCACCAGATTTTTCGTCCTTGAGTGAGTCACTCATTCATGCCCCCCCGGCTCACATTGTCATGTGGGAGAGAGTCCAGGTCAGGAGACTCGTCTGATCCTCTGGTTGTGAACATGCCCCGCTGGGTTTCCATGAAAAGGGCCGAGCACACGAGAACATCAAACGTTTTTTATGGCCTATTGTACAGTACAGGTACTTATCACTCACACACATAAATCCAGCACGTGCAAGGCGGGGGATTGGGATTAGAAGTGAACTTTTGTCCACTTGGAGAAAAAAATGCCCCACCCTGATAACGCTGTTTTATTAGCTCGTCTGGCTTAGCCGTGTCTGAGCTCCAGTCCGTGCCCTCTCATTACATTACTCCACAAATTCACTTTTATCAATCCTTGAGCTTTATTCCATACGAGTAGCTTTTATGTTTTACATCCGCAATCAGAAGTCTTGATGACACCCCTCTGTCTCGTAAATTGCTTCCTTGTTGTAAATTGCTTTAGTGTAATGACACACACACACACACACACACACACACACACACACACACACACACACACACACACACACACACACACACACACACACACACACACACACACACACACACACACACACACACACACACACACACACACACACACACACACACATGCACACGGTTCCTGCGGAGTCTGTGAGTGTGTGGCTGAAGGCCAAGCAGCAGGTTGCCCCAGCTTGGTGGCTGTTTGAACAAGGATTTAACGGCGGGTGGAAATGCAAGAACTAATCATAGAGGGCTTTCTAAAGTCTGATCAGGGTTTTATCATAATGCAGCACAAACACTCTCATGCTTGTTGAAAGGGTTAGCGTTACGTGGTGACACGGGTATGAGCGGCTGAAAGATGATGCAAAATGTATATCCTATAGTGTGCCTCCATTTTTGCTACATCCTTACATTTCTAGACTAAATTGTGAATGTGATTGGCAGATTAAATGATAATGTAAATGCCTTTAAGTTGACCAGGTAGTAACGAAAAACAGCAAATATGCAATATACGAGATAATGGATAGGATCTGAGATAGCCCGAGAGCTGTACGAGACTTTGAAGTATACATTGTGTGAAGTCTGAAGAGGAGCCTTAGCCTGTTTCTATCAGGAGGCATGAAACAAAGTCAGAGAAGAACATAAATGTGCTCACAGAGCATGTCTGAGACCAGGCCCCTTCCTTTGTGAATAAACGATCCGATAACAATGGAGGATATCAAAATATCCTGTGCTAAAAGAGTCTGCATACATTTGTAAAAAGACCCAGAAATAAGATACATGAGGGTAGTTGTGATGCACGCTGCCATGAGAGATTTGAACTTTTAGACTTCTTATTCTCTGCTTCTTAAACATATACAAACAAGGCCTGAATTCAAGTCAAAAAGAGTTTGTTTTTTCGGTTCCCTGTCTGCTTGGAGTCAGAAGGATGTCAAAACGAGCACAAGAACAGGAAACCTGAGGAGATTCCACACAGTCAGCATGTCTCTCACGCCTAATGACACGAACACACGATGCAAGCGTGCACGTGTGCTTGCGCGTATAAAAAGCAAACCCTTACATAAAAGTCAAAATATTGACTAATTTCAACCAGTGGCAGCAATTGACCTTTATCTGCTTCTGCAAACGTTAGTTGCAGAAGTTTAGCAGGGAGTTTGCCACTGAGGAAAGTGCTGAGTCAATGCATAGCTGCTTTGTTTCAGGTCAAAGGTCATGCACTGAAGACCACAGCAGCCATTAACATGTCGACATCAGGAGTGTGTGATGCTTTGCTGGCCGTCTCTTTTACCTATTACCTGCAGCTGGAGTTACATAAGTGAGCCAGACACTGATGCATATGGATTCTTTAAACCCATAGCACGCCGTCATGCTTCGGACACATGTGCACATTCTTCTTTAGATTGAACCGATCTGAGAAAGCAGAGTGAAGTCTTCTCCCTTGGGGGATTGATGCTGCTATTCCATTTCAATGTGTTTGTCTGCAAGGATTTTTTCTAATCTGACCTAATCTTTAGATTTAATACCTTAATGATTTTAGAATCCTGAAGATGCAATGAAATCCAGATGTGCATGTCTAATAGCTCAAACCCCAAAGATTTCTCCAGAGAATAGAGATTTTCAAGAGTATAATAACGGCAGCAAATCATCCAATTGAGAAGCAACCATTAGTATAAAAATGTCATATTAAAACATGTTAACCACCACTTTTATGTCCTCACACCTGCCTGCATATATAGCTGCAAGTTATGTATTGTAGTTTATTGCAAGTTGTAGTAAGATATAATGCAATCTCTGCACTTTTTTTTACTCTGCAGGCTTAGTGTCATTCATATCTTTGACTTTTGTACTGTGCTGTTAAAGGCCACTTATCCTATCATCCAGTTATAATTCAAAACCTTCCACCTTTAACCCTGACGCTTTTTTTTATTAGCTGTTGGTTTATAGCGCCGTCAACCCAGTGATTGGAGTCTCGCTAACTTCGTCTTCGTTGTAGCCTAATCGAACATTTGGGAGTGCATGGCGATATCTTTCATGTTGGACCAGAACCCAAACTCTCTGTCCCTCCATCTCTCAGCTGTGGTGTGAAATGCCTGGCACTCTGATGCTCATTGGGTCTGTCAGGGCAGACAACCCTCCTTCCTCCTTGCACTCTTTCACACCACTCCCTGTCTTGCTCCATCTACTAATAATTCTGTGCTAAATCAGCAGATTACACGTTTGCCTGATAGCTCAGCTGCTTTCAAATAAACAGCAGTTACAACATGTTAATCAAACAATTGATTAACATGTTGTAACTGTTGTTTATTTTTGGTGGATTAAAAAACAGGTTTGTGGTTTTATGCAGCGACTATTTAATTGTGGTTAACAGTCAGAGTGATTTCCTGGAAGTTTGTTGTCTCAGGCAGGTCGCCAGGTTTGATGCCATCTGTCTGCTGAGGTCACAAAAAAACATTAAAGGGCGCAATTTTTCTTCGAGTTATGCCAGCTGTTTCCTCATGTTTCTAGTTTTATGCTAAGCTAGGCTCATTTCCTCCGTGCTCTTACTCAATACCTAGACATGAGAGCAGATCTCATTGAAATCTACAGTAGTGAGTCTTGCAAGAGACACATTACATTACATTACATTTAGCTGACGCTTTTATCCAAAGCAACTTACAATAAGTGCATTCAACCAAGAAGATACAACCTTGAAGAAAACCGAATCATACAAGTACATCAGGTTTCATAGAGCCAAACATTTCAAGTGCTACTCAACTGGCTTTAGAAAAGCCAGTCCTTTGTTAGTATATAAGTGCTTTGTTAATAGTTATATCGCTTGAAGTGGAGTCGAAGGAGATGAGTTTTCAGTTTGCGCCGGAAGATGTGTAAGCTTTCTGCTGTCCTGATTTCAATGGGGAGCTCATTCCACCATTTTGGAGACAGGATAGCAAACCCACGTGTTTTTGCTGATGGGAACTTGGGTCCCCCTCGCAGCGCGGGTGCAGCGAGCCGTTTGGCTGAGACGTTTCTTTAATGATGGTCAACTTCAGCAAAGAAGATGTGGAAATGTTTTAATTTGTATTAGCCAAAGTGGGTGAAGCACCAAAATACTACATCCTACATTTCCCATAATGCTACTGCATGTTTTTAACTCCCTGCCTCATGAATGCGATCCTTTTTCAAACCCCACTCTTCTAGTTTGTAATCCAGGCTGTGAAGCAATAACATGACAACTAACCCGCTTTAAACACTTAGCTTCTCACAACCCTTCTGACGACAACCTGTTTTATAATCCGCTCCGCTGTAACCTGACACGCCTCCTCTCTCCCTTCCACCAGGTAACATTATCGGCTCAGGTATCTTCGTCAGTCCGAAGGGAGTGATGGAGAACGCCAGCTCGGTGGGCATGGCCCTCATCGTCTGGATCGTCACGGGGGTCATCACGGCCATCGGGGCGCTGTGCTACGCCGAGCTGGGCGTCACCATCCCCAAATCTGGAGGAGACTACTCCTACGTGAAGGACATCTTCGGAGGGCTGGCAGGGTGAGACATTCAGTCATGGACTTACTTAGAAAGAGTGTGTGTTTTCCTATGGCATTTTAAGGTGGGATATGAGTCAGGAAGGGGATACATCGAAGCAGCTGACATCTAACAGGAGTAAGCAGAGTTGTGATAATAGGTTAGATATACAGGAAACAGTTTGTGAGGTGTTTTTTATTTAACATTTAGAGATTTCAATCTGGTGGTTTGTCTCCACTTGATCACCGCGTGTCATTAGCAATACACAGACGCTGTTTTCATAATAATTACATTTTCATTTCAGGCATCATTTTTTGAAATAACGGAAGTTTTTGTGGTCAAACATCGTATTTTTAAGGAAAAACCTTTTGTCTGATTCTCAGTTCACGGAGGTTTGATAAACCCCCGGGTCAAAACTGCTGTCTAATAAGAATATGAGCCACTTTTATAAAAGAAGCAGCCTCTCTTAAAGTTAATTTGACATGGATTTAGGTGAGCATACCAACATGTCTAGATTCTTCTCCTTATCCTGGTGGATAAGCCCGCTCATTCAGGTCAGACATCTTGATCCAAAGAGGGGGGTCTTATTGCTTTATAAACCTGGAGCAAATACTGACTCGGATGTTTGAACAGTAGATGCTCAGACAGCCAAAATAACTCAGACAGTTACTTATGTCCGCTGGGTAGTATTTATATCAACTGGTTTTCCCATACATCTCTTCCATTGATCCATAAATACTTAGCTTATAGTTAACTCTTAGGAACCACGCTAGGTTGATCGCCAACAAAAACAATGCTGTTTGCTCGCGTAGTTTCACACATTGTGCCTTTGCCCAGACTGTAAACACAGATTAGACCATTGTTTTGTTTTTTTCAAATATCACAAGGGTACATATTATCGGGGTATTTTGGGAGAGGAATTCAACCAGACGAAACAGCCAATCATTGTTTTCGTCCCTTTGTACAGTACTGTAGCTATCAATACACGCCGGCTAGGATAAATAAACCGTGTTCAAGCGGTGTTTGTTTTCTGTTGTCATTCTCCTTTCATGCCTATGTGTTCAATTTGGGCCTGGGGGGAAGTAGGTATGTGCGCTGTATAGGTCAGTAACGGTAAAGGAAATAGCTATGTCACTTTGTCGCTGCTAGGCGATGGCGATTTCCAAGAAAGAGCTCGTAAAGTTGTAAACTCAAACATGACTTGAATGGACAGCGTTTCATGTACAAAGCCCTTTGTTGTGTCGGACATTATGCGCCGTATATGGACTAATATACAGATGGAAAGGACTCATTGGGTTAGGGGGGTTAGACCGGGTTTGTGATAAAGGGATATATAAAGATAAATCAATGTGGCTCATGCCTCGAAATCCTCTATTTGTTCCAAATCTGAAGGACGATTATAGAATTTAGAAAAAGTTTAGTCATGGTTAATTAAGTGGTTTATAATAACATAGTATAATACACGTATAGTGAAAAGTACAATAACTCCCCTGGGAAGTGTACTAAAATAGGCAAAAAATGTAGGTTAAAAGAAAGTATGTTTAATGTTACTTTTTCCCGCTTTTGCCTAAAACAAGGCGTCCACCTGCGTTAAATATACATGTTTTACATTAAACACACACGCATTCCAGTGACAAATAAGCCTGTTAACTCAGTCAGGTGTAATGATCCCTCGATAAGCTTTCAGGGAATTTGGTGGAAAAACCACTCGTCTGGTTTCTCCTGCTGAACTTAGCTAAACCCTCATGATCTCCCACATCTCATCTCCCCCCCCACCACGCTCCAGCGGCCAATCTGTGTCACTATTGACACGGCTTGCATCAGTTTGTGACTCATCCTGTCCGTTTCTACCACAGCGAACACACACTGAGTAATATCAGCCATCACTTCACTTTAACTAGGCACCCAGCTGACATTTTCTCAGAGTTGTTAACTGCTGTAGGTCTAAACGAAATGACATTATTGACATTAAACTTAATTATTAGGGGAAATCACATGTGCTTATTACTGGAAATGAATGCACAGACCTGATCACTTAGTATGGTATGAGCCATTAAGTTTCCATATCAGAATCACACTAAGAGCATGGGTTTTCCCGTTTGATTTGTCATGAGAATTCAATATATCTGTCGAAAAAATGGCAAAACAATACGCCTCATGATTTCCTATAGTCCAAGGTGACATTTGAAATAGCTTAATTTTCTGAAAAACCTAAAGATATTTAATTTTAAATGACAAAAAAAACAAAAAAAAACGCCTGGAACCGGTTTTATGCGTTATAACTGACTAAAATTATCGATTGATTACGAAAAATTGTTAGTGATTTGTCAGCTGTAGATCCATAAATCATTGTCTCGGTGCTACAGTATATCTCTCCATATTTTTGATCCTGTCCTAAAACATAAAAATTGAACAGATCAAAAGTGTTAATTCAAAGCCATACTGTACAACAGCGTGTTTGGCTAATACTATGAGAGGTCAAGCAAATAAATTCGACCCAAAACAAAGTGCTTTGAATGAGAGTCAGTAAATGGAAGGATGTATACGTGCCATGTGCCTTTGTGATGTGTTTCCTCCTCTTCTCCCCCCCTGCTGTTCCTCCCATGCTTCTGTGTTTGTAACCTTTTGTAACTCCTTTTTCTCTCAGGTTCCTGCGCCTCTGGATCGCCGTGCTGGTGATCTACCCGACCAATCAGGCCGTGATCGCGCTGACGTTCTCCAACTACGTCCTGCAGCCTCTCTTCCCCACCTGCTTCCCTCCGGAGAACGGCCTGCGTCTGCTGGCTGCCGTCTGCCTCTGTGAGTCATACAGATGTTTACACACCAACACGTGCAGATGTTGATGCCCAACTATGCTAGATAAGAACATAACAATTCAGGCTCTGTCAGGGAGGTGTGTGGTGCAGTGGGTTTTGCGTTGGTGTTCGGATCAGGGGAGCACAGGTTCAAACCCCACTGCAGTCAGCATGTTGTTGTGTCCCTGAGACACTTCACCCCGAATTGTTCCTGTGGGGATTGCCTACAGTAATGTAAGTCACTTTGGATAAAAGTGTCTAACAAGTGACATGTAATGTAAACGGTACAAGTGTGACCAGTTGTGGGTGTCAGGCATGAGTCATTATCATAATAGGAATATTTATCACAGGTATTTAGAGCAATGTTATACCAAAATGTAAGCCAAAAGTCCAAATTATTTGCTGTATTTCTTGTTTTCCTGTATGGCAACACTCTGTCTCTGGTGGATTCATGAGAGCATGAAAGGAATAGTTTGCTTTCTCATGGAGAAAAAGATCAGAACATTTAACGGGACAGCGACAAAATATCCCTGTGTTGCAAACATTTCAACCAACAAGGGGCGGGATGTTCCTTGGATGGTTTCATTGAAATGGTTTCAACTTGTTTCCAAGAGGGAAAACAATACATGTAAAAATACATTTTGAAATAGTAACAGTGTTTGTGTAGCAGAATATATATATATTTGTCACTGACAAACTTTCCATTGTTTTCTGCCAAAATACCTGCTAATAACTACAACAGCATTCTTACATTTGTTATGGTTAAGTTAAATATATTGGTATCTTATGAACCTAATTTCTAAGAGTTACACTTTGACTCTCAAATATAAGAAAAATATTACAAATTGAATTATTTCCCTTTTAAAAATGTAATGCTGAAGCAGCTATTGGCTCAACATACAGTAGATTCGGTTTTGATTATATAAGAGAGTTCAAGTAGCCTCATGAAATAGAAAAAAAGACTCAAAGTTCTGTTTTGAGTGTGCATGTCGAGACTGGCTGACATGTTGAAAAACTGCCAAGGGGTCCAAGATTGCACTTTAGTTTTCTGACACATAGACAGGTAAACACTTTGAAACAGGTTGCTGAACAAATGTAATCGTAGCTCATGCTTGTAGGATTCAGTTTCATCCTCAAAGCTGTTTGCAAGTTATGTTTGCAAGCAGCAGATGGCTGAATGTTCCTGCTTATGTCCCAGTGTATTCCCTGAAGCTCGTCTGTCATTCAGAGGCCATCTAATACAGGATAGCATAGCCGCTGAGACGTGTTAGCACTGAGCAGTGAATCTGTAGCGACAATGGGTAAACGTGTTGCTGCTGACATCACACTGGTCCATTCAAATCCCTCGGTTCACACACACCGACCACATACTGCAGGCAGCCTTCAGATAGAGAGACAGACAGCTCTGGACTCTGGAGAAGAGTGTGTGTATTGTATGTGTGTTTATGCATTGCTGTGAACTTTGCAGAGAATTACAAAACACCACTGTTCTCTTCTCACCTGTTGAATAAATACACTACATTTAGAGAGGGAATAATGACGCATGTTTGCAGAGGGAAAACAAACAGGTCCTTTTTTTTCAAATGTTTGTACATTTTTCCCACAAAATAATGCTGAGTTAAAATAGAAACGGGCTGTTGCATGCAGGTGGTCGGGGTCAGAGATCTTCCGTAAAAAGACGTGTTTTTTCTCCCTCATACTGATCTCCAAGGGGTTTGGAAAGGCTGCCTTGTGACATGCTGTTCACTGGCAGATGGGCTCAGTTGGCCGCCCTGTTTGGCTCGAATAAGTGGAAATCTCACTTTCCAAAGGCATGCACTACAACACACTCATTTGTACGCAGCGAGCCAAGAGATCCACTACTTACTGTAATGATCTACGCCAGAGAAAGAATGGCGTTAGTCGGTCAGAAGGGTACCTCAAAAACATTGCAATAGATTTCATGTCGAGTGCAAATGTATCACATTTGGTAAAGTTCAAATGAAATTAGCAGGAAGATATTAGAGTTTTGTAAAGAAAATCTGTCATTCATAAATACTGTCGCCCTTTAGCAGGATAGATTGATGTGACCTGTTATTTTGCACATGCATTTGCACCTGACTTTCTTCCAGTTTCATTAAAACCTTCTGGCATGCTTCTGAGAATTTCGGCTTACCTACAGACAAACATTCTAACGATGGTAATAACACGTTTTAAATCCATCTGAAGGCTTTCTTTGTTAGGCTTAGAAATGTTGACCTCTTTTTACCTGTCTTTGTATGTCCCAGTTACATAACCGACTGAAGCAAAACAAACTTAGTTCTGACATGAACCGCTAGCAGTTATGACTGGTTTGCTTTCAGCTGTTAGAAAGAAGTCCATTTGACAGGTGATGTCAGGCAGTTTTCAGTAAAAATATGTTTCACCCTGTTTTGATGTTGTTGTTCAGGAGTAAAAGTGAGTTAGAGGTTAGCCATTTTCCTCAACTCTGATCTCATTGTTGTTGTTGTTGTTGTTGTTGTTGTTGTTGTTGTTGTTGTTGTTGTTGTTGTTGTTGTTGTTGTTGCTTGACATTTCTGCGATTTCCTAAATCCGATCCCTGGCAGATTTGTATATAATAGAGTGCAGGATATAACCTTACATATTTACCCACCAATCCAGTCCAGATTTAAGGACCGAACCAGATTCCGCCGGTCACTGGCAGGCGCTTCAATGTGAAAGGTGTACCATTTCAAAAACAGGCGGGGGGGGATTCTCCCTGGGGTCCGTCTGCAGAGTGCGAGGTCATAACTGTCATGTTTTCCAGCAAGCTCGAGGTTAACTCAGCAAGTTTCCATACACACATTTTGTATACTCAGCTTACGAACAGCTGAGCGCCCCCCCCCCCCCCCCCCCCTCCCTCGTCTCACTGAATGTATCCTCAGGTGTTTACTCGCAGCCTGTCAGTAGGCGGAAAGGATTAGGAGGGGACTCAGTTGTATTTTGTTTACTATGTCTGCGTGTATAGGCTAGACAAATCATAAGCCGGTGTGTTCAAAATGTCAGATTTCCGGGGGGGTTGTAAAAGCAGCACGCTCTGCGCCTCATTTGTAATGACGCTGCAGGATGTTGAGCTTACAACTTTCCCCTTCACCCTCTCCAAAAGCCCCAGTAACTAACCACAAACCACAAGGATACGTCTCTACAACTTCATACAGACCCATGCATGTCTGATCGTCTGCGTCTGCTTTTGTTTCCTGCAGTGGCAGCTCTGCTCAGACTCATTTAATTTGATCAACTTAATCCCTAAGAGTCAAACAGGCCTATTATTTAATGGCACCCTATTGGCCTGAACCCACTGGCCTCTTGTACCCAGCAGTACATGTTCAATCCAATGTCTTTGTCTGTCATTTGAAGCGAGTTTAATGGCTTTTCCAAATATGTTTGGTGCTTTTTTTGTTGCTTTTTTAATGCTAAAGGAGTGGAGTTTGCCATACAACATTAAAAAGAATAACCATGAAGGACTAAAAAATCATAAAAATATATAATTATAAGATGTATTATTATTTTAGAGGTGGAAAAAAACTTGTATCTGAATGTCTACCTGCTGTACTTCAAAAGAGAGAAAGCTAGTGCAGGTAAGACATTAGGTGTACTGTGAGAGATAACGGGTGAAGTTCAATGCCATGATGCAGGGTCAAAGGTCGTTGCAGTGCAATGTTAAGACACGTGCCACATCTTCACACACCAAGAAAACCGCACGGTTATTGACCTGAATTTAACTGTCTTGCAGGTTTATAAGTGACAAAAAAGCGTTTTATTCCCTTGGGAAAGACAATTACTAATAAAACAATGAAGTTCCTTTACGAAATCAATAACAAATACACATAAACCTTTATCTATCACTTAACTTCATAACATAATCATTTCCCAACCTTTTGACAGTGCCGACTCATCAATATGAATCAGCCAAATAGGCACCAAATTTGAGTGGAAATGTATATAAAATAATGCCCAAAACGTGCTGAATCTAACAAACGGTGCACGGAAATGTACAGAATATAATGTATAAATATCAGACAGCATGGCATTTGGGAATTATGCCAACTTTAAAGCTAATTTAAGAGGAAAATAACAGGAGAACTTGATTTTAAGGGGTAAAATAATCACTAACTTGACTGTGTTTTCTCCAGTGCTTCTGACCTGGGTGAACTGCTCCAGTGTGAGGTGGGCCACCAGAGTTCAGGACATCTTCACCGCCGGCAAGCTGCTGGCCCTCGCCCTCATCATCATCATGGGCTTCGTGCAGATCTGCAAGGGTAAGTCATTTCTATCATTTGTCCCTCCTGTAAAAGTCACACTTGCAAGTCAGCGAGGGCCTCTTCAGTCACTGCATGGGACAGTATGGACTCCCCGTGGATCTGAAGAGTTCAGGGAGTTTCTGGGGCCCCTTTTGGTTTACACTCACATTGCTTATATCCGCTCGCCTGTGTGGGTTTGCTGTCACAACAATGCTGAGGGACAGTTATTACAGGGGCCACAGAAAGTAGGCCCCATGAAACCACAGAACGGGGGTTTCCGTGCGAGTGTTTGAAGTTAAAAGAACAGAGTTCAGTGGCTGGGTACACGAGGGACGGTATGTGAGAGTAGACATACTTTAACGCTCTATGAAAATATGCTTGAAGAAGGGATTTCAGGGGAAAATGTAATGACAAAGGAGAAAGGAGGGAGAAAGAAACTTCACAGGGAATGAGCACAATGTGTTTTGCAACTTGTTTTACACTCACTGATGGAATTAGGTGATGGTTTTCAGCTGGGTTACCTCACAGCAAGCATAGAAATTAAGTGGAAACGGATTTATTTACCCTAAAAGCAAAGAAACAGACCTCCTTGTGTTTGATAGGCTCATAGAAACAGACTTAAGGGACACAGAAAACCTGGGAGAGTGGATTTTCTGCTATTTGAAAATGCTGCTGCACCAAACTAATCTCATCTTCTCCACCCGTAGGAGAGTACTACTGGTTGGAGCCAGCCAATGCCTTCGAGCCGTTCCAGGAGTATGATGTGGGCTTGATAGCGTTAGCGTTCCTACAAGGCTCCTTCGCCTACGGTGGGTGGAACTTCCTGAACTACGTCACAGAGGAGCTGGTGGACCCCTATGTGTAAGACACTTCATTACGCTTCTCATGTATCTAGAAAACCACCTTCCAACAGTACAGAGCTCCACGCAGCTATTCCCTTTTAAGCAGATGCATTCCAAATTAGCTTCCCAGTTTAATCCCTTTCCCTTAAGCTCTTTGAAATTGATTTAACTTAGCATGGGATACATTCTCCACATCATCCCCAGAGCGATTGCTAGAAAAATTTCAAGTCCAATTGAATGGTTTATTTCTTCATTTCCTCTGCATTTTCTGTCTTCTCATCAATCCCATGTTTTGTTTAATAACCTTGGCATCCATTAATACACCTGCCCTAAGCTAACATGTTTAATTTCCTGCTTCAAATCCCCCCCATGTCACTGCTCTTTACCTTCCCACCCATTCTGTCTTCCAAACCTGACTGTGTCCATCGTCTCCAGGAACCTTCCCCGTGCCATCTTCATCTCCATCCCCCTTGTGACCTTCGTCTACGTCTTCGCCAACATCGCCTACGTCACGGCCATGAGCCCCGCGGAGCTGCTCGCCTCAAACGCTGTGGCAGTGGTGAGTATCTCGAAGCATGATGTAGTAAAGGTGGTCTTGTAACTTCCTTCAGACACCTATGGAGGAGAATGACGCCCTCTAGTGAGATACATGTATTGGTCATTCATTGGTTTATAGTGAGGAAATAGAAGTGTAACCATCGTGTTTGTGTCTTCTTCCTTTCATCCACCCTCCAACCCCTCCATCCTAGACGTTCGGTGAGAAGCTGCTGGGAGTCATGTCGTGGATCATGCCCATCTCTGTGGCTCTCTCCACCTTTGGAGGAGTCAACGGTTCCCTCTTCACCTCTTCAAGGTGAGTTAGTCCCATTACAACTTTCAATGTATTGGTCATACTATGTCAGCTACTCCACAAGAACCACTTTAAGATAAAGAAGAAGTTATAGGCTCCAAATTGACTAGGCTTCCTTATGTTTAATCCATCCATTACACTTTCTAGTCTTTATTTTCATTATGTGCATGTAGTGTCAGACTTAAATACTGTACATGAATTAAAGGAATTTTCTTTTCAAAGATTGTTCTTCGCTGGAGCCAGAGAGGGCCAGCTGCCCAGGCTGCTAGCCATGATTCATGTGAAACGCTGCACTCCCATCCCTGCTTTGCTCTTCACTGTGAGTACCTTCCTCAACAACACACTGCTTTGTATATTATCTTCTTCACATAAACACTGAAGCTGCGTACAACCCGCATTCGTCCTATTTTCTGACCCTCCTCTTCTTTTTCTCCTTCTTCTTCTTCCTCAGTGCCTGTCCACCCTACTTATGCTGTGCACCAGTGACATGTACACCCTCATCAATTATGTGGGCTTCATCAACTACCTCTTCTACGGAGTCACTGTTGCCGGGCAGATCGTCCTGCGATATACTCAACCCGACCTGCACCGACCAATCAAGGTGTGTGAATGTTATGGTTTTGCCACATTTAAGCTTTGTCTGTAAACTATACAAATGACAGAAATAATAAAGTGATGGTCTCTGCCTAAGTGTAACGCATTATTTCTTTGTTCTCTCCTCCAGATCAACCTAATCTGGCCGGTTATTTACCTCGTCTTCTGGGCCTTCTTGCTCATCTTCTCTCTTTATTCCGAACCCGTCGTGTGTGGCATCGGCCTGGCCATCATGCTGACTGGCGTCCCCGTTTATTTCCTGGGAATCTACTGGGACAAAAAGCCACAGTGCTTTAACAACTTTGTTGGTGAGTTAGCTTATCACAGGCTGGTTGTTTTTTTTACCATTCATGGTGAAATGTGTTTTATTATTCTAGACAAAAATTCATTATATCTAATTGAGCAAGACTACAGAATTGGTCAACATTTTTGGAACATTTGAGAGACTTAGATTAGCATAAGGACTGGAAGCTTGGGGAAACAGCTAGCATGGCTGTGTCCATAATTCAAAATATATGCCTGCAACCACCTCTAAAGCCCATACCAGTACTCTAACAGAAATGTATAACGACAAATTTGGGTTAAGGAGCCAGTTATTTGGTGAAGCAATTCTTGTTACTAAGCATAATTTTAAACTAGCTAGGCTAGCTGTTTCTGGTCTCTATGCTAAGCTAAGCTAATTGCCTCCTAGTTCTCCTCTCATACTGAATTGGCAGAAATATTGTATTTTTGTATAATATTATCTAGAACTTTTCTTCATACATTACTGCACCTGTCCTAACTAAGGGGGGCCGTGCCTCTGAGGCGGTGGCCCCAAGGTTTTGGAATAAACTCCCCCAGACACTAAAGGCCTCTGTCTCAGTAGAGATTTTTTCGACAGGCCTTTGGGGCGCCGGAGGAGGTGTGTTTGTAGCCGTTTTTCATTGGTGTTTTATCTTGTGTTTTACCTGCTGTGTTTTATGCTTTTTATTCTACATTTTATACTTGTACTATGAATTGTGTACTGTATACTGTAAAGCACTTTTTGTTGAGAAGGGTGCTATATAAATAAAGTTTAACTTACTTACTTACTAAATCTCTTTGTCACTGTCTTTTTCCAGACAAGATGACGTACTTGGGCCAGAAGTTCTGCGTAGTTGTTTACCCTGCCATGGGTAAAAGCATTGGGAGCGGAGATGAAGGAGAGGAAATGAAGGAAGCCAGGTCTCCTCTGTCCAAGGAGGACGGAGACAACCACAAATCAGCGGACTGCTAAAGTCTTTATCTCCCACCTGCCCCGAATAAACAGACATTTGCAGACGTATACGTGGGTGTGCTCACATTTTTACAATTTTGGTTAGTGGATTTACTGATCAACACTTTGTCTTTCATATTTGGTTTTCTATCAATCAATAATGTTGTGCCAAATATAACATGACGTATTTAGAGTCATTTGACCTCAAACGTTTCTGTCTGCGGGTCTTTCAAAAGTGCAATAAAGAAAGGTTAGCGCCTTACCACTCGTCAATACATGCTTAAACACAAATTTTTTCATCATCATCCCGCTTCTCTTCCTTCACACACTCCAGGCAAACTCCTACTGTAAGAGCATCATATATTTTTATTTTTATCAAGAGACTCTTACTCCACTGTGATTGCTACCAAAACACATTTTCTTTGGGTTTTTGTTCTTTTTGTTGCCACATTGTAAATGTTGCTCTGTCATCCATTGAACACACCAAAGCTGTATTTTTAATTGTCAAAGCAGAAAATCAGATCAAGTCATTTCATGTTGTGAAGTACACTAAGTGCAGTGTTTAGTTTTTAAAAGTGACTTTGATTCCGAATTGTTTCCCTCTCTTCTTTTGTAATTGTTTATATCAGATGTTCTTGTGTTAGTTTTAATATGTTAATTTGTTGATATTCTTTCTTTTTTTCTATTCAACACCATCTACTTTTTTTACTCTTGTGGAGGTGTACACGTGAAAGCTGATGTTTGATCTGTACATTGTATTGGTTAATGGTGCACATGTTTTGTTAATTGCCTTAATTCGAAAATAGACTCTTTTTTGACTGATGTGTAGAGATGGTTGATTCTCATACCTTTGGGTCGTTTTTCATGTTTAAGGAAGAAAGAAATAAGTGGAATTATGTACGGACACTACACTGACAATGAACCAATTAAAACTGTGCAAGGAAAAAGAAAACTAGAAAGAATAAATAGGCAAGACATGAAAGTGTTCACCGACACATTTGAGTTGTTAATGTGAAATCCCTTCACCGACACATGTGAATGCCTGCGTGAATAACAGTTTTAAAGAGGCATTGATTGTCTTACGGAAGAAGTATAGTTGTAGCTTGCCACTTAGCTGCGTTTAAATCATTTTTATTTAGTGTGTCTTATTAGAGCTTTACATAAAAAAACATATTTTTTAATTCATATAATCCACTAGGAGAGATGTTAGTGCAGAGACTTAACGCACCCCTGATTGAACCCATGTTGTGCTGTCTGGTTATTATGTATCTTCACTTATGCTGTATATTATAGTACCAACACACCTAAACACATTGTGTACTCAGACTTTCTGTAATCTGTCAGTGTCTCAGGAAGACCCCACTGCCTTCTGCTTTAAATTCACTGCCTAAAACCTCCGGACCATGAAAACTTAACAGACCTAAGTGACTAAAATCCAGTCTGTTATTACTAAATATGTGTACTGGTGCTTTTAGATATTTATTTCCTCAGGAGTTTTAATCTTGCAACCAAATCCCCCACAAAATAATATAAATAATCATGTTAGAAAAGATGTATCAAGAACGTGTTGTTAACGTTGGGCCAGTATTGTGTAGGTTTCTTTTATTGAACTGTGAGGAGAACAGGGTGTCTCTACAAGTACTATGATTGTGTTTGTGCCTGTAGCGTTATTGTGTATTTACAGTATGCACAGATGTCATGACAATCTGTATGTTGTCTCTTAGTAAATAAAAACCACTGACTACGTTTTGAATTTGTGTTTCAGGGCCTTATTCTAGTTAAAAGCTCTCTGTCTGTATCCTAATTCCGTTTTTTTAATAATTTCTTACATGTGATTCAATTAGTATGACCTCTTTTTTGTCATACAACACAAACTTTCTCAACAACATCCTTTCTTTACATAAATGAGGCCTGGAGAAGGTTCCTCAGATATCAAATGCTGCGACTTAATGTGACACAGCAATGTAATCTGTGCATAAATTGCTCCACCTGCTGTTTTACTGCTTAAAATCTATTTTCTGTTTTGACTTATCTAACTTTTTTATGCTCAAGGTTCACTTATAAGCTGCCACCTCCACTTCTTGCTGTCATTCAGACCAAACTGGCCTTCAATATGGTGGAAATATGAAGTTTTCTATGTTATAACGACTCACGTATACAGTTAATCTAAGCAATTCTTCTCGTACAATACACCATTGATAATAATGTCATTTCTAAATCATTTTGTGTACCGGTACATATTGGTCTTAAATTAAGTTGCTGTTTGCGGTCTACCTACCATCCTGTCTCTATTTTTAGTTAAAAATCTACATATTGGTGTTGAGTGTGCGTGTGACAGAAATAAAATACTTTACAGATCTTCTTTGTACAGTTGTTTTTAACATTTTAAATGACTTATTGAAGAACACAGAATGGCAAAAGTGAGGCATTTTCAGCTTTCAAAAGAGTTTATTTTACTGAAAAAGAAATCCACAGCGTAGGTCCTTGTCACTCGATTCTGTAGTCGGGTCTAATGGCGCTGACACAGCAATCCCGAAACAAAACATTGCTTATCTGAACAAACAAACCTAACAATATCCATGTAAACTGGGCCCATTGTCAGACAACACCATAGTTGGTACATTCCTTGTCATTTACAATAGAACAATGTGCAAATCGGCAACAAAAAAATGTTTTCTTAACAAATACAATTCACATGAAATGATGTAAAACATTATCCAACTGAATGGATTCGGTGGTACATGATTTAGAATTAGTGCTGGAAGGTCTAACTGCGCTTTAGTCCAGCTTCTAACTAATCTACATGGGTGCTTTACTCAAGAAAATGAATTTAGATATGCTCATAAACCCAGTAGCCTCTAATAATTAAGCAAAGTGAGTTGTGGCAATTTCAAACATAATAAAACATGGATGAAAAAGTCAACCTTAGTTTGTGTTCTGGAAACAACCGCAATCCAGGGGCGGGGTTTCCTTGGAGAATCTGTATATGTTATGTTTGATTTGTCATCAGTGGGACAAAGACTTGTGCTTACATGCAGAAAGAGGGTGACGTTACAGTTTTCTGTTGCAGCAATAAGCCACAGCTTTGTTTCATTCTGACTGTGCCTTTTCAACCAGGGCACCTTTTACATGTGGAGTGTCTGCCCATTGTTACAGATGTGTTTGCAGCCAACATATTGTGGCTGTCAGTATGTGTTTGCCACAAGTAGAACCTGGGCGCTTTCTACAAATGTAGTGTAGGTGTAGGTGTATCCGATCATTGTAGGCACAGCAGGTTTCCAAGGAATGACTACAATGCATTCTTCGATTGTATGTTTCTGGGGAAGTGTAGCAGATGTCCTCCTCGCAGAGCAAGTACCAGATGGAGAACGGAGCCTCCCTGGATTTTATAGTCTGCCGCTGTTTTCTCATCGTTCCTGGGAATAAAAATGCCGTTCAGAAGACAGCAGAACATCTACTATCAAAAAATACATTTTACTCAAAAATAGGTCCTCGAAATATAGTTTAATTTTAGGTTAGTCTGGATGCTAGTAAGTCATTCTAATTTCAGCTGCAGATTAATATGTATTTGATGCATATGATATGACGCTTTACTGTTTTTTTGGTCTTACATCTGTTTCCCACTGTAGATCAACCTCTGCTGCTGTGGAGGGATCCCTTCTTTCTCCTCCACCCTTTCTTTAATCCGCTCCACCTGCAAGGAAATGAATGTAAACATGTTTGAACACACACAGATTCACATATAGGGGGTGGGGGGGGGGGGGGGGGGGGGGGTGATAGTTGTATACCTTATCTGTGGGCTCAATGTCAATCTCTATCTCTTTGCCTGTGAGTGTCTGAGATACAAATTGTAAATAAAGGTTATGATTAGCTAATTATGGGACTAGACCTAGACACAACGCAGTAATAACACATGTTTAGATGGCTTTGCCTTACCTTTACTTTAATCAGCATTTTGTAAATAAGCAGGAGCAGAATGAGATCACGCAATAATGACAATAAGTATGTTTGGGAGGAAAGTCGTTATCCCTTCTAAAAAGCATAAAAAGTCAATGGGTGTTTCCTGTGTTCTTCACTGAATGACGCCTCCTTCTTGTTTGAATGTCAACAGTTCCGCATCAACTAGATTTCGGTCGTCGTATTTGCTTTATTTTTCGCCTATAAGTCACAGCATTAGTCTTCTAAATTATACAACACTAATGTTAGTACCTCCCACATTACAACTCAACTTTGTTTAATGAATACCTAAAACAAACGTTACGACATAACCCAACGTGGCGAAAAGCGAGTCTCACGTTTGTAGTTCTTCAGCTCGTCACCGCCTACTAGATAAAGCCCTTGAAAACTACAACGGGGCTGTCAGTTGGTGTGCGCCTTCGAAAGGCTTCCTGTGCACACAGTGGAAAAACAACCAGCGGCACAGACAAACCAACCACACTTTCCTAAAGGTAAATACTTTAGTTTGCTACATAGGAAAGAAAAAGTCGTCACTATCTTATTAATAGTTTGTATTTAGTTAAACATGTTGCTACGCTAATTAAGTGAATATAATTTGTACACGTATCACCGATGTAGCATAGCTAATCTTGAATGTTGACATAGGGGCTACAGAAGCAACGCTTTTCTTATCTTTGTGTTGTGTTTGGGTGTCTTTCAGTAGAATTTTAGAATTATTATGAAAATGCTAGCCAGCTAAAGATTACATTAAATCATCTCCACACCAAGTGGTGGTTAAATGTTTGACTCATGTCGCTTTTCATTCTGGAGGATTTTTCCATTGTATGTGTTCATTCCATACACCATGCCTGATGTAGCTAGTGTATTAAACCTATATGAGCATATGTGGAAGCAAAAGAAGAGGAAAAGTGGGTGTAAAAAATCAAGAATAGACACAGTACAAGCCAATTATCCATAACGTTGTCCTCCTCCTCTCTCACAGATTCACATTTTTGCTAAGTTTCACATTTTTTGGTTACACAATACAAATCTTGCAAAGCCTGTTTCCAAAATGCCTCGCATTGAGGACGACATCAAGCTGGACTTTAAGGATGTGCTCCTCCGTCCAAAGCGGAGCACACTAAAGTCTAGGAGCGAGGTACGTTTTGTGGATTTTTTCTCCCTGAGTGAAACCAGTGTATCATTGCTCCAATAAATGGATTCCTATTCGAGCAAATCTGTAGAAGTATTAAGTACACTGATGTCTCATTG
Organism: Notothenia rossii; assembly: GCF_949606895.1. NCBI lineage: Eukaryota > Metazoa > Chordata > Actinopteri > Perciformes > Nototheniidae > Notothenia > Notothenia rossii. Next base: position 34,980,448 of record NC_136901.1, on the reverse strand, counting down.
CTCTTCGCAGGTAGACCTCTTGCGGAGCTACACTTTCAGGAACTCCAAGGGCAGCTACGAAGGGATCCCCATCATCGCTGCAAACATGGACACCGTGGGGACCTTTGAGATGGCCCTGGCTTTGCACAAGGTTAGCATCATCACGTTACTAGTTATTTACAAATGGCTTCATACAGCACATGTTGTTGTTTATCATTTAATCTTGTCAATGTTGTTGGAGCAAGGTAGTCCTTTCGTTGGAAGGAGAGGTGTCTAACATAGTCTTAATAAAACTATACATAGATCATGATTTGCTGAATGTACAGTACTATAGCTCGCACAGTACATAGTAATGAAGTGCTGAATTCATAGCAGAGGTGTTATCCAACATAAAGAGATATGCAGCTTTTCTCTCTCTTGCTCCAGCTGCTAATGCCCAGAACATTTGTGCGACTCATGTCAGAATTCAATTTATGAATCACTGCTATTTAACTCTATGTTACAAACACAGGCTGATAAGGACTGGCCTTGTTTCCTTTACCAGAGATGAGATGTTTGGTGGCTTATGTGTAGGATCTATACTTCTAAAGGGTCTATATCCTTGTAATAATAATAAGGAATAATGTATGCCTTTTCAGTCAGTTCAGAATATGAAAAAAATAACAACGTATTCTATCGTTTTTGCAAAAATATCTCAACTGCCTTGTTTTTATTTTTCTGTCTAGTTCACTCTCTTCACCACGGTTCACAAACATTACTCCGTGGATGAGTGGTCGGCATTTGCAAAAAAGAATCCTGAATGCCTGCAGGTACTAAAAGTGTGAACTATTATGAACCATTTCCATTGGTTTGTTAATGCTGGTCTTAAGTCTTTCTCTTCTCTGTCTATCTCCAGAATGTAGCAGTGAGCACCGGGACCGGAGAAGGTGACTTTGACAAGGTTTCAGCCATTATAGCGGCGGTGCCTCAGCTGCATTATATCTGTGTAGACGTCGCTAACGGCTACTCTGAACACTTTGTTCACTTTGTCAAGGACGTCAGGGACAAGTTCCCCACTCATACAATAATGGTCAGTAAATGTGCAGGTTTAAACTGCAAGTATGTGCAAATGGAATTGATGTCTACAGGTCATTTATTTTTATTTTGCTCAGGCAGGAAATGTGGTGACAGGAGAGATGGTGGAGGAGCTGATCCTGGCTGGCGCTGACATCATCAAAGTAGGCATCGGACCAGGTAATCACACCCTATCGTTTCCAGGTCTACGTGTTATTTGTATCATGTTAAATTAACTTTTACATACCTCACGGAAAGGGGAAGATTTTGCAACCCCTATTCATCTGGCACACAGAGATCAAACAACACCTGTACATTACCATGTACCTGTGAGTCATTTCTCACCCCTGTGTCTCCCTGTTCAGGCTCTGTGTGTACCACCCGCAAGAAGACAGGGGTGGGCTACCCTCAGCTCAGCGCTGTGATCGAGTGTGCAGATGCAGCCCACGGCCTGGGCGGCCACATCATCTCTGTGAGACTCTCTTCTCTTAAAACCCAGGGATTTACCCATAGAGTGTATAATAACTATTGTATACAGTCTATGATTTAAACATGTAACAGTGTGTCATATTGGCATGTTTTGCTTTCCCACTCTTTCTGTGAGTTTTCCACTGCTGGTAGTACCATTGGATTGCACAAGATTTAAATTCACATTTTTTTCAACATTCAGATTTAGAAGCTTTACAGTTTAAGGCAAGCCTGAGCCAGCCCTAACTAAAAGCTTTCTTAGTCTTAAGTCTCGTCTCAGATGTGGAAAGGGGGTCTGCCTCCTGAGTTCATAGGTGATCGCTGTCGTCAGAGGAACATCTGTCACTCGTCATTAGCATACAGTAGCTAAGGGCTTCCATGTTTAAAAATCTGGGTCGAGTGAATAAAAGATTGCCGGTACAATGCAGTGGAAATGCAGCGTTATTTGAGAACATTATTAATACCATGCTAACCATGATAGCTTGACTTAGCCTAGATGCTAGACATATCTAGCCTAGCTCTGTTAACAAAACTCAAAAAAATGTTCCCTGCTTCAAGTTTTAGCTTTATCCTAACTAGTGCTATAGCTCAAGGTTCACATTGACAAAAAAGGGTGGTCAAGAGAGGTAACAATATTCTTATCTAGCTCTAGGCAAACAATAACTTCTCTCTCTGAGGCTATATATCTAACTATCAATCATTTATCTTCTCTTCCTTGAGTAATGTGGCTTGTTAGATGTGCATTTCCCCCTGTGAATGTGCAGCCTTATCTTTTGTTCTAAATGCAGCCATGATAAACACAGTCACACTTAAACCATTGTGTGGTTTTCTCTTCTCTCAGGATGGGGGATGTACTTGCCCAGGAGATGTCTCAAAGGCCTTCGGAGCTGGAGCTGACTTTGTGATGCTGGGCGGTATGCTGGCCGGCCACTCAGAAAGCGGGGGAGAGGTTATTGAGAAAAACGGCAAGAAATACAAGCTGTTCTATGGAATGAGCTCCGACACAGCAATGAAGAGACATGCAGGAGGCGTGGCTGAATACAGGTCTGAGTTATTTTGATCTAAACAGGAACAAAATGTGTGTACTGCTCTGATGATAACCTCTGTTTGTTTCCGCCTCCAGAGCGTCGGAGGGGAAGACAGTGGAAGTTCTTTACAAGGGTCCGGTGGATGTGACAATACGGGACGTCCTGGGGGGGGTCCGCTCCACCTGCACCTACGTCGGGGCAGGCAAACTGAAGGAGCTGAGCCGCAGGACCACCTTCATCAGGGTCACCCAGCAGCTCAACACTGTCTTCGGCAACGACAGCTGAATATCCAGCTGGGTCCGGCTTCAGATCGAAGTATAACTCTGCAACACTGCCTGTCTGATGTACAGCGACATGAATATTAATACTGTTCTTTTACCATCCTTGTTTTTATTACATAAGCTAAGGTTCAATGCAAATCACTATATTGGTTTTTACTTTGACAACAACAAAAATATTTTCCGTTACACTCTGAGTCGCGTTAGACTGAATGTTACTTTTTTCATATGAGCTTCAAAGCTAAAGCAGTTAGCTTCTTAGCATGTCCGGTATCTCATCATTCCAATGCAAAGGCCCTACATTTTTATTTGTATGCAAATCTGAAGCTGTCCATGGACAGATCTGTAGCAAGTCTTCATTCCCTGATCCAGACTTCGTCACACACGCATAATAAAATTATAGCAAACGAGTCTTAAATTATTTCGAAAGTACAAAATATTTATGCAGCTGCTAGTTCTTAACATACTTTTAGAAATTAAACATTCCCTTTTTTTGCACTTTATTTGTCATTTTAAAGTCAAATATTTAACTTCAGATATAATCACAAACTAATAAGCACATTTGAAAGAAATACTAGGTAAATTACATGTTTGGAGCATTTATACTTGGACCAGTATATGCTGAATGCTAGACCACAGCACTATAGTGCGTACAGTACATAGTAATGAAGTGCTGAATTCACAGCAGAGGTGTTATCCAGTACCAAAGTGTGTTGGCTGACGTTAACAATTCATTTATGAATCATTACAGCCTCTACATCAACGGGTCATTCCTTTTCAGTTTTACACCATGAGCGTGTAGTTACTCCTACATTAACTGTGTTGTTTCCTTTGCTTATTGTCACATTGGTGTTAAAATGTCCAATTGAAATGCAGTTTTTCCAATACACTTGTCTTAATCAGTCAATAAAAGCATTCCACATCTTACTCTTTTTTTATGGCTTTATTGTTGATCAGTTCATCCACAGATCACAATGTGAATAGGATAGAAAAAGCTAGAATTACTTTTCTTTTTTATTTAAAACCATGCAGTGTAAGATCACTGAAAAATGTGAAAGCAATGACACATTCAACACCTCTAGAGGGAGACAAACACCTTCAACTGTCAGGCAGAAACAGTAGAAACATAACCAACTTCCAAAATACACTGCCATGGAGACAGCTGAAGATCACATTGGCTACCGTGTGTAAGTTGTTCACTATAAAGAATCACAACATATTGTTTGCACTAAAGGCACTATATTTACATTTGACAGCAAGTCAACATATCATCAATTACATTTATATGAATCCAATAAAAGCAGATACTTGCACTTCTGAGCTTTGTTCAATGATCAGCATTTTCCGACCCATTACAGAAACTCACAAACCACCTCTGGGATGCAAACGCCCCCAATAACTGCTCCACAGGAACATTTATCTTGATGAGGGCTGTAGTTGCGCATTCCATCACGGTATTGATTTTTGTAATAGTTGTAAGCCTTCCCACATGTGCATTGCCATGGGTTCTGTTGGATATTTTTGGCGTTTTTCTTTTCTACTTGAACGAAGGTAGCCAGGTCCCAGTTGCTGGGAATCGCCTTTATTGTGATTATCTCTTCCCTCTGGTGCTGTCCGGTTCTGCTGAAGAAGGACAGCGAGGAGCCAACAAAGTTCCAAAACAATTCCACCGCTTCAGGTCGTGGTGCTGCCTCATCTCCATTTTGTGTGAGTAGTGCAGAGAAAACGTTGTGTTTTTTCTTTGTTGGGGTCATGAAATGTGTCTGCATCCCTGTGGAACTGACTGATGTATCAGAGGAATCCTCATTTTCTGTTGTGAGAGAGCTGAGCTTATTATCTTCGCAGCGCAGACCATAGACCGGTCCATCCATGACGTTTTTTGCAGACTGTTTGTCACATAAACCAACGGTCCAGTCAGAGTCCTGGGAAAAACAGACCATCCACCTCTGGAAGTCCTGAGTTGACAGGGTGCTACGGATCAGAAGAGTGGCAGTACATTGCTCTGATGAACTACTGTAGAAAACCTTCCTTTTGTCTTCGGACAGTGACATGGCAGGGCCGAAAATCTGGGGGTCAAAGATCAGGTCTGAACCAGTAGCAACAAGCTCCTGGTGGTTCTCTGGGTCAACCAGGGTGAGCAAGGATCCCCAGAAGTGGCCGGCTTGCTTCTCCATTTTTTCACCATTCTCTCTTATCTCCTGAACCAGTTTGTCTCGGTCACTGCCAGGCTCCAACCCTTTTCCCAGGTCCACAACCTTGGCCTTCTCCAAATCCTGATGCACCTGAGAATACATCTGCAGGAATCTGAAGGTGTCCTTCTCCTTCTTTGCTGCCAGCATGCTGCTCTTGCTGGTTTTGATGGCCACCATACGGGCAGAGACTGAACTCTGGACGCTGATCAGGGTGATATCATGCAGGCTGGTCACAGCTTCAACGAAACGCAGACAGGAGCGACCAAGCTTCTCGCTTTCACTCTTCTCCCACTTCTCCAAACTCACATTCACGTCATCGGTTTTCGTCAGTACAGCCTGCTGCTCTGCGTTGAGCTTCTCCATGAGCTCTTTGTGGGCCGTGGAGAAGGTCTTCATGTTGTGAAGGCGGTGCTGGTCTTCAATGGCGCAGGAAACACACACACAGGTCATGTCATCCAAGCAGTAGTACTCCAGCAGTTTTCCATGTTGGGGGCATTTAGTAGTGCCACATAACGCCATGGGTTCGGTCAGAGGATGGGTTTGCAGTAACACAGGAGTGGTCAGGTGGATCTGGAGATGCTGGACACACATGGAGATCTCACCTTTCATGCAGGTCTTCCGTGCCGGTTTCCTGTCCTCCTCTGTGCACATGTCGCAGAGGATAACTTGAAGGTCCTTTGGTAGATTGTCCGACATGTTTCAGAAGCAGGAAGTCTTGAAAAATTCCAATGAAATATGATTTTGCTGATGAGATGCTGCCTGCTTCTAGTTGCTCAGTTTTGGGTTTTAATGCTCTGCGACATCAGCGTTGCACAACAGTTTCGATTTTTGATAAAGGAAACCAGATCAGAGGGTGGAGCATAGCCTATGACCCTGTACCTATGGGGTGGAGTTAGACTGATTTACCTGAGGGCTTTTGTGACAGTGTTAAGTTTCATTTTACACATTAGAAATGAGCAACGCCAATATGAGCTGGTATTTATTTCTAACTTGCCAACACATGCTGGTATAACTCTTTGTGCCTGTGAAAGACTCTAAGAATTTTAACAAATTGACATTCAGATAAAGTAGTTAGCAGCCCATTATAATCTATCACAAAAATTGTATAACTAATTTAAATGTTCTTGATATCGATTTGTTCTTAGAAGAATTAATACCTGCAACTTTTTTGCATTTCAAATCTTTGCATTGAGAGCACAGTCATTACATTTTACTTAAGCGTATCACTCACACTGATGTTCACATTGATCAAATGAAACAAACAGTGAAATGACAATCTGGAAAAGTTAGCTGGAAATGTAATTGCACATAATGAATATGGAAATGTTATGATGTGGGCTACAGACAACAACATGGATGACCATTACAGAAGTTCACAAAGCATCTCTATGATGACTTAAGAACGTTAAGTCAGGAAAGCTAAAAACCACTTCCACTTTTTGCGGCCGGGCCAATGGGTTTGTTATATTGTTACCTGAAGGGTCAATGGCTTGACTGAAAATACGGAGCACGTTGTCAGTCCTCCTCCTCACATTCATATGCGTATGTCTTAGGCCTAATGCAGTCATATTCTCACTATACTGTGTTGTGAGAAAGCTGAGCTGGTTACCTTTGCAGCACAGTGCATAGACTTCTCCATCTCTCAACTCCTTTGCATCATTTGTGTCACATAAACCAATGGTCCAGTCACAGTGTTTCGAAAGGCTGGTCACCCATCCCTCAAAGCTATGACCAGACTGTATCCCCTGAATGGTAAACATGCAGGCAGAGCTTCCTCCCAGCCAATTACTGTAGAAAACCTTCCTTTTGTCTTCGGACAGAGACAAGCCAGGTCCTGCAGTCTTTTGGTCAAATATCAGGTCAGAATTAGTAGCAATGAACTCCTGAGGGTTCTCTGGGTCAACCAGGGTCAGCAAGGATCCCCAGAATTTGCCGGCTTGCTTAACAATTTCTTCCCCATTCTGTTTTATCTCCTGAACCAGTTTGTCTCTGTCACGATCTGTCTGTGTTGTGTTTTGTCTTGTCTTTTTCTGTCTTTGGTTTCATGTTTTATTTTGAAAAGTCTTCACCTCCTGTCTTGCCTGTTGCTGTCTGTCTGTTTTCCCTCCTACCTAATTACCCGATTGTGTTCACCTGGTGCCCCTGTGTTTTCTCCTCCCTCCTCACCTGTGTCTTGTTTGTGTGATTAATCTTGTGTGTATTCAAGTTCTGTTTTTTCTGTCTGTCATTGTTGGTTCATTGTTTGTCTTTGACTGTGTTCTCGGGTTAGTGGTCTGTTTGTGCCTCTAGACCTTGAAATAAAGTAATTTTTTCAGTTTATTCTGCATTTGGTAGTGATGGCGAGATGAAGCCTTATGAAGCTTTGAAGCTTTCCAGCCAATTGGTTCGCAAAAGGGTTCATCTCATGAGGCTTCATCATGGGCTTCATTTGAACACAAACCCCCCTGTTGGTCAAAGTGTGTAAAACAGCCAGATTGGACAACTGAACAGTGTGCTCTATCTCATACCGAGTTCCCAATGAGTAAAGCCTTAGAATAACTCTAAACAACAAACATGAAGTCATATTTTCATGTTAACAATATTGTTTTTATTTCAGTTTAATGATTGTGATTGAAAAGCCTAAGGAGGCTGCTAAACATTGCAAAGAGGGATTTATATTCCTTAATAATATTCGTAAACTTAACCATGTTGTAGCCTGAGAAAGGCTAAACCATATCAAAGAATACATTTATTAACTACATTATCTCATTTAGCTGTACTTTTATAAACAACAAAAAAGACGTAATGACCAGTCACCTTGCGGTTGACAGTCAACTGCTTTCCGGCTGAGCCACAGCTTCCTGAAAACACTGCACTATGTTTACTCCGGTATTTATTCATTTATTTTTGTATTCCTACATTTATTTATGCTTTTATTTATTTATACGTATGACATGTTCCGACCTCTATATAAGTGAGGGTCTGAGCTCTCTTAATACTATCGTGTCACCGGCCCGGGTTCTTATTATACATCCATGGGTAATATGAGCGTTGTGGTTCAACCGATCTAAAGCACTTTCTGCTTCCAGCAAATCGGTTCACTAAAAGGTTCATCTGAGGCTTCATCATGGGCTTCATGTGCACACAAGACCCCCTGTTGGTGAACAGGTGTAAAACAGCCAAATATTATTTGTAATCTTTGACATACTAAAAATACTGGAAATAATGATACAAAAGTGTAAAAGATGTCAAATGTATTTGTAATCCTGTATTAACAGAATTTTGCACCAGTAAGTGTTTTAAAATGACATATAATAATAAAAACAATGTATCAATACAGTATCTTGTTGTTATATCTATACATAAATAAATGTAAATGTCTGCTGCCTTCTATAAACACAAAAGAAGCAATATATGTTCGAAAACTGGAAAAGAAGAAGGGTTTAACCTGTCAGAGGGCAGTGAATATGCTTGTGTGACTTTGCAGAGGGCAGTGAAAATGCTTGTGTGACTTTGCAAAGGCCAGCGAAAATGCTTGTGATTCATGGAACAATTTTATTGGTTTTTGTTTAAAAACATTATTTTTTCCACAGTTTTTGGGCTTAGGCGATTTATTTTCAACTTCTCCTGCCTTTGAAAATACTCTTTCACACGGGACTGAGGAAGCAGGTGTGCACAAAAAAGTGACTGCAAGTTTATCCAGGTTTGGATAAACATGTTTTTGTGTCTGCCAGTAGTTCAGAGGGTCCTCCAAGCGTCTGATATTTGGTTCGGCCAGGTACCGCTGGACTTCAACAGTTGCGTCAGCTGTGGCATTCTTGGTCTTCCTGGACATCTTCACAGTCTGATCCAATTTATGCCAGAGTTTTTTTCCTGAAAAGTATACACATAGAGTGTCAGTGGATGTAGTAATTACTTCAAATTGCTTTAAAAATTAATAAAATTACCTGGGGTTTCTTGTTCAGGTTGAGATGTGGATTAACTTTCTTGGGGCACGGCTTCAGGTGTTCGGATCAGTGCACCACATTCAGTCACAAGCCTTTTTGTGGCTTCTGCAGCTTTTAAAGGGCTAACCAATCCGATCAGTTTGAACCTAGGGTCCAGTAGTGTTGCCAATGACATGATGCTCATAGATTGGAGTGTGTGGAGCCTCTCTCTTAGCTGCCTTAAGAGGTGTTCTCCCATTTCTTTGGCCACTGCTACTGCAGTTTTTGCCATTTCCTCATGAAGCATTTGCTCCAGCATTTTGAGGAGGGGCACAACCTTGGAACCAGATACATTTTTCTTCTCAGAAAGCTCAATGGTGGCATCATTGGATCCAGACAGCAGAGAGAGGCACCCACTTATGATGGTGAACTCAGCAGAGGTCAGTGTGGTGATTTCTGTGTTCAAACTGGCTAATGCCGCACCAACTGGTTCTCTGAGGTCCACCAGACGTTGCAGCATGTGATATGTGCTGTTCCAGCGGGTCTCCACCTCTTGCAGGAGCTTCAGTGTGCCTTAGCACCGATACAAGCTTCTCCTTTAACACAAAATTAAAGATGTATTTAATTGTCAAATTAGCAGTAACATAAACATAGCATTATTGTTATTATTCATTATTAACCAATGTAAGAAAGGTCAAAGCACATGCTGCTCCTGAAATATCCCACCAGTTTTCTTGCCTTGGCTCGAATATCACACACCACAGGGGTCATGTCAAGAGAATTTTTGACAATCAAATTCAGTGTATGTACAATGCATATTGCATGACGTAGCTTTAATGACACAGCTGTGTTAAGAATGAGTATCTTGTAACTTTCTTTTATTTGCATGATAAAGCGAAGTTAACATGGTTAAATTATAAAATATATTATTTCAAAATATTAAATGAAAAACCTTGAGCAGGTCCACCTCCATGTCCCTCCTTGTTCTCATGTATGGCACGATAATGCCTTAGCATGGATGAAGTATTAAAATTTATTATTGTATCCCAGTTCCCTGGAGCACAATAAAACTTACTTACTTACTTACTTACTAGAAAAAGTAAAAAAATGAACCATACAAAATCTAAAATAATACATCTGTTGTAATATACTATGTATGCAACCTACCTTATTGGGTGAAATCAGATCAAAGTGTTCCCACACAGGGGAAGTCCTTCTCTTCTTTGCTGGCTCCATTCTAACGAGTTGCAAAAATATCGTACAACCAAAACTGGCAAATGACAGTGTTCTCCTCTCACAAGGTTCACACATCTTGATTCGAATCCAATGGGTTTTTATGGTTTTTATCTGTCAGAAGCACGCGCCAAGATCTGAAGCGCTTCCTGAAGCAGTCACGTGGTATCGACAGGCAGCGAGGCTTCGTTTGTGATCGATGACGTCACTGGCCCAAAACGATACAAGCCTCGATACAGGCTTCACAAAAAGCTTCGGGGATTACTCGACACACGCTCCGAAGCCTCGGAGCAATACGTAACATCGCTAGCATTTGGGTCCTGCCTGCTTCACTCAACCGTAACAGAATGAACCAACCACAAATGGACCCAGCAGATGATCCATTTTAGGTAGAATTACAGCATTTTACCTTTTATCTGGCTTGCTGCTTTGATTGGTGGAAGGGAGCATCCAGTGTTCGGCAGAAGAGGGCCGCTCTGGTAGAGGCGCACCGGTTGGCAGCAGAGAAACCATGTTTTGTTGAGTTCTTATCTGACTGGATTTTGGACTTCCTTTCAACATGTGATTCCCGGCCAGCAAGCACCAGGCATGCTAGCCCCCTGCCTCCCAATTCCCAACCTGATGCCATACGTCTTGGCGTGTTCCGTCTGGAGTCAACCCCTGCTTCTTCCCCATTTCCTGCTCCTGTCCAGGAGCCGTACTCGGGTACTCGTCTGGCTTTTGGAGGTCCACGGAACCTCCAAAAGGCTCCGAAGAGAAGGAGTCGCAGGTCCACGCTAGCAGCCCGAGCCCCAGAAGCCATGCTTTGGGCTACAGTACAGGCCCCAGCAAACATGGTCCCGGCTCCAGTACCGGCCCCAGCAGCCATGGTTCCAGCCCCAGTTCTGGCCCCAGCAGCCATGGTCCCAGCTTCGTTTCTGGCCCCAGCAGCCATGGTTCCGGCTCCAGAACCGGCCCACAAAGCCATGGATCCGTGCACCAGTATCGGCCCACACAGCCATGCTTCCATGCTCCATTACCTGGCTTACACAGCCAGGGTCCAGGCCTCTGTTCCGTGCCCAACAGCCATGGTTCCGGCTCCAGAACCTGCCCCAGCAGCCATGGTTTCGGCTCCAGTACTGGCTCTCCGGCCGACGCAAGCTCCCCATGTCCTGTCGGCGTACCGGCCGACTCCAGCACCTCGTCTCCTGTTGGCTCTCCGGCCTACGCCAGCTCACCGTGTCCTGTCGGCATACCGGCCGACTCCAGCCCCCCGTGTCCTGTCGGCATTCCGACCGACTCCTGCCCCCCATGTTCTGTCGGCGAACCGACCGTCTCAAGTCTTCTCTCAAGTTCCTTCTCAAGTCCCCTCTCAAGTCTCCTTACAATTCAACTCTCGAGTCCCCTCTCGAGTCCCTTCTCGAGTCCCCTCTCGAGTCCCCTCTCGAGTCACCTCTCGAGTCTCCTCTCAAGTTCCTTCTTGAGTCCCCTCTCGAGTCCCCTCTCCAGTCCCCTCTCAAGTCCCCTCTCAAGTTCCCTCTCAAGTTCCTTCTCGAGTCCCCTCTCGAGTCCCCTCTCAGGTCTCCTCTCGAGTTCCCTCTCAAGTTCCCTCTCCAGTCACCTCTCGAGTCTCCTCTCAAGTTCCTTCTCGAGTTCCCTCTCGAGTCCCCTCTCAAGTCTCCTTACAAGTCACCTCTCGAGTTCCCTCTCAAGTCCCCTCTCCAGTTCCATCTCAAGTCCCCTCTCCAGTCCCTACTCTCTTCTTTAGTCCCTACTCAAGTCCCTACTCAAGTGCCGTTGGAAGTTCCGCTGGGGGTCCTGCCAACTCCATGTCCTGTCCCGTTGGGGGTCCCGCCGACTACTCTTCTGCCGGGGGTCCTGCCAACCCTATGTCCTGTCCCGTTGGGGGTCCCACCGACTGCTCCTCTGCCTGGGGTCCTGCCAACCCTGTGTCCTGTGCTGTTGGAGGCCCTGCCAACTACTCTTCTGCCGGGGGTCCTGCCAACCCTATGTCCCGTGCCGTTGGAGGTCCTGCTGGGGGTCCTGCCAATCCTGTGTCCTGTCCCGTTGGGGGTCCCGCTGACTACTCTCCTACCTATGTCCTGTTCCATTGGAGGTTCCGCTGGGGGTCCTGCCAGCTCCATGTCCAGTCCCGTTGGAGGTCCCGCCGACTACTCTACTGCCGGGGGTCCTGCCAACCCCATGTCCTGTCCCGTTGGGGGTCCCGCCGACTACTCCCCTGCCGGGGGTCCTGCCAACCCTATGTCCTGTGCCGTTGGAGGTCCCACCGACTACTCTCCTGCCGGGGGTCCTGCCAACCCTGTGTCCTGTGCCATTGGAGGTTCCGCTGGGGGTCCTGCCAGCTCCATGTCCAGTCCCGTTGGGGGTCCCGCCGAGAACTCTTCTGCCGGGGGTCCTGCCAACCCCTTGTCCTGTTCCGTTGGAGGCCCCGCCATCACCTGTCTCGCCGGGGGTCCTGCCAACTTCTGGTCCTCTTCCGTGGGGGATCCTGCCGAAGCATGTCCCACCGTCTCCAGTTCCTGTTCGGCCGACGCCTGGTCCTGCCCGGCCTCCGGAGCTGTCTGGTCTTCGCCCTCGAGCCCGGCCCCCTGAGAGCCGCGGTCTTCGCCCTCGAGCCCGGCCCCCTGAGAGCCGTGGTCTTCGCCCTCGAGCCCGGCCCCCTGAGTGCCGCGGTCTTCGCCCTCGGGCCTGGGCCCCTGACTCTTCCTGCCGCGGTCTTCGCCCTCGAGCCCGGCCCCCTGAGATCCGCGGTCTTCGCCCTCGAGCCCGGCACCCTGAGTGTCGCGGTCTTCGCCCTCGGGCCCCTGACTCTTCCTGCTGCGGTCCTCGCCCTCGGGCCCGGCCCTCTGACTCTTCCTGCCGCTGCCTTCGCCCTCATGCTCGGCCCCCTGAGTTTGCCCGCTGTGGCCTTCATTCCACCATGGACTCTGCCTTGCCCCCGGGCCGTCCGCCCGAGACCCCCACCTTGGACTCTGCCTTGCCCCCGGGCCGTCCGCCCGAGTCCCCCTTTTCGGCTTCTGCCTTGCCCCCGGGCCGTCCGCCCGAGATCCCTTCCGGGTCCTCCGCTGTGCTCCTGGGCTGTCAGCCCAAAACCCATCCTCCAGACCCCCTCCACCCACCCTGGTGGCCCTAGTTTTGTGTCCCTCCTCCGGTCCCCCTCCCCCCACCCTGCTGTACGGTTTTATTTTCTGGGCATTTGTTTTGTGTGTTTTGGGACGTCTGGGATCCGTCACTTGATGGGGGGGGTAATGTCACGATCTGTCTGTGTTGTGTTTTGTCTTTTTCTGTCTTTGGTTTCATGTTTTATTTTGAAAAGTCTTCACCTCCTGTCTTGCTTGTTGCTGTCTGTCTGTTTTCCCTCCTACCTAATTACCCGATTGTGTTCACCTGGTGCCCCTGTGTTTTCTCCTCCCTCCTCACCTGTGTCTTGTTTGTGTGATTAGTCTTCTGTGTATTTAAGTTCAGATTTGTCTGTCTCTCATTGTTGGTTCATTGTTTGTCTTTGACTGTGATCTCGGGTTAGTGTTCTGCTTGTGCCTCTAGACCTTGAAATAAAGGTATTTTTTCAGTTTATTCTGCATTTGGGTCCTGCCTGCTTCACTCAACCGTAACAGTCTCGGTCACTGCCAGGCTCCAACCCTTTTCTCAGGTCCACAGCCTTGGCCTTCTCCAAATCCTGATGCACCTGAGAATACATCTGCAGGAATCGGAAGGTGTCCTTCTCCTTCTGTGCTGCTTGCATTCTGCTTTTGCTGGTTTTGATGGCCACCATACGGGCAGAGACTGAACTCTGGACGCTGGTCAGAGCGATATCACGCAGGCTGGTCACAGCTTCAACGAGACGCAGACAGGAGCGACCAAGCTTCTCTCTTTCACTCTTCTCCCACTTTCCCAGATTCACATAATCCTCATTAGTTTTCACCAGTGAAGCCTGCTGATCTGCGTTGAGCTTCTCCATGAGCTCTTTGTGGGCCGTGGAGAAGGTCTTCATGTTGTGAAGACGGTGCTGGTCTTCAATGGCGCAGGAAACAAACACACAGGTAAATTCATCCAAGCAGTAGTACTCCAAGAGCTTGACATGTTGGGGGGATTTAGTAGTGCTTAAGCCTGCAAACCCCAAGGCCAGTGGTTCAGTCAGAGGATGTGTTTGCAGTAACACAGGAGAGGTCAGGTGGGTCTGGAGATGCTGGACACACATGGAGATCTCACATTTCATGCAGCTCTTCCGTGCCGGTTTCCTGTCCTCTGTGCACATGTCGCAGAGGATAACTTTTTGATTCTTTAGTAGATTGTCAGACATGTTTTCAGAATGCCTTCGTTGTTTAATGTGGATTAACAAAAACAGGTTGCCCTTGTAAACAAAATATTTGCTTGCCGGTATCGCAGAGTCTGGTGTGACAGCTTGAGCCTCTTTCATTGGAATAGAAAGTTGACGTTGGTGTGCACATAAATGACTCTTTTATAGCCGTAAGATAGTGTCTATGCCCTTTTAACCATAAAAAGGCTTACATTTCCTTACCTTATCAATATACCATATTAGTCATGGTAGAGCTAATATGACTATAGTCTCAAAATAGCCATACAGTTGGATTAAAGTCATCTTCTGAACATTTTTGAACAAAAAATCAAACAAACTTTATAGGATTTATTTCAGGGCTGTCATATTGTACTATACAGTTGTACCTTATGAACTGGAAACCTAGGGTATAGTTTTGTTAATATATATAGTTATAGTTAGTTAATATATATATATATATATATATATATATATATATAATCAGAGGTGGAAGTTGTACTCAGATGAATTACTCAAGTATAATTAGCAATACTTAAACTACCAAAAGTACTAGTTTTGCAAAATAGCCATTTTAGGCACCAGATATGTTTAAATGTTTTTAGAAAAGTTATTGTTGGATTTATCTGTTTGTCACTTCAATGTTGCACGTGGTAACGATGGGGTTTATTTGAATGACTACTGGATGGCTTAACCTGTAATAATACTGTATAATATAATATTTGTTGATTTATAATGTGTTTTCATAACCTAAATCTGCAAAGTAACTTTACTAAATATGTAAAATAAATGTAAGTATTAAACTAGCATAACTTGAAAATACTCGATTAAAGTACAAGTAGCCTACCTCAATGTGTACAGTAGGCTACTTGAGTAGGCCTACATGTATACTACACTACTGTTTATAATATACTATCATTTTAAACACCCAATTTAATAGATAAACCCTTAAAGACTTAACTTTAAGTGTAACTGGATGGGGCGGTTTTAATTGACCAATCCAGAAAACCTGTCATACTTAACAGGCCATCTCTCCACTTAAGTAAGTACGCTGAAAGGTAAGGACTCAAAACCAGTCATTAATTGAAATAAGTGATCTAATATCGGTGTATTCTTGAAGCTGCCAAGCATATTGATTACTTATAGGAAAATAAAAAGTACCTATGTTAACTGTATCAGAAACGTAGGGATGTAAACAAAACAACGTCAACAGCTAAACCAAAAGCTAAGCTAGTCAATGTTCAACTGATATTTATTCAAATTATTGCGATCGTTACTGCTCAACAAACGGTCAAACTTAACGGCTATAACATTACTGTACATGTTACCGTGGATACAGTTAATCTAACTTGAATCGGAAGAAATTACTTCAAGAGCAAACGTAGCTTGCTAGCTAAAGTTAGCTAACTAGTTCATATGAATTGTTACCACAAATAAGTTTAAATATACACCCCTATTAACATTATTCATGTTGGTGTTATCTGGCCAATGAGGTGGTAATGCAGAACATTTACTGAAATATATTACTTGAGTACATTTACTAAAGTAGGCCTACTTAATTTTACTTCAGTATATTTAGAGGTACTTGTACTTAAATATTTTCATGTTATGCTAGTTTTTACTTCTACATTTTGGCAGCAAATATTGTACTCACTACATTTTGACAACATTAGTTACTATTTGCTTTTGCATTTTTATGTTTTTACGAACATTAAATCAAATAATACACTCTGATTTTCTATCAGGGATGGAAATAACTGGCAGTATAACAAGTTATTAATGTTACGTGATCCTTTAACAGCTGCACATGATTGCCACATAATGCATTACTATAGCAGTGATATAATATCTATTTCCCGAAAAAAGGCCACTTTGGATAATGAGTACTTTTAGATTTGGTACTTAAGTATATTTTGCTGCTATTGTTTTTTTACTTTGACTTCAGTAACTTTTTGAATGCAGGACTTTTATTTGTAACAAAGTATTTTTAGACTGTGGTATTATGACTTTTCCTTAAGTATAACATCTGTGTACTTCTTCCGCCATAATGCAATAACATATCCATTAAGTTAAACTATAAGGTAACATTATCTTACTTGCACTATATTTCTATCACTAACGTTTTAAGTCCCTTTTTACTTTCACAGAGGGAATATTTCACTTTATTTTCTCCACTATTGTGTTTTTGGTTTCAGATTTGAGGCAAAAAAAAATCTTCCTTTTCATAACTAGCAAAAAGATAAAAGTGTCTTCAGGAAATTTACTGTATAAGTAAATTCAATTTTTCTTTTTATCAACCTTTTTTGGTTATCTACTCCACAGTCCTGCATCCCCACAGATGTGAAAGATGAGGCAGAACATTTCTGGAGGTTCCGTGCTCATACAAAAGACAACCAGCTTTCCTGAGGAGAATTTATCAGAACCAAATGTTGACATGATGGCCAACCAGAGCCATGTGTTGTGTCTCCCCGTGGTCTCTGACGAGCAGAAGCTTATATGGGTGCACTCAAATGAGTTCAACCTACAGCTGGATGGTGCAGAAGAGCTGAACAAGGCCTTCGACCAGTTTCCATACCTGACGGAGAAACAGACAGCTACACTGGCACAGCGCTGCTCCTTGCACCCAGACCAGGTGAAGGTGTGGTTCATGATACAGAGGCTCCGCTATAATAAATAATAATAATAATAGATTTAATTTGTTAGCGCTTTTACAGGTGCTCAAAGACGCTTTACAGATAATAGTGAAGAAAAAAAAGAAAAGAGAAGAAAGGAACAACAAATAAATATATAGTTAAAGTTAAAGTCAAATAATACAAAAACAATCACACATGAAAAGCCAGATTGAAGAGGTGAGTTTTTGTTAGTTTTTTGAAGGTGGTGAGGTCGGTGCCGTCTCTGATGGGTTGTGGGAGTGAGTTCCAGAGGGAGGGGGCAGCGACGGAGAAGGCTCTGTCCCCCCAGGTCCGGTGATTGGTGCGGGTGGGGATGGATAGGAGGTTGGCTTCTGATGAGCGGAGGCAGCGGGAAGGGGTGTGGTGGTGCAGCAGGTCTGTGAGGTAGGGGGGGGCCTGGTTGTTGAGGGCTTTGTAAGTTATGAGGAAGACTTTGAAGTGGATTCTTTGACGGACGGGGAGCCAGTGGAGGTTCTGGAGGATGGGAGTGATGTGGTCTCGGGAGCGGGTGTTGGTGAGGAGGCGGGCAGCAGAGTTCTGGATATGTTGGAGTTTATTGAGGAGGTTGGATGGTATGCCATAGAGGATGCTATTGCAGTAGTCGAGTCGTGAAGTGATGAATGTATGAATCAGGATTTCAGCAGCAGAGGAGGAGAGTGATGGGCGGAGACGGGCAATGTTTTTGAGGTGGAAAAAGGCGGTCCTGGTGATGTGATTTATGTGGTGGTTGAATTTGAGCTGACTGTCGAAAATGACTCCGAGGTTGCGGATGTGAGGGGGGGAGATAGAGTGTGGCTGTCAATGGTGAAGTTGAAATTCTAGATGTCTTTGATACGGGATGGGGGGGCCGATGATGATGATGTCTGATTTGGCACTGTTCAGTTGGAGATAGTTTGTTTGCATCCATGCTTTTATTTCTGAGAGACAGTTGGTGAGAGTGGAGTGTGTTGTGGGGGTGATGGTTTTTGTTGAGATATAAAGTTGGATGTCATCGGCGTAGCAGTGAAATTGAAGGTTGTGGCGACAAATTATTTTGCCAAGGGGGAGCATGTAAAGGATGAAGAGGAGGGGGCCAAGCACCGAACCCTGGGGGACGCCTTGGGACAGAGGAGCAGTGGAGGAGGTGCAGTTGTTGATGTTGATAAACTGATGTCTGTCGGTGAGGTAGGATTTCAGCCAGGAGAGTGCAGTGTCAGTGATGTTGAGTGATGATTCGAGGAGGGACAGCAGGATGGTGTGGTTGATGGTGTCGAATGCTGCGGTGAGGTCGAGGAGGATGAGGATGTTCAGGTTGCCGGAGTCAGAGGAGAGGAGGAGGTCGTTTGTGATTTTCAGAAGAGCTGTTTCTGTGCTGTGTTTTGATTGGAAACCGGATTGAAATGGCTCAAAGAGGTCATTGGAGCTGAGGTGGGATTTTAGTTGAGGCAATGACACGTTCAAGTATTTTTGACAGAAAGGGGAGATTTGAGATGGGCCGGAAGTTGGACATGATGTCAGGTGTGAGTCCAGGTCTTTTGAGAATGGGTGTGACAGCAGCCAGTTTGAGAGAGGGGGGAACTGATCCAGATCTGAGGGAGGAGTTAATGATGGTGGCGATGAGCTGGGACATGGCAGGGAGGCTTTCTTTAACAAATTTGGAGGGCATTGGGTCAAGTGTGCAGGTGGAGTTAATTCCAGTCATGAAGTTGGACAGTTGCATGGGGGTCACAGGGGAGAAGTGGGACAGGGGCTGTGAGGTGAAGGGGGGGGAGCCAGGAGAGGAGGTGGGGGGTGCTGATGAGGGTGTCAGATTGCTGTAAATGTTGCTGATTTTGGTTTGGAAAAACGAAAGGAAGGAGTTGCACTGTTCGGTGGTGAAGGACGAGGTGGCGTTGTCACAGGGTTTGAGAAGTTTGCTGATGGTGGAGAAGAGACGCTTGGGGTTGCTGGAGCCAGACTGAATGAGTTGTGAGTAGTAATTAGACCGGGCTGCTTTGAGTGCATTACTGTACTGCTGGAGATAGTCTTTGTAGATTTGGAGATGGACTGTTAGTGTGGTTTTCTTGTGTTGGCGTTCAAGTTGACGTTTCCTTGATTTCATTTGGCGGAGTTCGGGGGTATACCAGGGTGCGGAATGTATGAAAGAGACATTTTTAGTTTTTGTGGGGGCCAGTTCATTGAGACAGAAGGAGAGGGTGCTGTTATAATAGTCCACAAGTTCAGATGGGTTTTCAGAAAGTGGGGGGGGGGAGGCAGACATCTTGCAGGTAATGGAGGCAGTGATTGCTGAAGGTGAGATGGATTTGAGGTTTCTGTAGGTTATTGTGCGTTTTTGCTTTTGGGCGGGGATGGGGATGTTGATATCCATGATGATGGCCAGGTGATCAGAGATGTGGAGATTGAGGCTGGACAGATGATGGATGGTGAGACCAGTGGAGCAGACCAAGTCCAGGATGTGACCACGGCTGTGTGTTGGGAAGTTGATGTGTTGAGAGAAGTTGCAGCAATGAAGGGTTTCCTTAAATTCAGAGGCATATTTGCAGGTCGGGTCATCAATATGAATGTTAAAATCCCCTAAGAGGAGAACAGATGGGGATATGGCAGAAAGCTGAGTGAGAATGTCAGAGAGGTCAGAGAGAAAGGAGGGGTTTGGCTTCGGGGGACGGTAGATGATGGCTGTGACCAGGGGAGTGGGACCAGAGAGTTTAAAGATCAGGTGTTCAAATGAAGAAGCATCAGGGATGGGGATTATGGTAGCTTTTATTTCCTTTTTGATAATAGCAGCTATACCACCACCCCGCCCTTGTGGGCGAGGTTTGTCAATGTATGTGAATCCTGCTGGGGTGATTTGATTTAAAGAAAAATAGTCCAGGGGCTTTTGCCATGTTTCGGTCAGATACAGAAAGTCCAGGTTATTGTCTTTAATGAATTCATTCAGAATGTGGCTTTTATTGTGGATGGAGCGTGTGTTGAGCAGGGCTGCTCTGAGGTGACGTTGCATTGGGGGGGGTTGTGTGGACCGGGGAAGTGGAAGGAGATTGGTCAGATTCACGTGTTTTTTGTTGTGATGGCGTAGTGTGGGCGTGTGACAGGACCGAATGGACGGGATGGAGTGTGGAGACGTGGAATGAAATAAAAACTTACGGCCAGAGCCTCTGTGTGGAGGACGGCGTTTGCGGAGTATTTCGTTATCTGCGAGGATGTCCATGCAGTCCGGAGGCAGGCGGTTATTAAAGGAGTGGAGATCTGACAGGGAGTAGAGCGGCGGCATGATCCCGTGAAGTGGCGCTAGCACGGAGCTAGCTAATGCTGGGGACCCGGACAGCAGAGACCAGGAGCCGGATGACCGTAGAAGAAGGAGCGGTGTGAGTCCAGATAAAATGAGAGTGATAATCCACAGCATATCAGGAGAATGATTCCAGTGGTTTCCGGAGGAGAATCGTAGGAGGGGCTGACAGCCTGGTGCAGAGTGGGAGCCGGGTGACCAGCCTACTAGCTTGTTAGCTAGCTTGTTAGCCACCGGCTGTAGGCGGCAGGGAGAGACGATGTCAGCGGGGAAGCCGGCTGATCCCAGCGGGATGGGAAGACCCACACGAGCCGCGGAGTTAGGCTGGAGTTAGGCTGGAGTTAGGGTGGAGTTGGGGTGGAGACAGAATTGTTAGCTCGGCAGACTTCAGGGAGCCGAGGAGCATCTAGGTAGCAGCCTGCTAGGTCCGATAATGCTAGCTAGCTAGCGGGCTAGGGACCGATGAGCAGGAAAGAGCCAGCAGGTTGGAGATGACAACACATCTGATATTTTTGCTGATGACTGACGTTTCAAAAGTAGAGAGCCAGACAGGAGAGGTTCTAATCTGGACTAAAGAACAATATTTGGGGCGGAGGAGCGGCGAACAAACAACGCCAGCATCCTCGGCGACCCGGGAAAAACAGTAAATATGGCTATGGCATCAGCTGGGAATTTAAAGACATCAGGAAGGTTCGGAGGCAGTTCAAGTTGAGTTGGGGGGGAGGCAGAGCTGCAAACCAGGAAGGGGGAACAGAAAGAGGATGGAGACAAGAAAAATAAATGTAAAACACCTGATGGGAAGAAGGCAGGAGAGGTTAGGGAGGAACAGGGTGCAAGTGAGGGAAGGAGAAGTGGGGAGGCTGATGAATTATTGGAGAGAAGAATGAGGCAGGAGCAGCTAATGAAGAAAGACAAGGATGGAAAAGTAGAAGAAAAGGAATACTCAGAGGAAGCGGAAAAGTACGACGGTGACAGACGAGGTGGGAATTTAAAAAACAAAGCAAGCGGAGGAGAATATTGTGGAGAGGGCAAAAGAAGCAAACAGAGGAAGTGAGTGTCAGAAGTCCACTCAGTCGGAGATAGGGTTTTTTACCGTAAGGAATAGGAAGTTAAAAGCAAAAACGTCTGTCCCTGAAATTGGGGTACCCAATGAAACACAGGATGCAATGCCCCTGCTCATCCCTTTGGTTCAAACTCAGGCCCCCAGCATGCCTCCTCTCACTGACAACCAGACAGAAGTGCTGGGAAAAAATGACGACACTCCTCCTTCTACCTCTAATAATGGGAAGACCCCTGAGAAAAGTCACTGTGAGGAGAAATCAGAAACGCAGATGCAAACAGAGTCAACAACCACCAATGGAGGCAACTATACAAAAAAGGGCGCTTCCCATCCGTGTGGTACCCAAAGCAAAGAGGCAGTTTCAGGTGTGGAGGATGAGGGAGGCTTTCACAGAATGCCAGTATCCAGACGTTGAGGCGTACAGCAGGCTGGCTGAGGTGGTTGGAATGCCGCGCCACAGGTTGATTAAGTGGTACGGAGACATGCGCTATTATATCAAGAGATCCAGGCCGCACTGGATGAATAGCGAGCAATACGGCCAGGCCGTCGCCAACGTCAGGTACCGGCAGAGCCTGAGAGCACTTTGGAAGAAGGAGGTCAAATCCTGTGCACCGAATAACCCCTCAATAGGAAGTCATTGAATCCTCTCTTCACGTTTTAAAGGAGGCATCAGAAGAAGTTTGTTCACTTTGATTTTGTGTTTTTGAAAGACATTTGTTCACATGCATTTGCCCCCTCTTTCACATGGAATGTATCTCTGTTATTCTGTTATTGTTATTACTTGACCTGTTTGCGGTTATGATGTATGTACAGTCTTTTCTCATTTGCAACGTAGATGCTATTTTCACATCAACGATTTCCTTTTGTACCGTGCAGATGTTTTTATTGTGGTTCAAGTAAAACAGTTTGTTGTTTGAACATGACTCTTCTTGTCTTTATTTACATCGAAACACTCATAAACTGACAAAATGATCAGTGAACAGCGGCTGTAATCTCAAAGCAAATAGAAAAATAGTTACCAAAAACAAAGGACAATTCTAGAATATGATGTGAAATATATTGCACAAACAATAGAAAAACAGATGACAGTTATTCTCATGTTATCCAGCTACATTCAAAAAGCTTCCTCTGTTGTTACTACAGGTCTTCACGCGTTAAAGATCCCTATTTAGTCAACAATATGACCAGTCCAAGTTGCTCTATGATACGTCTAAGGTCACTAGGTCAGTTCCAGCTGGCTTTGTACTCTGTCCTCTGCGGCTGCCAGAGTTCTGCGCCTTCGATAATGCGACGGATCATGGAGGCGGTAGTGATAAGCAGGCGTCCAGCGGCGTGTAGGAGGGTGGAGGTCACACGCAGGGCTTCTCTTCTATACTTGGACCAGTATATGCTGAATGCTAGACCACAGTACTATAGTGCGTACAGTACAGTACATAGTAATGAAGTGCTGAATTCACAGCAGAGGTGTTATCCAGTACCAAAGTGTGTTGGCTGACGTTAACAATTCATTTATGAATCATTACAGCCTCTACATCAACGGGTCATTCCTTTTCAGTTTTACACCGTGAGCGTGTAGTTACTCCTACATTAACTGTGTTGTTTCCTTTGCTTATTGTCACATTGGTGTTAAAATGTCCAATTGAAATGCAGTTTTTCCAATACACTTGTCTTAATCAGTCAATAAAAGCATTCCACATCTTACTCTTTTTTTATGGCTTTATTGTTGATCAGTTCATCCACAGATCACAATGTGAATAGGATAGAAAAAGCTAGAATTACTTTTCTTTTTTATTTAAAACCATGCAGTGTAAGATCACTGAAAAATGTGAAAGCAATGACACATTCAACACCTCTAGAGGGAGACAAACACCTTCAACTGTCAGGCAGAAACAGTAGAAACATAACCAACTCCCAAAACACACTGCCATGGAGACAGCTGAAGATCACATTGGCTACCGTGTGTAAGTTGTTCACTATAAAGAATCACAACATATTGTTTGCACTAAAGGCACTATATTTACATTTGACAGCAAGTCAACATATCAATTACATTTATATGAATCCAATAAAAGCAGATACTTGCACTTCTGAGCTTTGTTCAATGATCAGCATTTTCCGACCCATTACAGAAACTCACAAACCACCTCTGTGATGCAAACGCCCCCAATAACTGCTCCACAGGAACACTTATCTTGATGAGGGCTGTAGTTGCGGCTTCCATCACTGTATCGATTTTTGTAATAGTTGTAAGCCTTCCCACATGTGCATTGCCATGGGTTCTGTTGGATATTTTTGGCGTTTTTCTTTTCTACTTGAACGAAGGGTGCCAGGTCCCAGTTGCTGGGAATCGCCTTTATTGTGATTATTTCTTCCCTCTGGTGCTGTCCGGTTCTGCTGAAGAAGGACAGCGAGGAGCCAACAAAGTTCCAAAACACTTCCACCGCTTCAGGTCGTGGTGCTGCCTCATCTCCATTTTGTGTGAGTAGTGCAGAGAAAACGTTGTGTTTTTTCTTTGTTGGGGTCATGAGATGTGTCTGCATCCCTGTGGAACTGACTGATGTATCAGAGGAATCCTCATTTTCTGTTGTGAGAGAGCTGAGCTTATTATCTTCGCAGCGCAGACCATAGACCGGTCCATCCATGACGTTTTTTGCAGACTGTTTGTCACATAAACCAACGGTCCAGTCAGAGTCCTGGGAAAAACAGACCATCCACCTCTGGAAGTCCTGAGTTGACAGGGTGCTACGGATCAGAAGAGTGGCAGTACATTGCCCTGATGAACGACTGTAGAAAACCTTCCTTTTGTCTTCGGACAGTGACATGGCAGGGCCGAAAATCTGGGGGTCAAAGATCAGGTCTGAACCAGTAGCAACAAGCTCCTGGTGGTTCTCTGGGTCAACCAGGGTCAGCAAGGATCCCCAGAAGTGGCCGGCTTGCTTCACCATTTTTTCACCATTCTCTCTTATCTCCTGAACCAGTTTGTCTCGGTCACTGCCAGGCTCCAACCCTTTTCTCAGGTCCACAGCCTTGGCCTTCTCCAAATCCTGATGCACCTGAGAATACATCTGCAGGAATCTGAAGGTGTCCTTCTCCTTCTGTGCTGCCAGCATGCTGCTCTTGCTGGTTTTGATGGCCACCATACGGGCAGAGACTGAACTCTGGACGCTGGTCAGGGTGATATCACGCAGGCTGGTCACAGCTTCAACGAGACGAACACTGGAGCGACCAAGCTTCTCTCTTTCACTCTTCTCCCACTTCTCCAAACTCACATTCACGTCATCGGTTTTCGTCAGTACAGCCTGCTGCTCTGCGTTGAGCTTCTCCATGAGCTCTTTGTGGGCCGTGGAGAAGGTCTTCATGTTGTGAAGGCGGTGCTGGTCTTCAATGGCGCAGGAAACACACACACAGGTCATGTCATCCAAGCAGTAGTACTCCAGCAGTTTTCCATGTTGGGGGCATTTAGTAGTGCCACATAACGCCATGGGTTCGGTCAGAGGATGGGTTTGCAGTAACACAGGAGTGGTCAGGTGGATCTGGAGGTGCTGGACACACATGGAGATCTCACATTTCATGCAGGTCTTCCGCGCCGGTTTCCTGTCCTCCTCTGTGCACATGTCGCAGAGGATAACTTGAAGGTCCTTTGGTAGATTGTCCGACATGTTTCAGAAGCAGGAAGTCTTGAAAAATTCCAATGAAATATGATTTTGTTGATGAGATGCTGCCTGCTTCTAGTTGCTCAGTTTTGGGTTTTAATGCTCTGCGACATCAGCGTTGCACAACAGTTTCGTTTTCTGATAAAGGAAACCAGATCAGAGGGTGGAGCATAGCCTATGGGGTGGAGTTAGACCGATTTGCCTGAGGCCTTTTGTGACAGTGTTAAGTTTCATTTTACACATTAGAAATGAGCAACGCCAATATGAGTTGGTATTTATTTCTAACTTGCCAACACATGCTGGTATAACTCTTTGTGCCTGTGAAAGACTCTAAGAATTTTAACAAATTGACATTCAGATACAGTAGTTAGCAGCCCATTATAATCTAGCACAAAAATTGTATAACTAATTTAAATGTTCTTGATATCGATTTGTTCTTAGAAGAATTAATACCTGCAGCTTTTTTGCATTTCAAATCTTTGCATTGAGAGCACAGTCATTACATTTTACTTAAGCGTATCACTCACACTGATGTTCACATTGATCAAATGAAACAAACAGTGAAATTACAATCTGGAAAAGTTAACTGGAAATGTAATTGCACATAATGAATACGGAAATGTTATGATGTGGGCTACAGACAACAACATGGATGACCATTACAGAAGTTCACAAAGCATCTCTATGATGACTTCAGAACGTTAAGTCAGGAAAGCTAAAAACCACTCCCACTTTTTGCGGCCGGGCCAATGGGTTTGTTATATTGTTACCTGAAGGGTCAATGGCTTGACTGAAAATACGGAGCACGTTGTCAGTCCTCCTCCTCACATTCATATGCGTATGTCTTAGGCCTAATGCAGTCATATTCTCACTATACTGTGTTGTGAGAAAGCTGAGCTGGTTACCTTTGCAGCACAGTGCATAGACTTCTCCATCTCTCAACTCCTTTGCATCATTTGTGTCACATAAACCAATGGTCCAATCACAGTGTTTCAAAAGGCTGGTCACCCATCCCTCAAAGCTATGACCAGACTGTATCCCCTGAATGGGAAACATGCAGGCAGAGCTTCCTCCCAGCCAATTACTGTAGAAAACCTTCCTTTTGTCTTCGGACAGAGACAAGCCAGGTCCTGCAGTCTTTTGGTCAAATATCAGGTCAGAATTAGTAGCAATGAACTCCTGAGGGTTCTCTGGGTCAACCAGGGTCAGCAAGGATCCCCAGAAGTGGCCGGCTTGCTTAACAATTTCTTCCCCATTCTGTTTTATCTCCTGAACCAGTTTGTCTCTGTCACGATCTGTCTGTGTTTTGTCTTGTCTTTTTCTGTCTTTGGTTTCATGTTTTATTTTGAAAAGTCTTCACCTCCTGTCTTGCCTGTTGCTGTCTGTCTGTTTTCCCTCCTACCTAATTACCCGATTGTGTTCACCTGGTGCCCCTGTGTTTTCTCCTCCCTCCTCACCTGTGTCTTGTTTGTGTGATTAGTCTTGTGTGTATTCAAGTTCTGTTTTTTCTGTCTGTCATTGTTGGTTCATTGTTTGTCTTTGACTGTGTTCTCGGGTTAGTGGTCTGTTTGTGCCTCTAGACCTTGAAATAAAGGAATTTTTTCAGTTTATTCTGCATTTGGTAGTGATGGCGAGATGAAGCCTTATGAAGCTTTGAAGCTTTCCAGCCAATTGGTTCGCAAAAGGGTTCATCTCATGAGGCTTCATCATGGGCTTCATTTGAACACAAACACTTTGACCAACACAAATGTTGGTCAAAGTGTGTAAAACAGCCAGATTGGACAACTGAACAGTGTGCTCTATCTCATACCGAGTTCCCAATGAGTAAAGCCTTAGAATAACTCTAAACAACAAACATGAAGTCATATTTTCATGTTAACAATATTGTTTTTATTCCAGTTTAATGATTGTGATTGAAAAGCCTAAGGAGGCTGCTAAACATTGCAAAGAGGGATTTATATTCCTTAATAATATTCGTAAACTTAACCATGTTGTAGCCTGAGAAAGGCTAAACCATATCAAAGAATACATTTATTAACTACATTATCCCATTTAGCTGTACTTTTATAAACAACAAAAAAGACGTAATGACCAGTCACCTTGCGGTTGACAGTCAACTGCTTTCCGGCTGAGCCACAGCTTCCTGAAAACACTGCACTATGTTTACTCCGGTATTTATTCATTTATTTTTGTATTCCTACATTTATTTATGCTTTTATTTATTTATACGTATGACATGTTCCGACCTCTATATAAGTGAGGGTCTGAGCTCTCTTAATACTATCGTGTCACCGGCCCGGGTTCTTATTATACATCCATGGGTAATATGAGCGTTGTGGTTCAACCGATCTAAAGCACTTTCTGCTTCCAGCAAATCGGTTCACTAAAAGGTTCATCTGAGGCTTCATCATGGGCTTCATGTGCACACAAGACCCCCTGTTGGTGAACAGGTGTAAAACAGCCAAATATTATTTGTAATCTTTGACATACTAAAAATACTGGAAATAATGATACAAAAGTGTAAAAGATGTCAAATGTATTTGTAATCCTGTATTAACAGAATTTTGCACCAGTAAGTGTTTTAAAATGACATATAATAATAAAAACAATGTATCAATACAGTATCTTGTTGTTATATCTATACATAAATAAATGTAAATGTCTGCTGCCTTCTATAAACACAAAAGAAGCAATATATGTTCGAAAACTGGAAAAGAAGAAGGGTTTAACCTGTCAGAGGGCAGTAAATATGCTTGTGTGACTTTGCAGAGGGCAGTGAAAATGCTTGTGTGACTTTGCAAAGGCCAGTGAAAATGCTTGTGATTCATGGAACAATTTTATTGGTTTTTGTTTAAAAACATTATTTTTTCCACAGTTTTTGGGCTTAGGCGATTTATTTTCAACTTCTCCTGCCTTTGAAAATACCCTTTCACACGGGACTGAGGAAGCAGGTGTGCACAAAAAAGTGACTGCAAGTTTATCCAGGTTTGGATAAACATGTTTTTGTGTCTGCCAGTAGTTCAGAGGGTCCTCCAAGCGTCTGATATTTGGTTCGGCCAGGTACCGCTGGACTTCAACAGTTGCGTCAGCTGTGGCATTCTTGGTCTTCCTGGACATCTTCACAGTCTGATCCAATTTATGCCAGAGTTTTTTTCCTGAAAAGTATACACATAGAGTGTCAGTGGATGTAGTAATTACTTCAAATTGCTTTAAAAATTAATAAAATTACCTGGGGTTTCTTGTTCAGGTTGAGATGTGGATGAACTTTCTTGGGGCACGGCTTCAGGTGTTCGGATCAGTGCACCACATTCAGTCACAAGCCTTTTTGTGGCTTCTGCAGCTTTTAAAGGGCTAACAAATCCGATCAGTTTGAACCTAGGGTCCAGTAGTGTTGCCAATGACATGATGCTCATAGATTGGAGTGTGTGGAGCCTCTCTCTTAGCTGCCTTAAGAGGTGTTCTCCCATTTCTTTGGCCACTGCTACTGCAGTTTTTGCCATTTCCTCATAAAGCATTTGCTCCAGCATTTTGAGGAGGGGCACAACCTTGGAACCAGATACATTTTTCTTCTTAGAAAGCTCAATGGTGGCATCATTGGATCCAGACAGCAGAGAGAGGCACCCACTTATGATGGTGAACTCAGCAGAGGTCAGTGTGGTGATTTCTGTGTTCAAACTGGCTAATGCCGCACCAACTGGTTCTCTGAGGTCCACCAGACGTTGCAGCATGTGATATGTGCTGTTCCAGCGGGTCTCCACCTCTTGCAGGAGCTTCAGTGTGCCTTAGCACCGATACAAGCTTCTCCTTTAACACAAAATTAAAGATGTATTTAATTGTCAAATTAGCAGTAACATAAACATAGCATTATTATTATTATTCATTATTAACCAATGTAAGAAAGGTCAAAGCACATGCTGCTCCTGAAATATCCCACCAGTTTTCTTGCCTTGGCTCGAATATCACACACCACAGGGGTCATGTCAAGAGAATTTTTGACAATCAAATTCAGTGTATGTGCAATGCATATTGCATGACATAGCTTTAATGACACAGCTGTGTTAAGAATGAGTATCTTGTAACTTTCTTTTATTTGCATGATAAAGCGAAGTTAACATGGTTAAATTATAAAATATATTATTTCAAAATATTAAATGACAAACCTTGAGCAGGTCCACCTCCATGTCCCTCCTTGTTCTCATGTATGGCACGATAATGCCTTAGCATGGATGAAGTATTATTATTGTATCCCAGTTCCCTGGAGCACAATAAAACTTACTTACTTACTTACTTACTAGAAAAAGTAAAAAAATGAACCATACAAAATCTAAAATAATACATCTGTTGTAATATACTATGTATGCAACCTACCTTATTGGGTGAAATCAGATCAAAGTGTTCCCACACAGGGGAAGTCCTTCTCTTCTTTGCTGGCTCCATTCTAACGAGTTGCAAAAATATCGTACAACCAAAACTGGCAAATGACAGTGTTCTCCTCTCACAAGGTTCACACATCTTGATTCGAATCCCATGGGTTTTTATGGTTTTTATCTGTCAGAAGCACGCGCCAAGATCTGAAGCGCTTCCTGAAGCAGTCACGTGGTATCGACAGGCAGCGAGGCTTCGTTTGTGATCGATGACGTCACTGGCCCAAAACGATACAAGCCTCGATACAGGCTTCACAAAAAGCTTCGGGGATTACTCGACACACGCTCCGAAGCCTCGGAGCAATACGTAACATCACTAGCATTTGGGTCCTGCCTGCTTCACTCAACCGTAACAGAATGAACCAACCACAAATGGACCCAGCAGATGATCCATTTTAGGTAGAATTACAGCATTTTACCTTTTATCTGGCTTGCTGCTTTGATTGGTGGAAGGGAGCGTCCAGTGTTCGGCAGAAGAGGGCCGCTCTGGTAGAGGCGCACCGGTTGGCAGCAGAGAAACCATGTTTTGTTGAGTTCTTACCTGACTGGATTTTGGACTTCCTTTCAACATGTGATTCCCGGCCAGCAAGCACCAGGCATGCTAGCCCCCTGCCTCCCAATTCCCAACCTGATGCCATACGTCTTGGCGTGTTCCGTCTGGAGTCAACCCCTGCTTCTTCCCCATTTCCTGCTCCTGTCCAGGAGCCGTACTCGGGTACTCGTCTGGCTTTTGGAGGTCCACGGAACCTCCAAAAGGCTCCGAAGAGAAGGAGTCGCAGGTCCACGCTAGCAGCCCGAGCCCCAGAAGCCATGCTTTGGGCTACAGTACAGGCCCCAGCAAACATGGTCCCGGCTCCAGTACCGGCCCCAGCAGCCATGGTTCCAGCCCCAGTTCTGGCCCCAGCAGCCATGGTCCCAGCTTCGTTTCTGGCCCCAGCAGCCATGGTTCCGGCTCCAGAACCGGCCCACAAAGCCATGGATCCGTGCACCAGTATCGGCCCACACAGCCATGCTTCCATGCTCCATTACCTGGCTTACACAGCCAGGGTCCAGGCCTCTGTTCCGTGCCCAACAGCCATGGTTCCGGCTCCAGAACCTGCCCCAGCAGCCATGGTTTCGGCTCCAGTACTGGCTCTCCGGCCGACGCAAGCTCCCCGTGTCCTGTCGGCGTACCGGCCGACTCCAGCACCTCGTCTCCTGTTGGCTCTCCGGCCTACGCCAGCTCACCGTGTCCTGTCGGCATACCGGCCGACTCCAGCCCCCCGTGTCCTGTCAGCATTCCGACCGACTCCTGCCCCCCATGTTCTGTCGGCGAACCGACCGACTCAAGTCTTCTCTCAAGTTCCTTCTCAAGTCCCCTCTCAAGTCTCCTTACAATTCAACTCTCGAGTTCCCTCTCGAGTCCCTTCTCGAGTTCCTTCTCGAGTCCCCTCTCGAGTCCCCTCTCGAGTCACCTCTCGAGTCTCCTCTCAAGTTCCTTCTTGAGTCCCCTCTCGAGTCCCCTCTCTAGTCCCCTCTCAAGTCCCCTCTCAAGTTCCCTCTCAAGTTCCTTCTCGAGTCCCCTCTCGAGTCCCCTCTCAGGTCTCCTCTCGAGTTCCCTCTCAAGTTCCCTCTCCAGTCACCTCTCGAGTCTCCTCTCAAGTTCCTTCTCGAGTTCCCTCTCGAGTCCCCTCTCAAGTCTCCTTACAAGTCACCTCTCGAGTTCCCTCTCAAGTCCCCTCTCCAGTTCCATCTCAAGTCCCCTCTCCAGTCCCTATTCTCTTCTTTAGTCCCTACTCAAGTCCCTACTCAAGTGCCGTTGGAAGTTCCGCTGGGGGTCCTGCCAACTCCATGTCCTGTCCCGTTGGGGGTCCCGCCGACTACTCTTCTGCCGGGGGTCCTGCCAACCCTATGTCCTGTCCCGTTGGGGGTCCCACCGACTGCTCCTCTGCCTGGGGTCCTGCCAACCCTGTGTCCTGTGCTGTTGGAGGCCCTGCCAACTACTCTTCTGCCGGGGGTCCTGCCAACCCTATGTCCCGTGCCGTTGGAGGTCCTGCTGGGGGTCCTGCCAATCCTGTGTCCTGTCCCGTTGGGGGTCCCGCTGACTACTGTCCTACCTATGTCCTGTTCCATTGGAGGTTCCGCTGGGGGTCCTGCCAGCTCCATGTCCAGTCCCGTTGGAGGTCCCGCCGACTACTCTACTGCCGGGGGTCCTGCCAATCCTATGTCCTGTCCCGTTGGGGGTCCCGCCGACTACTCTCCTGCCGGGGGTCCTGCCAACCCCATGTCCTGTCCCGTTGGGGGTCCCGCCGACTACTCTTCTGCCGGGGGTCCTGCCAACCCTATGTCCTGTGCCGTTGGAGATCCCACCGACTACTCTCCTGCCGGGGGTCCTGCCAACCCTTTGTCCTGTGCCATTGGAGGTTCCGCTGGGGGTCCTGCCAGCTCCATGTCCAGTCCCGTTGGGGGTCCCGCCGAGAACTCTTCTGCCGGGGGTCCTGCCAACCCCTTGTCCTGTTCCGTTGGAGGCCCCGCTATCACCTGTCTCGCCGGGGGTCCTGCCAACTTCTGGTCCTCTTCCGTGGGGGATCCTGCCGAAGCATGTCCCACCGTCTCCGGTTCCTGTTCGGCCGACGCCTGGTCCTGCCCGGCCTCCGGAGCTGTCTGGTCTTCGCCCTCGAGCCCAGCCCCCTGAAAGCCGTGGTCTTCGCCCTCGAGCCCGGCCCCCTGAGTGCCGCGGTCTTCGCCCTCGGGCCCGGGCCCCTGACTCTTCCTGCCGCGGTCTTCGCCCTCGAGCCCGGCCCCCTGAGATCCGCGGTCTTCGCCCTTGAGCCCGGCACCCTGAGTGTCGCGGTCTTCGCCCTCGGGCCCCTGACTCTTCCTGCCGCGGTCCTCGCCCTCGGGCCCGGCCCTCTGACTCTTCCTGCCGCTGCCTTCGCCCTCATGCTCGGCCCCCTGAGTTTGCCCGCTGTGGCCTTCGTTCCACCATGGACTCTGCCTTGCCCCCGGGCCGTCCGCCCGAGACCCCCACCTTGGACTCTGCCTTGCCCCCGGGCCGTCCGCCCGAGTCCCCCTTTTTGGCTTCTGCCTTGCCCCCGGGCCGTCCGCCCGAGATCCCTTCCGGGTCCTCCGCTGTGCTCCTGGGCTGTCAGCCCAAAACCCATCCTCCAGACCCCCTCCACCCACCCTGGTGGCCCTAGTTTTGTGTCCCTCCTCCGGTCCCCCTCCCCCCACCCTGCTGTACGGTTTTATTTTCTGGACATTTGTTTTGTGTGTTTTGGGACGTCTGGGATCCGTCACTTGATGGGGGGGGTAATGTCACGATCTGTCTGTGTTGTGTTTTGTCTTTTTCTCTCTTTGGTTTCATGTTTTATTTTGAAAAGTCTTCACCTCCTGTCTTGCTTGTTGCTGTCTGTCTGTTTTCCCTCCTACCTAATTACCCGATTGTGTTCACCTGGTGCCCCTGTGTTTTCTCCTCCCTCCTCACCTGTGTCTTGTTTGTGTGATTAGTCTTCTGTGTATTTAAGTTCAGATTTGTCTGTCTCTCATTGTTGGTTCATTGTTTGTCTTTGACTGTGATCTCGGGTTAGTGTTCTGTTTGTGCCTCTAGACCTTGAAATAAAGGTATTTTTTCAGTTTATTCTGCATTTGGGTCCTGCCTGCTTCACTCAACCGTAACAGTCTCGGTCACTGCCAGGCTCCAACCCTTTTCTCAGGTCCACAGCCTTGGCCTTCTCCAAATCCTGATGCACCTGAGAATACATCTGCAGGAATCGGAAGGTGTCCTTCTCCTTCTGTGCTGCTTGCATTCTGCTTTTGCTGGTTTTGATGGCCACCATACGGGCAGAGACTGAACTCTGGATGCTGGTCAGAGTGATATCACGCAGGCTGGTCACAGCTTCAACGAGACGCAGACAGGAGCGACCAAGCTTCTCTCTTTCACTCTCCTCCCACTTTCCCAGATTCACATAATCCTCATTAGTTTTCACCAGTGAAGCCTGCTGCTCTGCGTTGAGCTTCTCCATGAGCTCTTTGTGGGCCGTGGAGAAGGTCTTCATGTTGTGAAGGCGGTGCTGGTCTTCAATGGCGCAGGAAACACACACACAGGCAAAGTCATCCAAGCAGTAGTACTCCAAGAGCTTGACATGTTGGGGGGATTTAGTAGTGCTTAAGCCTGCAAGCCCCAAGGCCAGTGGTTCAGTCAGAGGATGTGTTTGCAGTAACACAGGAGAGGTCAGGTGGGTCTGGAGATGCTGGACACACATGGAGATCTCACATTTCATGCAGCTCTTCCGTGCCGGTTTCCTGTCCTCTGTGCACATGTCGCAGAGGATAACTTTTTGATTCTTTAGTAGATTGTCAGACATGTTTTCAGAATGCCTTCGTTGTTTAATGTGGATTAACAAAAACAGGTTGCCCTTGTAAACAAAATATTTGCTTGCCGGTATCGCAGAGTCTGGTGTGACAGCTTGAGCCTCTTTCACTGGAATAGAAACTTGACGTTAGTGTGCACATAAATGACTCTTTTATAGCCGTAAGATAGTGTCTATGCCCTTTTAACCATAAAAAGGCTTACATTTCCTTACCTTATCAGTCAAAAACGATTAATAATTACCTACAGAAAGAATATACACCCACTCACCACGTACACCCAGCTTAAGCTAATGTAGTGAAATGAATCCTGCTCTGTTTCTAACATGAAACTTTATCCATATTAGTCATGGTAGAGCTAATATAACTATAGTCTCAAAATAACCATACAGTTGGATTAAAGTCATCTTCTGAACATTTTTGAACAAAAAATCAAACAAACTTTATAGGATTTATTTCAGGGCTGTCATATTACACTATACAGTTGTACCTTATGAACTGGAAACCTAGGGTATAGTTTGGTTAATATATATAGTTATAGTTAGTTTATATATATATATATATATATATATATATATATATATATATATATAAATAATCAGAGGTGGAAGTTGTACTCAGATGAATTACTCAAGTATAAGCAGGGCTCGACATTAAGGGCTGCCCGATGGCCCGGGGCCATCTAGTATTTAGCTCGGGCAATGAAACCTCACCTGCTGGTTGCCCGATCGGGCAATCTATTATGCCAGTATCATGCAGCTCGCGGATCCAGTAATGAGTGACCCGACAGTAAAACTAAACATATCTATAACTAGTTACGGTAGTTTGAGAGGTAATTAAAATAGCTACGTGTGATATTCTAACCTGAGGTGTGTGTTTTGTCCGCTCACCGCTGCATGTGATCATGCAGCACTGCGTGTTGACTCATCAGCAGCAGCTGATCTCTCTCTCCCGTCAGATTAGACTTCACTCGCGTTTATGTCCATATTGATCAGATCTAGCTAGTTCTGGCTAATGATGGGACTACCTGCTTATTAAAAGACACCTAAACAATAAGTGTCGCTATGCAACTAGGTGAGGCCACAAAGTATAGCGCAGCATTACGCATTTGTTTACATGCCCACCGGAACCCCGAGGCATTACCAACAGATCAACGCACAATCAACCCATACAGGACATCTCTTTCTCCACATTAAGTGTTAGACATTAGAATTGACTATTCTTGGCTGTCACATACTCTTCTTGTCTGTCACATAAGTGGGGCAACTGAAGCGGTATTGTGCTAAAGGGAAATTATTGTGACCGAAGAGATTTAGATTTTGCCGGCCAACGGGAACTCGGTTATGGCTAGAAAGGATCCGTCTTGTGTAAAACTCTCGCGAGAGTTTGGCTGAATGTCACGTGGCTGAATGTTTACGTTTCGCAGGCAGCCTTTCAGTTACGATCGTTAACATCAGTTGGCCACAGCAAATGATCGTGAGAAGCTAAACTATTTATTAATTATGTCAATGACAGGGAGTGTGATTGTTGAAATAGGGTGTTAGCGGTCTTGTTGGTGTTCAAAGAATAATGACAACACTGTAGATCACCAACACTATGGTTTATTTTTTATTCACAGGCAAGTCAACGTTGTCGCAGTAAAAGTCCCAAGATAGCTCCTGGTGCAATACAATGTTCCCTTGCAGTGTTTTACTATTAAGTCTGATGTTTCTCTATTAATATTGCTGCTGCATTAATGTGTATGTTGCATCATGTTACTGCTGTAGATGTGTTTTATGAGCCGCTCCGATTTTAACGAGAGTTACAACGAGAACGTGACGTCATATTTACACTAGACGGATCCTTTCTAGCCATAACCCGGGAACTCTGACGTCGCCATTTTGTATGCTTCGCGGATGCGCTCGGCTCCTCTCGACTGCTGCTCGGGTCTGCTCGGTCAGCTTCCGGATGAGGAGGTATTCGTTCGACCAACTTACAGTAGATAACATTACAAACATTTTTAACAGGGGCCATAATAGTGTAAATAATGTTTGTTTTGGCAGTTACAACTGAATGTAATGTTTTCTACTTTTTTCCATCTGATGAAGGCATTTGCCTTCAACAGATGGAAAGTGTCTTGACCAACAACTTAAGTATTTCTTATAGCTATGCAGGGCATGCAAGCGAGCAAACACAAACAAGAACAAGCAAACAAGTGAAATGAAGAATAAAATTGTACAATATAAAATTGTGCTGGTTCATCTTATAATTCAGTCTAGAGAATGCACCAGACGGCATAGATCTAAGACCTGCAAAAATCGAAATGCTCTAGAGGGAGGACCCCTAAACCCTTCGTGGCATTTCGTCCGCACGCATTTTTCAGGGCAATCTCTATTGGGGTCAGGGCCAATTGTAAATTAGCTTAGATGGCCCACAGGGCCATCTCCCAAAATCCTTAATGTCATGCACTGATAAGTAGCAATACTTAAACTACCAAAAGTACTAGTTTTGCAAAATAGCCATTTTAGGCACCAGATAAAAGTTTTTAGAAAAGTTATTGTTGGATTTATCTGTTTGTCACTTCAATGTTGCACTTGGTAACGGTGGGGTTTATTTGAATGACTACTGGATGGCTTAACCTGTAATAATACTGTATAATATAATATTTGTTGATTTATAATGTGTATTCATAACCTAAATCTGCAAAGTAACTTGACTAAATATGTAAAATAAATGTAAGTATTAAACTAGCATAACTTGAAAATACTCGATTAAAGTACAAGTAGCCTACCTCAATGTGTACAGTAGGCTACTTGAGTAGGCCTACATGTATACTACACTACTGTTTATAATATACTATCATTTGAAACACCCAATTTAATAGATAAACCCTTGAAGAATTAACTTTAATTAAGTGTAACTGGATGGGTTGGTTTTAATTGACCAATCCAGAAAACCTGTCATACTTAACAGGCTATCTCTCCACTTAAGTAAGTAATAATAATAATAATAATAGATGTAATTTGTTAGCGCTTTTACAGGTGCTCAAATACGCTTTACAGATAATAGTGAAGAGAAAAGAAAAGAGAAGAAAGGAACAAAAAATACATATATAGTTAAAGTTAAAGTCAAATAATACAAAAACAATCACACATTAAAAGCCATATTGAAGAGGTGAGTTTTTTGAAGGTAGTGAGGTCGGTGCAGTCTCTGATGGGTTGTGGGGGTTGAACCTGATCTCACCAGAATGCGTGACTCCTCCACGACTCCTTAACACCGCATTGCGTGGTGGAGTCACGGAATCTTTTATATTTTCGTATCGGCACCACGCAAACAACCCCAATGTAAAGTGAATGAGGCTCGTTTGTCGTGGTGCACACACGCATTTCTACAACGTCCCGCAGTGAGCTTTTTATTCTATAAAACGTTTTAAAAATCTACTTTATAGCTTGTATTAACTCACGGGAGGCTTCTTTTATTTTATTTGTATTCATAATAATTTTTATTTTTCGCAGAATGTATTATGGTGCATTATTTACCAATGTTTGTTCTCAAAAAACGGTGCATTTTTATTAAATTAGTTATTTTTTAAGGAAGGCCAAAGCTTCAGCTGTGTCAAATAGATTGTTCCCTTTAGTTTACGTTATTTAAAAGACAATTACATTAATATTTGATCATTAATAGTAATAATAATCTTTTTTTTATAACAACGATAAACCAGAAGAAGATGCCGTCGTTACCACGGCAACGTTATGTCGCGCTTGACGGCAGAGACGTAGCCACGTGACGTTGCTCACGTTCACGCCACTTTCATTCATTTCATCTCACAACGGACTTCAGTAAGTATCTAAAATCAAGGGGAGTTTATTTCTTTAAAACACGAAATGATATTGCTTTTATTTATTCCACTGTAGCACAGTCTCTATTTTTGTAGTGTGTTTAGCTTTTACAATAGGCTACGCGCAAGCTAGCGGCCACGTTCAGCTAGCCTCCGGCTTTCCGGTCAAAGTTTGTAGCTGGATAGCATTTATAGTTTATACAGCTAAATAACATTAGCTGTCCCCGGCACAGTTGGATAGTGGAGGTGCCTGCTAGAAAAATATGTTTAAATGCTTGTATTTGCCCATGTGTTGTAAAGACAGCTTTCAACACAGAGTTGTAGTGGAATCGGCGATGGAGTGGAACAAAAATGTGGAACTGGAGTTTTTCCAGAGGATTTGACTGGCCAGTGGGGACATTGGGATACGACAAACGAGCCTAATTCACTTTACATTGGGGTTGTTTGCGTGGTGTCGACACGCAAATATAAAAGGTTCCGTGACTCCACCACGCAATGCGGTATTAAGGAGTCGTGAAGGAGTCACGCATTCTGGTGAGATCAGTTACTACAAGCTATAAAGTAGATTTTAAAAACGTTTTATAGAATAAAAAGCTCACTGCAGGACGTTGTAGAAATGCGTGTGTGCACCACGACAAACGAGCCTCATTCACTTTACATTGGGGTTGTTTGCGTGGTGCCAACACGCAAATATAAAAGATTCCGTGACTCCACCACGCAATGCGGTATTAAGGAGTCGTGAAGGAGTCACGCATTCTGGTGAGATCAGTTACTACAAGCTATAAAGTAGATTTTTAAAACTTTTTATAGAATAAAAAGCTCACTGCAGGACGTTGTAGAAATGCGTGTGTGCACCACGACAAACGAGCCTCATTCACTTTACATTGGGGTTGTTTGCGTGGTGCCGACACGCAAATATAAAAGATTCCGTGACTCCACCACGCAATGCGGTATTAAGGAGTCGTGGAGGAGTCACGCATTCTGGTGAGATCAGGTTGGTTGTGGGAGTGAGTTCCAGAGGGAGGGGGCAGCGACGGAGTACGCTGAAAGGTAAAAACTCAAAACCAGTCATGAATTGAAATAAGTGATATAATATCGGTGTATTCTTGAAGCTGCCAAGTATATTGATTACTTATAGGAAAATAAAAAGTACCTATGTTAACTGTATCACAAACGTAGGGATGTAAACAAAACAACGTCAACAGCTAAACTAAAAGCTAAGCTAGTTCAACTGATATTTATTCAAATTATTGCTATCGTTACTGCTCAACAAACGGTCAAAGTTAACGGCTATAACATTACTGTACATGTTACCGTGGATACAGTTAACCTAACTTGAATCGGAAGAAATTACTTCAAGAGCAAACGTAGCTTGCTAGCTAAAGTTAGCTAACTAGTTCATATGAATTGTTACCACAAATAAGTTTAAATATACACCCCTGTTAACGTTATTCATGTTGGTGTTATCTGGCCAATGAGGTGGTAATGAAGAACATTTACTGAAATATATTACTTAAGTAAATTTACTAAAGTAGGCCCAATTAATTCTACTTAAGTATAT
Source organism: Notothenia rossii (assembly GCF_949606895.1). NCBI lineage: Eukaryota > Metazoa > Chordata > Actinopteri > Perciformes > Nototheniidae > Notothenia > Notothenia rossii. Next base: position 34,941,216 of record NC_136901.1, on the reverse strand, counting down.
TTTGAGGTACTTGTACTTGAGTATTTTCATGTTATGCTAGTTTCTACTTCTACATTTTGGTAGCAAATATTGTCCTCACTACATTTTTTGACAACATTAGTTACTATTTGCTTTTGCATTTTTATGTTATTTTTACGAAAATTAAATCAAATAATACACTATGATGTTCTATCAAGGATGGAAATAACTGACAGCATAACAAGTTATTAATGTTACGTGATCCTTTAACAGCTGCACATGATTGCCACTTAATGCATTACTATAGTATAAGCAGTGATATAATATCTATTTCCCGAAAAAAGGCCACTTTGGATAATGAGTACTTTTAGATTTGGTACTTAAGTAAACTATAAGGTAACATTATCTTACTTGCACTGTATTTCTATCACTAACGTTTTAAGTCCCTTTTTACTTTCACTGAGGGAATGTTTCACTTTATTTTCTCCACTATTGTGTAATTGGTTTCAGATTTTAGGCCAAAAAAAATCTTCCTTTTCATAACTAGCAAAAAGATAAAAGTGTCTTCAGGAAATTTACTGTATAAATAAATTCAATTTTCTTTTTATCAACCTTTTTTGTTTATCTACTCTACAGTCCTGCATCCCCACAGATGTGAAAGGTGAGGCAGAACATGTCTGGAAGTTCCCTGCTCATACAAAAGACAACCAGCGTTCCTGAGGAGAATTTATCAGAACCAAACGTTGACATGATGGCTTTCAATCTGAACCAGAGCAATGCGTTGTTTCTCCCCGTGGTCTCTGACGAGCAGAAGCTTATATGGGTGCACTCAAATGAGTTCAACCTAAAGCTGGATGGTGCAGAAGAGCTGAACAAGGCCTTCAACCAGTTTCCATACCTGAAGGAGAAACAGACAGCTACACTGGCACAGCGCTGCTCCTTGCACACAGACCAGGTGAAGGTGTGGTTCATGATACAGAGGCTCCGCTATGGCATCAGCTGGGAATTTAAAGACATCGGGAAGGTTCGGAGGCAGTTCAAGTTGAGTCGCGGGGAGGCAGAGCTGCAAAACAGGAAGTGGGAACAGAAAGAGGATGGAGACAAGAAAAATAAATGTAAAACACCTGATGGGAAGAAGGCAGGAGAGGTTAGGGAGGAACAGGGTGCAAGTGAGGGAAGGAGAAGTGGGGGAAATGTGGAGGCTGATGAACTATTGGAGAGAAGAATGAGGCAGGAGCAGCTAATGAAGAAAGACAAGGATGGAAAAGTAGAAGAAAAGAAAGGGAATACTCAGAGGAAGCGGAAAAGGACGACGGTGACAGACGAGGTGGGAATTAAAAAAACAAAGCAAGCGGAGGAGAATATTGTGGAGAGGGCAAAAGAAGCAAACAGAGGAAGTGAGTGTCAGAAGTCCACTCAGTCGGAGATAACGCTTTTTACCGAAAGGAATTGGAAGCCAAAAGTAAAAATGTCTGTCCCTGAAAGTGGGGTACCCAATGAGACACAGGATGCAATGCCCCTGCTCATCCCTTTGGTTCAAACTCAGGCCCCCAGCATGCCTCCTCTCACTGACAACCAGACAGAAGTGCTGGGAAAAAATGACGACACTCCTCCTTCTACCTCTAATAATGGGAAGACCCCTGAGAAAAGTCACTGGGAGGAGAAATCAGAAACGCAGACGCAAACAGAGTCAACAACCACCAATGGCGGCAACTATAACAAAAAAAGGGCACTTCCAACCCGTGTGGTACCCAAAACAAAGACGCCGTTTCAGTTGTCGAGGATGAAGGAGGCTTTCACGGAATGCCAGTATCCAGACGTTGAGGCGTACAGCAGGCTGGCTGAGGTGGTTGGAATGCCGCGCCACAGGATGGTTCAGTGGTTCGGAGACATGCGCTATTATATCAAGAGATCCAGGCCGCACTGGATGAATAGCGAGCAATACGGCCAGGCTGTCGCCAACGTCAGGTACCGGCAGAGCCTGAGAGCACTGTGAAAGAAGGAGGTCAAATCCTGTGCACCGAATAACCCCTCAATGGGAAGTCATTGAATCCTCTGTTCACGGTTTTAAAGGAGGCATCAGAAGAAGTTTGTTCACTTTCATTTTGTGTTTTTGAAAGACATTTGTTCACATGCATCTGCCCCCTCTTTCACATGGAATGTATCTCTGTTATTCTGTTATTGTTATTACTTGACCTGTTTGCGGTTATGATGTATGTACAGTCTTTTCTCATTTGCAACGTAGATGCTATTTTCACATCAAAGATTTCCTTTTGTACTGTGCAGATGTTTTTATTGTGGTTCAAGTAAAACAGTTTGTTGTTTGAACATGACTCTTCTTGTCTTTATTTACATCGAAACAGTCATAAACTGACAAAATGATCAGTGAACAGCGGCTGTAATCTCAAAGCAAATAGAAAAATAGTTACCAAAAACAAAGGACAATTCTAGAATATTATGTGAAATATATTGCACAAACAATAGAAAAACAGATGACAGTTATTCTCATGTTATCCAGCTACATTCAAAAAGCTTCCTCTGTTGTTACTACAGGTCTTCACGCGTTAAAGATCCCTATTTAGTCAACAATATGACCAGTCAAAGTTGCTCTATGATACGTCTAAGCAGGTCAGTTCCAGCTGGCTTTGTACTCTGTCCTCTGCTGCTGCCAGAGCTCTGCGCCTTCGATAATGCGACGGATCATGGAGGCGGTAGTGATAAGCAGGCGTCCAGCGGCGTGTAGGAGGGTGGAGGCCACACGCAGGGCTTCTCTTCTATATTTGGACCAGTATATGCTGAATGCTAGACCACAGCACTATAGTGCGTACAGTACAGTACATAGTAGTGAAGTGCTGAATTCACAGCAGAGGTGTTATCCAGTCCCAAAGTGTGTTGGCTGACGTTAACAATTCATTTATGAATCATTACATTCTCTACATCAACGGGTCATTCCTTTTCAGTTTTACACCATGAGCGTGTAGTTACTCCTACATTAACCGTGTTGTTTCCTTTGCTTATTGTCACATTGGTGTTAAAATGTCCAATTGAAATGCAGTTTTTTCAAATACACTTGTCTTAATCAGTCAATAAAAGCATTCCACATCTTACTCTTTTTTATGGCTTTATTGTTGATCAGTTCATCCACAGATCACAATGTGAATAGGATAGAAAAAGCTAGAATTACTTTTCTTTTTTATTTAAAACCATGCAGTGTAAGATCACTGTAAAATGTGAAAGCAATGACACATTCAACACCTCTAGAGGGAGACAAACACCTTCAACTTTCAGGCAGAAACAGTAGAAACATAACCAACTCCCAAAACACACTGCCATGGAGACAGCTGAAGATCACATTGGCTACCGTGTGTAAGTTGTTCACTATAAAGAATCACAACATATTGTTTGCACTAAAGGCACTATATTTACATTTGACAGCAAGTCAACATATCATCAATTACATTTATATGAATCCAATAAAAGCAGATACTTGCACTTCTGAGCTTTGTTCAATGATCAGCATTTTCCGACCCATTACAGAAACTCACAAACCACCTCTGTGATGCAAACGCCCCCAATAACTGCTCCACAGGAACACTTATCTTGATGAGGGCTGTAGTTGCGGCTTCCATCACTGTATCGATTTTTGTAATAGTTGTAAGCCTTCCCACATGTGCATTGCCATGGGTTCTGTTGGATATTTTTGGCGTTTTTCTTTTCTACTTGAACGAAGGGTGCCAGGTCCTAGTTGCTGGGAATCGCCTTTATTGTGATTATTTCTTCCCTCTGGTGCTGTCCGGTTCTGCTGAAGAAGGACAGCGAGGAGCCAACAAAGTTCCAAAACACTTCCACCGCTTCAGGTTGTGGTGCTGCCTCATCTCCATTTTGTGTGAGTAGTGCAGAGAAAACGTTGTGTTTTTTCTTTGTTGGGGTCATGAAATGTGTCTGCATCCCTGTGGAACTGACTGATGTATCAGAGGAATCCTCATTTTCTGTTGTGAGAGAGCTGAGCTTATTATCTTCGCAGTGCAGACCATAGACCGGTCCATCCATGACGTTTTTTGCAGACTGTTTGTCACATAAACCAACAGAGAGTCCTGGGAAAAACAGACCATCCACCTCTGGAAGTCCTGAGTTGACAGGGTGCTACGGATCAGAAGAGTGGCAGTACATTTTCCTGACAAACTACTGTAGAAAACCTTCCTTTTGTCTTCGGACAGTGACATGGCTGGGCCGAAAATCTGGGGGTCAAAGATCAGGTCTGAACCAGTAGCAACAAGCTTCTCAGCCCTCCTCCTCATATTCATATGCGTATGTCTTAGGCTAAATGCAGTCATATGCTCACTATACTGTGTTGTGAGAAAGCTGAGCCGGTTACCTTTGCAGCACAGTGCATAGACTTCTCCATCTCTCAATTCCTTTGCATAATTTGTGTCACATAAACCAATGGTCCAATCACAGTGTTTCGAAAGGCTGGTCACCCATCCCTCAAAGCTATGACCAGACTGTATCCCCTGAATGGTAAACATGCAGGCAGAGCTTCCTCCCAGCCAATTACTATAGAAAACCTTCCTTTTGTCTTCGGACAGAGACATGCCAGGGCTTGCAGTCTTTTAGTCAAATATCAGGTCAGAATTAGTAGCAATCAACTCCTGAGGGTTCTCTGGGTCAACCAGGGTCAGCAAGGATCCCAGAAGTGGCCGGCTTGCTTCACAATTTCTTCCCCATTCTCTCTTATCTCCTGAACCAGTTTGTCTCGGTCACTGCCAGGCTCCAACCCTTTTCTCAGGTCCACAGCCTTGGCCTTCTCCAAATCCTGATGCACCTGAGAATACATCTGCAGGAATCTGAAGGTGTCCTTCTCCTTCTGTGCTGCCAGCATGCTGCTCTTGCTGGTTTTGATGGCCACCATACGGGCAGAGACTGAACTCTGGACACTGATCAGAGCGATATCACGCAGGCTGGTCACAGCTTCAACGAGACGCAGACAGGAGCAACCAAGCTTCTCTCTTTCACTCTTCTCCCACTTTCCCAGATTCACATAATCCTCATTAGTTTTCACCAGTGAAGCCTGCTGCTCTGCGTTGAGCTTCTCCATGAGCTCTTTGTGGGCCGTGGAGAAGGTCTTCATGTTGTGAAGGCGGTGCTGGTCTTCAATGGCGTAGGAAACACACACACAGGTCAAGTCATCCAAGCAGTAGTACTCCAAGAGCTTGCCATGTTGGGGGCATTTAATAGTGCTTAAGCCTGCAAGCCCCAAGGCCAGTGGTTTAGTCAGAGGATGTGTTTGCAGTAACACAGGAGAGGTCAGGTGGGTCTGGAGATGCTGGACACACATGGAGATCTCACATTTCATGCAGCTATTCCATGCCGGTTTCCTGTCCTCTGTGCACATGTCGCAGAGGATAACTTTTTGATTCTTTAGTAGATTGTCAGACATGTTTTCAGAATGCCTTCATTGTTTAATGTGGATTTTACTCCCCAGGTTGCCCTTGTAAACAAAATATTTGCTTGCCGGTATCACAGAGTCTGGTGTGACAGCTTGAGCCTCTTTCACTGGAATAGAAACTTGACGTTAGTGTGCACATAAATGACTCTTTTATAGCCGTAAGAAAGTGTCTATGCCCTTTTAACCATAAAAATGCTTACATTTCCTTACCTTATCAGTCAAAAACGATTAATTATTACCTACAGAAAGAATTTACACCCACTCACCACGTACAGTACACCCAGCTTAAGCTAATGTATTGAAATGAATCCTGCTCTGTTTCTAATATGAAACTTTATCCATATTAGTCATGGTAGAGCTAATATGACTATAGTCTCAAAATAACCATACAGTTGGATTAAAGTCATCTTCTGAACATTTTTGAACAAAAAATCAACCAAACTTTATGGGATTTATGTCAGGGCTGTCATATTGCATAAGTTGTACCTTATGAACTGGAAACCTAGGGTATAGTTTATTAAATAATATCTATAATCAGAGGTGGAAGTTGTACTCAGATGAATTACTCAAGTATAAGTCGCAAAAAAGTACTCGTTATGCAAAATAGCCATTTTAGGCACCAGATATGTTTAGATGTTTTTAGAAAAGTTATTGTTGGATTTATCTGTTTGTCACTTCAATGTTGCACTTGGTAACGGTGGTGTCAGGATTCTCATGTTTTGTCACGTTTGTAGTTTTGTATGTCTGGTTATGGGTGTTTTCCTTTGTGTTTATTGTCTGGTCCTTCTTCCTGTGTTTTTCCCCTGTCGTTAGTTTCCCTGGTGTGTCTAATTGTCTGATTGTGTTCACCTGTCGCCCTTGTGTTTCTCCTCCCCTGCCCGGCTGTTTCTCGTCTTGTGATTACCCCTCTCTATATTTAGTCTTGTCTCTTCCTGTGTTCAGTGTTGGTTCATTATTTGTCATTGGGCGCGGGAAGGGGGGTGCTGAGGGCGCTGCAGCACCCCCTAGCGGCAGGCAGGGGGTGCGGAGCTCCCCTGTCTGAATTATTATTTGACGGTTATTGCTGCTCCCGCTGTGCATAATCTGTGTAATATGTAGCCAATAAATTCCACATTGTTGGTAAAATGATATTTTGGCCTGCCCCGAATGTTTTTTCTGTAGCCCCGGACAATTCTACCTCAATAATATAATACATTAACCGTGCTTTACGTGAACCTCATCAAGACACTAGAAAGGACGGCAGAACTGTAATTTCCCGTGTTCAGTGAATGCAACAGAGGCAAGACACCAGACCAATCAGAGAGTTGGATGGAAATAAAAGTGTGCTTGTGTCATTCAAGCTCGCGGCTCTGTGTGTGTGCGGAAATAGCGCATTTAGTGTGTGTGAGAGAGGGGGAGAGAGAGAGGGACCGGTGCCAGCAGCAGGGACCGTGTTGTTAGCATCTGGTTAGCTAGCTGCACTAACGGACATACGGAGCTGTTTGTTCCACAACAAGCTGGAGGAGAGCTCTCCTCTCAGACTGAGAGGCTCAGGTGAGCTAAAGGACTCTCTGAGTGTTTAGATAGTTAACTTTAGTCTAAGTTATCTCAGTGGGTCTCAAACGGTTTGGTCAAAAATTATTCAAAATATTATTTCCGCGGCACACCTTCATATGATCATTATAGTTATAAAAAAAATAAGAGAATAAAGGAAAAACAATTATGAAATACTATATGGCAGTAAAACAAGAATACAGATTGAAAGGGGAGTGATTTGTAAAATATCCATAAAGAAAAAGAACATCTGCTTACAGTTGTGTTTCATCTGGGTGTTGAGAGATGTATCCATCGATCTCTTAATGTTGCTCTCAAAGGGCACCAGATTGATGCTTTTAACTTCAATATTTAAAAAAAATCTTCCCGGGGGAGCATCCCCCCGGACCCCCCTAAAGGAGGTGAGGTCCGCTCCCCACTCGTAAAAAATAGCACTTTACCCCTGCCTATATGCCGTGAGCTGATTATCGAGCCTTCATTGTAACAGTCGCGGGTTTACTGTGTGTTTGCGTGTGGGGAGTTTTTTTGTGCGTGCTCTATAGTGCCCGTAATAGTGTTCACTGGAGTCCAGCACCTCAGCACCCGCACTCAAAATACCTTCCCGCGCCTCATTCCTGTTCCCCTTCATGTGGGTCACTGTCACCTTTGTTTGGACGCTACCTCGTACCTGTTAGTGGATTCTTGTTTTGCCTCGTACCTGTACCTGGATTCTTGTTTTGTTCGGCTTTTGGGAAATAAAGCTCGCCTTTTTGTTTCCTTTTGAAACCTGCTTCCTCCTCATTCTGCATTTGGGTCCTATTTTTCCACACACCCTAACAGGTGGGGTTGATTTGAATGACTACTGGATAGCCTAACCTGTAATAATACTGTATAATATAATATTTGTTGATTTATAATGTGTATTCATAACCTAAATCTGCAAAGTAACTTTACTAAATATGTAAAATAAATGTAACTATTAAACTAGCATAACTTGAAAATACTCGACTAAAGTACAAGTACCTCAATGTGCACAGTAGGCTACTTGAGTAGGCCTACATGTATACTACACTACTGTTTATAATATACTATCATTTTAAACACCCAATTTAATAGATAAACGCTTGAAGAATTAACTTTAAGTTTAACTGGATGGGGCGGTTTTAATTGACCAATCCAGAAAACCTGTCATACTTAACAGGCCATCTCTCCACTTAAGTAAGTACGCTGAAAGGTAAGGACTCAAAACCAGTCATTAATTGAGATAAGTGATCTAATATCGGTGTATTCTTGAAGCTGCCAAGTATATTGATTACTTATAGGAAAATAAAAAGTACCTATGTTAACTGTATCACAAACGTAGGGATGTAAACAAAACAACGTCAACAGCTAAACCAAAAGCTAAGCTAGTCAATGTTCAACTGATATTATTCAAATTATTGCGATCGTTACTGCTCAACAAACGGTCAAAGTTAACGGCTATAACATTACTGTACATGTTACCGTGGATACAGTTAACCTAACTTGAATCGGAAGAAATTACTTCAACAGCAAACGTAGCTTGCTAGCTAAAGTTAGCTAACTAGTTCATATGAATTGTTACCACAAATAAGTTTAAATATACACCCCTATTAACGTTATTCATGTTGGTGTTATCTGGCCAATGAGGTGGTAATGAAGAACACTTACTGAAATATATTACTTAAGTACATTTACTAAAGTAGGCCTACTTAATTTTACTTCAGTATATTTAGAGGTACTTGTACTTGAGTATTTTCATGTTATGCTAGTTTTTACTTCTACATTTTGGCAGCAAATATTTACTCACTACATTTTTTGACAACATTAGTTACTATTTGCTTTTGCATTTTTATGTTGTTTTTGCGAACATTAAATCAAATAATACACTATGATGTTCTATCAGGGATGGAAATAACTGGCAGTATAACAAGTTATTAATGTTACGTGATCCTTTACAGCTGCACATGATAGCAGTGATATAATATCTATTTCCCGAAAAAAGGCCACTTTGGATAATGAGTACTTTTAGATTTGGTACCTAAGTATATTTTGCTGCTATTGTTTTTTTACTTTGACTTGAGTAACTTTTTGAATGCAGGACTTTTATTTGTAACAAAGTATTTTTAGACTGTGGTATTATGACTTTTCCTTAAGTATAACATCTGTGTACTTCTTCCGCCATAATGCAATAACATATCCATTAAGTTAAACTATAAGGTAACATTATCTTACTTGCACTATATTTCTATCACTAACGTTTTAAGTCCCTTTTTACTTTCACTGAGGGAATATTTCACTTTATTTTCTCCAATATTCTGTTTTTGGTTTCAGATTTTAGGCAAAAAAATCTTCCTTTTCATAACTAGCAAAAAGATAAAAGTGTCTTCAGGAAATGTACTGTATAAGTAAATTCAATTTTCTTTTTATCAACCTTTTTTGTTTATCTACTCTACAGTCCTGCATCCCCACAGATGTGAAAGATGAGGCAGAACATGTCTGGAAGTTCCCTGCTCATACAAAAGACAACCAGCTTTCCTGAGGAGAATTTATCAGAACGAAATGTTGACATGATGGCCAACCAGAGCCATGTGTTGTGTCTCCCCGTGGTCTCTGACGAGCAGAAGCTTATATGGGTGCACTCAAATGATTTCAACCTACAGCTGGATGGTGCAGAAGAGCTGAACAAGGCCTTCGACCAGTTTCCATACCTGACGGAGAAACAGACAGCTACACTGGCACAGCGCTGCTCCTTGCACCCAGACCAGGTGAAGGTGTGGTTCATGATACAGAGGCTCCGCTATGGCATCAGCTGGGAATTTAAAGACATCAGGAAGGTTCGGAGGCAGTTCAAGTTGAGTTTGGGGGAGGCAGAGCTGCAAACCAGGAAGGGGGAACAGAAAGAGGATGGAGACAAAAAAAATAAATGTAAAACACCTGATGGGAAGAAGGCAGGAGAGGTTAGGGAGGAACAGGGTGCAAGTGAGGGAAGGAGAAGTGGGGGAAATGTGGAGGCTGATGAACTATTGGAGAGAAGAATGAGACAGGAGCAGCTAATGAAGAAAGACAAGGATGGAAAAGTAGAAGAAAAGAAAAGGAATACTCAGAGGAAGCGGAAAAGTATGACGGTGACAGACGAGGTGGGAATTAAAAAAACAAAGCAAGCGGAGGAGAATATTGTGGGGATGGCAAAAGAAGCAAACAGAGGAAGTGAGTGTCAGAAGTCCACTCAGTCGGAGATAGCGCTTTTTACCGAAAGGAATAGGAAGGCAAAAGCAAAAGCGTCTGTCCCTGAAAGTGGGGTACCCAATGAGACACAGGATGCAATGCCCCTGCTCATCCCTTTGGTTCAAACTCAGGCCCCCAGCATGCCTCCTCTCACTGACAACCAGACAGAAGTGCTGGGAAAAAATGACGACACTCCTCCTTCTACCTCTAATAATGGAAAGACCCCTGAGAAAAGTCACTGTGAGGAGAAATCAGAAACGCAGACACAAACCGAGTCAACAACCACCAATGGAGGCAACTATAAAAAAAAAAGGGCACTTCCCACCCGTGTGGTACCCAAAACAAAGAGGCAGTTTCAGTTGTTGAGGATGAAGGAGGCTTTCACGGAATGCCAGTATCCAGACGTTGAGGCGTACAGCAGGCTGGCTGAGGTGGTTGGAATGCCGCGCCACAGGTTGGTTCATTGGTACGGAGACATGCGCTATTATATCAAGAGATTCAGGCCGCACTGGATGAATAGCGAGCAATACGGCCAGGCCGTTGCCAACGTCAGGTACCGGCAGAGCCTGAGAGCACTGTGAAAGAAGGAGGTCAAATCCTGTGCACCGAATAACCCCTCAATGGGAAGTCATTGAATCCTCTGTTCACGTTTTAAAGGAGGCATCAGAAGAAGGTGTTCACTTTGATTTTGTGTTTTTGAAAGACATTTGTTCACATGCATTTGCCTCCTCTTTCACATGGAATGTATCTCTGTTATTCTGTTATTGTTATTACTTGACCTGTTTGCGGTTATGATGTATGTACAGTCTTTTCTCATTTGCAACGTAGATGCTATTTTCACATCAACGATTTCCTTTTGTACCGTGCAGACGTTTTTATTGTCGTTCAAGTAAAACAGTTTGTTGTTTGAACATGACTCTTCTTGTCTTTATTTACATCGAAACACTCCTAAACTGACAAAATGATCAGTGAACAGCGGCTGTAATCTCAAAGCAAATAGAAAAATAGTTACCAAAAACAAAGGACAATTCTAGAATATTATGTGAAATATATTGCACAAACAATAGAAAAACAGATGACAGTTGTTCTCATGTTATCCAGCTACATTCAAAAAGCTTCCTCTGTTGTTACTACAGGTCTTCACGCGTTAAAGATCCCTATTTATTCAACAATATGACCAGTCCAAGTTGCTCTATGATACGTCTAGGCAGGTCAGTTCCAGCTGGCTTTGTACTCTCCTCTGCTGCTGCCAGAGCTCTGCGCCTTCGATAATGCGACGGATCATGGAGGCGGTAGTGATAAGCAGGCGTCCAGCGGCGTGTAGGAGGGTGGAGGCCACACGCAGGGCTTCTCTTCTATACTTGGACCAGTATATGCTGAATACTAGACCACAGTACTATAGTGCGTACAGTACAGTACATAGTAATGAAGTGCTCAATTCACAGCAGAGGTGTTATCCAGTACCAAAGTGTGTTGGCTGACGTTAACAATTCATTTATGAATCATTACAGCCTCTACATCAACGGGTCATTCCTTTTCAGTTTTACACCATGAGCGTGTAGTTAGTCCTACATTAACTGTGTTGTTTCCTTTGCTTATTGTCACATTGGTGTTAAAATGTCCAATTGAAATGCCGTTTTTTCAAATACACTTGTCTTAATCAGTCAATAAAAGCATTCCAAATCTTACTCTTTTTTTATGGCTTTATTGTTGATCAGTTCATCCACAGATCACAATGTGAGTAGGATACAAAAAGCTAGAATTACTTTTCTTTTTGATTTAAAACCATGCAGTGTAAGATCACTAAAATGTGAAAGCAATTACACATTCAACACCTCTAGAGGGAGACAAACACCTTCAACTGTCAGGCAGAAACAGTAGAAACATAACCAACTCCCAAAATACACTGCCATGGAGACAGCTGAAGATCACATTGGCTACCGTGTGTAAGTTGTTCACTATAAAGAATCACAACATATTGTTTGCACTAAAGGCACTATATTTACATTTGACAGCAAGTCAACATATCATCAATTACATTTATATGAATCCAATAAAAGCAGATACTTGCACTTCTGAGCTTTGTTCAATGATCAGCATTTTCCGACCCATTACAGAAACTCACAAACCACCTCTGTGATGCAAACGCCCCCAATAACTGCTCCACAGGAACACTTATCTTGATGAGGGCTGTAGTTGCGGCTTCCATCACTGTATCGATTTTTGTAATAGTTGTAAGCCTTCCCACATGTGCATTGCCATGGGTTCTGTTGGATATTTTGGGCGTTTTTCTTTTCTACTTGAACGAAGGGTGCCAGGTCCCAGTTGCTGGGAATCGCCTTTATTGTGATTATTTCTTCCCTCTGGTGCTGTCCGGTTCTGCTGAAGAAGGACAGCGAGGAGCCAACAAAGTTCCAAAACACTTCCACCGCTTCAGGTCGTGGTGCTGCCTCATCTCCATTTTGTGTGAGTAGTGCAGAGAAAACGTTGTGTTTTTTCTTTGTTGGGGTCATGAAATGTGTCTGCATCCCTGTGGAACTGACTGATGTATCAGAGGAATCCTCATTTTCTGTTGTGAGAGAGCTGAGCTTATTATCTTCGCAGCGCAGACCATAGACCGGTCCATCCATGACGTTTTTTGCAGACTGTTTGTCACATAAACCAATGTTCCAGTCAGAGTCCTGGGAAAAACAGACCATCCACCTCTGGAAGTTTGGAGTTGACAGGGTGCTACGGATCAGAAGAGTGGCAGTACATTGCTCTGATGAACTACTGTAGAAAACCTTCCTTTTGTGTTCGGACAGTGACATGGCAGGGCCGAAAATCAGGGGGTCAAAGATCAGGTTTGAACCAGTAGCAACAAGCTCCTGGTGGTTCTCTGGGTCAACCAGGGTGAGCAAGGATCCCCAGAAGTGGCCGGCTTGCTTCTCCATTTCCTCCCCATTCTGTCTTATCTCCTTAAACAGTTTGTCTCTGTCACAATCGGTCTGTGTTGTGTTTTGTCTTGTCTTTTTCTGTCTTTGGTTTCATGTTTTATTTTGAAAAGTCTTCATCTCCTGTCTTGCCTGTTGCTGTCTGTCTGTTTTCCCTCCTACCTAATTACCCGATTGTGTTCACCTGGTGCCCCTGTGTTTTCTCCTCCCTCCTCACCTGTGTCTTGTTTGTGTGATTAGTCTTGTGTGTATTTAAGTTCTGGTTTTTCTGCCTGTCATTGTTGGTTCATTGTTTTTCTTTGACTGTGTTCTTGGGTTAGTGTTCTGTTTGTGCCTCTAGACCAGTGGTTCTCAAACTTTTTCTGTCAGGCCCCCCCTTTGGAGAAAAAAAAAAGTCGGGCCCCCCCCAACACAAATAGTCAGGCTCATTGGCAGCACCAGAGATTTATTTTGGGGGTGCTGTGGGGTAGCTTGACGTTTCATAGAGGGTGCTCAAAACATTTAGGGTTTCCCATTAATGTACCGGGCGCTACAGCGGAATTTTCTACTGCAACAATCCCCACGCAAATACACAGTGTACCCGCGACTGCTACAATGAAGGCTCGATAATCAGTTCACGGCATATAGGTGTAAGCAGGGGTAAAGTGCTGTGTTTATAGGTGGTGTGTGGACCTCACATAGGGTCAAGATGTATTTTTAAATATTGAAGTTAAATGTATCAATCTGGTGCACTTTGAGAGCAAAATGAAGAGATCTATGGATACCTCTCTCAACACCCATATGAAACAGAACTGTTAACAGATTAACTTTTTCTTTATGGATATTTCACAAATCACCCTTTTAAACGTTATTCTTGTTTTACTGTCATATAGTTTTTCATACCTGTTTTTCATTTCTTGTCTTATTTTTTTAGAACTATAATGATCATATAAACGTGCGCCTCGGAAATAATTGTTTACATTAATGTTGACCAAAACATTTGAGACCCACTGAAATAACACTGAGAGAGTCTCTCAGTCTGACAGGAGAGGACTCTCCTCCACTTTGTTGTTGAAGAACATCCGTTAGCGTAGTTCGCTAGCACCAGAAGCTAACAACAACGATCTCCGGTACCGGTGCGCTCTCTCTCGCGCGCACACAAAATGGCTCGTTCCACACACACACAGAGCCGAGCTTTAATGAAACACAGAGACCCAGACGTAATAGTACTGTACTGAATCATATTATTCTCGAATCAATCATTTTTGAAATTATGATTTTTATTTATTTTTATTTTTTAATAACCATTTTTCCTCCTGGTCTCTCGCGCCCCTGAGAACCACTGCTCTAGACCTTGAAATAAAGGTATTTTTTCAGTTTATTCTGCATTTGGGTCTTGCCTGCTTCACTCAACCGTAACAGAATGAACCAACCACAAATGGACCCAGCAGATGATCCATTTGAGGTAGAATTACAGCATTTTACCTTTTATCTGGCTTGCTGCTTTGATTGGTGGAAGGGAGCGTCCAGTGTTCGGCAGAAGAGGTGGAGGCACACCGGTTGGCAGCAGAGAAACCATGTTTTGTTGAGTTCTTACCTGACTGGATTTTGGACTTCCTTTCAACATGTGATTCCCAGCCTGCTAGCCCCAGGCATGCTAGCCCCCTGCCTCCCAATTCCCAACCTGACGCCGTACGTCTCGGTGTGTTCCGTCTGGAGTCAACCCCTGCTTCTTCCCCATTTCCTGCTCCTGTCCAGGATTCGTACTCGGGTGCTCCTCTGGCTTTTGGAGGTCCACGGAGCCTCCAAAAGGCTCCTAAGAGAAGGAGTTGCAGGTCCAGGCTAGCAGCCCGAGCCCCAGAAGCCATGCTCCAGTACAGGCCCCAGCAAACATGGTCGCGGCTCCAGTACCGGCCCCAGCAGCCATGGTTCCAGCCCCAATTCTGGCCCCAGCAGCCATGGTCCTAGCTTCGTTTCTGGCCCCAGCAGCCATGGTTCCGGCTCCAGAACCGGCCCACAAAGCCATGGATCCGTGCACCAGTATCGGCCCACACAGCCATGCTTCCGTGCTCCATTACCTGGCTTACACAGCCAGGATCCAGGCTTCTGTTCCTTGCCCAACAGCCATGGTTCCGGCTCCAGAACCGGCCCCAGCAGCCATGGTTTCGGCTCCAGTACTGGCTCTCCGGCCGACGCTAGCTCCCCGTGTCCTGTCGGCGTACCGACCGACTCCAGCACCTCGTCTCCTGTTGGCTCTCCGGCCGACGCCAGCTCCCCGTGTCCTGTCGGCGTACCGGCCGACGCCAGCTCCCCGTGTCCTGTCGGCGTACCGGCCGACACCAGCCCACCGTGTTCTGTCGGCGAACCGACAGTCTCAAGTTTTCTCTCAAGTTCCTTCTCAAGTCCACTCTCAAGTCTCCTTACAAGTGAACTCTCGAGTTCCCTCTCGAATACCCCCTCTCGAGTCCCCTCTCGAGTCCCCTCTCAAGTTCCTTCTCGAGTCCCCTCTCAAGTCTCCTCTCGAGTCCCTTCTAAGTCACCTCTCGAGTTCTCTTTCAAGTCTCCTTACAAGTCAACTTTCGAGTTCCCTCTCTAGTCCCCTCTCAAGTCCCCTCTCGAGTCCCCTCTCGAGTCTCCTCTCGAGTTTCCTTTCGAGTTCCCTCACAAGTTCCCTCTCGAGTTCCCCCTCCAGTTCCCTCTCGAGTTCCCCCTCCAGTCACCTCTCGAGTCCCCTCTCAAGTCCCCTCTCGAGTCTCCTTTCAAGTCACCTCTCAAGTTCCCTCTCAAATCCCCTCTCCATTCACCTCTCAAGTCTCCTCTCAAGTTCCTTCTCGAGTTCCCTCTCGAGTCCCCTCTCGAGTCTCCTTACAAGTCAACTCTCGAGTTCCCTCTCGAGTCCCCTCTCAAGTCCCCTCTCCAGTCACTTCTCCAGTCACCTCAAGTCTCTTCTCAAGTTCCTTCTCGAGTTCCCTCTCGAGTCTTCTCTCGAGTTCCCTCTCAAGTCCCCTCTCCAGTCACCTCTCAAGTCTACTTTCAAGTTCCTTCTCGAGTTCCCTCTCGAGTCCCCTCTCGAGTCTCCTTACAAGTCAACTCTCGAGTTCCCTCTCGAGTCCCCTCTCAAGTCCCCTCTCCAGTCACCTCTCCAGTCACCTCTCAAGTTCCTTCTCGAGTCCCGTCTCGAGTCCCCTCTCGAGTCCGCTCTCGAGTTCCCTCTCGAGTCCCCTCTCAAGTCACCTCTCGAGTTCCCTCTCAAGTCTCCTTACAAGTCAACTCTCGAGTCCCCTCTCAAGTCCCCTCTCCAGTTCCATCTCAAGTCCCCTCTCCAGTTCCTACTCTAGTCCCTTCTCTAGTCCCTACTCAAGTCCCTACTCAAGTGCCGTTGGAGGTTTCCGCTGGGGTTCCTGCCAACTCCATGTCCAGTCCCGTTGGAGGTCCCGCCGACAACTCTTCTGCCGGGGGTCCTGCCAACCCCTTGTCCTGTTCCGTTGGAGGCCCCGCCATCACCTGTCTCGCCGGGGGTCCTGCCAACTTCTGGTTCTCTTCCGTGGGGGATCCTGTCGAAGCCTGTCCCACCGGCTCCGGTTCCTGTTCGGCCGACACCTGGTCCTGCCCGGCCTCCGGAGCTGTCTGGCCTTCGCCCTTGAGCCCGGCCCCCTGAGAGCCGCGGTCTTCGCCCTCGAGCCCGGCCCCCTGATAGCCGCGGTCTTCGCCCTCGAGCCAGATCCCCTGAGAGCCGCGGTCTTCGCCCTCGAGCCCGGCCCCCTGAGTGCCGCGGTCATCGCCCTCGGGCCCGGCCCTCTGACTCTTCCTGCCGCTGCCTTCGCCCTCATGCTCGGCCCCCTGAGTTTGCCCGCTGTGGCCTTCGCCCCACCATGGACTCTGCCTTGTCCCCGGGCCGTCCCCCCGAGACCCCCACCTTGGACTCTGCCTTGCCCCCGGGCCGTCCGCCCGAGTCCCCCTTTTCGGCTTCTGCCTTGCCCCCGGGCCGTCCGCCCGAGATCCCTTCCGGGTCCTCCACTGTGCTCCTGGGCTGTCAGCCCAAAACCCGTCCTCCAGACCCCCTCCACCCACCCTGGTGGCCCTAGTTTTGTGTCCCTCCTCCGGTCCCCCTCCACCCACTCTGCTGGACGTTTTTTTTTTCTGGACATTTGTTTTGTGTGTTTTGGGACGTCTGGGATCCGTCCCTTGATGGTGGGGTAATGTCACGATCTGTCTGTGTTTTGTCTTGTCTTTTTCTGTCTTTGGTTTCATGTTTTATTTTGAAAAGTCTTCACCTCCTGTCTTGCTTGTTGCTGTCTGTCTGTTTTCCCTCCTACCTAATTACCCGATTGTGTTCACCTGGTGCCCCTGTGTTTTCTCCTCCCTCCTCACCTGTGTCTTGTTTGTGTGATTAGTCTTCTGTGTATTTAAGTTCAGATTTTTCTATCTGTCATTGTTGGTTCATTGTTTGTCTTTGACTGTGTTCTCGGGTTAGTGTTCTGTTTGTGCCTCTAGACCTTGAAATAAAGGTATTTTTTCAGTTTATTCTGCATTTGGGCCCTGCCTGCTTCACTCAACCGTAACAGTCCCGGTCACTGCCAGGCTCCAACCCTTTTCTCAGGTCCACAGCCTTGGCCTTCTCCAAATCCTGATGCACCTGAGAATACATCTGCAGGAATCTGAAGGTGTCCTTCTCCTTCTGTGCTGCTTGCATTCTGCTTTTGCTGGTTTTGCTGGCCACCATACGGGCAGAGACTGAACTCTGGACGCTGATCAGAGCAATATCACGCAGGCTGGTCACAGCTTCAACGAGACGCAGACAGGAGCGACCAAGCTCCTCTCTTTCACTCTTCTCCCACTTCCCCAGATTCACATAATCCTCATTAGTTTTCACCAGTGAAGCCTGCTGATCTGCGTTGAGCTTCTCCATGAGCTCTTTGTGGGCCGTGGAGAAGGTCTTCATGTTGTGAAGACGGTGCTGGTCTTCAATGGCGCAGGAAACAAACACACAGGTAAATTCATCCAAGCAGTAGTACTCCAAGAGCTTGACATGTTGGGGGGATTTAGTAGTGCTTAAGCCTGCAAACCCCAAGGCCAGTGGTTCAGTCAGAGGATGTGTTTGCAGTAACACAGGAGAGGTCAGGTGGGTCTGGAGATGCTGGACACACATGGAGATCTCACATTTCATGCAGCTCTTCCGTGCCGGTTTCCTGTCCTCTGTGCACATGTCGCAGAGGATAACTTTTTGATTCTTTAGTAGATTGTCAGACATGTTTTCAGAATGCCTTCGTTGTTTAATGTGGATTAACAAAAACAGGTTGCCCTTGTAAACAAAATATTTGCTTGCCGGTATCGCAGAGTCTGGTGTGACAGCTTGAGCCTCTTTCATTGGAATAGAAAGTTGACGTTGGTGTGCACATAAATGACTCTTTTATAGCCGTAAGATAGTGTCTATGCCCTTTTAACCATAAAAAGGCTTACATTTCCTTACCTTATCAATATACCATATTAGTCATGGTAGAGCTAATATGACTATAGTCTCAAAATAGCCATACAGTTGGATTAAAGTCATCTTCTGAACATTTTTGAACAAAAAATCAAACAAACTTTATAGGATTTATTTCAGGGCTGTCATATTGTACTATACAGTTGTACCTTATGAACTGGAAACCTAGGGTATAGTTTTGTTAATATATATAGTTATAGTTAGTTAATATATATATATATATATATATATATATATATATATATATATATATATATATATATATAATCAGAGGTGGAAGTTGTACTCAGATGAATTACTCAAGTATAATTAGCAATACTTAAACTACCAAAAGTACTAGTTTTGCAAAATAGCCATTTTAGGCACCAGATATGTTTAAATGTTTTTAGAAAAGTTATTGTTGGATTTATCTGTTTGTCACTTCAATGTTGCACGTGGTAACGATGGGGTTTATTTGAATGACTACTGGATGGCTTAACCTGTAATAATACTGTATAATATAATATTTGTTGATTTATAATGTGTTTTCATAACCTAAATCTGCAAAGTAACTTTACTAAATATGTAAAATAAATGTAAGTATTAAACTAGCATAACTTGAAAATACTCGATTAAAGTACAAGTAGCCTACCTCAATGTGTACAGTAGGCTACTTGAGTAGGCCTACATGTATACTACACTACTGTTTATAATATACTATCATTTTAAACACCCAATTTAATAGATAAACCCTTAAAGACTTAACTTTAAGTGTAACTGGATGGGGCGGTTTTAATTGACCAATCCAGAAAACCTGTCATACTTAACAGGCCATCTCTCCACTTAAGTAAGTACGCTGAAAGGTAAGGACTCAAAACCAGTCATTAATTGAAATAAGTGATCTAATATCGGTGTATTCTTGAAGCTGCCAAGCATATTGATTACTTATAGGAAAATAAAAAGTACCTATGTTAACTGTATCAGAAACGTAGGGATGTAAACAAAACAACGTCAACAGCTAAACCAAAAGCTAAGCTAGTCAATGTTCAACTGATATTTATTCAAATTATTGCGATCGTTACTGCTCAACAAACGGTCAAACTTAACGGCTATAACATTACTGTACATGTTACCGTGGATACAGTTAATCTAACTTGAATCGGAAGAAATTACTTCAAGAGCAAACGTAGCTTGCTAGCTAAAGTTAGCTAACTAGTTCATATGAATTGTTACCACAAATAAGTTTAAATATACACCCCTATTAACATTATTCATGTTGGTGTTATCTGGCCAATGAGGTGGTAATGCAGAACATTTACTGAAATATATTACTTGAGTACATTTACTAAAGTAGGCCTACTTAATTTTACTTCAGTATATTTAGAGGTACTTGTACTTAAATATTTTCATGTTATGCTAGTTTTTACTTCTACATTTTGGCAGCAAATATTGTACTCACTACATTTTGACAACATTAGTTACTATTTGCTTTTGCATTTTTATGTTGTTTTTACGAACATTAAATCAAATAATACACTCTGATTTTCTATCAGGGATGGAAATAACTGGCAGTATAACAAGTTATTAATGTTACGTGATCCTTTAACAGCTGCACATGATTGCCACATAATGCATTACTATAGCAGTGATATAATATCTATTTCCCGAAAAAAGGCCACTTTGGATAATGAGTACTTTTAGATTTGGTACTTAAGTATATTTTGCTGCTATTGTTTTTTTACTTTGACTTCAGTAACTTTTTGAATGCAGGACTTTTATTTGTAACAAAGTATTTTTAGACTGTGGTATTATGACTTTTCCTTAAGTATAACATCTGTGTACTTCTTCCGCCATAATGCAATAACATATCCATTAAGTTAAACTATAAGGTAACATTATCTTACTTGCACTATATTTCTATCACTAACGTTTTAAGTCCCTTTTTACTTTCACAGAGGGAATATTTCACTTTATTTTCTCCACTATTGTGTTTTTGGTTTCAGATTTGAGGCAAAAAAAAATCTTCCTTTTCATAACTAGCAAAAAGATAAAAGTGTCTTCAGGAAATTTACTGTATAAGTAAATTCAATTTTTCTTTTTATCAACCTTTTTTGGTTATCTACTCCACAGTCCTGCATCCCCACAGATGTGAAAGATGAGGCAGAACATTTCTGGAGGTTCCGTGCTCATACAAAAGACAACCAGCTTTCCTGAGGAGAATTTATCAGAACCAAATGTTGACATGATGGCCAACCAGAGCCATGTGTTGTGTCTCCCCGTGGTCTCTGACGAGCAGAAGCTTATATGGGTGCACTCAAATGAGTTCAACCTACAGCTGGATGGTGCAGAAGAGCTGAACAAGGCCTTCGACCAGTTTCCATACCTGACGGAGAAACAGACAGCTACACTGGCACAGCGCTGCTCCTTGCACCCAGACCAGGTGAAGGTGTGGTTCATGATACAGAGGCTCCGCTATAATAAATAATAATAATAATAGATTTAATTTGTTAGCGCTTTTACAGGTGCTCAAAGACGCTTTACAGATAATAGTGAAGAAAAAAAAGAAAAGAGAAGAAAGGAACAACAAATAAATATATAGTTAAAGTTAAAGTCAAATAATACAAAAACAATCACACATGAAAAGCCAGATTGAAGAGGTGAGTTTTTGTTAGTTTTTTGAAGGTGGTGAGGTCGGTGCAGTCTCTGATGGGTTGTGGGAGTGAGTTCCAGAGGGAGGGGGCAGCGACGGAGAAGGCTCTGTCCCCCCAGGTCCGGTGATTGGTGCGGGTGGGGATGGATAGGAGGTTGGCTTCTGATGAGCGGAGGCAGCGGGAAGGGGTGTGGTGGTGCAGCAGGTCTGTGAGGTAGGGGGGGGCCTGGTTGTTGAGGGCTTTGTAAGTTATGAGGAGGACTTTGAAGTGGATTCTTTGACGGACGGGGAGCCAGTGGAGGTTCTGGAGGATGGGAGTGATGTGGTCTCGGGAGCGGGTGTTGGTGAGGAGGCGGGCAGCAGAGTTCTGGATATGTTGGAGTTTATTGAGGAGGTTGGATGGTATGCCATAGAGGATGCTATTGCAGTAGTCGAGTCGTGAAGTGATGAATGTATGAATCAGGATTTCAGCAGCAGAGGAGGAGAGTGATGGGCGGAGACGGGCAATGTTTTTGAGGTGGAAAAAGGCGGTCCTGGTGATGTGATTTATGTGGTGGTTGAATTTGAGCTGACTGTCGAAAATGACTCCGAGGTTGCGGATGTGAGGGGGGGGAGATAGAGTGTGGCTGTCAATGGTGAAGTTGAAATTCTAGATGTCTTTGATACGGGATGGGGGGGCCGATGATGATGATGTCTGATTTGGCACTGTTCAGTTGGAGATAGTTTGTTTGCATCCATGCTTTTATTTCTGAGAGACAGTTGGTGAGAGTGGAGTGTGTTGTGGGGGTGATGGTTTTTGTTGAGATATAAAGTTGGATGTCATCGGCGTAGCAGTGAAATTGAAGGTTGTGGCGACAAATTATTTTGCCAAGGGGGAGCATGTAAAGGATGAAGAGGAGGGGGCCAAGCACCGAACCCTGGGGGACGCCTTGGGACAGAGGAGCAGTGGAGGAGGTGCAGTTGTTGATGTTGATAAACTGATGTCTGTCGGTGAGGTAGGATTTCAGCCAGGAGAGTGCAGTGTCAGTGATGTTGAGTGATGATTCGAGGAGGGACAGCAGGATGGTGTGGTTGATGGTGTCGAATGCTGCGGTGAGGTCGAGGAGGATGAGGATGTTCAGGTTGCCGGAGTCAGAGGAGAGGAGGAGGTCGTTTGTGATTTTCAGAAGAGCTGTTTCTGTGCTGTGTTTTGATTGGAAACCGGATTGAAATGGCTCAAAGAGGTCATTGGAGCTGAGGTGGGATTTTAGTTGTGAGGCAATGACACGTTCAAGTATTTTTGACAGAAAGGGGAGATTTGAGATGGGCCGGAAGTTGGACATGATGTCAGGTGTGAGTCCAGGTCTTTTGAGAATGGGTGTGACAGCAGCCAGTTTGAGAGAGGGGGGAACTGATCCAGATCTGAGGGAGGAGTTAATGATGGTGGCGATGAGCTGGGACATGGCAGGGAGGCTTTCTTTAACAAATTTGGAGGGCATTGGGTCAAGTGTGCAGGTGGAGTTAATTCCAGTCATGAAGTTGGACAGTTGCATGGGGGTCACAGGGGAGAAGTGGGACAGGGGCTGTGAGGTGAAGGGGGGGGAGCCAGGAGAGGAGGTGGGGGGTGCTGATGAGGGTGTCAGATTGCTGTAAATGTTGCTGATTTTGGTTTGGAAAAACGAAAGGAAGGAGTTGCACTGTTCGGTGGTGAAGGACGAGGTGGCGTTGTCACAGGGTTTGAGAAGTTTGCTGATGGTGGAGAAGAGACGCTTGGGGTTGCTGGAGCCAGACTGAATGAGTTGTGAGTAGTAATTAGACCGGGCTGCTTTGAGTGCATTACTGTACTGCTGGAGATAGTCTTTGTAGATTTGGAGATGGACTGTTAGTGTGGTTTTCTTGTGTTGGCGTTCAAGTTGACGTTTCCTTGATTTCATTTGGCGGAGTTCGGGGGTATACCAGGGTGCGGAATGTATGAAAGAGACATTTTTAGTTTTTGTGGGGGCCAGTTCATTGAGACAGAAGGAGAGGGTGCTGTTATAATATTCCACAAGTTCAGATGGGTTTTCAGAAAGTGGGGGGGGGGAGGCAGACATCTTGCAGGTAATGGAGGCAGTGATTGCTGAAGGTGAGATGGATTTGAGGTTTCTGTAGGTTATTGTGCGTTTTTGCTTTTGGGCGGGGATGGGGATGTTGATATCCATGATGATGGCCAGGTGATCAGAGATGTGGAGATTGAGGCTGGACAGATGATGGATGGTGAGACCAGTGGAGCAGACCAAGTCCAGGATGTGACCACGGCTGTGTGTTGGGAAGTTGATGTGTTGAGAGAAGTTGCAGCAATGAAGGGTTTCCTTAAATTCAGAGGCATATTTGCAGGTCGGGTCATCAATATGAATGTTAAAATCCCCTAAGAGGAGAACAGATGGGGATATGGCAGAAAGCTGAGTGAGAATGTCAGAGAGGTCAGAGAGAAAGGAGGGGTTTGGCTTCGGGGGACGGTAGATGATGGCTGTGACCAGGGGAGTGGGACCAGAGAGTTTAAAGATCAGGTGTTCAAATGAAGAAGCATCAGGGATGGGGATTATGGTAGCTTTTATTTCCTTTTTGATAATAGCAGCTATACCACCACCCCGCCCTTGTGGGCGAGGTTTGTCAATGTATGTGAATCCTGCTGGGGTGATTTGATTTAAAGAAAAATAGTCCAGGGGCTTTTGCCATGTTTCGGTCAGATACAGAAAGTCCAGGTTATTGTCTTTAATGAATTCATTCAGAATGTGGCTTTTATTGTGGATGGAGCGTGTGTTGAGCAGGGCTGCTCTGAGGTGACGTTGCATTGGGGGGGGTTGTGTGGACCGGGGAAGTGGAAGGAGATTGGTCAGATTCACGTGTTTTTTGTTGTGATGGCGTAGTGTGGGCGTGTGACAGGACCGAATGGACGGGATGGAGTGTGGAGACGTGGAATGAAATAAAAACTTACGTTCAGAGCCTCTGTGTGGAGGACGGCGTTTGCGGAGTATTTCGTTATCTGCGAGGATGTCCATGCAGTCCGGAGGCAGGCGGTTATTAAAGGAGTGGAGATCTGACAGGGAGTAGAGCGGCGGCATGATCCCGTGAAGTGGCGCTAGCACGGAGCTAGCTAATGCTGGGGACCCGGACAGCAGAGACCAGGAGCCGGATGACCGTAGAAGAAGGAGCGGTGTGAGTCCAGATAAAATGAGAGTGATAATCCACAGCATATCAGGAGAATGATTCCAGTGGTTTCCGGAGGAGAATCGTAGGAGGGGCTGACAGCCTGGTGCAGAGTGGGAGCCGGGTGACCAGCCTACTAGCTTGTTAGCTAGCTTGTTAGCCACCGGCTGTAGGCGGCAGGGAGAGACGATGTCAGCGGGGAAGCCGGCTGATCCCAGCGGGATGGGAAGACCCACACGAGCCGCGGAGTTAGGCTGGAGTTAGGCTGGAGTTAGGGTGGAGTTGGGGTGGAGACAGAATTGTTAGCTCGGCAGACTTCAGGGAGCCGAGGAGCATCTAGGTAGCAGCCTGCTAGGTCCGATAATGCTAGCTAGCTAGCGGGCTAGGGACCGATGAGCAGGAAAGAGCCAGCAGGTTGGAGATGACAACACATCTGATATTTTTGCTGATGACTGACGTTTCAAAAGTAGAGAGCCAGACAGGAGAGGTTCTAATCTGGACTAAAGAACAATATTTGGGGCGGAGGAGCGGCGAACAAACAACGCCAGCATCCTCGGCGACCCGGGAAAAACAGTAAATATGGCTATGGCATCAGCTGGGAATTTAAAGACATCAGGAAGGTTCGGAGGCAGTTCAAGTTGAGTTGGGGGGGAGGCAGAGCTGCAAACCAGGAAGGGGGAACAGAAAGAGGATGGAGACAAGAAAAATAAATGTAAAACACCTGATGGGAAGAAGGCAGGAGAGGTTAGGGAGGAACAGGGTGCAAGTGAGGGAAGGAGAAGTGGGGAGGCTGATGAATTATTGGAGAGAAGAATGAGGCAGGAGCAGCTAATGAAGAAAGACAAGGATGGAAAAGTAGAAGAAAAGGAATACTCAGAGGAAGCGGAAAAGTACGACGGTGACAGACGAGGTGGGAATTTAAAAAACAAAGCAAGCGGAGGAGAATATTGTGGAGAGGGCAAAAGAAGCAAACAGAGGAAGTGAGTGTCAGAAGTCCACTCAGTCGGAGATAGGGTTTTTTACCGTAAGGAATAGGAAGTTAAAAGCAAAAACGTCTGTCCCTGAAATTGGGGTACCCAATGAAACACAGGATGCAATGCCCCTGCTCATCCCTTTGGTTCAAACTCAGGCCCCCAGCATGCCTCCTCTCACTGACAACCAGACAGAAGTGCTGGGAAAAAATGACGACACTCCTCCTTCTACCTCTAATAATGGGAAGACCCCTGAGAAAAGTCACTGTGAGGAGAAATCAGAAACGCAGATGCAAACAGAGTCAACAACCACCAATGGAGGCAACTATACAAAAAAGGGCGCTTCCCATCCGTGTGGTACCCAAAGCAAAGAGGCAGTTTCAGGTGTGGAGGATGAGGGAGGCTTTCACAGAATGCCAGTATCCAGACGTTGAGGCGTACAGCAGGCTGGCTGAGGTGGTTGGAATGCCGCGCCACAGGTTGATTAAGTGGTACGGAGACATGCGCTATTATATCAAGAGATCCAGGCCGCACTGGATGAATAGCGAGCAATACGGCCAGGCCGTCGCCAACGTCAGGTACCGGCAGAGCCTGAGAGCACTTTGGAAGAAGGAGGTCAAATCCTGTGCACCGAATAACCCCTCAATAGGAAGTCATTGAATCCTCTCTTCACGTTTTAAAGGAGGCATCAGAAGAAGTTTGTTCACTTTGATTTTGTGTTTTTGAAAGACATTTGTTCACATGCATTTGCCCCCTCTTTCACATGGAATGTATCTCTGTTATTCTGTTATTGTTATTACTTGACCTGTTTGCGGTTATGATGTATGTACAGTCTTTTCTCATTTGCAACGTAGATGCTATTTTCACATCAACGATTTCCTTTTGTACCGTGCAGATGTTTTTATTGTCGTTCAAGTAAAACAGTTTGTTGTTTGAACATGACTCTTCTTGTCTTTATTTACATCGAAACACTCATAAACTGACAAAATGATCAGTGAACAGCGGCTGTAATCTCAAAGCAAATAGAAAAATAGTTACCAAAAACAAAGGACAATTCTAGAATATGATGTGAAATATATTGCACAAACAATAGAAAAACAGATGACAGTTATTCTCATGTTATCCAGCTACATTCAAAAAGCTTCCTCTGTTGTTACTACAGGTCTTCACGCGTTAAAGATCCCTATTTAGTCAACAATATGACCAGTCCAAGTTGCTCTATGATACGTCTAAGGTCACTAGGTCAGTTCCAGCTGGCTTTGTACTCTGTCCTCTGCGGCTGCCAGAGTTCTGCGCCTTCGATAATGCGACGGATCATGGAGGCGGTAGTGATAAGCAGGCGTCCAGCGGCGTGTAGGAGGGTGGAGGTCACACGCAGGGCTTCTCTTCTATACTTGGACCAGTATATGCTGAATGCTAGACCACAGTACTATAGTGCGTACAGTACAGTACATAGTAATGAAGTGCTGAATTCACAGCAGAGGTGTTATCCAGTACCAAAGTGTGTTGGCTGACGTTAACAATTCATTTATGAATCATTACAGCCTCTACATCAACGGGTCATTCCTTTTCAGTTTTACACCGTGAGCGTGTAGTTACTCCTACATTAACTGTGTTGTTTCCTTTGCTTATTGTCACATTGGTGTTAAAATGTCCAATTGAAATGCAGTTTTTCCAATACACTTGTCTTAATCAGTCAATAAAAGCATTCCACATCTTACTCTTTTTTTATGGCTTTATTGTTGATCAGTTCATCCACAGATCACAATGTGAATAGGATAGAAAAAGCTAGAATTACTTTTCTTTTTTATTTAAAACCATGCAGTGTAAGATCACTGAAAAATGTGAAAGCAATGACACATTCAACACCTCTAGAGGGAGACAAACACCTTCAACTGTCAGGCAGAAACAGTAGAAACATAACCAACTCCCAAAACACACTGCCATGGAGACAGCTGAAGATCACATTGGCTACCGTGTGTAAGTTGTTCACTATAAAGAATCACAACATATTGTTTGCACTAAAGGCACTATATTTACATTTGACAGCAAGTCAACATATCATCAATTACATTTATATGAATCCAATAAAAGCAGATACTTGCACTTCTGAGCTTTGTTCAATGATCAGCATTTTCCGACCCATTACAGAAACTCACAAACCACCTCTGTGATGCAAACGCCCCCAATAACTGCTCCACAGGAACACTTATCTTGATGAGGGCTGTAGTTGCGGCTTCCATCACTGTATCGATTTTTGTAATAGTTGTAAGCCTTCCCACATGTGCATTGCCATGGGTTCTGTTGGATATTTTTGGCGTTTTTCTTTTCTACTTGAACGAAGGGTGCCAGGTCCCAGTTGCTGGGAATCGCCTTTATTGTGATTATTTCTTCCCTCTGGTGCTGTCCGGTTCTGCTGAAGAAGGACAGCGAGGAGCCAACAAAGTTCCAAAACACTTCCACCGCTTCAGGTCGTGGTGCTGCCTCATCTCCATTTTGTGTGAGTAGTGCAGAGAAAACGTTGTGTTTTTTCTTTGTTGGGGTCATGAGATGTGTCTGCATCCCTGTGGAACTGACTGATGTATCAGAGGAATCCTCATTTTCTGTTGTGAGAGAGCTGAGCTTATTATCTTCGCAGCGCAGACCATAGACCGGTCCATCCATGACGTTTTTTGCAGACTGTTTGTCACATAAACCAACGGTCCAGTCAGAGTCCTGGGAAAAACAGACCATCCACCTCTGGAAGTCCTGAGTTGACAGGGTGCTACGGATCAGAAGAGTGGCAGTACATTGCCCTGATGAACGACTGTAGAAAACCTTCCTTTTGTCTTCGGACAGTGACATGGCAGGGCCGAAAATCTGGGGGTCAAAGTTCAGGTCTGAACCAGTAGCAACAAGCTCCTGGTGGTTCTCTGGGTCAACCAGGGTCAGCAAGGATCCCCAGAAGTGACCGGCTTGCTTCACCATTTTTTCACCATTCTCTCTTATCTCCTGAACCAGTTTGTCTCGGTCACTGCCAGGCTCCAACCCTTTTCTCAGGTCCACAGCCTTGGCCTTCTCCAAATCCTGATGCACCTGAGAATACATCTGCAGGAATCTGAAGGTGTCCTTCTCCTTCTGTGCTGCCAGCATGCTGCTCTTGCTGGTTTTGATGGCCACCATACGGGCAGAGACTGAACTCTGGACGCTGGTCAGGGTGATATCACGCAGGCTGGTCACAGCTTCAACGAGACGAACACTGGAGCGACCAAGCTTCTCTCTTTCACTCTTCTCCCACTTCTCCAAACTCACATTCACGTCATCGGTTTTCGTCAGTACAGCCTGCTGCTCTGCGTTGAGCTTCTCCATGAGCTCTTTGTGGGCCGTGGAGAAGGTCTTCATGTTGTGAAGGCGGTGCTGGTCTTCAATGGCGCAGGAAACACACACACAGGTCATGTCATCCAAGCAGTAGTACTCCAGCAGTTTTCCATGTTGGGGGCATTTAGTAGTGCCACATAACGCCATGGGTTCGGTCAGAGGATGGGTTTGCAGTAACACAGGAGTGGTCAGGTGGATCTGGAGGTGCTGGACACACATGGAGATCTCACATTTCATGCAGGTCTTCCGCGCCGGTTTCCTGTCCTCCTCTGTGCACATGTCGCAGAGGATAACTTGAAGGTCCTTTGGTAGATTGTCCGACATGTTTCAGAAGCAGGAAGTCTTGAAAAATTCCAATGAAATATGATTTTGCTGATGAGATGCTGCCTGCTTCTAGTTGCTCAGTTTTGGGTTTTAATGCTCTGCGACATCAGCGTTGCACAACAGTTTCGTTTTCTGATAAAGGAAACCAGATCAGAGGGTGGAGCATAGCCTATGGGGTGGAGTTAGACCGATTTGCCTGAGGCCTTTTGTGACAGTGTTAAGTTTCATTTTACACATTAGAAATGAGCAACGCCAATATGAGTTGGTATTTATTTCTAACTTGCCAACACATGCTGGTATAACTCTTTGTGCCTGTGAAAGACTCTAAGAATTTTAACAAATTGACATTCAGATACAGTAGTTAGCAGCCCATTATAATCTAGCACAAAAATTGTATAACTAATTTAAATGTTCTTGATATCGATTTGTTCTTAGAAGAATTAATACCTGCAGCTTTTTTGCATTTCAAATCTTTGCATTGAGAGCACAGTCATTACATTTTACTTAAGCGTATCACTCACACTGATGTTCACATTGATCAAATGAAACAAACAGTGAAATTACAATCTGGAAAAGTTAACTGGAAATGTAATTGCACATAATGAATATGGAAATGTTATGATGTGGGCTACAGACAACAACATGGATGACCATTACAGAAGTTCACAAAGCATCTCTATGATGACTTCAGAACGTTAAGTCAGGAAAGCTAAAAACCACTCCCACTTTTTGCGGCCAGGCCAATGGGTTTGTTATATTGTTACCTGAAGGGTCAATGGCTTGACTGAAAATACGGAGCACGTTGTCAGTCCTCCTCCTCACATTCATATGCGTATGTCTTAGGCCTAATGCAGTCATATTCTCACTATACTGTGTTGTGAGAAAGCTGAGCTGGTTACCTTTGCAGCACAGTGCATAGACTTCTCCATCTCTCAACTCCTTTGCATCATTTGTGTCACATAAACCAATGGTCCAATCACAGTGTTTCAAAAGGCTGGTCACCCATCCCTCAAAGCTATGACCAGACTGTATCCCCTGAATGGGAAACATGCAGGCAGAGCTTCCTCCCAGCCAATTACTGTAGAAAACCTTCCTTTTGTCTTCGGACAGAGACAAGCCAGGTCCTGCAGTCTTTTGGTCAAATATCAGGTCAGAATTAGTAGCAATGAACTCCTGAGGGTTCTCTGGGTCAACCAGGGTCAGCAAGGATCCCCAGAAGTGGCCGGCTTGCTTAACAATTTCTTCCCCATTCTGTTTTATCTCCTGAACCAGTTTGTCTCTGTCACGATCTGTCTGTGTTTTGTCTTGTCTTTTTCTGTCTTTGGTTTCATGTTTTATTTTGAAAAGTCTTCACCTCCTGTCTTGCCTGTTGCTGTCTGTCTGTTTTCCCTCCTACCTAATTACCCGATTGTGTTCACCTGGTGCCCCTGTGTTTTCTCCTCCCTCCTCACCTGTGTCTTGTTTGTGTGATTAGTCTTGTGTGTATTCAAGTTCTGTTTTTTCTGTCTGTCATTGTTGGTTCATTGTTTGTCTTTGACTGTGTTCTCGGGTTAGTGGTCTGTTTGTGCCTCTAGACCTTGAAATAAAGGAATTTTTTCAGTTTATTCTGCATTTGGTAGTGATGGCGAGATGAAGCCTTATGAAGCTTTGAAGCTTTCCAGCCAATTGGTTCGCAAAAGGGTTCATCTCATGAGGCTTCATCATGGGCTTCATTTGAACACAAACACTTTGACCAACACAAATGTTGGTCAAAGTGTGTAAAACAGCCAGATTGGACAACTGAACAGTGTGCTCTATCTCATACCGAGTTCCCAATGAGTAAAGCCTTAGAATAACTCTAAACAACAAACATGAAGTCATATTTTCATGTTAACAATATTGTTTTTATTCCAGTTTAATGATTGTGATTGAAAAGCCTAAGGAGGCTGCTAAACATTGCAAAGAGGGATTTATATTCCTTAATAATATTCGTAAACTTAACCATGTTGTAGCCTGAGAAAGGCTAAACCATATCAAAGAATACATTTATTAACTACATTATCCCATTTAGCTGTACTTTTATAAACAACAAAAAAGACGTAATGACCAGTCACCTTGCGGTTGACAGTCAACTGCTTTCCGGCTGAGCCACAGCTTCCTGAAAACACTGCACTATGTTTACTCCGGTATTTATTCATTTATTTTTGTATTCCTACATTTATTTATGCTTTTATTTATTTATACGTATGACATGTTCCGACCTCTATATAAGTGAGGGTCTGAGCTCTCTTAATACTATCGTGTCACCGGCCCGGGTTCTTATTATACATCCATGGGTAATATGAGCGTTGTGGTTCAACCGATCTAAAGCACTTTCTGCTTCCAGCAAATCGGTTCACTAAAAGGTTCATCTGAGGCTTCATCATGGGCTTCATGTGCACACAAGACCCCCTGTTGGTGAACAGGTGTAAAACAGCCAAATATTATTTGTAATCTTTGACATACTAAAAATACTTGAAATAATGATACAAAAGTGTAAAAGATGTCAAATGTATTTGTAATCCTGTATTAACAGAATTTTGCACCAGTAAGTGTTTTAAAATGACATATAATAATAAAAACAATGTATCAATACAGTATCTTGTTGTTATATCTATACATAAATAAATGTAAATGTCTGCTGCCTTCTATAAACACAAAAGAAGCAATATATGTTCGAAAACTGGAAAAGAAGAAGGGTTTAACCTGTCAGAGGGCAGTAAATATGCTTGTGTGACTTTGCAGAGGGCAGTGAAAATGCTTGTGTGACTTTGCAAAGGCCAGTGAAAATGCTTGTGATTCATGGAACAATTTTATTGGTTTTTGTTTAAAAACATTATTTTTTCCACAGTTTTTGGGCTTAGGCGATTTATTTTCAACTTCTCCTGCCTTTGAAAATACCCTTTCACACGGGACTGAGGAAGCAGGTGTGCACAAAAAAGTGACTGCAAGTTTATCCAGGTTTGGATAAACATGTTTTTGTGTCTGCCAGTAGTTCAGAGGGTCCTCCAAGCGTCTGATATTTGGTTCGGCCAGGTACCGCTGGACTTCAACAGTTGCGTCAGCTGTGGCATTCTTGGTCTTCCTGGACATCTTCACAGTCTGATCCAATTTATGCCAGAGTTTTTTTCCTGAAAAGTATACACATAGAGTGTCAGTGGATGTAGTAATTACTTCAAATTGCTTTAAAAATTAATAAAATTACCTGGGGTTTCTTGTTCAGGTTGAGATGTGGATGAACTTTCTTGGGGCACGGCTTCAGGTGTTCGGATCAGTGCACCACATTCAGTCACAAGCCTTTTTGTGGCTTCTGCAGCTTTTAAAGGGCTAACAAATCCGATCAGTTTGAACCTAGGGTCCAGTAGTGTTGCCAATGACATGATGCTCATAGATTGGAGTGTGTGGAGCCTCTCTCTTAGCTGCCTTAAGAGGTGTTCTCCCATTTCTTTGGCCACTGCTACTGCAGTTTTTGCCATTTCCTCATAAAGCATTTGCTCCAGCATTTTGAGGAGGGGCACAACCTTGGAACCAGATACATTTTTCTTCTTAGAAAGCTCAATGGTGGCATCATTGGATCCAGACAGCAGAGAGAGGCACCCACTTATGATGGTGAACTCAGCAGAGGTCAGTGTGGTGATTTCTGTGTTCAAACTGGCTAATGCCGCACCAACTGGTTCTCTGAGGTCCACCAGACGTTGCAGCATGTGATATGTGCTGTTCCAGCGGGTCTCCACCTCTTGCAGGAGCTTCAGTGTGCCTTAGCACCGATACAAGCTTCTCCTTTAACACAAAATTAAAGATGTATTTAATTGTCAAATTAGCAGTAACATAAACATAGCATTATTATTATTATTCATTATTAACCAATGTAAGAAAGGTCAAAGCACATGCTGCTCCTGAAATATCCCACCAGTTTTCTTGCCTTGGCTCGAATATCACACACCACAGGGGTCATGTCAAGAGAATTTTTGACAATCAAATTCAGTGTATGTGCAATGCATATTGCATGACATAGCTTTAATGACACAGCTGTGTTAAGAATGAGTATCTTGTAACTTTCTTTTATTTGCATGATAAAGCGAAGTTAACGTGGTTAAATTATAAAATATATTATTTCAAAATATTAAATGACAAACCTTGAGCAGGTCCACCTCCATGTCCCTCCTTGTTCTCATGTATGGCACGATAATGCCTTAGCATGGATGAAGTATTATTATTGTATCCCAGTTCCCTGGAGCACAATAAAACTTACTTACTTACTTACTTACTAGAAAAAGTAAAAAAATGAACCATACAAAATCTAAAATAATACATCTGTTGTAATATACTATGTATGCAACCTACCTTATTGGGTGAAATCAGATCAAAGTGTTCCCACACAGGGGAAGTCCTTCTCTTCTTTGCTGGCTCCATTCTAACGAGTTGCAAAAATATCGTACAACCAAAACTGGCAAATGACAGTGTTCTCCTCTCACAAGGTTCACACATCTTGATTCGAATCCCATGGGTTTTTATGGTTTTTATCTGTCAGAAGCACGCGCCAAGATCTGAAGCGCTTCCTGAAGCAGTCACGTGGTATCGACAGGCAGCGAGGCTTCGTTTGTGATCGATGACGTCACTGGCCCAAAACGATACAAGCCTCGATACAGGCTTCACAAAAAGCTTCGGGGATTACTCGACACACGCTCCGAAGCCTCGGAGCAATACGTAACATCACTAGCATTTGGGTCCTGCCTGCTTCACTCAACCGTAACAGAATGAACCAACCACAAATGGACCCAGCAGATGATCCATTTTAGGTAGAATTACAGCATTTTACCTTTTATCTGGCTTGCTGCTTTGATTGGTGGAAGGGAGCGTCCAGTGTTCGGCAGAAGAGGGCCGCTCTGGTAGAGGCGCACCGGTTGGCAGCAGAGAAACCATGTTTTGTTGAGTTCTTACCTGACTGGATTTTGGACTTCCTTTCAACATGTGATTCCCGGCCAGCAAGCACCAGGCATGCTAGCCCCCTGCCTCCCAATTCCCAACCTGATGCCATACGTCTTGGCGTGTTCCGTCTGGAGTCAACCCCTGCTTCTTCCCCATTTCCTGCTCCTGTCCAGGAGCCGTACTCGGGTACTCGTCTGGCTTTTGGAGGTCCACGGAACCTCCAAAAGGCTCCGAAGAGAAGGAGTCGCAGGTCCACGCTAGCAGCCCGAGCCCCAGAAGCCATGCTTTGGGCTACAGTACAGGCCCCAGCAAACATGGTCCCGGCTCCAGTACCGGCCCCAGCAGCCATGGTTCCAGCCCCAGTTCTGGCCCCAGCAGCCATGGTCCCAGCTTCGTTTCTGGCCCCAGCAGCCATGGTTCCGGCTCCAGAACCGGCCCACAAAGCCATGGATCCGTGCACCAGTATCGGCCCACACAGCCATGCTTCCATGCTCCATTACCTGGCTTACACAGCCAGGGTCCAGGCCTCTGTTCCGTGCCCAACAGCCATGGTTCCGGCTCCAGAACCTGCCCCAGCAGCCATGGTTTCGGCTCCAGTACTGGCTCTCCGGCCGACGCAAGCTCCCCGTGTCCTGTCGGCGTACCGGCCGACTCCAGCACCTCGTCTCCTGTTGGCTCTCCGGCCTACGCCAGCTCACCGTGTCCTGTCGGCATACCGGCCGACTCCAGCCCCCCGTGTCCTGTCGGCATTCCGACCGACTCCTGCCCCCCATGTTCTGTCGGCGAACCGACCGACTCAAGTCTTCTCTCAAGTTCCTTCTCAAGTCCCCTCTCAAGTCTCCTTACAATTCAACTCTCGAGTTCCCTCTCGAGTCCCTTCTCGAGTTCCTTCTCGAGTCCCCTCTCGAGTCCCCTCTCGAGTCACCTCTCGAGTCTCCTCTCAAGTTCCTTCTTGAGTCCCCTCTCGAGTCCCCTCTCTAGTCCCCTCTCAAGTCCCCTCTCAAGTTCCCTCTCAAGTTCCTTCTCGAGTCCCCTCTCGAGTCCCCTCTCAGGTCTCCTCTCGAGTTCCCTCTCAAGTTCCCTCTCCAGTCACCTCTCGAGTCTCCTCTCAAGTTCCTTCTCGAATTCCCTCTCGAGTCCCCTCTCAAGTCTCCTTACAAGTCACCTCTCGAGTTCCCTCTCAAGTCCCCTCTCCAGTTCCATCTCAAGTCCCCTCTCCAGTCCCTACTCTCTTCTTTAGTCCCTACTCAAGTCCCTACTCAAGTGCCGTTGGAAGTTCCGCTGGGGGTCCTGCCAACTCCATGTCCTGTCCCGTTGGGGGTCCCGCCGACTACTCTTCTGCCGGGGGTCCTGCCAACCCTATGTCCTGTCCCGTTGGGGGTCCCACCGACTGCTCCTCTGCCTGGGGTCCTGCCAACCCTGTGTCCTGTGCTGTTGGAGGCCCTGCCAACTACTCTTCTGCCGGGGGTCCTGCCAACCCTATGTCCCGTGCCGTTGGAGGTCCTGCTGGGGGTCCTGCCAATCCTGTGTCCTGTCCCGTTGGGGGTCCCGCTGACTACTGTCCTACCTATGTCCTGTTCCATTGGAGGTTCCGCTGGGGGTCCTGCCAGCTCCATGTCCAGTCCCGTTGGAGGTCCCGCCGACTACTCTACTGCCGGGGGTCCTGCCAATCCTATGTCCTGTCCCGTTGGGGGTCCCGCCGACTACTCTCCTGCCGGGGGTCCTGCCAACCCCATGTCCTGTCCCGTTGGGGGTCCCGCCGACTACTCTTCTGCCGGGGGTCCTGCCAACCCTATGTCCTGTGCCGTTGGAGATCCCACCGACTACTCTCCTGCCGGGGGTCCTGCCAACCCTTTGTCCTGTGCCATTGGAGGTTCCGCTGGGGGTCCTGCCAGCTCCATGTCCAGTCCCGTTGGGGGTCCCACCGAGAACTCTTCTGCCGGGGGTCCTGCCAACCCCTTGTCCTGTTCCGTTGGAGGCCCCGCTATCACCTGTCTCGCCGGGGGTCCTGCCAACTTCTGGTCCTCTTCCGTGGGGGATCCTGCCGAAGCATGTCCCACCGTCTCCGGTTCCTGTTCGGCCGACGCCTGGTCCTGCCCGGCCTCCGGAGCTGTCTGGTCTTCGCCCTCGAGCCCGGCCCCCTGAAAGCCGTGGTCTTCGCCCTCGAGCCCGGCCCCCTGAGTGCCGCGGTCTTCGCCCTCGAGCCCGGCACCCTGAGTGTCGCGGTCTTCGCCCTCGGGCCCCTGACTCTTCCTGCCGCGGTCCTCGCCCTCGGGCCCGGCCCTCTGACTCTTCCTGCCGCTGCCTTCGCCCTCATGCTCGGCCCCCTGAGTTTGCCCGCTGTGGCCTTCGTTCCACCATGGACTCTGCCTTGCCCCCGGGCCGTCCGCCCGAGACCCCCACCTTGGACTCTGCCTTGCCCCCGGGCCGTCCGCCCGAGTCCCCCTTTTCGGCTTCTGCCTTGCCCCCGGGCCGTCCGCCCGAGATCCCTTCCGGGTCCTCCGCTGTGCTCCTGGGCTGTCAGCCCAAAACCCATCCTCCAGACCCCCTCCACCCACCCTGGTGGCCCTAGTTTTGTGTCCCTCCTCCGGTCCCCCTCCCCCCACCCTGCTGTACGGTTTTATTTTCTGGACATTTGTTTTGTGTGTTTTGGGACGTCTGGGATCCGTCACTTGATGGGGGGGGTAATGTCACGATCTGTCTGTGTTGTGTTTTGTCTTTTTCTGTCTTTGGTTTCATGTTTTATTTTTGAAAAGTCTTCACCTCCTGTCTTGCTTGTTGCTGTCTGTCTGTTTTCCCTCCTACCTAATAACCCGATTGTGTTCACCTGGTGGCCCTGTGTTTTCTCCTCCCTCCTCACCTGTGTCTTGTTTGTGTGATTAGTCTTCTGTGTATTTAAGTTCAGATTTGTCTGTCTCTCATTGTTGGTTCATTGTTTGTCTTTGACTGTGATCTCGGGTTAGTGTTCTGTTTGTGCCTCTAGACCTTGAAATAAAGGTATTTTTTCAGTTTATTCTGCATTTGGGTCCTGCCTGCGTCACTCAACCGTAACAGTCTCGGTCACTGCCAGGCTCCAACCCTTTTCTCAGGTCCACAGCCTTGGCCTTCTCCAAATCCTGATGCACCTGAGAATACATCTGCAGGAATCGGAAGGTGTCCTTCTCCTTCTGTGCTGCTTGCATTCTGCTTTTGCTGGTTTTGATGGCCACCATACGGGCAGAGACTGAACTCTGGATGCTGGTCAGAGTGATATCACGCAGGCTGGTCACAGCTTCAACGAGACGCAGACAGGAGCGACCAAGCTTCTCTCTTTCACTCTTCTCCCACTTTCCCAGATTCACATAATCCTCATTAGTTTTCACCAGTGAAGCCTGCTGCTCTGCGTTGAGCTTCTCCATGAGCTCTTTGCGGGCCGTGGAGAAGGTCTTCATGTTCTGAAGGCGGTGCTGGTCTTCAATGGCGCAGGAAACACACACACAGGCAAAGTCATCCAAGCAGTAGTACTCCAAGAGCTTGACATGTTGGGGGGATTTAGTAGTGCTTAAGCCTGCAAGCCCCAAGGCCAGTGGTTCAGTCAGAGGATGTGTTTGCAGTAACACAGGAGAGGTCAGGTGGGTCTGGAGATGCTGGACACACATGGAGATCTCACATTTCATGCAGCTCTTCCGTGCCGGTTTCCTGTCCTCTGTGCACATGTCGCAGAGGATAACTTTTTGATTATTTAGTAGATTGTCAGACATGTTTTCAGAATGCCTTCGTTGTTTAATGTGGATTAACAAAAACAGGTTGCCCTTGTAAACAAAATATTTGCTTGCCGGTATCGCAGAGTCTGGTGTGACAGCTTGAGCCTCTTTCACTGGAATAGAAACTTGACGTTAGTGTGCACATAAATGACTCTTTTATAGCCTTAAGATAGTGTCTATGCCCTTTTAACCATAAAAAGGCTTACATTTCCTTACCTTATCAGTCAAAAACGATTAATAATTACCTACAGAAAGAATATACACCCACTCACCACGTACACCCAGCTTAAGCTAATGTAGTGAAATGAATCCTGCTCTGTTTCTAATATGAAACTTTATCCATATTAGTCATGGTAGAGCTAATATAACTATAGTCTCAAAATAACCATACAGTTGGATTAAAGTCATCTTCTGAACATTTTTGAACAAAAAATCAAGCAAACTTTATAGGATTTATTTCAGGGCTGTCATATTACACTATACAGTTGTACCTTATGAACTGGAAACCTAGGGTATAGTTTGGTTAATATATATAGTTATAGTTAGTTTATATATATATATATATATATATATATATATATATATATATATAAATATAAATGATCAGAGGTGGAAGTTGTACTCAGATGAATTACTCAAGTATAAGTAGCAATACTTAAACTACCAAAAGTACTAGTTTTGCAAAATAGCCATTTTAGGCACCAGATATGTTTAAATGTTTTTAGAAAAGTTATTGTTGGATTTATCTGTTTGTCACTTCAATGTTGCACTTGGTAACGGTGGGGTTTATTTGAATGACTACTGGATGGCTTAACCTGTAATAATACTGTATAATATAATATTTGTTGATTTATAATGTGTATTCATAACCTAAATCTGCAAAGTAACTTGACTAAATATGTAAAATAAATGTAAGTATTAAACTAGCATAACTTGAAAATACTCGATTTAAAGTACAAGTAGCCTACCTCAATGTGTACAGTAGG
Organism: Notothenia rossii; assembly: GCF_949606895.1. Classification (NCBI taxonomy): domain Eukaryota; kingdom Metazoa; phylum Chordata; class Actinopteri; order Perciformes; family Nototheniidae; genus Notothenia; species Notothenia rossii. The sequence goes on along the minus strand of NC_136901.1, from coordinate 34,902,532 downwards.
CTACTTGAGTAGGCCTACATGTATACTACACTACTGTTTATAATATACTATAATTTGAAACACCCAATTTAATAGATAAACCCTTGAAGAATTAACTTTAATTAAGTGTAACTGGATGGGTTGGTTTTAATTGACCAATCCAGAAAACCTGTCATACTTAACAGGCTATCTCTCCACTTAAGTAAGTAATAATAATAATAATAATAGATGTAATTTGTTAGCGCTTTTACAGGTGCTCAAATACGCTTTACAGATAATAGTGAAGAGAAAAGAAAAGAGAAGAAAGGAACAACAAATACATATATAGTTAAAGTTAAAGTCAAATAATACAAAAACAATCACACATTAAAAGCCATATTGAAGAGGTGAGTTTTTGTGAGTTTTTTTAAGGTAGTGAGGTCGGTGCAGTCTCTGATGGGTTGTGGGGGTTGAACCTGATCTCACCAGAATGCGTGACTCCTCCACGACTCCTTAACACCGCATTGCGTGGTGGAGTCACGGAATCTTTTATATTTTCGTATCGGCACCACGCAAACAACCCCAATGTAAAGTGAATGAGTCTCGTTTGTCGTGGTGCACACACGCATTTCTACAACGTCCCGCAGTGAGCTTTTTATTCTATAAAACGTTTTAAAAATCTACTTTATAGCTTGTATTAACTCACGGGAGGCTTCTTTTATTTTATTTGTATTCATAATAATTTTTATTTTTCGCAGAATGTATTATGGTGCATTATTTACCAATGTTTGTTCTCAAAAAACGGTGCATTTTTATTAAATTAGTTATTTTTTAAGGAAGGCCAAAGCTTCAGCTGTGTCAAATAGATTGTTCCCTTTAGTTTACGTTATTTAAAAGACAATTACATTCATATTTGATCATTAATAGTAATAATAATCTTTTTTTTATAACAACGATAAACCAGAAGAAGATGCCGTCGTTACCACGGCAACGTTATGTCGCGCTTGACGGCAGAGACGTAGCCACGTGACGTTGCTCACGTTCACGCCACTTTCATTCATTTCATCTCACAACGGACTTCAGTAAGTATCTAAAATCAAGGGGAGTTTATTTCTTTAAAACACGAAATGATATTGCTTTTATTTATTCCACTGTAGCACAGTCTCTATAGCGTTTAATTCCTGGATATTATGTTGATTTTTGTAGTGTGTTTAGCTTTTACAATAGGCTACGCGCAAGCTAGCGGCCACGTTCAGCTAGCCTCCGGCTTTCCGGTCAAAGTTTGTAGCTGGATAGCATTTATAGTTTATACAGCTAAATAACATTAGCTGTCCCCGGCACAGTTGGATAGTGGAGGTGCCTGCTAGAAAAATATGTTTAAATGCTTGTATTTGCCCATGTGTTGTAAAGACAGCTTTCAACACAGAGTTGTAGTGGAATCGGCGATGGAGTGGAACAAAAATGTGGAACTGGAGTTTTTCCAGAGGATTTGACTGGCCAGTGGGGACATTGGGATACGACAAACGAGCCTAATTCACTTTACATTGGGGTTGTTTGCGTGGTGCCGACACGCAAATATAAAAGGTTCCGTGACTCCACCACGCAATGCGGTATTAAGGAGTCGTGAAGGAGTCACGCATTCTGGTGAGATCAGTTACTACAAGCTATAAAGTAGATTTTTAAAACGTTTTATAGAATAAAAAGCTCACTGCAGGACGTTGTAGAAATGCGTGTGTGCACCACGACAAACGAGCCTCATTCACTTTACATTGGGGTTGTTTGCGTGGTGCCGACACGCAAATATAAAAGATTCCGTGACTCCACCACGCAATGCGGTATTAAGGAGTCGTGAAGGAGTCACGCATTCTGGTGAGATCAGTTACTACAAGCTATAAAGTAGATTTTTAAAACGTTTTATAGAATAAAAAGCTCACTGCAGGACGTTGTAGAAATGCGTGTGTGCACCACGACAAACGAGCCTCATTCACTTTACATTGGGGTTGTTTGCGTGGTGCCGACACGCAAATATAAAAGATTCCGTGACTCCACCACGCAATGCGGTGTTAAGGAGTCGTGGAGGAGTCACGCATTCTGGTGAGATCAGGTTGGTTGTGGGAGTGAGTTCCAGAGGGAGGGGGCAGCGACGGAGTACGCTGAAAGGTAAAAACTCAAAACCAGTCATGAATTGAAATAAGTGATATAATATCGGTGTATTCTTGAAGCTGCCAAGTATATTGATTACTTATAGGAAAATAAAAAGTACCTATGTTAACTGTATCACAAACGTAGGGATGTAAACAAAACAACGTCAACAGCTAAACTAAAAGCTAAGCTAGTTCAACTGATATTTATTCAAATTATTGCTATCGTTACTGCTCAACAAACGGTCAAAGTTAACGGCTATAACATTACTGTACATGTTACCGTGGATACAGTTAACCTAACTTGAATCGGAAGAAATTACTTCAAGAGCAAACGTAGCTTGCTAGCTAAAGTTAGCTAACTAGTTCATATGAATTGTTACCACAAATAAGTTTAAATATACACCCCTGTTAACGTTATTCATGTTGGTGTTATCTGGCCAATGAGGTGGTAATGAAGAACATTTACTGAAATATATTACTTAAGTACATTTACTAAAGTAGGCCTAATTAATTCTACTTAAGTATATTTTGAGGTACTTGAGTATTTTCATGTTATGCTAGTTTTTACTTCTACATTTTGGTAGCAAATATTGTCCTCACTACATTTTTTGACAACATTAGTTACTATTTGCTTTTGCATTTTTATGTTATTTTTACGAAAATTAAATCAAATAATACACTATGATGTTCTATCAAGGATGGAAATAACTGACAGCATAACAAGTTATTAATGTTACGTGATCCTTTAACAGCTGCACATGATTGCCACTTAATGCATTACTATAGTATAAGCAGTGATATAATATCTATTTCCCGAAAAAAGGCCACTTTGGATAATGAGTACTTTTAGATTTGGTACTTAAGTAAACTATAAGGTAACATTATCTTACTTGCACTGTATTTCTATCACTAACGTTTTAAGTCCCTTTTTACTTTCACTGAGGGAATGTTTCACTTTATTTTCTCCACTATTGTGTAATTGGTTTCAGATTTTAGGCCAAAAAAAATCTTCCTTTTCATAACTAGCAAAAAGATAAAAGTGTCTTCAGGAAATTTACTGTATAAATAAATTCAATTTTCTTTTTATCAACCTTTTTTGTTTATCTACTCTACAGTCCTGCATCCCCCCAGATGTGAAAGGTGAGGCAGAACATGTCTGGAAGTTCCCTGCTCATACAAAACACAACCAGCGTTCCTGAGGAGAATTTCAGAACCAAACGTTGACATGATGGCTTTCAATCTGAACCAGAGCAATGCGTTGTTTCTCCCCGTGGTCTCTGACGAGCAGAAGCTTATATGGGTGCACTCAAATGAGTTCAACCTAAAGCTGGATGGTGCAGAAGAGCTGAACAAGGCCTTCAACCAGTTTCCATACCTGAAGGAGAAACAGACAGCTACACTGGCACAGCGCTGCTCCTTGCACCCAGACCAGGTGAAGGTGTGGTTCATGATACAGAGGCTCCGCTATGGCATCAGCTGGGAATTTAAAGACATCGGGAAGGTTCGGAGGCAGTTCAAGTTGAGTCGGGGGGAGGCAGAGCTGCAAAACAGGAAGGGGGAACAGAAAGAGGATGGAGACAAGAAAAATAAATGTAAAACACCTGATGGGAAGAAGGCAGGAGAGGTTAGGGAGGAACAGGGTGCAAGTGAGGGAAGGAGAAGTGGGGGAAATGTGGAGGCTGATGAACTATTGGAGAGAAGAATGAGACAGGAGCAGCTAATGAAGAAAGACAAGGATGGAAAAGTAGAAGAAAAGAAAGGGAATACTCAGAGGAAGCGGAAAAGGACGACGGTGACAGACGAGGTGGGAATTAAAAAAACAAAGCAAGCGGAGGAGAATATTGTGGAGAGGGCAAAAGAAGCAAACAGAGGAAGTGAGTGTCAGAAGTCCACTCAGTCGGAGATAACGCTTTTTACCGAAAGGAATTGGAAGCCAAAAGTAAAAATGTCTGTCCCTGAAAGTGGGGTACCCAATGAGACACAGGATGCAATGCCCCTGCTCATCCCTTTGGTTCAAACTCAGGCCCCCAGCATGCCTCCTCTCACTGACAACCAGACAGAAGTGCTGGGAAAAAATGACGACACTCCTCCTTCTACCTCTAATAATGGGAAGACCCCTGAGAAAAGTCACTGGGAGGAGAAATCAGAAACGCAGACGCAAACAGAGTCAACAACCACCAATGGCGGCAACTATAAAAAAAAAAGGGCACTTCCAACCCGTGTGGTACCCAAAACAAAGACGCCGTTTCAGTTGTCGAGGATGAAGGAGGCTTTCACGGAATGCCAGTATCCAGACGTTGAGGCGTACAGCAGGCTGGCTGAGGTGGTTGGAATGCCGCGCCACAGGTTGGTTCAGTGGTTCGGAGACATGCGCTATTATATCAAGAGATCCAGGCCGCACTGGATGAATAGCGAGCAATACGGCCAGGCTGTCGCCAACGTCAGGTACCGGCAGAGCCTGAGAGCACTTTGGAAGAAGGAGGTCAAATCCTGTGCACCGAATAACCCCTCAATGGGAAGTCATTGAATCCTCTGTTCACGTTTTTAAAGGAGGCATCAGAAGAAGTTTGTTCACTTTCATTTTGTGTTTTTGAAAGACATTTGTTCACATGCATTTGCCTCCTCTTTCACATGGAACGTATCTCTGTTATTGTTAGTACTTGACCTGTTTGCGGTTATGATGTATGTACAGTCTTTTCTCATTTGCAACGTAGATGCTATTTTCACATCAAAGATTTCCTTTTGTACTGTGCAGACGTTTTTATTGTGGTTCAAGTAAAACAGTTTGTTGTTTGAACATGACTCTTCTTGTCTTTATTTACATCGAAACACTCATAAACTGACAAAATGATCAGTGAACAGCGGCTGTAATCTCAAAGCAAATAGAAAAATAGTTACCAAAAACAAAGGACAATTCTAGAATATGATGTGAAATATATTGCACAAACAATAGAAAAACAGATGACACTTATTCTCATGTTATCCAGCTACATTCAAAAAGCTTCCTCTGTTGTTACTACAGGTCTTCACGCGTTAAAGATCCCTATTTAGTCAACAATATGACCAGTCCAAGTTGCTCTATGATACGTCTAAGCAGGTCAGTTCCAGCTGGCTTTGTACTCTCCTCTGCTGCTGCCAGAGCTCTGCGCCTTCGATAATGCGACGGATCATGGAGGCGGTAGTGATAAGCAGGCGTCCAGCGGCGTGTAGGAGGGTGGAGGCCACACGCAGGGCTTCTCTTCTATATTTGGACCAGTATATGCTGAATGCTAGACCACAGCACTATAGTGCGTACAGTACAGTGCATAGTAGTGAAGTGCTGAATTCACAGCAAAGGTGTTATCCAGTCCCAAAGTGTGTTGGCTGACGTTAACAATTCATTTATGAATCATTACAGCCTCTACATCAACGGGTCATTCCTTTTCAGTTTTACACCATGAGCGTGTAGTTACTCCTACATTAACCGTGTTGTTTCCTTTGCTTATTGTCACATTGGTGTTAAAATGTCCAATTGAAATGCAGTTTTTTCAAATACACTTGTCTTAATCAGTCAATAAAAGCATTCCACATCTTACTCTTTTTTATGGCTTTATTGTTGATCAGTTCATCCACAGATCACAATGTGAATAGGATACAAAAAACTAGAATTAATTTTCTTTTTTATTTAAAACCATGCAGTGTAAGATCACTGTAAAATGTGAAAGCAATGACACATTCAACACCTCTAGAGGGAGACAAACACCTTCAACTGTCAGGCAGAAACAGTAGAAACATAACCAACTCCCAAAACACACTGCCATGGAGACAGCTGAAGATCACATTGGCTACCGTGAGTAAGTTGTTCACTATAAAGAATCACAACGTATTGTTTGCACTAAAGGCACTATATTTACGTTTGACAGCAAGTCAACATATCATCAATTACATTTATATGAATCCAATAAAAGCAGATACTTGCACTTCTGAGCTTTGTTCAATGATCAGCATTTTCCGACCCATTACAGAAACTCACAAACCACCTCTGTGATGCAAACGCCCCCAATAACTGCTCCACAGGAACACTTATCTTGATGAGGGCTGTAGTTGCGGCTTCCATCACTGTATCGATTTTTGTAATAGTTGTAAGCCTTCCCACATGTGCATTGCCATGGGTTCTGTTGGATATTTTTGGCGTTTTTCTTTTCTACTTGAACGAAGGGTGCCAGGTCCTAGTTGCTGGGAATCGCCTTTATTGTGATTATTTCTTCCCTCTGGTGCTGTCCGGTTCTGCTGAAGAAGGACAGCGAGGAGCCAACAAAGTTCCAAAACACTTCCACCGCTTCAGGTCGTGGTGCTGCCTCATCTCCATTTTGTGTGAGTAGTGCAGAGCAAACGTGTTTTTTCTTTGTTGGGGTCATGAGATGTGTCTGCATCCCTGTGGAACTGACTGATGTATCAGAGGAATCCTAATTTTCTGTTGTGAGAGAGCTGAGCTTATTATCTTCGCAGTGCAGACCATAGACCGGTCCATCCATGACGTTTTTTGCAGACTGTTTGTCACATAAACCAACAGAGAGTCCTGGGAAAAACAGACCATCCACCTCTGGAAGTTTGGAGTTGACAGGGTGCTACGGATCAGAAGAGTGGCAGTACATTTTCCTGACAAACTACTGTAGAAAACCCTCCTTTTGTCTTCGGACAGTGACATGGCTGGGCCGAAAATCTGGGGGTCAAAGATCAGGTCTGAACCAGTAGCAACAAGCTTCTCAGCCCTCCTCCTCATATTCATATGCGTATGTCTTAGGCTAAATGCAGTCATATGCTCACTATACTGTGTTGTGAGAAAGCTGAGCCGGTTACCTTTGCAGCACAGTGCATAGACTTCTCCATCTCTCAATTCCTTTGCATAATTTGTGTCACATAAACCAATGGTCCAATCACAGTGTTTCGAAAGGCTGGTCACCCATCCCTCAAAGCTATGACCAGACTGTATCCCCTGAATGGTAAACATGCAGGCAGAGCTTCCTCCCAGCCAATTACTATAGAAAACCTTCCTTTTGTCTTAGAATTAGTAGCAATCAACTCCTGGTGGTTCTCTGGGTCAACCAGGGTGAGCAAGGATCCCCAGAAGCGGCCGGCTTGCTTCTCCATTTCCTCCCCATTCTGTCTTATCTCCTTAAACAGTTTGTCTCTGTCACAATCGGTCTGTGTTGTGTTTTGTCTTGTCTTTTTCTGTCTTTGGTTTCATGTTTTATTTAGAAAAGTCTTGCCTGTTGCTGTCTGTCTGTTTTCCCTCCTCCCTAATTACCCGATTGTGTTCACCTGGTGCCCCTGTGTTTTCTCCTCCCTCCTCACCTGTGTCTTGTTTGTGTGATTAGTCTTGTGTGTATTTAAGTTCTGTTTTTTCTGCCTGTCATTGTTGGTTCATTGTTTTTCTTTGACTGTGTTCTTTGGTTAGTGTTCTGTTTGTGCCTCTAGACCAGTGGTTCTCAAACTTTTTCTGTCAGGCCCCCCCTTTGGAGAAAAAAAAAAGTCGGGCCCCCCCCCCCCAACACAAATAGTCAGGCTCATTGGCAGCACCAGAGATTTATTTTGGGGGTGCTGTGGGGTAGCTTGACGTTTCATAGAGGGTGCTCAAAACATTTAGGGTTTCCCATTAATGTACCGGGCGCTACAGCGGAATTTTCTACTGCAACAATCCCCACGCAAATACACAGTGTACCCGCGACTGCTACAATGAAGGCTCGATAATCAGTTCACGGCATATAGGTGTAAGCAGGGGTAAAGTGCTGTGTTTATAGGTGGTGTGTGGACCTCACATAGGGGGGTCCGGGGGCATGCTCCCCCGGGAAGATTTATTTTTAAATATTGAAGTTAAATGTATCAATCTGGTGCACTTTGAGAGCAAAATGAAGAGATCTATGGATACCTCTCTCAACACCCATATGAAACAGAACTGTTAACAGATTAACTTTTTCTTTATGGATATTTCACAAATCACCCTTTTAAACGTTATTCTTGTTTTACTGTCATATAGTATTTCATACCTGTTTTTCATTTCTTCTCTTATTTTTTTAGAACTATAATGATCATATAAACGTGCGCCTCGGAAATAATTGTTTACATTAATGTTGACCAAAACATTTGAGACCCACTGAAATAACACTGAGAGAGTCTCTCAGTCTGACAGGAGAGGACTCTCCTCCACTTTGTTGTTGAAGAACATCCGTTAGCGTAGTTCGCTAGCACCAGAAGCTAACAACAACGATCTCCGGTACCGGTGCGCTCTCTCTCGCGCGCACACAAAATGGCTCGTTCCACACACACACAGAGCGGAGCTTTAATGAAACACAGAGACCCAGACGTAATAGTACTGTACTGAATCATATTATTCTCGAATCAATCATTTTTGAAATTATGATTTTTATTTTTTAAAAACCATTTTTCCTCCTGGTCTCTCGCGCCCCTGAGAAGCACTGCTCTAGACCTTGAAATAAAGGTATTTTTTCAGTTTATTCTGCATTTGGGTCCTGCCTGCTTCACTCAACCGTAACAGAATGAACCAACCACAAATGGACCCAGCAGATGATCCATTTGAGGTAGAATTACAGCATTTTACCTTTTATCTGGCTTGCTGCTTTGATTGGTGGAAGGGAGCGTCCAGTGTTCGGCAGAAGAGGTGGAGGCACACCGGTTGGCAGCAGAGAAACCATGTTTTGTTGAGTTCTTACCTGACTGGATTTTGGACTTCCTTTCAACATGTGATTCCCAGCCTGCTAGCCCCAGGCATGCTAGCCCCCTGCCTCCCAATTCCCAACCTGACACCGTACGTCTCGGTGTGTTCCGTCTGGAGTCAACACCTGCTTCTTCCCCATTTCCTGCTCCTGTCCAGGATTCGTACTCGGGTGCTCCTCTGGCTTTTGGAGGTCCACGGAGCGTCCAAAAGGCTCCTAAGAGAAGGAGTTGCAGGTCCAGGCTAGCAGCCCGAGCCCCAGAAGCCATGCTCCAGTACAGGCCCCAGCAAACATGGTCCCGGCTCCAGTACCGGCCCCAGCAGCCATGGTTCCAGCCCCAGTTCTGGCACCAGCAGCCATGGTCCTAGCTTCGTTTCTGGCCCCAGCAGCCATGGTTCCGGCTCCAGAACCGGCCCACAAAGCCATGGATCCGTGCACCAGTATCGGCCCACACAGCCATGCTTCCGTGCTCCATTACCTGGCTTACACAGCCAGGATCCAGGCTTCTGTTCCTTGCCCAACAGCCATGGTTCCGGCTCCAGAACCGGCCCCAGCAGCCATGGTTTCGGCTCCAGTACTGGCTCTCCTGCCGACGCCAGCTCCCCGTGTCCTGTCGGCGTACCGACCGACTCCAGCACCTCGTCTCCTGTTGGCTCTCCAGCCGACGCCAGCTCCCCGTGTCCTGTCGGCGTACCGGCCGACGCCAGCTCCCCGTGTCCTGTCGGCGTACCGGCCGACTCCAGCCCCCCGTGTCCTGGCGGCATTCCGACCGACACCAGCCCCCCGTGTTCTGTCGGCGAACCGACAGTCTCAAGTTTTCTCAAGTCTCCTTACAAGTCAACTCTCGAGTTCCCTCTCGAATACCCCCTCTCGAGTCCCCTCTCGAGTCCCCTCTCAAGTTCCTTCTCGAGTCCCCTCTCAAGTCTCCTCTCGAGTCCCTTCTAAGTCACCTCTCGAGTTCTCTTTCGAGTTCCCTCACAAGTACCTAATTACCCGATTGTGTTCACCTGGTGCCCCTGTGTTTTCTCCTCCCTCCTCACCTGTGTCTTGTTTGTGTGATTAGTCTTCTGTGTATTTAAGTTCAGATTTTTCTGTCTGTCATTGTTGGTTCATTGTTTGTCTTTGACTGTGTTCTCGGGTTAGTGTTCTGTTTGTGCCTCTAGACCTTGAAATAAAGGTATTTTTTCAGTTTATTCTGCATTTGGGCCCTGCCTGCTTCACTCAACCGTAACAGTCTCGGTCACTGCCAGGCTCCAACCCTTTTCTCAGGTCCACAGCCTTGGCCTTCTCCAAATCCTGATGCACCTGAGAATACATCTGCAGGAATCTGAAGGTGTCCTTCTCCTTCTGTGCTGCTTGCATTCTGCTTTTGCTGGTTTTGATGGCCACCATACGGGCAGAGACTGAACTCTGGACGCTGATCAGAGCGATATCACGCAGGCTGGTCACAGCTTCAACGAGACGCAGACAGGAGCGACCAAGCTCCTCTCTTTCACTCTTCTCCCACTTCCCCAGATTCACATAATCCTCATTAGTTTTCACCAGTGAAGCCTGCTGATCTGCGTTGAGCTTCTCCATGAGCTCTTTGTGGGCCGTGGAGAAGGTCTTCATGTTGTGAAGACGGTGCTGGTCTTCAATGGCGCAGGAAACAAACACACAGGTAAATTCATCCAAGCAGTAGTACTCCAAGAGCTTGACATGTTGGGGGGATTTAGTAGTGCTTAAGCCTGCAAACCCCAAGGCCAGTGGTTCAGTCAGAGGATGTGTTTGCAGTAACACAGGAGAGGTCAGGTGGGTCTGGAGATGCTGGACACACATGGAGATCTCACATTTCATGCAGCTCTTCCTTGCCGGTTTCCTGTCCTCTGTGCACATGTCGCAGAGGATAACTTTTTGATTCTTTAGTAGATTGTCAGACATGTTTTCAGAATGCCTTCGTTGTTTAATGTGGATTAACAAAAACAGGTTGCCCTTGTAAACAAAATATTTGCTTGCCGGTATCGCAGAGTCTGGTGTGACAGCTTGAGCCTCTTTCACTGGAATAGAAAGTTGACGTTGGTGTGCACATAAATGACTCTTTTATAGCCGTAAGATAGTGTCTATGCCCTTTTAACCATAAAAAGGCTTACATTTCCTTACCTTATCAATATACCATATTAGTCATGGTAGAGCTAATATGACTATAATCTCAAAAAAGCCATACAGTTGGATTAAAGTCATCTTCTGAACATTTTTGAACAAAAAATCAAACAAACTTTATAGGATTTATTTCAGGGCTGTCATATTGCACTATACAGTTGTACCTTATGAACTGGAAACCTAGGGTATAGTTTTGTTAATATATATAGTTATAGTTAGTTAATATATATATATATATATATATATATATATATATATATATATATATAATCAGAGGTGGAAGTTGTACTCGGATGAATTACTCAAGTATAATTAGCAATACTTAAACTACCAAAAGTACTAGTTTTGCAAAATAACCATTTTAGGCACCAGATATGTTTAAATGTTTTTAGAAAAGTTATTGTTGGATTTATCTGTTTGTCACTTCAATGTTGCACGTGGTAACGATGGGGTTTATTTGAATGTTTACTGGATGGCTTAACCTGTAATACTACTGTATAATATAATATTTGTTGATTTATAATGTGTTTTCATAACCTAAATCTGCAAAGTAACTTTACTAAATATGTAAAATAAATGTAAGTATTAAACTAGCATAACTTGAAAATACTCGATTAAAGTACAAGTAGCCTACCTCAATGTGTACAGTAGGCTACTTGAGTAGGCCTACATGTATACTACACTACTGTTTATAATATACTATCATTTTAAACACCCAATTTAATAGATAAACCCTTAAAGACTTAACTTTAAGTGTAACTGGATGGGGCGGTTTTAATTGACCAATCCAGAAAACCTGTCATACTTAACAGGCCATCTCTCCACTTAAGTAAGTACGCTGAAAGGTAAGGACTCAAAACCAGTCATTAATTGAAATAAGTGATCTAATATCGGTGTATTCTTGAAGCTGCCAAGCATATTGATTACTTATAGGAAAATAAAAAGTACCTATGTTAACTGTATCAGAAACGTAGTGATGTAAACAAAACAACGTCAACAGCTAAACCAAAAGCTAAGCTAGTCAATGTTCAACTGATATTTATTCAAATTATTGCGATCGTTACTGCTCAACAAACGGTCAAAGTTAACGGCTATAACCAGTGGTGTAGTCTACGTGATACGCTGGTATACGCCGTATACCCACTAGAAAATGCCAGTGATTTCCGTATGCCCTCTTAAAAATGAGCGATGATACGTAACAACATCATTTTGTGACTTCGCTTTCACGCTTTCGCCCCCTTCTGTGTTAATACTTTTGGACGTCTGGGGCTTCCGTCGCCAACAGCAACACACTTTGTTCGGCTCTGACAAACCCCACGTTTCTCGAACGTTATCAGAATTTGATCCGCCCATCATTCAAGTTCGCGGAGCGCTAAACAGGAAGCAAACATGAAACGAAAACAGACGACAATATTTTAATGTTTTCCGAAGTTTTCCCCTATTACCACTACAGAAGAAGAGCCAGGTCAGGCGGCTGTCCTAAAGGTGACAGAGAACGAGTCCGGCGCTACCGCAAATGTACCCAGTAAGTGAAATTAGCATGGTTATGATTAACGCAACAGTAGCTAACTAGCTAACTTGCTAGCTAATTTGATCAACGTTAGTGTGGTGGATCAATGGAAGAGAAAGGGAGCGAGATAGTGTGTGTGTATGTGTGTGTGTGTGTGTGTGTGTGTGTGTGTGTGTGTGTGTGTGTGTGTGTGTGTGTGTGTGTGTGTGTGTGTGTGTGTGTGTGTGTGTGTGTGTGTGTGTGTGTGTGTGTGTGTGTGTGTGTGTGTGTGTGTGTGTGTGTGTGGTCATAAACAGAACACAATGTTTATATTATCTCCTTGTTTCGGACACAGATGAGAGCTCCTGGCCAGCCTTGTGGACTGAAAGTTAGGCTATGGAATTTAAGAACAGGCATCCTTGGTTGGGGTGGAGGGACAGAAAGTTAGGGAAATGTCAGCACACATGCAAAGGAAAGCTGATCTAAACAACAGAAATTCAAAAAGTCAATGACTATGCAAATGAGATTTAATTCATGGTCATGTTAAAAGTGCATTTAAAACATTTGCACCATTACATTACATATGTTAGTTATCAGTAGTTGTCAAATAATTAGCTATTGAAAAAGTGGAACATTTTTCTCCTTTTATCTGCTTTTCATGCATTTGTTAGCCATAATGTAAATATTGTAAGCAGTTTATTAAATACTTTTGAGTAAATCTTGGCTCTTTTCTGCAGTTGTTATTGGTAAAAACTTGTATTATGCTAATTAGTCATGGTTTTGTTTATTTCCTTTGCAGCGCTACAAAATCAGTAGGTGTCCTCACAGAACAACGAGTGTCTATGTCTGAGGAGTGGGTGCACTTTAAGATCCAGTCCTCAGATTCAAGCAGATCAACATCTTTGGCCTCTTTGAGAAACAAGATTAGACGACATGAGACGTCCAGAGCACACAAAATAGCCCAGGAGCTCACGGAGAAGGGTGGACAGGATTTAGTTGGAAATTTGGTGAGAGCTGTGTCAGAGACTGTGTTTGCAGTAGGCCATATTGAGATTTTGATAAAAATGTCAATTAATTATTCAACCCTAGAAGATAAGTGGGCTTTTTCCATCATTGTTCATTCTTTTATTTTTTTATTGTTAATTTCACTGGCAGTTAAAAGTCACATAAAAATGCTTATAATACATTGACATGTTGATAACACATAACCAGTCTCAAGACGAGTCTATGCATTAGTAAGTGTGATGGTGTTCATGACGTGTTGCTCCGAGACAGATGTCGCTCCGCGATGCGTCGCTCTAGGATGGATGAATACAATTATTACAGTATACCCACTACAAAAAAGTAGACTACACCACTGGCTATAACATTACTGTACATGTTACCGTGGATACAGTTAATCTAACTTTAATCGGAAGAAATTACTTCAAGAGCAAACGTAGCTTGCTAGCTAAAGTTAGCTAACTAGTTCATATGAATTGTTACCACAAATAAGTTTAAATATACACCCCTATTAACGTTATTCATGTTGGTGTTATCTGGCCAATGAGGTGGTAATGCAGAACATTTACTGAAATATATTACTTGAGTACATTTACTAAAGCAGGCCTACTTAATTTTACTTCAGTATATTTAGAGGTACTTGTACTTAAATATTTTCATGTTATGCTAGTTTTTACTTCTACATTTTGGCAGCAAATATTGTACTCACTACATTTTGACAACATTAGTTACTATTTGCTTTTGCATTTTTATGTTGTTTTTACGAACATTAAATCAAATAATACACTCTGATGTTCTATCAGGGATGGAAATAACTGGCAGTATAACAAGTTATTAATGTTACGTGATCCTTTAACAGCTGCACATGATTGCCACATAATGCATTACTATAGCAGTGATATAATATCTATTTCCCGAAAAAAGGCCACTTTGGATAATGAGTACTTTTAGATTTGGTACTTAAGTATATTTTGCTGCTATTTTTTTTTACTTTGACTTGAGTAACTTTTTGAATGCAGGACTTTTATTTGTAACAAAGTATTTTTTTTTTAGACTGTGGTATTATAACTTTTACTTAAGTATAAGATCTGTGTACTTCTTCCACCTTCCGCCATAGTGCAATAACATATCCATTAAGTTAAACTATAAGGTAACATTATCTTACTTGCACTGTATTTCTATCACTAACGTTTTAAGTCCCTTTTTACTTTCACTGAGGGAATATTTCACTTTATTTTCTCCACTATTGTCTTTTTGGTTTCAGATTTTAGGCCAAAAAAATCTTCCTTTTCATAACTAGCAAAAAGATAAAAGTGTCTTCAGGAAATGTACTGTATAAATAAATTCAATTTTCTTTTATCAACCTTTTTTGTTTATCTACTCTACAGTCCTGCATCCCCACAGATTTGAAAGATGAGGCAGAACATGTCTGGAGGTTCCGTGCTCATACAAAAGACAACCAGCGTTCCTGAGGAGAATTTATCAGAACCAAACGTTGACATGATGGCCAACCAGAGCCATGTGTTGTGTCTCCCCGTGGTCTCTGACGAGCAGAAGCTTATATGGGTGCACTCAAATGAGTTCAACCTACAGCTGGATGGTGCAGAAGAGCTGAACAAGGCCTTCGACCAGTTTCCATACCTGACGGAGAAACAGACAGCTACACTGGCACAGCGCTGCTCCTTGCACCCAGACCAGGTGAAGGTGTGGTTCATGATACAGAGGCTCCGCTATGGCATCAGCTGGGAATTTAATGACATCAGGAAGGTTCGGAGGCAGTTCAAGTTGAGTTGGGGGGAGGCAGAGCTACAAACCAGGAAGGGGGAACAGAAAGAGGATGGAGACAAGAAAAATAAATGTAAAACACCTGATGGGAAGAAGGCAGGAGAGGTTAGGGAGGAACAGGGTGCAAGTGAGGGAAGGAGAAGTGGGGGAAATGTGGAGGCTGATGAACTATTGGAGCGAAGAATGAGACAGGAGCAGCTAATGAAGAAAGACAAGGATGGAAAAGTAGAAGAAAAGAAAAGGAATACTCAGAGGAAGCGGAAAAGTACGACGGTGACAGACGAGGTGGGAATTAAAAAAACAAAGCAAGCGGAGGAGAATATTGTGGAGAGGGCAAAAGAAGCAAACAAAGGAAGTGAGTGTCAGAAGTCCACTCAGTCGGAGATAACGCTTTTTACCGAAAGGAATAGGAAGCCAAAAGCAAAAACGTCTGTCCCTGAAAGTGGGGTACCCAATGAGACACATGATGCAATGCCCCTGCTCATCCCTTTGGTTCAAACTCAGGCCCCCAGCATGCCTCCTCTCACTGACAACCAGACAGAAGTGCTGGGAAAAAATGACGACACTCCTCCTTCTACCTCTAATAATGGAAAGACCCCTGAGAAAAGTCACTGTGAGGAGAAATCAGAAACGCAGATGCAAACAGAGTCAACATCCACCAATGGAGGCAACTATAAAAAAAAGGGCGCTTCCCACCCGTGTGGTACCCAAAGCAAAGAGGCAGTTTCAGGTGTGGAGGATGAAGGAGGCTTTCACGGAATGCCAGTATCCAGACGTTGAGGCGTACAGCAGGCTGGCTGAGGTGGTTGGAATGCCGCGCCACAGGTTGGTTCAGTGGTACGGAGACATGCGCTATTATATCAAGAGATTCAGGCCGCACTGGATGAATACCGAGCAATACGGCCAGGCTGTCGCCAACGTCAGGTACCGGCAGAGCCTGAGAGCACTGTGAAAGAAGGAGGTCAAATCCTGTGCACTGAATAACCCTTCAATGGGAAGTCATTGAATCCTCTGTTCACGTTTTAAAGGAGGCATCAGAAGAAGGTTGTTCACTTTGATTTTGTTTTTTTGAAAGACATTTGTTCACATGCATTTGCCTCCTCTTTCACATGGAATGTATCTCTGTTATTCTGTTATTGTTATTACTTGACCTGTTTGCGGTTATGATGTATGTACAGTCTTTTCTAATTTGCAACGTAGATGCCATTTTCACATCAACGATTTCCTTTTGTACTGTGCAGACGTTTTTATTGTCGTTCAAGTAAAACAGTTTATGTTGTTTGAACATGACTCTTCTTGTCTTTATTTACATCGAAACACTCATAAACTGACAAAATGATCAGTGAACAGCGGCTGTAATCTCAAAGCAAATAGAAAAATAGTTACCAAATTACCAAAAACAAAGGACAATTCTAGAATATGATGTGAAATATATTGCACAAACAATAGAAAAACAGATTACACTTATTCTCATGTTATCCAGCTACATTCAAAAAGCTTCCTCTGTTGTTACTACAGGTCGTCACCCGTTAAAGATCCCTATTTAGTCAACAATATGACCAGTCCAAGTTGCTCTACGATACGTCTAAGCAGGTCAGTTCCAGCTGGCTTTGTAGTCTGTCCTCTGCGGCTGCCAGAGCTCTGCGCCTTCGATAATGCGACGGATCATGGAGGCGGTAGTGATAAGCAGGCGTCCAGCGGCGTTTAGGAGGGTGGAGGTCACACGCAGGGCTTCTCTTCTATAATTGGACCAGTATATGGGCCGGCCCTAGACTTTTGGGGGCCCTAAGCGAGCTTTGGCTTGGGGGCCCCCCTCACTCTAGCGTGTTCTCACTACACACAACACGGAACCAACTTTTGTCTTATGATGTTAGCATAAGCACACATATTGTATACATAAGCATGTAAACACCGTGGACCTAACCTCCTCTAGGGGGGTCCTCACCTCCTCTAGGGGGGTCCGGGGGCATGCTCCCCCTGGATCTTTTTTTTTTTTTAATATTGAAGTTAAAAGCATCAATCTGGTGCACTTTGATAGCAAAATTAAGAGATCTATGGATACATCTCTCAACACCCATATGAAACAGAACTGTAAACAGATTTTTCTTTATGGATATTTTACAAATCACTTAAACTGTATTCTTGTTTTGTCATATAGTATTTCATAACTGTTTTTCATTTATTCTCTCTGGCTGTCCATCTCATAATGTTCACATATAAACTAGCTGTCAATACAGGAATATCATTCAGAAGAATTATTATTTCTTGCAAAAATCTGTCACAAAAGGAGGTTGCACATTTAAATGCAGGTGTTGTTATGGCAACGTCAGTGGCCAAACAGCAACATTTACTGCTGCAAATACGTTCAAACATGCTGTTGACACACAGTGGCAACTATGCCACCATTTCAGCTGACTTTTTCTCAGAAATACTGTCACATAACATCCATGTATTTCAGTGCTAGGTTGATGCTAAGCTAAGCTAACTATGAAACACTTTAACTGACAGGACTCCGGATCAACTGTGTACTGTAAGGTAGCTTCTAGCTTCATGTCGAACAGTAAGTCAACATTTCCCAGAGAGCTTTCTTTGAAACGCTAAAAAACATAACATTTAGATTGTATGACAAAGTGTTTATTTAATATCTGGCTAGCTATAGCTACTTGCTAACGGTTTAGCTTACCCCCGCGATTCAAAGTAACGTCAACGTAGCTGTAATTTATTCTTTGCTTACATGTTCGCATAACTTGGAAGTTTACTGACATTTACATACCTTGTTTACCTGGCTCAAGTGGTGGCTCTGGGGTTGTTGAGCCACCATGAATTGTCGTCTTTTTTAAGAAAATGTTTTCTTATCCATCTTCAAAAACTCTGAGTCCGACTGACAGTTTATTTTAAACATTGTCACAGCTCACAGGAAAGGTACCTGTCAGCCAATAAGACAGATGTTTATTTCCATTTAACTCTCTGGTTGGTCTGGTGTCTTGCCTCTGTTGCATTCAGTGAACACGGGAAATTACAATCCTCCAATCCTCTCATGATGAGGTTCAGGTAAAGCACGGTTAATGTATTATATTATTGACTCAATAATATAATACATGACTTTGAGAGTAGGCAATCTACGCATATTAACACAAATAGTTAAACGTACTTATCACGGCGACTGTGTACTGTTTTTTCTTTGTATATATATATTTTAAAAAATGTTTTTTGCTAGGGGGCCCCTTAGTGGCTGCGGGGCCCTAAGCGGCCGCTTATGTCGCTTACTGGGTCGGGCCGGCTCTGAGTATATGCTGAATGCTAGACCACAGTACTATAGTGCGTACAGCACATACATAGTAATGAAGTGCTGAATTCACAGCAGAGGTGTTATCCAGTCCCAAAGTGTGTTGGCTGATGTTAACAATTCATTTATGAATCATTACAGCCTCTACATCAACGGCTCATTCCTTTTCAGTTTTACACCATGAGCGTGTAGTTACTCCTACATTAACCGTGTTATTTCATTTGCTTATTGTCACATTGGTGTTAAAATGTCCAATTGAAATGCAGTTTTTTCAAATACACTTGTCTTAATCACTCAATAAAAGCATTCCACATCTTAATCTTTTTTTATGGCTTTATTGTTGATCAGTTCATCCACAGATCACAATGTGAATAGGATAGAAAAAGCTAGAATTACTTTTCTTTTTTATTGAAAACCATGCAGTGTAAGATCACTGTAAAATGTGAAAGCAATGACACATTCAACACCTCTAGAGGGAGACAAACACCTTCAACTGTCAGGCAGAAACAGTAGAAACATAACCAACTCCCAAAACACACTGCCATGGAGACAGCTGAAGATCACATTGGCTACCGTGTATAAGTTGTTCACTATAAAGAATCACAACATATTGTTTGCACTAAAGGCACTATATTTACATTTGACAGCAAGTCAACATATCATCAATTACATTTATATGAATCCAATAAAAGCAGATACTTGCACTTCTGAGCTTTGTTCAATGATCAGCATTTTCCAACCCATTACAGAAACTCACAAACCACCTCTGTGATGCAAACGCCCCCAATAACTGCTCCACAGGAACACTTATCTTGATGAGGGCTGTAGTTGCGGCTTCCATCACTGTATCGATTTTTGTAATAGTTGTAAGCCTTCCCACATGTGCATTGCCATGGGTTCTGTTGGATATTTTGGGCGTTTTTCTTTTCTACTTGAACGAAGGGTGCCAGGTCCCAGTTGCTGGGAATCGCCTTTATTGTGATTATTTCTTCCCTCTGGTGCTGTCCGGTTCTGCTGAAGAAGGACAGTGAGGAGCCAACCAAGTTCCAAAACACTTCCACCGCTTCAGGTCGTGGTGCTGCCTCATCTCCATTTTGTGTGAGTAGTGCAGAGAAAACGTTGTGTTTTTTCTTTGTTGGGGTCATGAAATGTGTCTGCATCCCTGTGGAACTGACTGATGTATCAGAGGAATCCTCATTTTCTGTTGTGAGAGAGCTGAGCTTATTATCTTCGCAGTGCAGACCATAGAGCGGTCCATCCATGACGTTTTTTGCAGACTGTTTGTCACATAAACCAACGGTCCAGTCAGAGTCCTGGGAAAAACAGACCATCCACCTCTGGAAGTTTGGAGTTGACAGGGTGCTACGGATCAGAAGAGTGGCAGTACATTGCCCTGATGAACTACTGTAGAAAACCTTCCTTTTGTGTTCGGACAGTGACATGGCAGGGCCGAAAATCTGGGGGTCAAAGATCAGGTCTGAACCAATAGGAACAAGCTCCTGGTGGTTCTCTGGGTCAACCAGGGTGAGCAAGGATCCCCAGAAGCGGCCGGCTTGCTTCTCCATTTCCTCCCCATTCTGTCTTATCTCCTTAAACAGTTTGTCTCTGTCACAATCGGTCTGTGTTGTGTTTTGTCTTGTCTTTTTCTGTCTTTGGTTTCATGTTTTATTTTTGAAAAGTCTTCATCTCCTGTCTTGCCTGTTGCTGTCTGTCTGTTTTCCCTCCTACCTAATTACCCGATTGTGTTCACCTGGTGCCCCTGTGTTTTCTCCTCCCTCCTCACCTGTGTCTTGTTTGTGTGATTAGTCTTGTGTGTATTTAAGTTCTGGTTTTTCTGTCTGTCATTGTTGGTTCTTTGTTTTTCTTTGACTGTGTTCTTGGGTTAGTGTTCTGTTTGTGCCTCTCGACCAGTGGTTCTCAAACTTTTTTCTGTCAGGCCCCCCCTTTGGAGAAAAAAAAAAGTCGGGCCCCCCCAACACAAATAGTCAGGCTCATTGGCAGCGCCAGAGATTTATTTTGGGGGTGCTGTGGGGTAGCTTGACGTTTCATAGAGGGTGCTCAAAACATTTAGGGTTTCCCATTAATGTACCGGGCGCTACAGCGGAATTTTCTACTGCAACAATCCCCACGCAAATACACAGTGTACCCGCGACTGCTACAATGAAGGCTCGATAATCAGCTCTCGGCATATAGGTGTAAGCAGGGGTAAAGTGCTGTGTTTATAGGTGGTGTGTGGACCTCACATAGGGGGGTCGGGGGGCATGCTCCCCCGGGAAGATTTATTTTTAAATATTGAAGTTAAATGCATCAATCTGGTGCACTTTGAGAGCAAAATGAAGAAATCTATGGATACCTCTCTCAACACCCATATGAAACAGAACTGTTAACAGATTTACTTTTTCTTTATGGATATTTCACAAATCACCCTTTTAAACATTATTCTTGTTTTACTGTCATATATAGTATTTCATACCTGTTTTTCATTTATTCTCTTATTTTTTTAGAACTATAATGATCATATAAACGTGCGCCTCGGAAATAATTGTTTACATTAATGTTGACCAAAACATTTGAGACCCACTGAAATAACACTGAGAGAGTCTCTCAGTCTGACAGGAGAGGACTCTCCTCCACTTTGTTGTTGAAAAACATCCGTTAGCGTAGTTCGCTAGCACCAGAAGCTAACAACAATGATCTCCGGTACCGGTGCGCTCTCTCACGCGCGCACACAAAATGGCTCGTTCCACACACACACAGAGCCGAGCTTTAATGAAACGCAGAGACCCAGACGTAATAGTACTGTACTGAATCATATTATTCTCGAATCAATCATTTTTGAAATTATGATCTTTTCTTTTCTTTTTTTTAATAACCATTTTTCCTCCTGGTCTCTCGCGCCCCTGAGAACCACTGCTCTAGACCTTGAAATAAAGGTATTTTTTCAGTTTATTCTGCATTTGGGTCCTGCCTGCTTCACTCAACCGTAACAGAATGAACCAACCACAAATGGACCCAGCTGATGATTCATTTGAGGTAGAATTACAGCATTTTACCTTTTATCTGGCTTGCTGCTTTGATTGGTGGAAGGGAGCGTCCAGTGTTCGGCAGAAGAGGGCCGCTCTGGTCAGTGGCGTTTTCTCCTGGAGGCCAAGGGAAGCCAGGCTTCCCCTGTTTTTTCGGATTGCAGTTATAATTTTAATAAATAAATAAAAATACTACGTTTAGTTTCGGAATTTTTTTGTTGTGTGTTGCTGCCGGCCCGTCTCTCCCCCATTCTCATTGAGTATTTTACAAAGAGTGAAACAGCGCACCTCTAGATGTTATGGTGAAACAGTAGATTGCACTTTCTTTTGCGAGAGGAGGCCAGCCGAAATTTGCTTCCCTTGGTGAAAAAAAATGGAGGGATTGACCAATCAGATGAGGCTCACGTCATGCCCCTGCCAAACTGTGATTGGTCAGGGCCATGCCAAGGGAAGCCAGAGGCGGCTGGCTTCCCTTGCCTCACAATCCAATCAAATCGCATCAATTTAGTGGTGCAGTGACGCGTCCCAAAAAGCGGAAGTAAGCTGCGCTCGGTTTCCCTCGACAAAATAGCAATGGGATTTCTCCATAGGATTTTGGAAAATAGCTCGAAAAAAGGTCAGTGGAAAACGAACCTGGTAAATGCACGTTTTGTTCAGTCGGATAATATCCACATGTCTACCCTACTTTTATAATTTTCGAATCATAAATCTAATCGATAGAAGATAGATAGCGTCACTGCACCACTCTAACCGCCGTTAGAAAGTAGCAAGCAACTGAAGCAAGTGCAATTATGGAGGTAGGAGATTTGGAGTATTTAATCAAAAATAATTGTACTAAACTTCCGCTGCAGCAGCAACAACAAATACAATCTGATGACAGGCCAATGCCCAAACTGGAGCTGTGTACAGCGAGGAACAAAGGAGCGAACCGGGGACGTAAAACGTTAAAGGTCTCCTGATTTAGTTTGTGAATGAATGCTTATTAGAGTTTCGGCTGGAGAGTGCGTGCGGACCTGTCGGTCAGATAACAGGCGTGTGTAAGTCCTGCATCTGTATGATACAAATGTGTGTAAAATGATACCGGGCGCTGTAATCACTCATCTGGTTACGTTTACATTGACCAACTCCCCCCCCCCACCCCAAAAGAAAGGACGTATTATTGGCTTCCCCTAATTTTTTCCCCACGCCACGCTACTGGCTCTGGTAGAGGCGCACCGGTTGGCAGCAGAGAAACCATGTTTTGTTGAGTTCTTACCTGACTGGATTTTGGACTTCCTTTCAACATGTGATTCCCAGCCTGCTAGCCCCAGAAATGCTAGCCCCCTGCCTCCCAATTCCCAACCTGACGCCGTACGTCTCGGTGTGTTCCGTCTGGAGTCAACCCCTGCTTCTTCCCCATTTCCTGCTCCTGTCTAAAAGGCTCCTAAGAGAAGGAGTTGCAGGTCCAGGCTAGCAGCCCGAGCCCCAGAAGCCATGCTCCAGTACAGGCCCCAGCAAACATGGTCACGGCTCCAGTATTGGCCCCAGCAGCCATGGTTCCAGCCCCAGTTCTGGCCCCAGCAGCCATGGTCCTAGCTTCGTTTCAGGCCCCAGCAGCCATGGTTCCGGCTCCAGAACCGTCCCACAAAGCCATGGGTCCGTGCACCAGTATCTTCCCACACAGCCATGCTTCCGTGCTCCATTACCTGGCTTACAAAGCCAGGATCCAGGCTTCTGTTCCTTGCCCAATAGCCATGGTTCCGGCTCCAGAACCGGCCCCAGCAGCCATGGTTTCGGCTCCAGTACTGGCTCTCCGGCCAACGCCAGTTCCCCGTGTCCTGTCGGCGTACCGGTCGACTCCAGCACCTCGTCTCCTGTTGGCTCTCCGGCCGACGCCAGCTCCCCGTGTCCTGTCTCGAGTCTTCTCTTGAGTTCCCCCTCAAGTCAACTCTCCAGTCACCTCTCAAGTCTACTCTCAAGTTCCTTCTCGAGTTCCCTCTCGAGTCCCCTCTCGAGTCTCCTTACAAGTCAACTCTCAAGTTCCCTCTCAAGTTCCCTCTCGAGTACGCTCTCGAGTCTCCTCTCGAGTCTCCTCTCGAGTTCCCTCTCGAGTCCCCTCTCAAGTCACCTCTCGAGTTCCCTCTCAAGTCTCCTTATAAGTCAACTCTCGAGTCCCCTCTCAAGTCCCCTCTCCAGTTCCATCTCAAGTCCCCTCTCCAGTTCCTACTCTAGTCCCTTCTCTAGTCCCTACTCAAGTCCCTACTCAAGTCCCTACTCAAGTGCCGTTGGAGGTTTCCGCTGGGGGTCCTGCCAACTCCATGTCCTGTCCCGTTTGGGGTCCCGCCGACTACTCTTCGGCCGGGGGTCCTGCCAACCCTATGTCCTGTCCCGTTGGAGGCCCCGCCGACTACTCTTCTGCCGGGGGTCCTGCCAACCCTATGTCCCGTGCCGTTGGAGGTCCCGCCGACTACTCTCCTGCCGGGGATCCTGCCAACCCTATGTCCTGTCCCGTTGGGGGTCCCGCCGACTATTCTCCTGCCGGGGGTCCTGCCAACCCTATGTCCTGTCCCGTTGGGGGTGCCGCCGACTACTCTCCTGCCGGGGGTCCTGACAACCCTATGTCCTGTCCCGTTGGGGGTCCCGCCTACTACTCTCCTGCCGGGGGTCCTGCCAATCCTATGTCTTGTCCCGTTGGGGGTACCGCCGACTACTCTTCTGCCGGGGGTCCTCCCAATCCTATGTACTGTTCCGTTGGAGGTTCCGCCGGGGGTCCTGCCAGCTCCATGTCCAGTCCCGTTGGAGGTCCTGCCGACTACTCTCCTGCCGGGGGTCCTGCCAATCCTATGTCCTGTCCCGTTGGAGGTCCCGCCGACTAATCTCCTGCCGGGGGTCCTGCCAATCCTATGTCCTGTCCCATTGGGGGTCCCGCCGACTACTCTCCTGCCGGGGGCCTGCCAATCCCATGTCCTGTCCCGTTGGGGTTCCCGCCGACTACTCTTCTGCCGGGGGTCCTGCCAACCCTATGTCCTGTGCCGTTGGAGGTTCCGCTGGGGGTCCTGCCAGCTCCATGTCCAGTCCCGTTGGAGGTCCCGCCGACAACTCTTCTGCCGGGGGTCCTGCCAACCCCTTGTCCTGTTCCGTTGGAGGCCCCGCCATCACCTGTCTCGCCGGGGGTCCTGCCAACTTCTGGTTCTCTTCCGTGGGGGATCCTGCCGAAGCCTGTCCTACCGGCTCCGGTTCCTGTTCGGCCGACACCTGATCCTGCCCGGCCTCCGGAGCTGTCTGGTCTTCGCCCTTGAGCCCGGCCCCCTGAGAGCCGCTGTCTTCGCCCTCGAGCCCGGCCCCCTGAGAGCCGCGGTCTTCGCCCTCAAGCCCGGCCCCCTGAGAGCCGAGGTCTTCGCCCTCGAGCCCGGCCCCCTGAGAGCCGCGGTCTTCGCCCTCGAGCCCGGCCCCCTGAGTGCCGCGGTCTTCGCCCTCGGGCCCCTGACTCTTCCTGCCGCGGTCCTCGCCCTCGGGCCCGGCCCTCTGACTCTTCCTGCCGCTGCCTTCGCCCTCATGCTCGGCCCCCTGAGTTTGCCCGCTGTGGCCTTCGTTCCACCATGGCATAGCCGTGGGAACGTGTTTCAAATGGAGGGTGCTGTGGGGATGACACCAGGGCTGGTTCTGACCAATTTGCTGCCCTAGGCAAGATTTTAGCTGGCAATGAAAAACCTCTACAAAAGACCAATACTCTACAAAAAGAGAAACGTATTGATATGGTGGACAGCTTATATAAAAAGGCTTCAAATGTATTTAGTATTGCATGAACATGTTTTAATTGGGGGGTGGACTTCACATCCTCTAAGGGGGTCCGGGGGTGCCCCTCCGTGAAGATTGTTTTTAACAATATAAAGTAAAATACTTCAATCTGGTGCACTTTGAGCGCCCAATTACTAGAGACTGATCTAGGGGATACAACTCTAAACACCCATGTGAAAAAAATCGGTTTGTATGTGAACATAACCAATAACCTACCATAGCCAATAACAAATAAATGTAGGCTGACTTGTTTTATTTCTGTGGTTCATTCATATCTTATTTTATCAGTTAACATTTATTTATTTATGCATATTTTTAAATCTCTCCAGTTTTAAACAATTTTTTTGGTTTACTGTCCTATAGTATACATTGGAATGATTTCAAACCTGTTTTTATTTATCCTAATAATTATAAAGGTGTCCCTTTGAAATATTTGTTTACATAAATTGTGATCAAAACGTTTGAGACCCACTGAGATAACTTAGACTAAAGTGAACTATCTAAACACTCAGAGTCCTTTACCTCACTGAGCCTCTCAGTCTGACAGGACAGAACTCTCCCTCCACATTATTGTAGAAACAGCTTCTTAGATCCGTTAGCGCAGCAGAAGCTAACAACAATCCCCGCCGGTACCGGTGCACCCCCTCTCTCTATCTATCTATCTATCTATCTATCTATCTATCTCTCTCACTTTGGCTGTGAGCTGCGGGCGCCTGATAAGCCAACATTCCCCACTTTCATCACTTACAGCACCCATCGTACAGGGCAAATGGAAAATGTAACTGGGGTGAAAAGGGTGTTATCTTTACTTAATTATGAATGTTGTTACATCAAGGCTGAAAATTCGGGTTTTTTTGTATTATATTTGCATTTAATCTTGTGGAAGTTCAGATCCCCTGTCCTCCACCAGGGGGTGCTGCAGCACCCTCAGCACCCCTACTTCCCACGGCCCTGCACCATGGACTCTGCCTTGCCCCCTGGCCGTCCGCCCGAGACCCCCACCTTGGACTCTGCCTTGCCCCCGGGCCGTCCGCCCGAGTCCCCCTTTTCGGCTTCTGCCTTGCCCCCGTGCCGTCCGCCCGAGATTCCTTCCGGGTCCTCCGCTGTGCTCCTGGGCTGTCAGCCCAAAACCCGTCCTCCAGACCACCTCCACCCACCCTGGTGGCCCTAGTTTTGTGGTCTTCAATGGCGCAGGAAACACACACACAGGTAAAGTCATCCAAGCAGTAGTACTCCAAGAGCTTGGCATGTAGGGGGGATTTAGTAGTGCTTAAGCCTGCAAGCCCCAAGGCCAGTGGTTCAGTCAGAGGATGTGTTTGCAGTAACACAGGAAAGGTCAGGTGGGTCTGGAGATGCTGGACACACATGGAGATCTCACATTTCATGCAGCTCTTCCGTGCCGGTTTCCTGTCATCTGTGCACATGTCGCAGAGGATAACTTTTTGATACTTTAGTAGATTGTCAGACATGTTTTCAGAATGCCTTCGTTGTTTAGTGTGGATTAACAAAAACAGGTCGCCCTTGTAAACAAAATATTTGCTTGCCGGTATCGCAGAGTCTGGTGTGACAGCTTGAGCCTCTTTCACTGGAATAGAAACTTGACGTTGGTGTGCACATAAATGACTCTTTTATAGCCGTAAGATAGTGTCTATGCCCTTTTAACCATAAAAAGGCTTACATTTCCTTACCTTATCAGTCAAAAACGATTAATAATTACCTACAGAAAGAATCTACACCCACTGACCATGTACACCCAGCTTAAGCTAATGTAGTGAAATGAATCCTGCTCTATTTCTAATATGAAACTTTATCCATATTAGTCATGGTAGAGCTAATATGACTATAGTCTCAAAATAACCATACAGTTGGATTAAAGTCATCTTGTGAACATCTTTGAACAAAAAATCAAACAAACTTTATAGGATTTATTTCAGGGTTGTCATATTACACTATACAGTTGTACCTTATGAACTGGAAACCTAGGGTATAGTTTGGTTAATATATATAGTTATAGTTAGTTAATATATATATATATATATATATATATATATATATATATATATAATCAGAGGTGGAAGTTGTACTCAGATGAATTACTCAAGTATAAGTAGCAATACTTAAACTACCAAAAGTACTAGCTTTGCAAAAAGCCATTTTAGGCACCAGATATGTTTAAATGTTTTTAGAAAAGTTATTGTTGGATTTATCTGTTTGTCACTTCAATGTTGCACTTGGTAACGATGGGGTTTATTTGAATGACTACTGGATGGCTTAACCTGTAATAATACTGTATAATATAATATTTGTTGATTTATAATGTGTATTCATAACCTAAATCTGCAAAGTAACTTTACTAAGTATGTAAAAATAAATGTAAGTATTAAACTAGCATAACTTCAAAATGCTCGATTAAAGTACAAGTACCTCAATGTGTACAGTAGGCTACTTGAGTAGGCCTACATGTATACTACACTACTGTTTATAATATACTATCATTTTAAACACCCAATTTAATAGATAAACCCTTAAAGAGTTAACTTTAAGTGTAACTGGATGGGGCGGTTTTAATTGACCAATCCAGAAAACCTGTCATACTTAACAGGCCATCTCTCCACTTAAGTAAGTACGCGATGATCCTTGAGAGGGCGGACCTGTTGACCAGAGTTCGTGGAAGGAACCCGGAAGTAGAAGTGAAGTCGGAGACGCGTGACAGAAAGCTCAGAGAGAATCGGAAAACTCGGATACATACAGAAACTGTAGCATTGGACTGTTATTTTTTGGCGGATTTGCATAAACTGTACATTGAGTGTTTCATCATGTCAACCAGCTCAGATGGTAGCCAAAGAGACGATATGGAATGGATGATATCCAAAGCTGCGAGGAAGAAAAGATCTTTGAAAGAAAGAGATAGTTCAGAAAGAGCTAGAAGGTGGTCGGATTGGTCGGGTGAAGCCGACAAGGCTAATCAAAGCAGAAAATCAAAAATCAGTCAAAGTGTCAGCCAAGCAATGTTGGATAAAGAACTAGAACACGAGTGGAAAGTTGTAATAGAATTCAATCAGGATGGTGGGCATTACTACCCGATTAAACTTACCAAAGCAATTGAAAAAGAGATTGGAAAAATTAAGTTTGCTAAATTCATGAACAACAAGCGGGTTTTGATACATGCCAATAACAAACAGCAGCAGGAAAAGATTCTGGGAATGAACTCACTGAATGGGGAGAAAATGAAGGCGCATGTACCAGGAGCAATGGCAAAACTGAGAGGAGTAATTGCAGGAGTACCATTGGACATGTCAGTGGAAGATATTAAAAGTGAATTAAAAGGAGGTCAAGTAGTGGAAGTCACAAGGCTTAAAAGCAAACGGGATGGCACACTCAAAGAAACATTATCAGTTCTCATTCAGTTTGAGAGAACATTACCTAAGGCAGTACAAATGGGATATTTGAACTTCATTGTTAGGGAGTACATTCCCAAACCTCTCAGGTGTTACGCATGTCAACGAATGGGGCACACAGCGCAGCGGTGTAAAGGGCAGCTAAGGTGTGCGAGATGCGGAGGAAAACATGAGTATGGAAATTGTGAAAAGGATGCAAAGGTTAAATGTTGTAACTGCGGAGGAGATCACAGTGCTGCGTTTGGAGGATGTGAAGTGCAGAGAGAGGCCAGAGAGGTGCAGAGGGTTAAGATTACAAACAAAGTTTCATACGCAGAAGCAATAAAGAAAGTAAGGGGAACAATAACAATCAATAAGACCCCTAGTGTAATGGAGCAGAACATTACAATACAAAATGGCAGGAACACACCAAAAAGTAATCTTCAAATCCAACCCCACAGCGCCACCAAGAGTAAAGAGGATGATGATGTTCTAGGAGTGAAAAAGGTGAATTTTGTGGTATTCATATGCCATACTGTAAATGTTGCATTACAGTTAAAAAAGAAAAGTGATAGAATCAAAGCCATTGTGGAGGCAGCTGGAAAATTCCTAGACATGAAAGATATTAAAGCAGATCAGATACATGCAATGTTAGCTATAAATGGAGCTGGGGAAAATGAAAATCAGGATGAGGGTTAGATCCTTAATCATGGTTCTGCACATACTACAGTGGAACGCAAGAAGCCTCATAGCTAATGGTCAAGAATTCAAGAAATATATATATGAGCTAGAGGTGGTCCCTGAGGTAATATGTGTGCAAGAAACCTGGTTACGACCTCAATTAGACTTTGTCATTCCAGGATTTAGCTGTATAAGGCATGATAGAGCTAATAGTCAAAATGGTGGAGGGTGTGCCACGTTTCTCAAAGATGGTGTGGCATATAGGGAGGTGCAATCTCCTGATGATATAGAGTGTATTATAGTGGAAATTTGCAACCCTAGGAAACAAGATAACATTAGGATAATCAATTTATACAACCCATGTAAAAATCTAACCACTGATATATTTAAAGAAATAGCAGGCAATAAACATAGGAAGGAAGTTTGGTGTGGTGATTTCAATGCACACAACAGTCTATGGGGCAGCAACCATACAGATAGTAACAGAAATATAGTGGAAGAAATGCTGGAGGAAAGAACACTAGTATGCCTTAATGATGGACATGGCACAAGAGTAGATGTACACAGGGGGAAAGTCTCATGCCTGGATCTGACATTACTGTCAAACTGTTTGGTTCATACATGCGAATGGTTTGTTTTGAATAGCTCCACTGTAGGAAGTGACCATTATCCAGTGCTTACTAAAATGAATACTAATGTATATATGCAGGAAGGAGGTGTAATAACCAGGTGGTGCTTTGCTAAAGCTGAATTTAGGATATGGTGTGAGGAGTCGGTACACCTGCTAACATCAGAGGGAAGCATAGAGGTCATTACAAGCCAAATAACGCAACATATACTGAATGCAGCAGAGAACAGTATACCCAAAACAACAATCAAGGGTAGGAAGAAAGTGGTGCCATGGTGGAATGAGGAATGCAGCAGGGCTATTAAAGAGCGAAATAATGCATTTAGAGAATTAAAGAAAAACATGACGCAAAATAATGTTATAGAGTTTCAAAGGAAAAGGGCATCTGCTCGAAGGACAATTAAATATACAAAAAAGAGAACATGGAGAGAATTTTGTTCTACCATTGGCAGAGGAGTTAAATTGGGTGATGTCTGGTCCATGTTTAAGCGGATGAGTGGGAAAAGGAAATCCATTAAAATTCCAGCCTTGGTGGATGGGGAGAGGCTGGCAGTGACAGCTAAAGAGAAGGCAGATATGTTAGGAAGGACACTTGCAGCAGTACATAGTGGGGAGCATCTCAGTGATATGCATAGGCAGCAAAAACAGCAGTTACTAGCAGAGAATGAAAACGTGAAGGAGAAGAGACAGGATAATAGGTCGGCTCTGGACGTGGAATTTACAATGTCAGAACTCAAAATAGCCTTACAAGGTACAGGATATACAGCCCCAGAACAAGACCAGCTATGCTATGCTATGTTTAGACAATTACCTATGGAAACTATGAAAATGATGTTGAGTCTTTTCAATAAAATCTGGAGAGAAGGAGATATGCCAAGTGTGTGGAAAACAGCAATCGTGCTACCATTCAATAAGCCAGGGAAAGATACAGCTAACCCTAGTAACTACAGACCAATAGCTCTTACATCACACCTATGTAAATGGATGGAAAAGATCATTGTCCGTAGGCTCTCACATGTACTGGAACAGAAAGGGCTGCTGAGTAGTTTTCAGAGCGGATTTCGTAAAGGGCGTTCCACAATAGATGCGCTAGTAAGAGTGAGTAACGATGTGGAAAAAACATTGAAAATGAAAGAGATAATGGCAATAGTGTACTTTGACATTGAAAAGGCGTATGACTCTATGTGGAGGGATGGGTTACTGATCAAATTGGGTAGAATGGGTATTGGAGGGAGAATGTACAATTGGGTAAGGGCCTTTTTAACAGACAGGACATTTAGAGTAAAGGTTGGAGCAGATATTTCCAACTATTTTGAAATAGAAAATGGTATTCCCCAAGGGAGTGCAGTCAGTCCAATATTATTTAACATCATGATTAATGATATATTTACATGCTTAGACACATGCATACAATCGGCTCTGTACGCAGATGATGGGGCTATTTGGATGAGGGGAAGAAATGCCCCATACGTAATGGAGAATATAGCTAGAGCGATGACAAAAGTGGAGAGGTGGTCATATAACTGGGGATTCAAAATGTCAGAAAGCAAGTCATGCTACATGGTATTTACCAACAAAAGCAAGATTGATGGCCAACAGCTAACACTATATGAGCGTCCAATGACAAAGGTGAATGAGTTCAAATACCTAGGACTGTGGTTTGATAGCAAATACACATGGAAAATGCATATTAATCAAGTGGAAACAAAATGCAAAAAAGTATTAAATTTATTGCGAGCTGTAGCTGGATGCAACTGGGGCGCAGATAAACAAGCATTAATAGACATTTACAGATCAATTATGAGGTCCACAATAGATTACGGTTGTATAGTATATGGAGCAGCAGCAAAAACATCGCTTTTAAAAATTGATAGAATACAATATAAAGCATTGCGGCTGTGTATTGGAGCAATAAAGTAATCCCCTATTAATGCAGTTCTGATAGAAGCAGGAGAGACACCTCTGGAGATCAGAAGAGAGAAACTTGCTCTGTCATACTGGGTCAGACTACAAGGTAGTGGAGAAGAAAATATTTCAAACAGAATATTACAGGATTGCTGGGAATATGCAAAATTCCAGGGACGTGGGTTTGGCTGGACGAGAAAGGAAAGAACGAGGGCATATGGAGTGGAGAATATCACGTTTGCCAAAGCAACTCCATTTAGCAGTGTTTCCACATGGCTGTTCCCAGAAGCTAAAATAGATATGAGTATTGTAGAAAGGAAAAAAGAGTGGCAAATAAATGAAGTGGGAATTAAAACAAGTATGTATCTGAACGAAAAGTACTACAATTACCTACACATTTATACAGATGGCTCTAAGAACAAGGAAGAGCGTGTTGGAGTTGGCATATACATCCCAGACTTTAAAATATCTATTTTAAAAAGAACATCTGATCAGTTATCAGTGTATACAGCAGAAATGCTTGCTGTAATAATAGGATTGCAGTGGGTTGAAGAGGTCAGACCAGATAGGGTGGTTATATGTACAGATTCATTGTCCATATTACAAAGCATACAATCAACAACAACTACTAGAGAAGACATTCTCATAGAACTGAATCATAGCCTGTTAAGACTGCACAGAAGCGGCATAGATCTGCAGTTCTGCTGGGTGCCTGCACATGAGGGGGTGAAAGGGAACGAGTGTGCTGATAGATTAGCAAAAACTGCACTACAAAAGCAAATAACACTACCAGTTCAACTTGGTAAAGGAGAAGGAAAAGCAGTCATTAAGAAGAAAGGGATGGAGATCTGGCAGAAAAGGTGGGAGAAAGACCAGAAAGGCAAGGACTATCACAAAGTACAAAATACAATTACAATTAATATTCATAAAGAAAGAAACAGAAGGGAGGAAATCATGATGGCTAGACTCCGAATAAATCACACGGCTTTGAACAGTACGCTGTATATCATGGGGAAAAGTGACAGTAACAAGTGTGGGAACTGTGCAGTAAAAGAAGATGTAGAACATATCTTGTTAAATTGTGACATCTATAAAGCGGAAAGAGAACAATTAAAGGCTAAAGTCTTAGAGGCAGAGAGGGAGTGGAGTGTGGTTGATGTTTTGGGAACAAAAGGAGAGGGAGTAAAAGCTACCAGAAAGGCACTGTTTAAATTTTTTAGTGAAACTGGGGTAGGAAAAAGAATTTAACATTAGGTCAGGAAAGAACATAGATTTGTTTTGTTTTGTTTTATTTATTTAATGGTTTTATTAATTTATTTTTATTTTATTTTGATCAGAACATAGGTTAATGAGTTGGAATGATGTGATGATGCATACTCATGTACATTAGGTGGCGGTATGCACCTTTTAAGTTGTTTGCAATCCGCCAAAAGCAAGAGAAGGGCTCTTGAAAGTGACTGAGTGGCTCTTGCTTCTCGGATCCTGACCAGAGCGGACACACGTGCTGAGACTGAGTAGACGGAGATAGGAGTGAACGTTGAAGTGAGTGCGAGATTGAGAGCAGCTGGTGGAATGGCTTCTTTGAGTCCTGGAGAGGAGGATATGGAAAGTGCATCTGAAGGAGGATGGAATGAAGTAAGGAAAAAGACTTCAAGAAAGAAGATAGACATGTCAAGTGACAGTCTTAGTGAATCTGATTCACAGAATGAATTGAAGAAAGTAAAGAAAAGGATTGAGAATGAAGAGTGGAAAGTGATTGTGGAGTTTGGTGAGCAATCCGCAGCTAAGCTACATCCAGTGGCCCTGACTAAAGCAATTCACAAAGAAATTGGATCGATAAAACAAGCAAGATTTCTGAGCAAAGGACGGATGTTGGTTGAGTTTATTAATGCAAGACAACAGGAAAAGTTACTGAAAATGAAGACCCTGAATGAAGTTCGAATTAAATGCCATGTTCCTGGAGCAAATCGGAAAATACTTGGAGTTATCAGTGGAGTTCCCATAGAAATAGGCATAGAAGAACTCAAGAAGGAAATTAAAGGGGGGAAAGTGACTGTAGTAAAGCGTCTTCCTACTAGGTATCAAGGTAAGATAGTGGATAGTTTGTCTGTTCTTCTTCAGTTTGAAGAAACAATGCAACAGAAGATAATGATCGGTTGCATGAGCTTTCCAGTAAGAGAATTCATCCCTAAACCTCTGCGGTGCTTTAAGTGCCAAAGGTTTGGGCATGTGGCAGACAAGTGCAAAGCAACTAAGCCCAGGTGTCCAACATGTGCGGGGGAACATGAATATGGTAGTTGTACTGCAGGTGCTAAGGTGAAATGTTGTAACTGTGGTGGGGAACATAGTGCTGCGTATCAGGGCTGTGAAGTGCAGAAAAAGGCCAAGGAGGTGCAGATATACAAAGTGCAAAATAAAGTCTCATATGCTGAAGCAACAGAAAAGGTTTCACTAAACATAGCTAGGAAATCCCAAGTAGCATCAAGTATTTTCTCTTCAAAAGATTTTCCCAAACTCCCACAGGCAAAGGAAAGCCCCACAAAGTGTTCACATAAGTGTGTGATAGGAGAGGATGCATTGATTGTTAATAAGTACAAGTTTGTGGCCTTTATTGGAAAAGTGGTGAATGTTGCGTTACAACAGACAAAAAAGAGGTCAAGACTGAAAACAATAGTGGAGGCAGCAGGTGAATTTTTGGGGATAAAGGATATAACCGTTGAAATGATACATGAAATGCTAGCCACCAATAATGATGATTCACAGATTGAGTAGATGAATGGTTTTTCTCACTCTGCAATGGAATGCTAGAAGCCTTATTGCAAATGGACAAGAATTCAAGACTTATATATATCAGTTAAAAGAAAAACCAGACGTTATTTGTATTCAAGAAACATGGCTGAAGACTCATTTGGACTTCATAATTGGGGGATATACTGCTATAAGACAAGATAGAAATGATGGCCAGGGAGGGGGATGTGCAATCTTTATCAGAGAAGTCATGTCTTATAGTAAGCTAACTTTTAAGAACAGTCATGATTTAGAAATAGTGGGTGTAGAAGTTTGGATTAATAAAAGGAAAATTAGTGTCCTGAATTTTTATAATCCATGTAATAAACTCAGAATAGAGGAATTAGACAGTCTTTGCCAAGGAAATGAAATAATATGGTGTGGTGATTTTAATGCACATAATACAATGTGGGGAGGGAGATCAACAGATTACAATGGACAGGTGGTGGAGGATTTAATGGAGGCAAAGGAATTAGTTTGTTTAAATAATGGGCAAGGTACAAGGATCAATTTTAGAGATGGAACAGAGTCTGCGATCGACCTAACTCTTGTAACAAGTGAATTAGCTTCTGGTAGCAGTTGGGAAGTATTGACAAATAACAGTATTGGGAGTGATCATCTTCCAATTATAATCAAGTTTGATATAAATCATGTGGTTGAGCTAGACGGTATCATGAGATGGACTTTTTCTAAAGCAAATTGGGAGATGTTTGCTAAATTGTGCGATAATGAAATGGATCAGATTG
Organism: Notothenia rossii; assembly: GCF_949606895.1. Classification (NCBI taxonomy): domain Eukaryota; kingdom Metazoa; phylum Chordata; class Actinopteri; order Perciformes; family Nototheniidae; genus Notothenia; species Notothenia rossii. The sequence continues at coordinate 34,867,092 of NC_136901.1, read as the reverse complement.
ATATGGCAGAAAGTATTGATGAAATAAATGAGCAATTTACTTCAAATATAATTAAAAGCGCTAATCAAACTATTGGGAATAAAACTGGGAAACTTGGTAAATGTTTTAAGATGGTACCGTGGTGGAACAAAGACTGTAATGATGCAATCCGAAACAAAATCAGGCTGTTTGGAAAGCTAAGAAAGACACATTCATTACATAATTTATTAGAATATAAAAAGGCACAGGCTCAGGTAAGGAACATTGTTAAAAGAGCAAAAAGTGAGTGTTGGAGAGGATTCTATTCAAGTATTGGGAGAACTCCACCATTAGATAAAGTATGGGGAATGATTAAGAAGATGAGGGGAATAAGACATCAGAGTAACCTGCCAGTATTAGAGATTGGAGGGGAAGTTGCCACTGGTGCTTTGGAGAAGGCAGAAATTCTAGCTGAAAAATTTGTCAAAGTTCATTCTTCGGAAAATTTGACAGAAGAAGGTAAGATCAGGAGGCAGGAAGTGTTAGATGAGCATCCTAATGTATATGAAGAAAGACATTCGTCGCAGAGTGTTGTAAATATACCTTTCTCTATTCAAGAGTTGAGAAGAGCATTAAGTAAGTGTAAAATGACTGCTCCTGGGAAAGATAATGTATGTTATATAATGTTGAACAAATTAAGTGATTTTGCATTAGGAAAGCTGCTGGAGATGTACAATAAGATCTGGGAGAAAGGGAAGCTGCCAATAATATGGAAAGAGTCAGTCATTATTCCTATTAGGAAACCTGGGAAAGATCCAACCAGTCCAGGCAGTTATAGACCTATAGCTCTGACATCACACTTGTGTAAAGTTATGGAAAGAATGATAACAGAAAGGCTAACATACTACATTGAGAAAAATGAACTAATGACTCCTTATCAGAGTGGGTTTAGAAGAGGGCGGAGTACTTTAGATCCACTGCTGTGCCTGGAGTCTGAAGTCAGGAAAGCCCAAGCGAACAAGGAGTGTGTTGTAGCTGTATTCTTTGATGTGGAAAAAGCTTACGATATGATGTGGAAGGAAGGATTATTAGTAAAACTGGACATTATGGGTCTGGGAGGTAATGTATATAATTGGATTAGGGATTTTTTGTTTGGCCGTGCCATCAGAGTCCGAGTTGGCAAGTCATATTCTCGAAGGCATGAAGTTGAAAATGGAACCCCGCAGGGGAGTGTCATCAGTCCTCTTTTATTTTCTATCATGATCAATGATATATATACACAAGTAGGATCTGATATTGGTAAGTCACTTTTTGCAGATGATGGAGCTATTTGGAAAAGGGGCAGAAATGTAAAATATATTGTAGCTAAGATTCAGGAAGCCATTAGGGAAATTGAAAGCTGGTCTCTGACATGGGGGTTTAGATTGTCGGTGGAAAAAACTGAAACTTTATTTTTTACGAGGAAAAGGATAGGTGAGGAGGTTAGGTTAAAACTTTATGGACAAGATCTAAAGAAAGTGAAGACATTTAAATTTCTGGGAATATGGTTGGACGAGAGAGTCACATGGAGTACTCACATTGATAAAGTCGTAGATAAATGTAAAAGGGTTTTAAATGTTATGAGGTGCTTGGCAGGCACTAAGTGGGGGGCTGATAAAGCTGCTTTGAGGAACGTATACACGGCCTTAATTAGATCAGCCATAGAATACGGACTAATAGTGTATGGGTCAGCTGCATACTCTTCTCTTCAAAAATTAGATAGAGTCCAGGCACAAGCACTAAGGATATGCTGTGGGGCAGTAAGATCTACACCAGTGTCGGCACTTCAGGTAGAGGTCGGAGAAGTACCTATTTCTTTGGGGAGAAAGCAGATAATTGTTCATTACTGGGCAAATCTACAGGGTCATAAAGATACTCACCCTACTAAACAAACTGTACAAACAAGTTGGGAAAGTAACAAAATAAAAAAAGAAAGTTTTTGTTTTTGTGTTTCGGAAATATGTAAGGAATTCAAAGTTAAGGAATGGAATATTAGTCCGACGGTGTTGTTATCAGCTGTTCCACCATGGTTGCTACCTCAACCTATAGTAGATTTATCACTATTGAAACGGGTACATTCAATGAAAAACAAATTCAATGTACAGTCTTATGTGAACACTGTTCTACATGAACAATATGGGCACTTTATAAAAATATTTACTGATGGATCCAAAAATCCAGAAAATGGTCTAACGAGTTGTGCATTTTATGTTCCTGAGTTAAAAGTCAAAGTGGGAAAGCGTACAAGTGATCACATTGCAGTATATACAGTAGAGATGATGGCTATCTCTCTAGCACTTCAGTCGGTAGAGGAAATACAGCCAATGCGAGTGTTCATTTGCTCTGACTCCAGTGCAGCTCTGGAGAGTATAAACAACTTCTCTTCAGAATGTCGTCAGGATATTTTACATGAAATTTTACAAAGCATGTTTAGGTTAGTTCATCTGGGAATTGTTGTTCAATTTGTGTGGGTTCCAGCGCATGTGGGCATTAGAGGGAATGAAGTAGTGGATCAACTGGCAAAATGTGGTTTGAAAGCAAACCAGATTGATATTATGGTACCCATCAGTAGAGCAGAAGTCAAATCTTTTACTAAAGTGGTTATCAAGCAACAATGGCAAAAACTAAGGGACAGTAACACCAAAGGAAGACATTTATATCAGATACAAAGAGAAGTAGGAACAGGAAGCACTTGGGGGAGTAGTAGAAGAGAGCAGAGCATCAACAGCAGGATAAAATTGGGACACTCTGGACTAAACTCATCACTGCATCTGATTGGAAAACATCCAAATGGCAATTGTGATGGTTGCCAACAACCAGAGACAATACATCATGTATTTTTTAGCTGCCCGGACTATAACAGACAAAGATTCATTCTGAAAACGGCACTGGAACAACTCAACATCAAGGACATGGATTTCAAGGCAATATTTGAAAGTAAATCAAGAAATGAAGCAAACAAGCTGATCTTCAAATTCCTCAAAAGCACTGGTCTGAGGACAAGGATTTAGTATGAGCATTTAATAACTAAACAGTAGGTGGCGATATATGCTCCAAGTGGAAGCGATTCGCCATTAAAGAGAAGAAGAAGAAGAAGAAGAAAAGCAAGAGAAGAAGAAGTAAGTAAGTACGCTGAAAGGTAAGGACTCAAAACCAGTAATTAATTGAAATAAGTGATCTAATATCGGTGTATTCTTGAAGCTGCCAAGCATATTGATTTCTTATAGGAAAATAAAAAGTACCTATGTTAACTGTATCACAAACGTAGGGATGTAAACAAAACAACGTCAACAGCTAAACCAAAAGCTAAGCTCTTCAATGTTCAACTGATATTTATTCAAATTATTGCTATCGTTACTGCTCAACAAACGGTCAAAGTTAACTGCTATAACATTACTGTACATGTTACCGTGGATACAGTTAACCTAACTTGAATCGGAAGAAATTACTTCAAGAGCAAACGTAGCTTGCTAGCTAAAGTTAGCTAACTAGTTCATATGAATTGTTACCACAAATAAGTTTAAATATACACCCCTATTAACGTTATTCATGTTGGTGTTATCTGGCCAATGAGGTGGTAATGCAGAACATTTACTGAAACATACTTGAATACATTTACTAAAGTAGGCCAACTTAATTTTACTTCAGTATATTTAGAGGTACTTGTACTTATGTATTTTCATGTTATGCTAGTTTTTACTTCTACATTTTGGCAGCAAATATTGTACTCACTACATTTTGACAACATTAGTTACTATTTGCTTTTGCATTTTTATGTTATTTTTACGAACATGAAATCAAATAATACACTCTGATTTTCTATCAGGGATGGAAATAACTGGCAGTATAACAAGTTATTAATGTTACGTGATCCTTTAACAACTGCACATGATTGCCACATAATGCATTACTATAGCAGTGATATAATATCTATTTCCCGAAAAAAGGCCACTTTGGATAATGAGTACTTTTAGATTTGGTACTTAAGTATATTTTGCTGCTATTGTTTTTTTACTTTGACTTGAGTAACTTTTTGAATGCAAGACTTTTATTTGTAACAAAGTATTTTTTTTTTAGACTGTGGTATTATAACTTTTACTTAAGTATAACATCTGTGTACTTCTTCCGCCATAATGCAATAACATATCCATTAAGTTAAACTATAAGGTAACATTATCTTACTTGCACTATATTTCTATCACTAACGTTTTAAGTCCCTTTTTACTTTCACTGAGGGAATATTTCACTTTATTTTCTCCACTATTGTGTTTTTGGTTTCAGATTTTAGGCCAAAAAAAATCTTCCTTTTCATAACTAGCAAAAAGATAAAAGTGTCTTCAGGAAATGTACTGTATACAGTGCATGACATTAAGGATTTTGGGAGATGGCCCTGTGGGCCATCTAAGCTAATTTACAGATGGCCCTGAGCCCAATAGAGATTGCCCTGAAAAATGCGCGTGGACGAAATGATGCACGAAGGGTTTGGGGGGCCTCCCCCTAGAACATTTAGATTTTTGCAGGTCTTAGATGCTGTCTGGTGCATTCTCTAGACTGAATTATAAGATGAACCACCACAATATTACAATTTCAATTGTATTCTTCATTTCACTTGTTTGTGTTTGCTCGCTTGCATGCCCTGCATAGCTATAATAAATACTTAAGTTGTTTGTCAAGACACTTTCCATCTGATGAAGGCAAATGCCTTCCCAGATGTAAAAAAGTAGAAAACATTACATGCAGCTATAACTGCCAAAACAAACATTATTTACGCTATTATGGCCCCTGTTAAAAATGTTTGTAATGTTATCTACTGTAAGTTGGTCGAAGGAATGCCTCCTCATCCAGAAGCTGACCGAGCAGACCCGAGCAGCCGATTGCATCCGCGAAGTACACACAATGGCGACGTCAGAATTCCCGTTAGCAAGCAAATCTAAATCTCTTCGGTAAAAATGTTCGGTCAAAATAATTTCCCTTTAGCGCAATACCGCTTCAGTTGCGCCACTTATGTGACAGACAAGAAGAGTATGTGACAGACAAGAGTAGTCCATTCTAATGTGTAACACTTAATGTGGAGAAAGAGATGTGCTGTGTGGGTTGATTGTGCGTTGATCTGTTGGTAATGCCTCGGGGTTCCGGTAGGCATGTAAACAAATGCATAATGCTGCGCTATACTTTGTGGCCTCACCCGGTTGCATAGCGACACTTATTGTTTAGGTCACGGTGTCTTTTAATAAGCAGGTAGTCATATCATTAGCTAGAACTAGCTGGATCTGATCGATATGGACATAAACGCGAGTGAAGTCTAATCTGACGGGAGAGAGAGATCAGCTGCTGCTGACGAGTCGACACGCAGCTCTGCATGATCACATGCAGCGGTGAGCGGACAAAACACACACTTCAGGTTAGAATATCACACGTAGCTATTTTAATCACCTCTCAAACTGCCTAAACTAGTTATAGATATGTTTAGTTTTACTGTCGGGTCACTCATTACTGGATCCGCGAGCTGCATGATACTGGTATAATAGATTGCCCGATCGGGCAACCAGCAGGTGAGGCTTCATGGCCCGAGCTAAATACTCGATGGCCCCGGGCCATCGGGCAGCCCTTAATGTCGAGCCCTGGTATAAATTAGGGGTGCACCGAATGGGAAATTCTTGGCCGAAACCGATACCGAAAATAGGAAACAGTTGGCCGAAAACTGAATGCCGAAAGGCCGAAAATGATTAATAGAGATATATATATATAATGTATACATTTTTTACCAATGTTGTTCAGCTACCTGATTATGGAAAAAGACATGATTATGGCAAAACTTAACTTAAATAGTAATCACTATTATGGGTCCATAAAACATTTATTCAGCACTTTTGAATGCATAGAGTACATTAATTCCAAGTCAAGTGCATTTTCTCTGTAGGATAACTACAACAAAGTGCATTCAGAACAAAGCCAAGGTGCATAAACATCTAGGCCAGTAGGCCTGCAACAAAATAGTGTAAATAAAGACTGTAACAGCCAGGCCTTCAACAACGACAAATGCACCTATAAGTACATGCATACAAATGTGCAAGCTGGATAAATCCACATGAATGTAACTATTTACAAATTCAATTACAATTCAATTTCAAGAATCTGTAAATAAGGCTGTCTGTCCTCATAAGCAAAGTAGTAAACATTGTATAAAGATACATAAAGTGAAAACTGGATACAAAATCCACAACCAATTACAAATTAAATTACAATTTCAAGAATCTGCAAATAAGGTGGTCTGTCCTCATGAACAATGTAAACAACATTGTATCATTTAGATACCGAAAGTACAATATATTTAACACTGTGCTGCTGTCATTTCCCCCTAATGATAGCCTGAGATGGTGAATTATAACTCACAATGAAAATTGTTCAGGAAAGTGGGTATAGAGTAGACGTGTAGAACTAGATAAGCTTATGATAAGCCAGCCTTGTCTACTTATTAAAGAAAAGTGGGAGGTTCTTTTTAATGGACAGTAGCTTCTCTGCTTTATCAGCCATAAGTCTGTTCCTCTTCTCATCAAGCACATGAGAGGCAGCGCTGAACAGTCTCTCGCTGTCAGTGCTTGTGATTTGATCTTACTCCGGATATTTGTCCGGGTGTTTTGATTTCAAGTGGTGGAGTAATCCCGAAGTGGTGAAAGTCTTTGCAGTTACACCCCTTCGAGAAATGTCAGCTGAACACGTTTTACAAATCGCAATCCGCGCCTCTTTCTCTGATATTTTTAAATATCTCCAAGCGGCAGACATGTTGGCTGTGAGCCAGCCGCGAGCATGGTCGCGCACCGTGCTTGTCGCCGCGTTTTGATTACGTCATCACAACAACACGTTAGCTTACCAACGTAACCCTGTTCCCTGACATTCGGTGATATTTTTTCGGTGCTAAAACCCTTTCGACCTAAAACCGAAACAGCCTTTTTAACCATTTTCAGCCAATAATTTTCGTCGGCCGAATATTCGGTGCATCCCTAGTATAAATAAATTCAATTTTCTTTTTATCAACCTTTTTTGTTTATCTACTCTACAGTCCTGCATCCCCACAGATGTGAAAGATGAGGCAGAAAATGTCTGGAGGTTCCGTGCTCATACAAAAGACAACCAGCTTTCCTGAGGAGAATTTATCAGAACCAAATGTTGACATGATGGCCAACCAGAGCCATGTGTTGTGTCTCCCCGTGGTCTCTGACGAGCAGAAGCTTATATGGGTGCACTCAAATGAGTTCAACCTACAGCTGGATGGTGCAGAAGAGCTGAACAAGGCCTTCGACCAGTTTCCATACCTGACGGAGAAACAGACAGCTACACTGGCACAGCGCTGCTCCTTGCACCCAGACCAGGTGAAGGTGTGGTTCATGATACAGAGGCTCCGCTATGGCATCAGCTGGGAATTTAATGACATCAGGAAGGTTCGGAGGCAGTTCAAGTTGAGTTGGAGGGAGGCAGAGCTGCAAACCAGGAAGGGGGAACAGAAAGAGGATGGAGACAAGAAAAATAAATGTAAAACACCTGATGGGAAGAAGGCAGGAGAGGTTAGGGAGGAACAGGGTGCAAGTGAGGGAAGGAGAAGTGGGGGAAATGTGGAGGCTGATGAACTATTGGAGCGAAGAATGAGGCAGGAGCAGCTAATGAAGAAAGACAAGGATGGAAAAGTAGAAGAAAAGAAAAGGAATACTCAGAGGAAGCGGAAAAGGACGACGGTGACAGACGAGGTGGGAATTAAAAAAACAAAGCAAGCGGAGGAGAATATTGTGGAGAGGGCAAAAGAAGCAAACAAAGGAAGTGAGTGTCAGAAGTCCACTCAGTCGGATATAACGCTTTTTACCGAAAGGAATTGGAAGCCAAAAGCAAAAACGTCTGTCCCTGAAAGTAGGGTACCCAATGAGACACAGGATGCAATGCCCCTGCTCATCCCTTTGGTTCAAACTCAGGCCCCCAGCATGCCTCCTCTCACTGACAACCAGACAGAAGTGCTGGGAAAAAATGACGACACTCCTCCTTCTACCTCTACTAATGGGAAGACCCCTGAGAAAAGTCACTGTGAGGAGAAATCAGAAACGCAGACGCAAACAGAGTCAACAACCACCAATGGAGGCAACTATAAAAAAAAGGGCACTTCCCACCCGTGTGGTACCCAAAACAAAGAGGCAGTTTCAGTTGTCGAGGATGAAGGAGGCTTTCACGGAATGCCAGTATCCAGACGTTGAGGCGTACAGCAGGCTGGCTGAGGTGGTTGGAATGCCGTGCCACAGGTTGGTTCAGTGGTACGGAGACATGCGCTATTATATCAAGAGATTCAGGCCGCACTGGATGAATAGCGAGCAATACGGCCAGGCCGTCGCCAATGTCAGGTACCGGCAGAGCCTGAGAGCACTGTGAAAGAAGGAGGTCAAATCCTGTGCACCGAATAACCCCTCAATGGGAAGTCATTGAATCCTCTGTTCACGTTTTAAAGGAGGCATCAGAAGAAGGTTGTTCACTTTGATTTTGTGTTTTTGAAAGACATTTGTTCACATGCATTTGCCTCCTCTTTCACATGGAACGTATCTCTGTTATTCTGTTATTGTTATTACTTGACCTGTTTGCGGTTATGATGTATGTACAGTCTTTTCTCATTTGCAACGTAGATGCTATTTTCACATCAACGATTTCCTTTTGTACCGTGCAGACGTTTTTATTGTCGTTCAAGTAAAACAGGTTGTTGTTTGAACATGACTCTTGTTGTCTTTATTTACATCGAAACACTCATAAACTGACAAAATGATCAGTGAACAGCGGCTGTAATCTCAAAGCAAATAGAAAAATAGTTACCAAAAACAAAGGACAATTCTAGAATATGATGTGAAATATATTACACAAACAATAGAAAAACAGATGACAGTTATTCTCATGTTATCCAGCTACATTCAAAAAGCTTCCTCTGTTGTTACTACAGGTCTTTACGCGTTAAAGATCCCTATTTAGTCAACAATATGACCAGTCCAAGTTGCTCTATGATACGTCTAAGCAGGTCAGTTCCAGCTGGCTTTGTATTCTGTCCTCTGCGGCTGCCAGAGCTCTGCGCCTTCGATAATGCGACGGATCATGGAGGCGGTAGTGATAAGCAGGCGTCCAGCGGCGTGTAGGAGGGTGGAGGCCACACGCAGGGCTTCTCTTCTATACTTGGACCAGTATATGCTGAATGCTAGACCACAGTACTATAGTGTGTACATTACATATAAATGAAGTGCTGAATTCACAGCAGAGGTGTTATCCAGTACCAAAGTGTGTTGGCTGATGTTAAGAATTCATTGATGAATCATTACAGCCTCTACATCAACGGGTCATTCCTTTTCAGTTTTACACCGTGAGCGTGTAGTTAGTCCTACATTAACTGTGTTGTTTCCTTTGCTTATTGTCACATTGGTGTTAAAATGTCCAATTGAAATGCAGTTTTTTCAAATACACTTGTCTTAATCAGTCAATAAAAGCATTCCAAATCGTACTCTTTTTGTATGGCTTTATTGTTGATCAGTTCATCCACAGATCACAATGTGAGTAGGATACAAAAAGCTTGAATTACTTTTTTTTTAAATTTAAAACCATGCAGTGTAAGATCACTGTAAAATGTGAAAGCAATGACACATTCAACACCTCTAGAGGGAGACAAACACCTTCAACTGTCAGGCAGAAACAGTAGAAACATAACCAACTCCCAAAACACACTGCCATGGAGACAGCTGAAGATCACATTGGCTACCGTGTGTAAGTTGTTCACTATAAAGAATCACAACATATTGTTTGCACTAAAGGCACTATATTTACATTTGACAGCAAGTCAACATATCATCAATTACATTTATATGAATCCAATAAAAGCAGATACTTGCACTTCTGAGCTTTGTTCAATGATCAGCATTTTCCGACCCATTACAGAAACTCACAAACCACCTCTGTGATGCAAACGCCCCCAATAACTGCTCCACAGGAACAATTATCTTGATGAGGGCTGTAGTTGCGGCTTCCATCACTGTATCGATTTTTGTAATAGTTGTAAGCCTTCCCACATGTGCATTGCCATGGGTTCTGTTGGATATTTTGGGCGTTTTTCTTTTCTACTTGAACGAAGGGTGCCAGGTCCCAGTTGCTGGGAATCGCCTTTATTGTGATTATTTCTTCCCTCTGGGGCTGTCCGGTTCTGCTGAAGAAGGACAGCGAGGAGCCAACCAAGTTCCAAAACACTTCCACCGCTTCAGGTCGTGGTGCTGCCTCATCTCCATTTTGTGTGAGTAGTGCAGAGAAAACGTTGTGTTTTTTCTTTGTTGGGGTCATGAAATGTGTCTGCATCCCTGTGGAACTGACTGATGTATCAGAGGAATCCTCATTTTCTGTTGTGAGAGAGCTGAGCTTATTATCTTCGCAGCGCAGACCATAGACCGGTCCATCCATGACGTTTTTTGCAGACTGTTTGTCACATAAACCAATGTTCCAGTCAGAGTCCTGGGAAAAACAGACCATCCACCTCTGGAAGTTTGGAGTTGACAGGGTGCTACGGATCAGAAGAGTGGCAGTACATTGCCCTGATGAACTACTGTAGAAAACCTTCCTTTTGTGTTCGGACAGTGACATGGCAGGGCCGAAAATCTGGGGGTCAAAGATCAGGTCTGAACCAGTAGCAACAAGCTCCTGGTGGTTCTCTGGGTCAACCAGGGTGAGCAAGGATCCCCAGAAGTGGCCGGCTTGCTTCTCCATTTCCTCCCCATTCTGTCTTATCTCCTTAAACAGTTTGTCTCTGTCACAATCGGTCTGTGTTGTGTTTTGTCTTGTCTTTTTCTGTCTTTGGTTTCATGTTTTATTTTGAAAAGTCTTCATCTCCTGTCTTGCCTGTTGCTGTCTGTCTGTTTTCCCTCCTACCTAATTACCCGATTGTGTTCACCTGGTGCCCCTGTGTTTTCTCCTCCCTCCTCACCTGTGTCTTGTTTGTGTGATTAGTCTTGTGTGTATTTAAGTTCTGGTTTTTCTGCCTGTCATTGTTGGTTCATTGTTTTTCTTTGACTGTGTTCTTGGGTTAGTGTTCTGTTTGTGCCTCTAGACCAGTGGTTCTCAAACTTTTTCTGTCAGGCCCCCCCTTTGGAGAAAAAAAAAAGTCGGGCCCTCCCCAACACAAATAGTCAGGCTCATTGGCAGCGCCAGAGATTTATTTTGGGAGTGCTGTGGGGTAGCTTGACGTTTCATAGAGGGTGCTCAAAACATTTAGGGTTTCCCATTAATGTACCGGGCGCTACAGCGGAATTTTCTACTGCAACAATCCCCACGCAAATACACAGTGTACCCGCGACTGCTACAATGAAGGCTCGATAATCAGCTCACGGCATATAGGTGTAAGCAGGGGTAAAGTGCTCTGTTTATAGGTGGTGTGTGGACCTCACATAGGGGGGTCCGGGGGCATGCTCCCCCGGGAAGATTTATTTTTAAATATTGAAGTTAAATGCATCAATCTGGTGCACTTTGAGAGCAAAATGAAGAGATCTATGGATACCTCTCTCAACACCCATATGAAACAGAATTGTTAACAGATTTACTTTTTCTTTATGGATATTTCACAAATCACCCTTTTAAATGTTATTCTTGTTTTACTGTCATATAGTATTTCATACCTGTTTTTCATTTCTTGTCTTATTTTTTTAGAACTATAATGATCATATAAACGTGCGCCTCGGAAATAATTGTTTACATTAATGTTGACCAAAACATTTGAGACCCACTGAAATAACACTGAGAGAGTCTCTCAGTCTGACAGGAGAGGACTCTCCTCCACTTTGTTGTTGAAGAACATCCGTTAGCGTAGTTCGCTAGCACCAGAAGCTAACAACAACGATCTCCGGTACCGGTGCGCTCTCTCTCGCGCGCACACAAAATGGCTCGTTCCACACACACACAGAGCCGAGCTTTTATGAAACACAGAGACCCAGACGTAATAGTACTGTACTGAATCATATTATTCTCGAATCAATCATTTTTGAAATTATGATTTTTATTTATTTTTATTTTTTAATAACCATTTTTCCTCCTGGTCTCTCGCGCCCCTGAGAACCACTGCTCTAGACCTTGAAATAAAGGTATTTTTTCAGTTTATTCTGCATTTGGGTCCTGCCTGCTTCACTCAACTGTAACAGAATGAACCAACCACAAATGGACCCAGCAGATGATCCATTTGAGGTAGAATTACAGCATTTTACCTTTTATCTGGCTTGCTGCTTTGATTGGTGGAGGGGAGCGTCCAGTGTTCGGCAGAAGAGGGCCGCTCTGGTGGAGGCGCACCGGTTGGCAGCAGAGAAACCATGTTTTGTTGAGTTCTTACCTGACTGGATTTTGGACTTCCTTTCAACATGTGATTCCCAGCCTGCTAGCCCCAGGCATGCTAGCCCCCTGCCTCCCAATTCCCAACCTGACACCGTCAGGGCCGCCTTAATGCACGGGCTGACCTGGGCTGAAGCCCAGGGGCCTACGGAGATCGGGGGCCTATCATGAGCCAATTAAAAAAGAAAAAGAAAAATCTATTTTTTTTATTTTTTATTTCGGGGGATTTTTTGTTTTTTTTAAATAAACAAATTCTTGGCTTTCAGAATAGGAAACTTTCATTTCCAAAATCACACGATAAATACATTTTTGAATCTTGTAAAGGGAAGACGACAGCTCTCCCTCGCCACTCTGCTGTTCCACAGCGCCGCCCCCCCTCCCTCCACTGAAATTATTATTGTAAGACGTAGAGTAATGATAGATAACACGGCAAGGTCCGTTACAGTTTGTCTTCATCTGATTAAAAAAAAACAAAGTCTTGGCTTTCAGAATATTAAACTTGTTTCGGCAAATTCAGATGATAAATACAGCTTTGAAGTTTGTAACGGCATAATTACAAGCGGAGAACGGAGTAACGTAACGTCACAGCAGGCATAACAACAGCCGGTGTTTCTCGTGAGTGTTTTCCCCGGAAACAAACACAATACACACAAACGCAAATATACACAAACACACACACACGTCAGAATGAGAATATGTTTCACATGTGACTTATTCAAATTGCGAGTGATTGAGTGAAGAAAAAGTTTGAGTGGCGCTCGGAAAAGGAAATTGTTGAGGGAAAAGGAGTTTCGAGACAAGCAGCTATTACAAAAAATGCCTAAGCTTACAGGTTATTTTAAACCTGTAGGCCAGGATGAGGAGGAAGGACAGATGAGTTCTGTACCGAGCGGTAGCGGTGCCGGCCGCGGGGCCTCGGAGACAAGTAGGCCGTCTGGTTCTGATAGCGATGGAGTAGCGGGAGAGGAAAAACAGACAGGAGGGACATTATCTGTTGGAGGAGATGGAGAGGACGACGAGGACTTGCTACGTGGAGGGGAGCCAACGGCAACCGGACAAATACATGAGGGAGGCCCGATACGTCACTCATATGGAGGAGAGGACCAGGCGCGTGTAGAGCAGAGTGAAGAAGTGCGATCACAGAGCCTGCCGAGGCTATAAATGACTTTGATTTGATGTTTAAATAGGGGGCCTACAAAAACTATCAGCCCCAGGGCCTGATGGCAGGTTAAGGCGGGCTTGGACACCGTACGTCTCGGTGTGTTCCGTCTGGAGTCAACACCTGCTTCTTCCCCATTTCCTGCTCCTGTCCAGGATTCGTACTCGGGTACTCCTCTGGCTTTTGGAGGTCCACGGAGCCTCCAAAAGGCTCCTAAGAGAAGGAGTTGCAGGTCCAGGCTAGCATCCCGAGCCCCAGAAGCCATGCTCCAGTACAGGCCCCAGCAAACATGGTCCCGGCTCCAGTACCGGCCACAGCAGCCATGGTTCCAGCCCCAGTTCTGGCCCCAGCAGCCATGGTCCTAGCTTCGTTTCTGGCCCCAGCAGCCATGGTTCCGGCTCCAGAACCGGCCCACAAAGCCATGGATCCGTGCACCAGTATCGGCCCACACAGCCATGCTTCCATGTTCCATTACCTGGCTTACACAGCCAGGATCCAGGCTTCTGTTCCTTGCCCAACAGCCATGGTTCCGGCTCCAGAACCGGCCCCAGCAGCCATGGTTTCGGCTCCAGTACTGGCTCTCCGGCCGACGCCAGCTCCCCGTGTCCTGTCGGCGTACCGACCGACTCCAGCACCTCGTCTCCTGTTGGCTCTCCGGCCGACGCCAGCTCCCCGTGTCCTGTCGGCGTACCGGCCGACGCCAGCTCCCCGTGTCCTGTCGGCGTACCGGCCGACTCCAGCCCCCCGTGTCCTGGCGGCATTCCGACCGACACCAGCCCCCCGTGTTCTGTCGGCGAACCGACAGTCTCAAGTTTTCTCTCAAGTTCCTTCTCAAGTCCACTCTCAAGTCTCCTTAAAAGTCAACTCTCGAGTTCCCTCTCGAATACCCCCTCTCGAGTCCCCTCTCGAGTCCCCTCTCAAGTTCCTTCTCGAGTCCCCTCTCAAGTCTCCTCTCGAGTCCCTTCTAAGTCACCTCTCGAGTTCTCTTTCAAGTTTTCTTACAAGTCAACTCTCGAGTTCCCTCTCTAGTCCCCTCTCAAGTCCCCTCTCGAGTCTCCTCTCGAGTCTCCTTTCGAGTTCCCTCACGAGTTCCCTCTCGAGTTCCCCCTCCAGTTCCCTCTCGAGTTCCCCCTCCAGTCACCTCTCGAGTCCCCTCTCAAGTCCCCTCTCGAGTCTCCTTTCAAGTCACCTCTCAAGTTCCCTCTCAAATCCCCTCTCCAGTCACCTCTCAAGTCTACTTTCAAGTTCCTTCTCGAGTTCCCTCTCGAGTCCCCTTACAAGTCAACTCTCGAGTTCCCTCTCGAGTCCCCTCTCAAGTCCCCTCTCCAGTCACCTCTCAAGTTCCTTCTCGAGTCCCCTCTCGAGTCCGCTCTCGAGTCTCCTCTCGAGTTCCCTCTAGAGTCCCCTCTCAAGTCACCTCTCGAGTTCCCTCTCAAGTCTCCTTACAAGTCAACTCTCGAGTCCCCTCTCAAGTCCCCTCTCCAGTTCCATCTCAAGTCCCCTCTCCAGTTCCTACTCTAGTCCCTTCTCTAGTCCCTACTCAAGTCCCTACTCAAGTGCCGTTGGAGGTTTCCGATGGGGGTCCTGCCAACTCCATGTCCAGTCCCGTTGGAGGTCCCGCCGACAACTCTTCTGCCGGGGGTCCTGCCAACCCCTTGTCCTGTTCCGTTGGAGGCCCCGTCATCACCTGTCTCGCCGGGGGTCCTGCCAACTTCCGGTTCTCTTCCGTGGGGGATCCTGCCGAAGCCTGTCCCACCGGCTCCCGTTCCTGTTCGGCCGACACCTGGTCCTGCCCGGCCTCCGGAGCTGTCTGGCCTTCGCCCTTGAGCCCGGCCCCCTGAGAGCCGCGGTCTTCGCCCTCGAGCCCGGCCCCCTGATAGCCGCGGTCTTCGCCCTCGAGCCCGGCCCCCTGATAGCCGCGGTCTTCGCCCTCGAGCCCGATCCCCTGAGAGCTGCGGTCTTCGCCCTCGAGCCCGGCCCCCTGAGTGCCGCGGTCATCGCCCTCGGGCCCGGCCCTGTGACTCTTCCTGCCGCTGCCTTCGCCTTCATGCTCGGCCCCCTGAGTTTGCCCGCTGTGGCCTTCGCCCCACCATGGACTCTGCCTTGTCCCCGGGCCGTTCCCCCGAGACCCCCACCTTGGACTCTGCCTTGCCCCCGGGCCGTCCGCCCGAGTCCCCCTTTTCGGCTTCTGCCTTGCCCCCGGGCCGTCCGCCCGAGATCCCTTCCGGGTCCTCCGCTGTGCTCCTGGGCTGTCAGCCCAAAACCCGTCCTCCAGACCCCCTCCACCCACCCTGGTGGCCCTAGTTTTGTGTCCCTCCTCCGGTCCCCCTCCACCCACCCTGCTGGACGTTTTTTTTTTCTGGACATTTGTTTTGTGTGTTTTGGGACGTCTGGGATCCGTCCCTTGATGGGGGGGTAATGTCACGATCTGTCTGTGTTTTGTCTTGTCTTTTTCTGTCTTTGGTTTCATGTTTTATTTTGAAAAGTCTTCACCTCCTGTCTTGCTTGTTGCTGTCTGTCTGTTTTCCCTCCTACCTAATTACCCGATTGTGTTCACCTGGTGCCCCTGTGTTTTCTCCTCCCTCCTCACCTGTGTCTTGTTTGTGTGATTAGTCTTCTGTGTATTTAAGTTCTGATTTTTCTGTCTGTCATTGTTGGTTCATTGTTTGTCTTTGACTGTGTTCTCGGGTTAGTGTTCTGTTTGTGCCTCTAGACCTTGAAATAAAGGTATTTTTTCAGTTTATTCTGCATTTGGGCCCTGCCTGCTTCACTCAACCGTAACAGTCTCGGTCACTGCCAGGCTCCAACCCTTTTCTCAGGTCCACAGCCTTGGCCTTCTCCAAATCCTGATGCACCTGAGAATACATCTGCAGGAATCTGAAGGTGTCCTTCTCCTTCTGTGCTGCTTGCATTCTGCTTTTGCTGGTTTTGATGGCCACCATACGGGCAGAGACTGAACTCTGGACGCTGGTCAGAGCGATATCACGCAGGCTGGTCACAGCTTCAACGAGACGCAGACAGGAGCGACCAAGCTTCTCTCTTTCACTCTTCTCCCACTTTCCCAGATTCACATAATCCTCATTAGTTTTCACCAGTGAAGCCTGCTGATCTGCGTTGAGCTTCTCCATGAGCTCTTTGTGGGCCGTGGAGAAGGTCTTCATGTTGTGAAGACGGTGCTGGTCTTCAATGGCGCAGGAAACAAACACACAGGTAAATTCATCCAAGCAGTAGTACTCCAAGAGCTTGACATGTTGGGGGGATTTAGTAGTGCTTAAGCCTGCAAACCCCAAGGCCAGTGGTTCAGTCAGAGGATGTGTTTGCAGTAACACAGGAGAGGTCAGGTGGGTCTGGAGATGCTGGACACACATGGAGATCTCACATTTCATGCAGCTCTTCCGTGCCGGTTTCCTGTCCTCTGTGCACATGTCGCAGAGGATAACTTTTTGATTCTTTAGTAGATTGTCAGACATGTTTTCAGAATGCCTTCGTTGTTTAATGTGGATTAACAAAAACAGGTTGCCCTTGTAAACAAAATATTTGCTTGCCGGTATCGCAGAGTCTGGTGTGACAGCTTGAGCCTCTTTCACTGGAATAGAAAGTTGACGTTGGTGTGCACATAAATGACTCTTTTATAGCCGTAAGATAGTGTCTATGCCCTTTTAACCATAAAAAGGCTTACATTTCCTTACCTTATCAATATACCATATTAGTCATGGTAGAGCTAATATGACTATAATCTCAAAAAAGCCATACAGTTGGATTTAAAGTCATCTTCTGAACATTTTTGAACAAAAAATCAAACAAACTTTATAGGATTTATTTCAGGGCTGTCATATTGCACTATACAGTTGTACCTTATGAACTGGAAACCTAGGGTATAGTTTTGTTAATATATATAGTTATAGTTAGTTAATATATATATATATAATCAGAGGTGGAAGTTGTACTCAGATGAATTACTCAAGTATAATTAGCAATACTTAAACTACCAAAAGTACTAGTTTTGCAAAATAACCATTTTAGGCACCAGATATGTTTAAATGTTTTTAGAAAAGTTATTGTTGGATTTATCTGTTTGTCACTTCAATGTTGCACGTGGTAACGATGGGGTTTATTTGAATGACTACTGGATAGCTTAACCTGTAATAATACTGTATAATATAATATTTGTTGATTTATAATGTGTATTCATAACCTAAATCTGCAAAGTAACTTTACTAAATATGTAAAATAAATGTAAGTATTAAACAAGCATAACTTGAAAATACTCGATTAACTTTAAGTTTAACTGGATGGGGCGGTTTTAATTGACCAATCCAGAAAACCTGTCATACTTAACAGGCTATCTCTCCAATTAAGTAAGTACGCTGAAAGGTAAGGACTCAAAACCAGTCATTAATTGAGATAAGTGATCTAATATCGGTGTATTCTTGAAGCTGCCAAGCATATTGATTACTTATAGGAAAATAAAAAGTACCTATGTTAACTGTATCACAAACGTAGGGATGTAAACAAAACAACGTCAACAGCTAAACCAAAAGCTAAGCTAGTCAATGTTCAACTGATATTTATTCAAATTATTGCGATCGTTACTGCTCAACAAATGGTCAAAGTTAACGGCTATAACATTACTGTACATGTTACCGTGGATACAGTTAATCTAACTTGAATCGGAAGAAATTACTTCAAGAGCAAACGTAGCTTGCTAGCTAAAGTTAGCTAACTAGTTCATATGAATTGTTACCACAAATAAGTTTAAATATACACCCCTATTAACATTATTCATGTTGGTGTTATCTGGCCAATGAGGTGGTAATGCAGAACATTTACTGAAATATATTACTTGAGTACATTTACTAAAGTAGGCCTACTTAATTTTACTTCAGTATATTTAGAGGTACTTGTACTTAAATATTTTCATGTTATGCTAGTTTTTACTTCTACATTTTGGCAGCAAATATTGTACTCACTACATTTTGACAACATTAGTTACTATTTGCTTTTGCATTTTTATGTTATTTTTACGAACATTAAATCAAATAATACACTATGATGTTCTATCAGGGATGGAAATAACTGGCAGTATAATAAGTTATTAATGTTACGTGATCCTTTAACAGCTGCACATGATTGCCACATAATGCATTACTATAGCAGTGATATAATATCTATTTCCCGAAAAAAGGCCACTTTGGATAATGAGTACTTTTAGATTTGGTACTTAAGTATATTTTGCTGCTATTTGTTTTTACTTTGACTTGAGTAACTTTTTGAATGCAGGACTTTTATTTGTAACAAAGTATTTTTTTTTTAGACTGTGGTATTATAACTTTTACTTAAGTATAAGATCTGTGTACTTCTTCCACCTTCCGCCATAGTTCAATAACATATCCATTAAGTAAACTATAAGGTAACATTATCTTACTTGCACTGTATTTCTATCACTAACGTTTTAAGTCCCTTTTTACTTTCACTGAGGGAATATTTCACTTTATTTTCTCCACTATTGTGTTTTTGGTTTCAGATTTTAGGCCAAAAAAATCTTCCTTTTCATAACTAGCAAAAAGATAAAAGTGTCTTCAGGAAATGTACTGTATAAATAAATTCAATTTTCTTTTTATCAACCTTTTTTGTTTATCTACTCTACAGTCCTGCATCCCCACAGATGTGAAAGATGAGGCAGAAAATGTCTGGAGGTTCCGTGCTCATACAAAAGACAACCAGCGTTCCTGAGGAGAATTTATCAGAACCAAACGTTGACATGATGGCCAACCAGAGCCATGTGTTGTGTCTCCCCGTGGTCTCTGACGAGCAGAAGCTTATATGGGTGCACTCAAATGAGTTCAACCTACAGCTGGATGGTGCTACACTGGCACAGCGCTGCTCCTTGCACCCAGACCAGGTGAAGGTGTGGTTCATGATACAGAGGCTCCGCTATGGCATCAGCTGGGAATTCAATGACATCAGGAAGGTTCGGAGGCAGTTCAAGTTGAGTTGGGGGGAGGCAGAGCTGCAAACCAGGAAGGGGGAACAGAAAGAGGATGGAGACAAGAAAAATAAATGTAAAACACCTGATGGGAAGAAGGCAGGAGAGGTTAGGGAGGAACAGGGTGCAAGTGAGGGAAGGAGAAGTGGGGGAAATGTGGAGGCTGATGAACTATTGGAGCGAAGAATGAGACAGGAGCAGCTAATGAAGAAAGACAAGGATGGAAAAGTAGAAGAAAAGAAAAGGAATACTCAGAGGAAGCGGAAAAGGACGACGGTGACAGACGAGGTGGGAATTAAAAAAACAAAGCAAGCGGAGGAGAATATTGTGGAGAGGGCAAAAGAAGCAAACAAAGGAAGTGAGTGTCAGAAGTCCACTCAGTCGGAGATAACGCTTTTTACCGAAAGGAATAGGAAGCCAAAAGTAAAAGCGTCTGTCCCTGAAAGTGGGGTACCCAATGAGACACAGGATGCAATGCCCCTGCTCATCCCTTTGGTTCAAACTCAGGCCCCCAGCATGCCTCCTCTCACTGACAACCAGACAGAAGTGCTGGGAAAAAATGACGACACTCCTCCTTCTACCTCTAATAATGGAAAGACCCCTGAGAAAAGTCACTGAGGAGAAATCAGAAACGCAGATGCAAACAGAGTCAACAACCACCAATGGAGGCAACTATACAAAAAAGGGCGCTTCCCACCCGTGTGGTACCCAAAGCAAAGAGGCAGTTTCAGGTGTGGAGGATGAGGGAGGCTTTCACAGAATGCCAGTATCCAGACGTTGAGGCGTACAGCAGGCTGGCTGAGGTGGTTGGAATGCCGCGCCACAGGTTGATTAAGTGGTACGGAGACATGCACTATTATATCAAGAGATTCAGGCCGCACTGGATGAATAGCGAGCAATACGGCCAGGCCGTCGCCAACGTCAGGTACCGGCAGAGCCTGAGAGCACTTTGGAAGAAGGAGGTCAAATCCTGTGCACCGAATAACCCCTCAATGGGAAGTCATTGAATCCTCTGTTCACGTTTTTAAAGGAGGCATCAGAAGAAGTTTGTTCACTTTGATTTTGTGTTTTTGAAAGACATTTGTTCACATGCATTTGCCTCCTCTTTCACATGGAACGTATCTCTGTTATTCTGTTATTGTTATTACTTGACCTGTTTGCGGTTATGATGTATGTACAGTCTTTTCTCATTTGCAACGTAGATGCCATTTTCACATCAACGATTTCCTTTTGTACTGTGCAGACGTTTTTATTGTCGTTCAAGTAAAACAGTTTATGTTGTTTGAACATGACTCTTCTTGTCTTTATTTACATCGAAACAGTCATAAACTGACAAAATGATCAGTGAACAGCGGCTGTAATCTCAAAGCAAATAGAAAAATAGTTACCAAATTACCAAAAACAAAGGACAATTCTAGAATATGATGTGAAATATATTGCACAAACAATAGAAAAACAGATTACACTTATTCTCATGTTATCCAGCTACATTCAAAAAAGCTTCCTCTGTTGTTACTACAGGTCTTCACGTGTTAAAGATCCCTATTTAGTCAACAATATGACCAGTCCAAGTTGCTCTATGATACGTCTAAGCAGGTCAGTTCCAGCTGGCTTTGTACTCTGTCCTCTGCGGCTGCCAGAGCTCTGCGCCTTCGATAATGCGACGGATCATGGAGGCGGTAGTGATAAGCAGGCGTCCAGCGGCGTGTAGGAGGGTGGAGGCCACACGCAGGGCTTCTCTGAAAAACAAGATAAAGTTGTCAGTATGGTTGTGTTTCACTGACATTGCACTCGGTTTAATGCTCTTTAACTTCTCATTCGAGCAGATTGTCAAAGTATTTTCCATATATTATTGCGAGGTAGAAAAATAACATAAGTATGGAACGCATAGAGATGGGAATTGAAGTACAATTATTTAGTTTTTTTGCTACTTAAGACTGCTATTCTTCTACATTTCAGAGCTGTAGTCAGTCACTGTGGTGTTTTATTCTGCATGGCTAGTTACCTGATGATTTTCTTGGGCCCCAGACACTCAAAGTTAGCGCTCACAGAATACAGGCCTTGGAAAGTGGCGTTCACATTCAGAGAGCCAAAGACATCCTTTGGGCTTATCCTGTACAGGTCAAAGGTCACACGAGCTATGTCTCTCCCAGTACGGGGCTTGTTGTGGTCTTGAGATTTGGGCACTACTACACCCTGGGGGGGATCAGAGCACATATATTAAGACTCATAAAAGTATAGATGAGGGTTTATAATAAATAACATTTGGGTTATCTCCTTAAACATACTGGTTCTGGTCTCCATGTCATTCCAGGCTCCAGGGCCATGAGCATGGTGTTGTCGGGCAGGGTCATTAGGAACTCGTCGGAGTCGATCTCAGTGCCGTCCTCTTCACATGCCAGAGACAGAGACACTGTGGACAGGGACAGCAGCAGGGCCTGGCAGACCTGCAGCACAGATTCAAGCTGTATGAGTGTGCACTAGGAACAAATATTGCATACTTCCTTTTGTATTGACTGTTACATTAATTAGCTGGACTCCAGAACATAATGTATTGTCATATATGAAGCTATTTGTAGTCAGACGGAAACCATTTCCTGTTACATTTCAACTCTAATTGGAGCCACTTTCAATTAGCCAGCAGCGAAACATATAATTAATACTTAAATGTTATCAGAAAATGCAGTCTGGCCCTTATCTACACGTCAGAAATCTTATCTTCACACCACTCTAGTGCAGCCTTGACTCGCATGTGATCATATATTTGACATCATCAAAGATTTTAGATGAGATAACCATTCAATTGTTGATTGCTGACATTTTAAGCGGACAAATTATAAAGGTTTGAACTTCATTCTAAGAGAACTGATCTCTTTTTAAAATATATTTTCTCAACGTTATCCTTTTTTGTTTCTACCAATGTTTAGCACTGCCTTTTATCAGACTTTTTAATGTTTTTCTCCTAATTTTTGTTATATTATATTTATAATATCCCATTTACTGTAAGCCCAGAGTCTTTTCTTTTATTTCCTTCCTTTATTTATGTTTTCCAGCGGCTCTCACCCTCTCTTTGAGTTCCTCCAGGGTCCCGGCTGTGATGCCCTTCCTGGTCTCCCTGTTGTGACAACATACTCTGAAGGGACGCTGAGGTGGGGACCACACTCGCTTGGTCACAGATCTGAGTAAAAAACAGGTGAAACAGTCATTAACTGTTTTACTTTGTTGGATTTCACAACAGACATTTCGACTTGTCATTAAAGGAAAAGCATCTCTACTAACAACATCAATGATAGCTCTGTTCTACTTGAGTCTCACACTTTATGTCATGCCAGTGTTGAAGAAAGCCACAATGACATTAAACAATCAATAGTTTTATAATATTTACATTTGCGTTTTTCACACTTTTACGTATCAAAATCTTTATAAAAAGAGGACAACTCTCATGATAATAAAGCTAAATGTCAAATTTCACATTAAAACATATCTTCAAATGACAAATCATCAACTTTGTTACTCTAATCAGTCAGTCTACTTAAGCCTAGCCTACAATAATGATTCCAACAGCAACATAATGATATTTAGATTTTTAGTCAAGCGAAGAGGTCGTGAACCAATCAATACAATATCAACAGGCCAAAAGTAATGTTTCACTCACTTGATAAATGAAGAGGTTGTATCCATGTTTCTCAGTTTCTTGTTGTCTCTTCTCCTGGACGTATTATTTCGTAAGCTGTTTTGGTGTAGCAAATGGTGATAATGTCAGCTTGCGTTTGCCCCAGCAGCTGGACTTTGTCCTAAACATGGTGATAACTCAGATACAGGACGTAAAAGGCAAAGTTCATGTTGCCTCTGTGTGTTTGTGTGTGAGATAAATGTTTTCAACTAGCAAAGGTATTATCTCTTTAGATAATAACTGATACTGGATCATTTTAGTTGAAGCCAATACTGTTTGTACAGTTTTAAACATCTGATAGTCATGTTTTAAATTGTATAGCTGCTTATATTAGCTGATATACATGTCCAATCAATCTATTTTCCAACGCTAATTCCTAATATATATATATATATATATATATATATATATATATATATATATATATTACCCTTATTCAAGGATTTATCTTGCTTTTTCCTGGGCCTTTATTTTGCTTCATAATAAATTTTTTGTTTGTTTTTTATAGTACCATCATTCTGTGTTCATAGGCTCATTAAAATAAATTGACAGTCTTAACACTATTTCTCCGCACAGTTTTAAACTATGTTGAACTATAATTAAACATTTAATAAACAGATGGTAGCAACCAGCTCCATGACTTCTATCTATATGGTGCTGGTAGCAACTGCTGTCGAAACTGCTACGTCATATCCTGTCAAATCAGGGTGTGCGCTTGTTTTAAATATTATAGTTCGCGCGCGGACGGAGTTTCCTGTTCGAACCAATGTCCTTAATTACAAATGCACTAAGCACCGCTAATCCGGCGCACCCTGGTGAGCATTTGAAACCCTATATATTGTTGCGGCGAAGGCGGGAGGATGAGAAGAAGAACTTTAGAGAAGTGTTGCTAGCTGTTTGAGCCTTTGAGCGGGTAAACAAAAACAACAGGACTACCGAGGCGTAACGTTTACGACAGATAACTGCAGGAGTTAGGAAACAACATTCTTGAAGTATTTCCTGTTTAACGTTCCTCGGGTAAACTGTTATTTTAGCGGCAGATTAGAAGCGGAATTTGGGAGTAATGTGTCAAAGTTGCTAAGCTAGTTAATAGACGTCCACCTCATTAGCTTAAGCTAGCTTGCAAATTCAGCAGTATGACTGCAAAAAAAGCTAAGGAAAATGGTAAGTGTTAATAAATGGAATAAGGATTCAAATAAATGTGAAACTGTCAATATTGTAGTGGCAGTGGAAGGTGACAATTTGACAGCTGATGTGGGACCCCTGCAATACCATCACCTGGGTTATTGCCAGTACTGTAACATCGGAATCTTCAATCTATAGAGACAGATACACATTCTCAACCCTGCCTATTTATTCACATGAGTTGCAATGATTGTTGTCTCTTTTCTTTTGTCTCTTGCACAGATGCCACGCTCCCTTTAGCTGCACTCCAGCTCCTGGCCCCGCCTGTGCGCCTGGTGTCTGCAGCTCTGTGGAAGGTGATGGAGCAGAGGGATGTGATGCACTATGGGGTTGTGGAGGAATTTGTGACCTCACTATGTGAGACTGTCCCTGGGCTGCTCACTGCGAGACACCAGGGCAAGCTGGCACTGGGGCTGAGAGCACGGGTGAGAATCTGATGCCTTTCCTATCTACCTGACTATAATATTCTCCATTTTGACACATCATTGCCAAGTATTTTTAATGATCCGTTTGCTGGTCTGAATGTACGGTTTATCAATTTATTTTCAGTTGATCTTGGAGCTCTGCTCTACACAGCCAGATAAAAAGGAGATAATGTCACATCTGGAAAGGATCCGTGCTCCTGCTGCTGTGTTAACCTCCTCTGCAACTACTAAAGTAAATTACATTTGATATCTAGACTCGCGCAACAAATTGCTTTCCCATTTTTGTCACTGTAAACGGTTTGCAGGTTTTATACTGAAGAAAAATGGCATGATCTTTATGCTCCATGGCCTCATGCTGCATTACAATTACAACAGTTAATATTGGAGGTATTTGCAGAATTAAATGTTACACAATCTCGGACTGTAGTGTTGCGTCAATATATTATTTTAAGACTTAAGGATGGAAAAAGTTTAATTTTGTTTCTATTTTGTCTCCTAGAAGAGGGATTTAAAAATCATGAATACAGTGGAAGGTTTCCAATCATTGGTTCACTCGCTGCTAACAGACACAACGAGGAGGACACATTTCTTCAAGGTGAGTCCTTTCACACATTTTGTATCTGCATTGATGTCTGTAGGATTGTGTCACAGGCTCAGCTAGGGATGGGTATCGTTTGAAATGCATCAATTCCAGTTCTTATCGATTCCCCGTTTCGATTCCAAAATTGTAAAAGAAAGAGGTCAAACGTTTAGATAACAAAAATATCTTAATTCTTTTAAGCGTTAACTGACATTTTTACAAATAAAAAATATACAAGCAATACAAATGTATTGCATAATAGCTGTGCTTTATTTTAACTGCAGAACTATGCCTGTGGCAAGCTATTAACAGGCATTATACTGTGCCTTGTCTTTTTCTTTTTTAGTGTAGTGGAACTTCACTTTAGAGCGTTTACTGCAATCTATCTTTGGTGTTATGAAGTGACTGAGCTCGTGAACTGTCTACGGGAGGGCGGGGGGAGCCTCGCTGCGGGGCAACTGTGGACCTCTGTCGCCTGTCAGCGCAACTTACATGATGCCGTTTGAAAAAATTAAGGGCGGTGCCGGCCGTCAGCGTACGGAGCCGGCTTTCAACGGCCCGCTGACGACCGGCCGTTCTGTGATTCTCCAGAACACACAGATGGCCAGTCCGACCTTACCCTGTATTCCACCGGGTCACCGCGGCGCAGACGGACCCGGTGGAATACAGGGTCTACCGCGTCTATGAACCGTTAAGCAAAACCAAAATTGTGTATTTTGTATGGGTACCCGGTACCCGGCATTTTCTTATCGGTTCTCATCTGGAACCGAGTTTCGGTTCCCAACCCTAGTTACAGCCGACACATCTTATTCTGTCTTCTATCAGGAGGTGTTTCCTGTGGATTATGGTCCTAACTTTGACCAGGAACTGGAGAAGCTGCTGTGGGAGTTTCTGATCCGACTGGACCAGTTCCTCCCAGTTCCCAACCTTGCTCAGGTAGTGGGTGCTTCTGGGAAAACCCTGCCTTTTTCCATCACACATTCAATCTATTTTATGTCTCTTTATCTGTACATTTGAAAAAATCACATTTGCTTTGCAGTTGATACAAAAAGTGTACGAAGACGGAGGGTCTTTTTAAAAATTTTTTTTACTATTGATCATTTATAAATGCCTGCTAACATGTTTTGATTCAAAGAAATGGTTTATATGTTAGGCAAGGCAAGTTTATTTATACAGCACTTTTCAACACAAGGCAATTGAAAGTGCTTTACAAAAATGAAAGACATTAGGAGCATAAAACACATTAGAAACATTAAAAAGCAAAGATAATAAATCATGAATAACACAGGTACATGAATACAAGTTGTATGTATGTCATTTGTCTCCAGACTGTGTCGTGGCTCAGTGAGACCCCCTCCGTCCTGGAGGCGTGTGCGCGGGCGGCCAGCCAACCCCAGCTGCTGCAGACACTGCTCCAGCATCAGACCTGTCTGGGCCACCTGGAGACTGCAGGTACATCCTCATCACCACTCAGGCCAGCTAACATGTATAGCTAGGATTTGGGGTAGTGCCATATTTTAAAATGTATCACATTTACATTGGAATCCATAATCTCGCTTTGGAAATCGAGCTGCTTATGTTGTTTGTTATTATAATTGATGACATAATTCTGCCCTAACAAATAAAGAAAAAAAATGTTTTCACTATTAATTAATTATTTTATTTAGTTATTTAGGGTGGGGTAGGTAATTCAGGAGAAACCAGCTCGAGTGCGCTAAAATGTGAAAATACACAGCTGGAACAAATCTGCCACTTCCCTACAGAGCCCCTCCTCCAACACACTAGCTGTGTCCCAATTCAGCGGCCGCATCCTCCTGAGGATGCATTCGGAGACCGCATACGTCACTTCCGCCAAACGAAGGCTGTCCCAATTTTTAAAAAAAGACAATGCGGCCCGCAAATGCAGCCTTCTTTCCCCAGATTTAGAGGATACATCTGATGTACACTCCGCGGTGTACCATATCCCAGGATGTAACGGGTGACGGTGACGAATGAGTTTTAAAAAAAATATATGGCTTGTGACGTCCCATCAACGGCTACAACGGTTTCAGCTGGATTTGTTTTTAAATGTACTCACCCAAATAGTAAACGACATGAAAGAAAAGTAAACTTATTTAATTTGTGTATTTAAATATACGGGCAATTGGAGATGTCTTCTTTATATTACATACATAAAATAATATGAAGTGAAAATATTTCTAAACCCTGTTTGGTTTTCATATTGTTGGGATTCATTATAAAGCAAATTTATTTATTTAACTGCTTTTGTTATACAAATCTTACTGCAACAATTTTGTTTTGATAGGGAGCAAGGGGCAGACTGCGCATTTTATCCAGATGGGCGGGGAGAGTGAAGCCCTCTTCACGGGGCCTGTTGCGACCTCGGGAAAATAATTTAAACATATTATATAACACCAAAATAAGTACAGCTAAATCTGACTCCATATTGAACCGTTTTGAAAACCGTTTGAAAATAGTTTGAAAATATTTTGCCTAGTGTCAGAAATGATTACCGGCACTTGTGACTGCAGCTGGTTGCTAGGTGACGGGGGTGGTAAAATGTAGGGGTAACTGCCGGTGACGTACAAGGACATGCTCCGTAGACCGTCTCATTTCGCAGTCCGCGGAGGACCCAAGCTGGGTCCTTTCTGAAAGCGAGGCTGGGTCCTCAGGAGGACCCAGTCTCTGAATTGGTACACAGCTATGATGACCAATGAGGGCACGAGATAAGTTTGTGCACAGATGGAAGGCTGACAGGCAGGTAGGCCATCCAGTTATTTTAGCCGGGCCGGCTAAAATGATTGGTCGTGCTTTTTACAGCGCTACGGCTTCCACAGATGACATTTTTGTATGGATTTTTTGTCAAAGCACTTCAGATATTCATTGCTATCGGGATGTTGAGAGCATTCTATGGAATATAACAAAAAGTGTATCTTGAGCCGGTTTCTCAAACTTACCTACCCCACCTTTATTTAACAGCATGTATTTCTGTATTATATTTTAGCATTTATTTTATTATTCCTTTATTTATTTACTTCTCTATTAATTAATTAATTAATTAATTAATTAATTAAAGGTGGGGTAGGTAAGTTTCAGAAACCGGCTCGAGTGCACTAAAATTTGAAAGTACACAGCCAAAAAGAATCCGCCCCTTCCTTCAGACTTCCTTACAGAGCACCTCCTCCGCGAGAGCAGGCTGCAGTAACATTACATATCAGGCAAAGCTCAACACATCTAGGTTAGCAATACTACACAGCCAAAGCAACTCCGATATTGACTCTGGTTTGACTTCTCCTAGTTTCCACTTTCTTTTTGTTCTTAATTTGCTCCGTAAAATTGTTTTCTTTTGCGACCAGTAGATGATGTTGAACCTAACTCTGCCATGGTGAAAGTGGCCGCCTGTTGCTGGCGAGTCATTGAAGTACTGCTGCAATGCACGCCCAATGAGGGCACGCCCAATGAGGGCACGATATACATTTGTGTGTGCACGAGATGGAAGGCTGACAGACAGGGCGGCAATCCAATCCGTTTAGCCGGGCCGGCTAAATGGATTGGTTGTAGTTTTTACAGTATTACGGCTTCCACAGATGACATTTTTTTATGGATGTTTTGTCAAAGCACTTCAGATATTCATTGCTATCGGGATGTTAAGAGCATTCCATGGAATATAACAAAAAGTTTATCTCGAGCCGGTTTCTGAAACTTACCTACCACACCTTTAATGCATTTTTCAAATGTATTTACACTTATGGACTTTTCCGTCCTCCATAATTCACCACACAAATCTTGAAGCGGTGTATTTCTTCAGATAAAAACATGAATTTTGAAAATAATTACATCCATCTTTTTTCTACAAATGTCGACAATGCTCTGGAGTTATTGGGAATGTTGAAATCACACAAGAATGAAGCTTAAAGCTAGGGCGTCCACCCGGGGGGGGGGGGGGGGGTGCTTGAATTTTTACTTGAGCCGTCCCTTAGAGATACTGTCTTTTTACGTTAGTGAGCCGGATCATTTGGCTCTTCTCTCTTAAAGCGCCGGCTGTTTTGGCTCCCAAACGGCTCTTCATGTTACCACAGTTTACCACGGAGCTTCAGTCTATGCTGTCTATACAGCCCTACTAGATAGGACGGTGAACTTCCTTATTAATCCCCATGTTTCTTTTTCACAGGATCCCTCCCTCCAAACATGGGAGACTCCATCCTGACTTCCCTCTCTCTGCCCCCCTCTGGAAAAGTCCCTTCAGATCCTCCAACAGGAGCCACTAACTCTTTTTACCAGTCTTACAACACACAGACAAGAGACAAAACCCCATTCATTAAACCTGTTATCGGACTCATATCTAATGAAGATGTCCCATTTATGATCAGGACACAGAGAGGGGAAGAGCAAGCAAAGGACGCAACCAACGAGCACTGGAACCCAAAAGAGAACTTCACTGCGATTAAACCGAAACTCAAGGACGATAGAACGATCGAAGGTGAAAAACAAGTGGAAGAGGAGAGGAAGGAAAGCAACGGAATGAAACGCAAGCAACCTGACATGATGGAAAGTGATTCCGATGATGAAGAGGAGGAGGATGATGATGAGGAGGAGGAGGAGGAGGAGGAGGAGGAGGAGGAAATATTAGGCATGAATAAATCTGGGAAAAAGAGGATAAGCAACGGGAAAAGTGAGAGAGTAGATGACAGAGCAGCTCTTAAGACCTGTATGGTGCAGCTGGGCGTCAAAAAGCTGCCTGAAGACCCTTCCCTCTGCTCCCTTTTTGCCTCTTGTCTGAGGAGCCAACCCAAAGTTATTTTACACAAGCTGTCGGTGACTCCTGCGAGCGCCAACAGGACTAAATCCTCGTCTGTGAAGCAGCAGAACCAGAGGAGGACGTCCCCGGTTAAAACTCCAACACGCAAACTCAACCAAACTCAGAAGCCTGGCTCGGAGCGTCCCGGCCTGGCCGATAAAGAGTAAGAGACGTCCACATTCAGAACCATTTAGTATTATGTCAAGTATGTATTGTAGAAAGTTCAGCGGCTACTTTAGAAATAATTTTCAATTCCATTATGTGTTCTGGATTTAGTTCAACTAGCATTTACTATGTTATCTATGTGTTTTATCGTACCTTTTTAAAACGTTTCATCATGCATGTGTTTGTTAGGGACGCTCCGATGAGGCCGGTCACCGGAGTCAGAATCGGCCGATACCGATCATAGGGTGGGTGGGGGCTATGGGGATCATCCATTTCATTTGAGTGTCGGACCCCAGGAAGAGTAGCTTTTGTCAAGAGCAAAAGCTACTGGGGATCCTTAATAAACATAAACATTTCAAGTGATGTTTAAAACTCAGTTAACGCTTCAAAAAGTTCAGACTAATTTTTCAATACATGATGTGGTTCAACAAACAACAGCCAACCTAATTGTTACATTCAAATGAACTACATAATTCAAGTTTACATTCACTTTGGATAATAACACGTGAGAAATGAGCGGAAGCGCTCTCTTTTCCTCTCTCTCCCTCTCTCTCCCCCTCTCCCTCTCTCTCTCCCTCTCTTTTCCTCTCTCCCCTTCTCCCTCTCTCTCCCCCTCCCTCTCTCTCTCTCGCCCTCTCTCTCGCCCTCTCTCTTTTCCTCTCTCTCTCTCCTGACAGCCTGTCAGTATCTTATGCAGCTCACTGATCCAGTAATGAGTGACCCGACTGAAGAATAAATATATGTATAACTAGTTTAGCTTGTTCCAGAGGAAGATCAAATAGCTAAGTGTGTTAGGTCTAACTCTTACGGCCTGGCCACACGGCGGCGTGCGTTGAAGCTTGCCGTCGGGCGTGTCTGAAACTCAACCATCAACCAATCACATGAGTCTCTCTCCCCGGACACACAAGCAGCGGTTTGATTGGCTAGAGCTTGTACTGGCATACGATTGGTTTTGGCTGACGCTGCTGCAGAGTCTTCAAAAGTTGAACATTGCTCAACTTTTGCAGCGAGCCACGCCAGCAAAGCTCCACTTCCCACAATGCAGTTCGGCGAAGAGTGACGTCACCCCATTCAAAGTGAATGGTGAAGCTTTCAACGCACGCCGTTGTGTGGACGGGCCGTTGGTGTGTGTTTTGCTCCGCTCACCGGTCCGTCACAGCGGGCGGAGCTGCAGGATTTCTGCTTCACACACGTTGCATACCGCTATTTTATTGTCTTTCTTCGGACACCTTAAAATACTGCCACACCGGTGAAGCCATTTTGGCGAGCTTGTTTTGCCGCACACTGAGAAAAGTGTCATGTATTTTTCGTCATGTGATCGGCTCTCCTTGTCGGCATTTATAGAGAGCATCGATGACTCTATTAAGAGTGAATATCGGCCGATCGACCGGAGCATCTCTAGTGTTTGTCATAAAAACACATCATTGATCTCTGTGGCAGAACCAGATGTTTTAAATTGACTTTTATATTGGACAAAATTTGAGATTCCGTGATATTTTAGAAACAAATCAATACTGATATCATTTTGTAAAGAATATTTCACATTTAAACCTGTTATCGGACTCATATCTAATGAAGATGTCCCATTTATGATCAGGACACAGAGAGGGGAAGAGCAAGCAAAGGACGCAACCAACGAGCACTGGAACCCAAAAGAGAACTTCACTGCGATTAAACCGAAACTCAAGGACGATAGAACGATCGAAGGTGAAGAACAAGTGGAAGAGGAGAGGAAGGAAAGCAACGGAATGAAACGCAAGCAACCTGACATGATGGAAAGTGATTCCGATGAAGAGGAGGAGGATGATGATGATGAGGAGGAGGAAATATTAGGCATGAATAAATCTGGGAAAAAGAGGATAAGCAACGGGACAAGTGAGAGAGTAGATGACAGAGCAGCTCTTAAGACCTGTATGGTGCAGCTGGGCGTCAAAAAGCTGCCTGAAGACCTTTCCCTCTGCTCCCTTTTTGCCTCTTGTCTGAGGAGCCAACCCAAAGTTATTTTACACAAGCTGTCGGTGACTCCTGCGAGCGCCAACAGGACTAAATCCTCGTCTGTGAAGCAGCAGAACCAGAGGAGGACGTCCCCGGTTAAAACTCCAACACGCAAACTCAACCAAACTCAGAAGCCTGGCTCGGAGCGTCCCGGCCTGGCCGATAAAGAGTAAGAGACGTCCACATTCAGAACCATTTAGTATTATGTCAAGTTTGTATTGTAGAAAGTTCAGCGGCTACTTTAGAAATAATGTTCAATTCCATTATGTGTTCTGGATTTAGTTCAACTAGCATTTACTATGTTATCTATGTGTTTTATCGTACCTTTTAAAACGTTTCATCATGCATGTGTTTGTTAGGGACGCTCCGATGAAGCCGGTCACCGGAGTCAGACTCGGCCGATACCGATCATAGGGTGGGTGGGGGCTATGGGGATCTTCCATTTTAAGTGATGTTTAAAACTCAGTTAACGCTTCGAAAAGTTCGGACTAACTTTTTCAATACATGATGCGCTTCCACAAACAACAGCCAACATAATTGTTACATTCAAATGAACTACATTATTCAAGTTTACATTCACTTTGGATAATTCCTCTCTCTCTCTCTCCTGACAGCCTGTCAGTATCTCATGCAGCTCACTGATCCAGTAATGAGGGACCCGACAGTGAAGAATAAATATATTTATAACTAGTTTAGCTTGTTCCAGAGGTAGATAAACTAGCTAAGTGTGTTAGGTCTAACTCTTGGTGTGTGTGTTGCTCCGCTCACCGGTCCGTCACAGCGGGCGGAGCTGCAGGATTTCTGCTTCACACACGTTGCATACCGCTATTTTATTGTCTTTCTTCGGAGAACTTAAAATACTGCCAGACCGGTGAAGCCACGCTTGTTTTGCCGCGCACTGAGAAAAGTGTCATGTATTTTTCGTCATGTGATCGGCTCTCCTTATCGGTATTTATAGAGAGCACCGATCACTCTATTAAGAGTGAATATCGGCCGATCGATCGGAGCATCCCTAGTGTTTGTCATAAAAACACATCATTGATCTCTGGCAGAACCAGATGTTTTAAATTGACTTTTATATTGGACAAAATTCGAGATTCCGTGATATTTTAGAACAATCAATACTGATATCATGTTAACGACAAACATGGTAATATTGTCTACTTACTATTTCATATTATTTCTGTACGCTTTTGTGCACAATAAACCAATTTAACTATGAATTTGACTTGCTGCCTTTTCTTTTTTTAAACGTTCTATAGATATTCTTTAGAACATTGTTTTACAAATACCATAAAAAACTAGTTCAATTTTTTCAAGTTCATCCGATTTGTCTCATTGTATTATGTATGGATATATATTTATTGCTCTATATTATTTTAAAGATGTATCATTCAAATGTATTTACTTGCCAATAGACTTCAACTCTAAAAAGCAAAGCAGCTATGTGAAATATGACTGTCTTTCTCCATTTACCTTTTAGCCGCTACTAAAACTGAATTGAAAACAAGTGGTTTAATGATATTGTTTCTACCCAACAGGAATCACCCTGTATTGCCCGGTGTAATCGGCTCTCCTTCTCAACAACACAGTAACTCAGGTGATTTAAAAATGAATAAAAACTAACTGCAGGGAAAAAAAACAGAAAGATCAACAATGGGGAAAAAACATGAGTTTAACTGTGTTTCCTTTTTTTTGTTTAGGTACTGGAAACACTGAAGACTATGTCGCGGATTCTGAAGACGAAGCAACGAAAAATTTCAAAGTCAGGGTATGTTTTCCTAAACTACTAAAAGACAGTGTTTCAATGAGCAGTACGAATCCTTACAATATTTCCAATTTAATCTTTTAAAAAAAAATAGATTTAGCTTTGAAATTCATTCGGACAATTATAGGTTAATAAAAATCCATTGGTAATGACTCAAATGTGCAATTTCGAAACCGGATCGCACATTCAAGACATTAACTTTAAGCCTTCAAAGTGAACCAAACAAGACGCTGACAGTAAACGAAAAGAGATGGGACTGTGAGTTATTTAAGAAAAAGAAAATACTGGTGGAATAAATGTTTCTCTCACTTTAGTGCTGCTCTTTCTATCAAGTTGGTTCCTTCCTCTGTTTTCTAACTGAGCCTGTCTCCCTCAGCTGTTCACAAAGCGCTACTACAAGACCAAACACGGCACATATGTCCCCACTCTGAGGGAGTACTGGAAGCCCGGGATGAAACGGCGGGACTTGTCTTCTGCTGTCTGCAAAAACAGACGATGAAAAGTGGTCATGTGGTTTTTTGCCTACGGCCACATCGACCGAAAAGCCAAAAATAAATCTATATGCACCAGCCACGGAAGGTGACGACATTTATCTAAGACATCTGTTTCTCTTGGCTCACGACGTCACCCCAGCTGAGTCAGATTTTAATTTTAATCAGTGGTTTTGTCATCATGGAATACAAGCCTTAAAATGGCATTATGATTTATTATGGGCACTTTTGTAACGTTTTTGAAATTGTTTTCGTATAATTTTGTTTGTATCTGGATCATCTCCATTACATTTATTCATTTTTTAAATAATTAAAATATATGTTCTTGGTTAATAAAGGTTGTTAATATTGTGCATGCATTGCATTCACCATGTTTGGATCACATTGCTGGACTGCTGACACATAATGGGAACGAATTAAATAAATGCAATTTGAGATGTGTGGAAGTAGTAAAGAAACCATTTGAAAAACGTTTCCACAAGTGGGTTTATCAATAGTATATTAAGCAGCATTCTGTTATGGACCGAAGCTCATCATTTTTGAATTTAGATTGAATAAATTCCACCTTTTCTAGTGTTCAGTGTACTTCTCATACTGTCTGTTTTAAAAGGGTGTAAGTGATGTATCTCACAAAAAGCTATTTAAAGCTGCATTTGATATGAAAGAGAAGTATAACGTTTTATAATTTAAGCACTGGTTCATCATGACATGATCACTGAAAGAACTTCCTATTGAATTAACACATCTAGTAGATTGTGAGGATGAAATTATTTATCACAACTATCAGATTAGAAATCCTTCAAATTCACAGAATATCACAATCATCACAGAAAAACTAAAATCTTCAATAATTAGTAAGGAATTTTACATGTCTTGCTTGAATGGTATATGAAGCTTTGTTCTGGCTGCGTCCGCACTTCAAGTCAAAATGTAATCAAAACATATACACACACACTTTTATTGGCCCTAGAGCTTCAGAGTCGACAGCCTATCCCCCCGGTCACAGTGATGGTCTCTCCGGTGATGTAGGACGCGTCCTCCGAGCACAAGAA
Source organism: Notothenia rossii (assembly GCF_949606895.1). Lineage (NCBI taxonomy): Eukaryota > Metazoa > Chordata > Actinopteri > Perciformes > Nototheniidae > Notothenia > Notothenia rossii. Next base: position 34,831,449 of record NC_136901.1, on the reverse strand, counting down.
GGCAATCACTCCACCGATCTCCTCTGGCTCTCCCACTCTATAGGGAGATAAACGTGAACATATTAAATATGTTGCTCATGTGTGTATTGTCTGGCATATTGGTGATACATTCCCATGTGAGCATACCTTTTAATGCTCATATGCTTTTTGAACTCGTCCATGATGTCTTCGCTCCCCGTTAACTGCCACAAAAACAGTCATGTGTTATTATCAGAGGTGGAAAGTAATGGAGTACAAATACTTTGTTACTGTTCTTAAGTAAATTGTTCTGGTATCAGTACTTTACACCACTACACATTTTTCTGACAACTTTTTAGTTTTACTTCTTACATTTTTAACTCAAATACCTGAACTTTCTACTTCTTACATTTTCCAAACAGGCTGGTTCCTTTAGTTTGAATGTGTGTTTGGTGGCGTGATCATTATTATTTAGAGTCATTGCGTGCCTATTGATTTGAACACGATTCGTGTATCCGTCATTTCCTGGTCTTCTCTAAAGAAGAGCGACCAATGAAAACGTTGTCATGTTGCCGTTGTTCAGCATAGAAACATTCATTAGCTAACAATGACATTATTGTTCTATTAATATAAAGGGAGGTCAGGTGCTCTTTAAAACAGCTGCTAGTTATGGGTACTTTTTACTGAAGTACGTTTCGAAAGTCCATACTTCTTTACTTTTACTTGAGTAAAGAAGTTTAGTCAGTACTTCTACTTTTACCAGATAATTTTTAAACATGAATATCTGTACTTCTACTTGAGTAAAGGATGTGTGTACTTTTGCCATCTCTGGTTATTATAGAGACTTATAAATAAGAGTGATACAAAGATAAATGTATGTTTTTCTCCTCACCGCGCTGCTGAATTTCGTTTTGATGACTCCAGGGGCCACGCAGTTGACTCTTATGTTACTTTGAGCGAGCTCAGGGGCCAGGGCCCGGGTCAGACCCAGCAGAGCCGTCTTACTCACACTGTAGGGGCCCAGAGCCTGCAGAGACACAGTGTCCATAACATATACAAACACAACCGTTTACAAAATGACAACAAAACATGACACTGGAATTAAAATATATAATTACTTATTAGCTCTATATGTCAATATACATTTGCTTGTTCTACTTCTATGCTCATCAATGGTGGGAGTATTTAAATCCTTTTACTAAAGTAATCAATATTACTAGTAAAAAATACTCCACTATTAGCCCTGCATTTAAAACCTTATTTAAGTAAAGGTATGTCAGTATTATCACGGATATGTAGGAAATGAAAAAAGATATTCCGTCCCAGTGTTTTAGTATGATATAACTGTCACTGACCTGCATTGGTTGGTATCCAGCCACAGATGACACAAATACTACATTTCCTCCTCTAAAAAGAAAAATACAGAGCATTTGTCATAAACATATATTTTTATAGTATTTTGGTCTGGATCACAGTTTTGTTCGTTACTCACCCCCTCTTTGTCATATGAGGCACCACCAACTTAGTCATGAGGAAGGCTGATGTGACATTTACAGACAGGATCTAGAAAGAAACGACGAAATGCTCCCATAACATATTCTGAATTGAAATCCTTTTAACAAATGGGCCTCTCTGTATGTGTGTACCTTGTCCCAGACGCCCTCAGTGGAGTCCATGATGTTTCCAAAGAAAGGGTTGACTGCTGCGTTGGACACCAGGATATCAATGCCACCGCACTGATCCAGAGTCTGTTCCAAACACAGAATAGAGCTGTTAATGAGGTAAGAACTGGATTGAATCACTGAAAATCTCAAAATTATTAATATGCATGGTTATTAGAATTATAAAGATACTCACTAATTGAACCAGTTTTTCTCTGTCTTCTTCCTTGCCGACGTTGCAGGTGGTCCCGGTCACTGTGATGCTTTGGCTCTGCAGCAGGGCCACGGCTTTGTCCACGTTGGCCTGTCTCCGGCTGCTCACCACCACATGGGCTCCTCTCTTACCCAGAGCCTGAGCTGCAGCTAGGCCAATTCTGAAGAGGAGACAGGGGTAAGAAAATAATGGTATTTTGGCCATGATATAATACCTCTATCAAGATTAATCAGTATGCTAACTGTTAAATAATTATGCTGATTTGGCTGGTTATTAAAAACATTTGTAACGTTTCGTGTCTTTTTTAGGCTAGAGATAAATTCCAGCAGGGGCCGAAACTCATATTGCCCAATGATTTTGGAAACAAGCTTGATACATCTTATCTGTAATTAATTGTATTCGCTGGGCTTTCTCCATTGATATTTGACATCAATTTGAATGTTTTTATTATCCTTTCAGAACCACTGCTTTTTCCAGGACAGCAGTTAACTATTGCCAAAGTCAGTTTCTTACTAACTGTTAAGTAGGTTTTATTGCAGTACAGACAAAACAAGAGTTAAACAGCTAGTTCTTACCCATCTGTGGAGGCAGTGACTATGGCTACCTTTCCAGCAAGGCTACTTTGAGACATGTTCCTTTGGCAAGAAACAGGGTTGGTCCTAAGGCACCTGAATACACTTCTTAACATCACCTGTGGATAGAGAATAGTAAGAAATATTGTTTTATGAGAACACTGGGTATCTAGGGCAGAGGTCGTCTGGACTCTTGACAGCAGTGTAGCTGACATATAACAGTAAATTAAGTTGGAAACCACTTTGTCACTAATTTAAATCAATAATACACAACAAGGTGAAGAGAAAGCAATGATAAAATACATGATCGTTATTTATATACAAAGGTAAATCTCAGTTTAAATGTATACTTTGACTCAGTGTTGACTACAATAATGAACTAATGTGCAAAAAGAGCGTTGTCTCACCCTGCCGTTCATGCAATACTGAATATGAGCTTGGACTGTGGAAGAATTTCTTAAAAGAGTGTCAAAGTTTACTGCTTGGACCTTACTACAGACGATTCGTGCTACATTCAGTGTTTTCCGGGGTAATAGTCCCGCTGTCAAAATAAAAGCCTCTAGCAATAGCTTGTCTGCTCTTAATTGGATTGTACTGCCAATTCCGTCCAAAAAGTGATGCAATATGATGAGGACATTCGGAATTGTGTTGCACCGTTATGTGATATTGATAGTTTGGGGCATATTTGTAGTTTTAATCCCGCAGTTTTAAGCTCATTTTCTGGTCTACGGAGAAATTCGGACGTCCATGAACGTAACTGGAAACCGCCAGCCAATCACGCAGCTGCTGTGTTTCCAGGCTGGGGATATCTACACGATTTAACAGATGCTGGATGGGTCTAAAGTCTGCAATGGACACCCATGCTATGCTATGTAGATCAGTGAAAAGCGTCACCTCGTAGGGGGCGGAGATAATGTTGTTGTCATAGACGAAAATGATTGAACGCCGATGGCCTCAGATTTTCACGCTTGAAAAGAAGTGATTTTACGTATCATAGACTGTACATCGAAGCGAAGTTTATGGGCGAAAAGAAGCAAGGTACTTGTTTTACATTGGCTGTTTTTGGTGCTTACATTGGCTGGTAAACAGGTTGCTTGTAGCTGTTTTGACCCGGCGGTGCTATTGTTGTTTTTAACATGAACTTTAGCGTTAGCAGCGAAAGGCAATGAAGATAACCAGCGGTATCATTGCTAACAGCATCTGGCTAATGGTGGTAGGTAGGCCGCGACAACACAGCTCGCTTTTCTGTAGCTTATTCCTTTTCTAATAGTGTATAATTTAAACCTGGTTAACGATAGAACATGTATTTAAAGACGAGTGCAAATCAAGCCCCCGGGAAGTGCGCCGTCCGTTGAAGCCAGTTTTCGGAATGGCCGTAGTGGCCAAATGGTGGTACTACACGTTCAGTGACGTCATTTTGGCCCGCAAATACTTTTTCCTATTGACTTACAGTGGGAAAGAGTCGTCTGTAAATCAGCGTGTTATCGATTTTTCCCCAGCATGAACACTTGAATAGCTCTTATTTGAATCATTAGAGTCTAAAATATGCGCTTAAAGCTGAATCGAGTTATTTTCTCTTCAGTCATTTGACAGAGCCGAGAGCGCGAGATGGGAGGGAAACTCCAGTGCGCATGCTCAGTAAGCAAAAGGCCCCGGGTCATCCGGGTACTTTCTCGCTCCTATTTGGGCTTCATGCGCCACTGAGCAACTCTCATATAAATGAACGGTGTATCCAGTTGTCGTTATACATCCATGGTGCACACCACTTATTTAGCTACAAAGCTAAGCTAACCTTAGCTTTCGCTTAACGGGCTGCATTCACATTACTGGGCGTGGAAAGTAGAGACAGGTGTTGTCGCTGCCTGCCCACCTTTCATTGCACATGTGCCTCGCAACGTATGAGTAACCGTCACGGTGTGTTATGAATGTGTCGTGAAGAAATTGTGTGTTACACCTATGCAGGGATCGAATGAAGGCAGAGACGACGAGGCGCCGGGACTTTAAACATGTGTTTAAAGCTGTGCTTCTGCACCGAGCCTCTCCGGAGACCAACACATCCATGAAAACCAGATCCTGCTCTAAATGGACTACCCCGACTGAGTTATAGTTTTCCTGAGACACAACTGATAACTTTGCAACAATGTCTGTCTCCGTGAGTACAGTATTTGTCTCTTTTGTTTGTATTCATTTGGATGTACTCGTAGGAATTTGCATGTACTCTTCTGATGGTAATGCACAAATGTGATCAAAACTAACTTGAAACTTTAAAAAAGATATGTTTTTACCTCTAAAATGTATATTATCTACTGTATCTATTTATTTTATCTCGACCCTCATTGCCTCCATTACTGTTTTAGGGGGTCCCACATGGCTCAATAGAGCCCAGCTGTCCCCAGGGGGTTGGTTTAGAAAATGAAAGGGGGCCTGACTCTGGCTTTGCGATGGGCAATTAAATTCTAAACAGCGAGGGACAGATGTGCCTCTCATCCCCTCCCCCTCCCTCTCATCCCGCTCATTACCATTTAAGCCCTTGCGTCCATCTGATCATTGATCCTCCCTGACAGTGCCCCCCCCCCGCTCATAATTATTGACACAGCTGTGAATTTTGAGTTCGGTCATTTTTCTAGCTTTTATATTATTCATTTTTGTGCTTACCCCTCCTTTTCCTGTCCCTATTTATCTCTCATAGACATTTTACGAGATCTTCCCTATCCACTCCTATTCACTCTTCTTTCAATAGCCCTGAACAATCAACCTTTTTATACCCCTGACTTTTCATCGCCATGTCAATGTACTTGTTTGTTTGTGGTGTGCTGATGCGAGACACTGCTTGTGTGAATTAAAAGCTACTTTAAATGGCCATTTGGTGTGAGAGATGCTGAACAGAAGGGTGCGTGTTTATGTTTTCTACTCTTGTCTCGTCCTGTTTCTCAGACGGTTTTGGCAAAGGCGCTGTTTGACAACGCGGCAGAGAGCCCGGAGGAGCTGGCTTTCCGGAAGGGTGACATACTGATGGTTCTTGAACAGGAGCAGGGTGGTGGGCCGGGTTGGTGGCTCTGCTCCCTGCATGGCCGACAGGGCATTGTCCCTGCCAACCGCCTCCGTCTCCTCCAGACCGCCCCACCACCGGACTCTGATCCCCGTCGAGGCTCCACTGAGGACTCTGTTTACCTTTCCCCTGTCCCCCCACTGGCTCGCTCTGCTGTCAGCAGCAGTGCAGAGGACTTAGACGGAGTGTATCGCTCCCCTCCATGCGCGGGTGAGGGCCGAGTGGCTGCCTCGAGGCCGGGAGAGCTCCGCAGAGTCGAGGCCGGGCGCCCGCGCTCACAATCCAGCTCTGGCACCCGGCCCAGACCTGACTGGGATTTAGGGATCGGGGGACGTCCGCGCTCACCCTCCCTCAGAGGACAAGGCACGGAAACATCAGGAACACTTTATCAGTCTCCAGTCAGTCCCATGCCTAATGCAGCTCTCATGGATTCAGAGTCCGTGTACCTCGCCCCCACAGGACTTCCAAGGGCTGCCGATGAACCAGAGGACACTACATATCTATTTCCAAGAGAAACACTAACCACAGAACACTCAGACGACTGTTACTTGGTGCCTAAAGGTACGCCGCTTGCAGGGGAAGATGTTTACCAATCTCCAACAGGAGGGATTCTAGCCACTGCTTTTTGCTTGAATGGCGGAACACCCGGTACCCCCCACTCTAAAGCAAGCCAGGGCTCACCTGAGATGTACCAAACACCCACCGCTGTTGGAGCATGCCTCCACAGGACTCAAGCCACAGTTTTGGCCCATCAGCACCCGTCTCCAGTATCCCCTGCCCAAGCATCTCCCAGACCTTTGCTAAAGGGAGTTTTACCCAACCCAGCTGCAGCCAGGGGTAAACCCGGCCTGGGGGGTCACCGGGGGTCTCCTATGCTGATCAGAGCAGGGCAGGTCAGGGTTCCTGGATCGCCAAATTTCACGCGCAAACCCCCTCCACCAGCACCTCCAGTGAGGGGAGTCACCAGGAAAGATTCAGCATCGTCAGCAGATGCTAACTCACCCAAACCCACCGCTCAGGTCACTCCTGTAAGCCTGCAGCAAGAGGAGGGCAAACAGAGGGGGGTTCCTCAGAGCAAGGAGGAGAGGATGAGTAACGGGCTGGAGAAAAGCAACAACATGCAGAACAAAAAAGGAGAACATCAGGATTCAGATGCTGCGGACGATCAGGTATGTCATGATTTTAAAAGGGTTATTTAGTGTGCTTGAATTGTGCTGTTTAACAGGCGTTGACATATTTATATTCCAAATTCCTCTGTTGTGAGAATTTGCATGTGGTCTGAGTTTTGTTGTGTTTTGATACATTTCTGTCGACCAAGACCTGCAGCATAACTTGATGTTGGGCTTTTGTCGTCTTGGCAGATATATGACACCCCTCCCAGCGGCAGGTGGCAGCGTCAAGTCCCATCTTCCATTGGTGATGAGGACGATAATGGGATCTATGACACCCCCCGCTGTCTCCCATCGCTAGGGGATTCTGAGAATGAGGTAAAGAAAAATCTAAGAAACAGCCACAGAAAGAGTTGTTTTTCAAATGGGGGGATTTCATTTAAATTACCGGTAGATGTATTGTCTGTTGCAATGATTCATTGATTGAGAGAAAAAATAATCACCAACCTTTTTGACACAACAGATGATTGGTTAAAGTAACTTCCATGTAAAACAGTCAGGAAATGCTGTTCTCACCTTTTCAAATGTAAAGGTTTCTGGCTTTTCCTTGATTTACGTCATATTAGAATTACATCTTCCTGTTTTTAAATGACAATACCTTTTGACTTAAGAAACGGCAATGTACTTTTCAAACTACTTTATAATAATTTGCAGATTAATCGATACTGAAAATAGTTGCAGCCCCTTTTTTTTTTTAAAGTCACTTCGCAGCCGTTAACCTTCAGCAACACAGGCTGTTCAGTGGTTTTCCTCCTACATGTGTTTGGCCTATAATCACGCGGCTCCTTTAGTTTCAGGACAGTCAAAAGCCACTGTAAACTGTTGAAATCATGTCTGTACAAGTGTCACGATTCCCCACCGAGAGATGACTATCAGATACCCGGTCCCCATTTCTTCCCACATTCCGCCATCAGCGTGTCTCCCTGCCCCCCCCTTCTAGGCAAGGCCACACCTGTCTCTCTCTGCTGGGGGAGCCTGTCTATCCAGTCTTCAGTGCTGCTGCTATTTTCTCTCAGTCACACCCGCCTGTCAGAGCCATACCAAGGCAAGCAGCAGCACCCTGCCCCCAGTGGTCTCCCCTCTAATGTTGCCTAAATATGTCCACCAGCTGTTATGGTGTTTCCCTCTTTGCCTGGAATAACTGTATGTGCTTTTAACTGTTTAAGAGGACATGTGTTTGTGGTGACTCTATGACGCCAGTTTTTTTACTTTAACAAGTTCAGTCTGGTCATCCAAGCACAAGCCAGGTTTAAAAGAAGTCTTCAATCGAAACTAACATTACCAAACATGTTACTACGGGTTCATCAATGGTACAATTCTGAGCTGATACCGAGGTTTAAATGAACATTTATGCCCGACGGCAATTTTTTTGGCGTCATTTATTCAACTTTCTCTGCAAGGTAAACAGAATGAAATCTTAATTATAAAAAATAAAATAACTGTTTTAAAGTCATTTAGGCTTTAATTACACTTACTTTGAATGAACCTAAATCCAAGCATACCAATTTACAATACAACCTTTTAGTGGAATGTCATAAAATAACCAAAAAAGATTCAAATTTTGAAAAATATCTGCGTTAAAGGCCTTTTTGGCGTGCTATACATTTGCCTAATCAATGACCGCCAACCATTATTATTATTTTAATGTGACATAGGGACTAGAAACATCAATAAGGCCATCTTTCGGTATAACGTTCTTGCTGCAGATATTCCCCCAAAACAATGAATAAAATCGATTTGATCCCCCAATGCCACAGAAACCCCATATTGTGTTTTAACACCATGCATACGTTCTGTTACAGTTATCATCCGCCCTCACAATCATAAAGTAAACAACGTGATGTATAAACATTTCCTTTCTCTTCCCTCACTTGCAGGTCTATGATGTTCCCTCCATCACTCTGAATGTCTCTGACTTCCAGCCTGATGAAGTTGATGACGATGTCTACAGTGTCCCCACGCTTCCTGGTGTCCCTCTGGGCCCTGGAGACTCCACCCTCAGTCACTCCGGAGACGACGTAGGACAGATCTACCGTGTCCCCGGCCCGGAGAAACGAGCCAGCAGCGGCTATCAGAACCGGGACTCTTGTGAGCCCGACTGTGGCATCTACGACATGCCTGCATTGACTACCGAACTCCTCGCTCACTCTCTGTCGTCCTCGTCCACCTCCACCCGCCGCCTCTCTGTCTCGAGTAACGGATCGGGGGACATGCAGTGGAGGGTCACGCTTTCCAACCTCGTCCACTCGGTGCTGAGCTCCGCCTCCACGCTGTCGTCACGGGACCTGGCCACCTCGCTGGCTGAGATCCTCTCCACCTGGAAAGCATGTCTCTCCGACGACCCCCCCCCCCCTTTCCAGCAGACGTGGGCTCGCCTCTCCGACCTCCTGCCGGCGCTATCCGCCTTCGGCAGCGCCCCTCCCTCCGAGGGGCTGCTGACGCTGGTCCAGCGCTCCCTGGAGGAGAGCGCCCTCCTACTGCAGGCTCAGGGTCGACCACGTTTGCCTTCCCAGGACTCCCTGTCCCGCAGGCCGCTGCCCGCGCTCCCAGTGCCTGATGGGAAGTCTTCAGGAGGCGGGATGGGCTCGCGTAAAGGAAGCTGGATCCAGGAGAGGCCCCTTCCCCCAACCCCTCAGCCTGCCTTCCCCTTGGCCCCCACTCAGTCCACGGTGACGCTGACGGTGGGCCCCTCTGATGGAGAAGACGACCCCAGCAATGAGTACGCAGGGATCGGCTTAACTCCCATGCCGGCCCCTGTTCCCACAGGGGACAGTGTGGGATACGTCAAACTGCAGGTCAGTGTTTATAATGACATGAAATAACTGTTCTCAACATCAGTGTGAAAATGTATATCTCTTTTTAAGATTCAAAGTCCATAATTTGAATAAATAGATTCATACATATAGATATTTAATATCTACGTTTTTAGATTACATGTTGACTTTTGGACTGAAGTTATTGGAAATGTTCAGATCACACACAAACCAGCACAGCCACCACTGGAATCTAATTTAATGCTAATAATATTAATGCATAATCTTTATTGCTTAACTGTGCAGAAATATAGGTTTTTAACAGAATATATAGACATGCATACATTTTGATTTGAATGTGAAAGAAAGGAGGGAAGCTTAAAATGTTTCTGATGTTTTTCTGTGCTTAAACACATCAGTTTGTGTGCCGTTAACTATTCACACATTTCACAAGAGTAGTTGTATGGTTAAATTGCAGTCGAACGTGGTCTGTTATTATGTCTGTTAACATTCCTGACTTTTTCATCTCAAACCAGGGCAAACCTGAGCCACTTCCTGATGTCCTGGGTGACAGCAGACACATAACAGCAGACCCAACAGTGAGTAACTTCCTCTTGTTTTTATTGTTTATTTCTCTACCTCCCTATATACAATCCCTAGTTTCCACACGCAGCAAGTCTGCACAGATAGGTCATTGATTCACCCTGAGCACACTGTGTTTACTAATGAGCGTGGTGACTCATTAATCCCGCTTGCTGCAGCTCCTTGGCTCTTAATGTGGCGTTAACCCTTCTTAGCCTACACCTCACGTTATGTGACACTAACCCTTGTTGATGTGGATAATCTGTCTATCATGAAACACCTCTTTATTTGTTCTTCTGAGAACATAAAAGCCTGCAGCCTGAGATTTTGCTTACACGGCGAAATGACAATCATATACTGTTTTTTGTGGTATCTTTAAGGTCAGTTTTTTTCTCTTGTTTGAAACTGAGGTCATGTTTTCTTATCGCTCTAGTCTGCATTTCTTTCTACTCCTCGCAAGATTCCTTGGTTTACGCCATAGACGGCCAACAACAGGTCACTTGTAAATCTTAACAATCTTGCCTCACACGGAACGGAGGCAGCAGGACAATAAGTGACAGGAAAGCACAGTCATTCTTTTCAACAGTCTCAATTGCTGACGTACTGTTTGGATTAGTGTCTGACTTTGTCTGGCTTTTAAGTTTCGTGTGGGATCGTAAGATGCATTTAAAAGCAAGTGAGGGAACACGCCTTGCATTGCAGTAACACAGGCACAGAGAGGTCTGCTTACATTTGTTTACATGACGAAGCCCTGGTGTTCCTGACTTACACACATTCCATATGTTGGTCATTTTCTGGATTTATTATTGGTCTGTAAAGTGTCAGAAAAGACAGGGAAATTATCATTTCGTTTTTTAAAATATCTTGTGTTGTCCAACCAGCAGTCCAAAACTAAAACATGTTCAGTTTACTATGATTTATGACGAAGAAAAGCATCAAATCCTAACACTCCAGAAGCTGAAAGCATCAAATGTTTGGCATTATGCTTCAAAGATAACTTAATGAATATTTCCAATGATGGAAATGGTTGGCTAATCAACAATGCAGGAAGTAGCATTCAGTTAATTGTTGCAGTTTCAATGATTTAAATAAAAAAAAAAAATAAAAAAAAAATCTGACAAAGTGTCTCATTCATTTTCCCTGTTTTGATATTTCCAACTGTTTAGGGATTCAAAGTGGAAAACTTGTCAAAAGTGCACTTAGCCATCCACTGTTTGTGCTATATCCTAAAAATAATGACAAATGCCATTAGCATTCCTGTCTCTGTTTGACTCCCTTACATACTGACACTATTCCCTCTTTCTTTGCACAGTTGACCCCGTCCCCCCCCCTCCCGCTGTCCCTCTCGCTGGAGGACTCGGAGCTGCTGTCCTTCTACTCGTCTCAGAGCCTGGCGCACCTCTCCTGCCTGGCGGACGCCATCGACGTGCTCTTCAGCAGCGTGCAGGGGAACCAGCCGCCCCGCATCTTCGTGGCCAGGGGGAAGAGTCTCATCGTCACGGCTCACAAGCTGGTTTTTATCGGGGACACGCTCTCCCGCCTTCTCAGCTCTGCAGACCTCCGCACCAAGGCATGTAGAAATAAAAAAATATATATAGTCGCATATAAACATTTTGGAAAGTGAATTGATTTTCTACATTAGACCCCTATTACACAATATAACACCAGTATTTCACCAATATTACACACTTATAATGTTACACCGTTATTACACCCATTTAAGACTGTTATTATACTCATTTTACACCACTATTAAACCCTTATCGCATTGTTATTAAACTGTTATCATACCCGCTTTACACAGGCTGTCAAATCACTGTATCCCCCAGTATACAGAAACCTGAAGGGTTCACGAAATCACGAACGTTGAGGAATGAATGCACAAATTCTGCCTGCCTTTGTCTTGTTGGACATGTCAAATGGGTCTAAATGTTGTAATAATTGTGTTTTTTTTTCTTCTCTAGATCACAACCTCAGGGGGACGGCTCTGTCAGGCCTTGAAGACGGTTGTCGTGGCCACAAAGGGAGCTGCACAAAACTACCCTTCAGTGCCCGCCACGCAGGAAATGGTGGACCGGGTCGCTGAGCTTTCCCAGCAGGCAGCTGGCTTCTCCACGCTGCTGCAGCGGCTGGCGGAAATATCTTCATGATATTTCCGTATCGCTCTCGTAAAAAAAAAAAACTTTGTTTACACTACACATATTTTTCCCCTCTTTGAAAATGCCTTATTTGTTGTCGGACTCTTTCATTACCTTATCTTTTTTTTTTTCGGTTTAAGTGGGATTGAAGCCAGCGAAGGAATATGCTTTGTGGTTGCTGAGGGGTTGTGAGTGTCGGGCCTGTCCTTCAAGTGTGTGTCGGTTTGCCTTTTGTTGATACACTGACCTCCGTGCTTTGAAGCCAGGCACACTTGTGTTTTTGAGTGTTAACTTATTGAATATTTGAAGGCTCTCCGTGGCTTTGAGTGTCTGTGTGGACTGTTTATCTTGGGAGCTTTGCTTTATTGTGTTTGCCATATTTTCTTCCCTTCACATGATAGCCATTTTCCTTCCTTCCTCTATTTATTCAGCCATCCCCCCCTCTTCCACAAATAGCACAGAAAGAGGCCTTGCATCCTGTTTCTGGCCTACTTTTTTTTACTGTTAACCTGAACGGCCTTTTGTGATGATCATTCTGAAGCTGTTGGAAGCAGCGTATCGAGTGTTTCGGGCTTATTATGGAAGACATGGAATAGGCTGTGGAGTAGGAAGTCTGCCTCGCCTCCACTGAATCCGTGCAAGTGTGTTGTGTTTGTGAAGTACCCATATCCACTTCAAGGCAAAGATCAGTACAGCTTGTAATCCACTCAATAAGGATACAAATCCCTCAATAAATGTTCTGTTTACGTTAAGACATTTAAAATCCTGACGTCTGACAGAGAGAGAAACTATTTGAGCGGATAAGAGTGAGTAATGATGGTTCGGTGAGAAAATGCCTAATGCTGTTCTTTCCCACGGTCACATGGCAGCCTGGCAATGGATGAGAAACCAGTTGACCAAGCTAACCTGTCTGCACACGCCTTGTTATGATCTGCATGCTCACCTCTCTGCTTTTCATGGTCATTTCCCATAAGATGCTCTTCACCCCTGTCAACAGTGCTTTCTCACATCTAATTGTTTCAAGTCAGGTGGAAACTAAGGCTGGGTATGATGCATATATAATTCATTATATATAAATCTTTAACCATATCGCCCAGCTGACGAAGCACAGCACACTTTATTTTATTAATAAGGGGGATTTATTTGCATTTTAAATACAAAACACTTACCTGTTTTCCATCTTAGACTATTGTACTTCAGTCTGACCTCGACCCTAAACATTTATACCGTGTTATTATGTTGGTGTGCACACAAGCAGAAGCTGTGATGGATCATAATGCTTATCATATTTACACTAGACATCTCAACTCTACAAAGGTGCTCTTGATAATAATACTTCCAAGTGTTGGGATTTCTCTTCTGTATCCTCAGTCATATTGCTTAACCTTACCTTTTTTTCAGATCCAAATCGGTATCAATGCATAATTACTTTCTCAGTTGTGTGGATCAGTTTAAATTATTCTTTGGAACATTTTATCTTCTTGCTTTTTTGCATCTTCTCTGCTGCAGTGTCACCTTGTGGAGGTTTGAAGTATTGCTTGATGAAACCCTGCCTGCCAAAACAGGCTCTAAAAAACTGTATGTTTGAAGAGAGCAAGTAACCTTTAACAGTATATTTAATACTGTCAAATCTTATGTTATTTGCGTTCAGTTTGCATGGCTTTAATTTGCTTACATTTTATATATGCACATCCTTTTACCATGGGGTGATTTTACTGGGTCATTTACAACGAACAACATGTTTTTTTCCCAGATACATTTTACATTACAGTTCCAAGGTATGGCTGTATTTTCTTTTGTACAAGGACGTTTTTTTTACACTATGTGAACTCATTTGAGTCCGTATTTACTGAAGTATAAAAGTGAATATTTAACTTTTCTCCTACAGTAATACGCCTCTTTACTTTTAACACTACATTTGATGTCTGTCTTGTATTACTGTTCAGAATGCACAAATACATCTTTTGCAATTAAAATGTGTTCGTATTTTTCATTGACGTTGTGCCTGTCAAAAATATAAATGTTTTGTTATTTTAATTGTATTATATTTGCAGAGTATTTCTTGCCACAAATAATGTCCTTCAGAGACGTTACCACTAAACATCCGAGTAAAAGTAGAAGTAAGAGAGTGTTGCAATACTTGAAAGTAAAAGTTCTGCATTCAACTGTACTTAAGTAAAAGAACAAAAGTACCTATTTAGTACTTGTTATGCAAATTAGTCCACTTCAGGCTAATATTTTATCTGTCTTGATTTGTAATTATTGCATTGAAGTGTTTATTTATGGACTTAAATTGGCATTTGGCACAATTCTTCTTCCAACGGTTCTGTTATGATTCGGGAAAAGCCGAGTGTTAACGGAAACTGCCGAACGGTGACGCCGAAAAGCAGCCGTAGCGACGCTTGTTGGAGTTTAGACAAGCGGAGGGGAGCAAAATGGCGGACGAAGATATTACGCTTGATGGAAAACCTCTACAATCGCTCCGGGTTGCGGATTTAAAAGCTGCTTTGGAGCAAAGAAACCTGCCCAAGAGCGGACAGAAAAATGCACTCATTAAGCGACTGAAAGGGGTGAGTTTTCACTTGTGTTATGGCAGCCTGTCGAGTCTATCTAAGTTCAGTAGAGATGGTGGGTTTAAGGCTTCAGAAGCGGGAATAAATAAACCGTCTAACACACGGTAATACACATGAACACCAGTTTCTGTTTTCGGTTATTTGTAACTGACAGTACCAGGAAACTATCCAACCGACTGAGTTCACAGTACATGCGTTAGTTCACTTAGTGCACCGTGTTGCACACAGTTGAACTGTGCACCTGTCAAGTCGAGGCCTAAACTGAGTGTAAGCAGCCGCACATAGTGTACAGTACATGAGCGTGCATGCGCTTCTTGCGTGTGTGTTTGTCGGGGGCGCGCTTCACCATGTAAACAACATTTTACGTGCTTCACCATTTAGTTTGAAGTTATTAATTTTGTATAAAACAGTGTTGTTTTGCACAATATATCCAGCCCATAAACAACCATAGGTTTAACCCTTTAATGGGTTCATTTGACAGTCTCTGACTGTGTGTAACATTGGTGTGATAACAGTCAAGATGGGTCTAATAACAGAGTATTATGGGTATACTTTAATTTACTAGGTTAACTGTTCTGTTATATTTATCAATTGTATTTTCCATAGTAAAGTTGTAGGTTGTATCTGGATTTAAAATGTTTGTATCTCCACCGTTTTAACTATGGCATAACAAATAAAACATAGTTCTCCATTATTTTCAACTATTTAATAACATTTCAATATACTTTCTTAAATTGTTTAAATTTCACATACTTTATAACTAATCAGTTCAATAAAACTAAGATATATTAACAGTATCAAGTAACCAGATAAATTACAAATACACTTTAGTGGGTAGAAATGACCAAGGTAGCAACTCACTCGCAAATAAACAACCTAAAATGTATGAGTTTTACCTAAAATCTAAAACTTGATTGCCAAGTTAAATACAAACAGAAACTGAAGCTCATGATACAGTATTTAACATTTGACTAATCCCACATCTTTATTCCCTGCAGGCTCTGATGCTCGAAAATCTCCAGAAGTCGTCGTCCTCTCACAGTGGGCTGCAGCCCAACTCGCAGGTAAGAATAGTTACTGTTACTATTTTAATGTGTAGGCAATTTGCGATCTGTTCAAAAGTATAACTCAGAGATCAACCCATTGCATAGTCCCTTCTAAGACAAACAATTATTGTAACAGCGTAAAGAATAACCGGATGTTTTATGTATGTTATTGTGCTGTAGATTGGTGAGGAGATGAGCCAGAATAGCTTCATAAAACAGTACCTGGCTAAACAGCAGGAGCTCCTTCACGAGAGGCTGGAGAGAGAGGCCCAGCAGGACGAAGCAGTAGACGGTAACATCAACATCAACACACACAATCACAAATCAGACGATAAACACATTCTCTGTCACATGAACACTAGTCATAACACTTCAAAGAGATGGACAATCATTGTGTCTTTATTCCCCACGCATTCTTTCTCTTACAGCAATACTTTATATTGTCAAACACTTCTGTACTTCTAAATGTGTTACACAAAGATCCAATGAAGATGATTTCATTTCTCATCCTGACTCATTCAAAAGTTGGTTTAGCAACCGTGGGGGTGTGTGCCATTAATCCTCACACTGAGGCTGAGCTTTAACCCCTGCCTCGTGTTGTGTACCTCTGACAGAAAGCTCAGCCGTGCTGGAGGAGGACGAAGACCATTCGGAGGACAATGACAGCTCCTCCTATGTCAGTGACAAGGTCAGTGACCTCCAAGTGTTGAATCCTCAAATGAGGAAAGGATTTATCCCGAAGAACTAGACACACAAAGCTTCACATTGTAACGTTTCTTTTTAGATAATGTTTTGAAAATCTAACTTTTATAATCATGCACTTGGCAAAGACTTCCCCTTGCTTGGAACATGTTAATGAGAAGATAGAACACATATTGTCATCTTGGATTTCACTTATTTGTATTTGTTTAGTTGCTAGAGAGAGAGATGATATTGAACGTCAGTATTAAAAACACAACGAGTCAGCAAGAATGATAATGTGTGCCCGCACTCCAAGTAACTCAAACAGAAACATATTTACCTGACACAAGTAGAAAAGGCTAAATAAATTGTGTGCAATCTGTCAGTCTGACTCAAATATCTTTGCCCAGAAGAATCGCTCCATACCCCCCAAGCCCTTATTGCCCCGGGCAGAGGAGAGAGGAGGAGGAGATGCAGGGATGGTTCACGGAATGATGGCGTGTGGCCCCGACATGGGCCTGGGTCCTACCCTCTCCCCCCAGGAGTTCCTCGAGGCTCCAGGAGCTAGGATGCAGCGAGCCACCTTTCACCAGGGACACAAGGAGCCCCCGGCCCCGTCTCCCCCCCGCGCCGTAGCCTCCCTGTCGGTGCGCGTCCTGGGCCAGCCCGACCGCCAGGGGCTGCCCCCCGCCGTGCCGCGAGCCCAGGAGAAGGAGGGCACCGCACCGAGCGAACCGGGATCCGCGCACCCCGTCCTCCACCTCAGCCGATCAGCTGGAGTCTCAGGGGGGAGTCAGGTTCGCGAGGACAGCGATGATGACGACAGTGATGACGAGAGCGAGGATGATGAGGATTGGGGGCCCGGTCCCGGCGGGGCGCGGAGGGGAAACAGAGCGCCGCCCCAGCCGCAGCAGATGCCTCCCAGCTTCCCGTCAACAGTTGCCAGATCCAAACGCAAGCTCCAGCCTCCCCAGCACATCCCACCACCACAGGTACACCACACACCAATGCAACTGCGCCACCCCACCCCTCCTCCCTCTCCCCCCCCTGACCTGTTTCCCCTACCTGACACTCCCAAACAGAGCCCACCAGACACAGAGGACCAGGAAGGAGATAGGCCCGAGGCTTCACGTGGTCCCAGGGGGCCGTCTTTCCCACCTTCCACCATGCAGAGGCAAGACTCTGACTCGAGCTCTCGTTCCAGCAGTCCGGAGCCTTCTATGAAGCGAAGGCCCGGGCCCCTCTCTCTGCTCGCACACAGGATGGACTCTGAGGGGGCTTTCCGTGCGGCAGAGGCCACCTCCGCTGTGGATCTGTCAGGAGAGGCGACGGCACACTCCACTGCCGCGTTTGCCAGTTTTGGTGATTCTCCGCTGAAAAGATTGGAGAGAAAGAGGCTCCAAGAGAACAGAGACGTGGAGGAAGAAAGGCGCCTGAAGGAGGAGAAAGAGAGAGAACAGAAGCAGGAGAGAGAAAGAATGAAGATACAAGAGCAGGAGATAGAGAGGGGACGCCTGGAAGAAGAGAGGAAACGCCTGGAAGAGGAGGAGAAGCAGCGTGAAAAAGAGCGAAAGCGCCAGGAAGAGGAGAAGGAGAGGAAACACCAGGAAGAGGAGAAGATACGAGAGGAGAAACTGCAAAAGGAGAAGGAGAGGAAACACCAGGAAGAGGAGAAGGAGAGGAAACACCAGGAAGAGGAGAAGGAGAGGAAACACCAGGAAGAGGAGAAGATACGAGAGGGGAAACACCAGGAAGAGGAGAAGGAGAGGAAACACCAGGAAGAGGAGAAGATACGAGAGGGGAAACTGCAAAAGGAGAAGGAGAGGAAACACCAGGAAGAGGAGAAGATACGAGAGGAGAAGGAGAGGAAACAGGAGACAGTCCACAAAGGCAGGGTGGCTGTGACTGAGGCCCAAGACTCAGGTTCCTCATCAGACTCCGACTCCTCTTCACACTCGTCCTCCTCCTCCTCCGGGGTTACAACCGGCCCTGCCAGACAGCTGAAGGTCAGTGAGCTAATTAAATGTGTTGTTCTTTTTAACATTATTTCAGATTTCCTGTGTGTATTTTATTGAAAACCCTGCCTTCATCATTTTTACGTTTTTTTACAGAAGCCAAAGCAAGGACATAAAGCAGAGGAGGAGAAGAAGAAGACTGACCTTAGTAAAGGGGCAGAGAAACAACACATTTCAACAAGGTCAGTATCCATCGATGAAATACACTTAAAGGAGGGGTAGGTAAGTTTGAGAAACCGGCTCGAGATACACTTTTTTATATTCCATGGAATGCTCTTAACATCCCGATAGCAATGAATATCTGAAGTGCTTTGACAATTAATCCATTAAAAACATGTCATCTGTGGAAGCCGTGGTACTGTAAAAAGCACGACCAATCATCTGAGCCGGCTCGGCTAAAATAACTGGATGGCCTACCTGCCTGTCAGCCTTCCATCTGTGCACAAACTTATCTCGTGCCCTCATTGGTCATGTGTGTGTTGGAGGAGGGGCTCTGTAAGGAAGTGGCAGATTTTCTCTGGTTGTATATTTTCAAATTCTAGCGCACTCAAGCCGGTTTCACAAATGTACCGACCCCACCTTTAATCTTAATGAAAAAGGGAATTCATTTTTCAAATCATGTGTGGCTTACTGGTGTAAAAATAAATAAAACTATAGTGTTTGTTTTCGTGAACCAAAATATTGATTTCTATGTGATGTGGCATACATTTTTCTGGAGGCTCTCTTTGTTTTTATCAAAAATTATGTATAGTTTAATAAATTCTGCTATTTTTTAAATTATATTAACTTGTGTACTAACAACTTGCAGTTTTACTTGAATATGTGTTCTTTTGGTCCTTGACTATGAAAGGACTATGCTGGCATTAAAGGCAAAATAAACGCCTGTTTCAATATAAAACATTGGTCAGAGCTTTCAGGATGCTTTCAACATTTCTTAAACTGGACTCTTTTTAAAAAAACTCCCACTGCTTTCTCCCTCACACTTTCTATTAAAGCAGGTTGTATATCTTGTCACGCATTCAATGCGGCAGCCCCACAACCTGCTTCTAATGTTGCTTTGAGAAACGTCCTTCTCCGCTTTCTCTGGTTGTATTCTTCGTGTAACCGTTAAACCCTTTTCCATTCAGTTTACGCCCTTGCTTATTCAACACTTCTTTACCGAGTGCGACACGTTTTAGCCGACAAGCTAACAGAGCTTTTATTTTGGTAATCTTCTACCGGAAGACACTCTTCTTCTCTCTCGAGGAGACTTGACACTGCTCTTGCTAGCCAACATGGCCGTCATGCATGCATTGCATCCTTGATACCGACGCAGTGCACGGCTAATAAGCAGCAGAGAAAACCGAGACCGGATTGTTTAAATTCTTCGTCACCTTTTTCCACCCACGCCTGACCGGGATAGCCTCCAGCGGCAGTGTCATTTTCTGTCTTCCCCGGGGGTTCCCCTTCAAGGCCGGTCGTAATGCTGTCCGAAGGCAACAAAAACGGGTAAGAGTGAGGCAGAGGGCGACTCGAGGCTTTAGTACCTTTACCTCCTGAATACAGAAAACGATGGGGTTACATTAGCCGGTGATAGCATGTCGCGATCTTCCGGGATCACGGCTGTACTTTGCGATGCTGATTAGCCTAGCAGCGCCTTCCTGCTGGTTACATATCAAGTCGTCAGTTGATATTGGCCTGGTTATGAGTGTGCATGTTCGCCCATGTGAGGAGCACCGGGGGTGGGACCACCGGTAACAGCCTTTTGTTGAATGAAAGCGAAGGGATTTTTTTTTTCTGGGTAGGGTAGGGGGTCTCCTTTCTCTACCTAAAATAGCTTCACATTGGAAAAGCACATTGATTAATAAATAATGGGCTCAGATTTCATAGTGTAGTGACGAGAGGCATGCGGACTGTGATTTCTCCACCTTCTGTTTTCTTGACCTCAACATGGTGGTAGCTCATGGTATTTTTTGATAATTTCAGAATATGTATTTTCTTTAATGATGATTTTGTTGTCAAATAAGAATCATTTATGGGCCACAATATACATGCACCTTGTTGTTTAGCCCACGTGATATTTTTTATTTTTGGGTTTGTGTGGCTGTAGCTGTTAATGATCTAACTGTTGTCAAGGGAGATCATTAAAGTAGACATCTGTTAACTGTACAGTGAGTGTGAATGGACCCTTATGGTGTGATAATAATTCTCCCAGCTGGCACCAGCATTCACAGTCCAGTCCCCTGGGAGTCTGTTTTGTGACAAGTCAGCTTTATGAAACCAGTTTGTTGTTGCAGACATGATTTGAGTATTTCTGTTGCAGTACCATACATATTAATGTGTGCGTCGGGTCGTACCTCACCTAACGTCACATTTTTTCAGGTTTTTGGGAAGTTAAACCAGAAGCAGTGCCTTTTTAATTTGTGATCCATTGTGATATTGTTCCTCAGGATCAGGCTGTACTTTCGACATGCTTCCTTATTCCAGTCTAATCATATGAATACAAAAGGCCTAAAAGGGGGGTTTATTTTAAACAAAAAAGACAAGCAGAGCCACTCCTCCTTTCTTCTAGAGATCTTTTCATCACGGCAGCAGACTGGCCTTTTCTGCTCTCCTGATCTCGAGGGATTGTATTTCTAGTTGACATCTGTCTCCCTTTATGGCCTGGTGCAGGTGTGTCTGGCCTTGCCCCAGAGAGACACACACACACACACACACACACACACACACACACACTGGCATCCACACCTCTTAGGGCAAATAAGGGGGATCCAGCATAGCGAGGAGGATGGGGAAAATACACTATCCCTACCAAAAATGATACACAAAATATAATAATGACTTCCATTTTATGTGAAACTATGAAATTCAAAGCATCATGTAACAAATCAAACAACAGATAAAGAGAAGGCTGCTGGAGGATGCAATCATCCCACCTACAGGGTGCTGCCACGGTTTCTGTGTCATCACATGGAGGTTGATGGTGTAGCTAAAAATATAATGATGACTTCCACTTGTTTTTCTCCCTTAGATAACAGCGATAAAAACACTTGAGGAAGCGTTTGGCTGTGTGAGGTCTGACTCATAGTGACTACATAGCATAGATGACTTGTATTGGCAGAGTCGTTTCATTAATGACCCAGCAGGGATCAGATGAAGCCCACACACACTGGAGTCGGCTGTGAGTGTTTATCTTGGACCTTGAGGAGTGTTTGGGACCCTGGGTGTCAGTTAACTGGGGAGTTATTCATAGCAGGAGTTACCCAGATCACTGGCACTCTTCCTCTGACTCTCCTCAGTGTTTTCCCCTGTCTGGTCCTACTCATCATTTCGCCTCCTCTCACACTCGCCCTTTCAGGTTGGCCGGTCACTCGAGCTCAGCTTCACGGCAGTCTTTCTTGTCTATTCGGATTTTCTTCCATTAGAGCAACCGTGTTTGTTTTTAACTTGTCATCTGCTGACGTTTCTTTGATTATTGTTTTCTTTTAAATGTCAGATATTGCTAGAAATGGCCCCACAGTACAAGGCCCTAATCCTAAAGATCATATTGCTTTTTGTGACTAGCCAACATGTTAGCATTTATAATCATTAAACAGAGCGAAATTCGGCTATTTGAGATATTCTTTGCTTGAAAAAGGACTTAAATAACCACCAAAATAATTGATTATTACCAAAAAATACAGGCTTTTTTGATACCATAGCACAAGGAAAGCATTGTTTGCGCTTTTCTCCCTCCTCCTCACCCCAATCGCCTCCTCTTCCTGCAGGGAGGTGTCGGAGCCCAGCGCGGCCGCCGTGACGGAGGTGCAGCCGGACCCCGAGAGCTCCATGACTCAGCAGCCGCCCTCCGGGTCCGAGGCGGAGAGCAGCGAGGGCCACCTGGAGGAGGTAAGGCCACTCAGAGGGTGGGGGGGGGGTACCCGGGTCTCCACTCTGTCTCCCACTAACCTGCATCTTCATTCATATAAAAGCATGTGTAGTTGGCAGCATAAGCCAAGAGGGGACACTTGAAACCAATACAACCCCAATGTTTTTAAAACCACTAATTCCTTGGAGTTTTTATCCTCCCGATTCTGGCCCTTTATACACTTTCTGCATCTTTTTAACCTCTTAAATGGCTTTAAGATGACTCACTTTAAGGTTTTTCCAAATGCTCATATGTGAACAAACAGGGGTTGAGTTGGAGTTGGGTCCTGGGATAAATAGAAAGGAACTAACCCCCCTCCATTTTGGTTAAATGCAACTAACATATCATAACTTAGATGATTTCTCACACACTTGTCTTTTCTGTCTGGAGAGGGATGGTTAGTGTTGATGTCGCTGGAATGCAAGAGGTGGTCAAATTAAACATCTCGCTGCAGAAAAAGCATGCTTCCTTCAGTCTGTATGTGTTGTAGAGGGAGGAAGTGAGTTAGAAAAGCATTAAACTCAAAGCCCTGACACACGAAGCCGTTTAGCGATCGATGTTTAGAATCTGTGGTCAAACATTGAGCCTGTGTTGTATCTGGAAATGTTTGCACTACTCGGCTCTAATATAGGGCTTTCACACCAACACTCCGTGCTAGAGCTTTTCTGGTTCGGAACCGGTTTTTCTTTTCAGCCCCCGTTTTGTTCACGCCGCTCAGAGCCCGACTGGTGCTGCCGCGTCATGACGTCACCGTTTACGTCGCTGATTTTCTCCCCAATGGCGTTACGGCGCTCAATACAACAACAACAATAGCAATGGGGGACTGCGTCGGGTCGATGATCGTGTTGCTTTTAATCATACGAAGCCAGATTAAATTAAATAAGGACTTCTCCAACCATGTACTTTTCTCCAGAGTGCCGTGGTTCATTAGCCACTTTCACACCAAGTACCTTGCCGCACTTAGTTCCCAGCACTTAGTGCCAGCACTTAGTACCCCCATGGAACTAAGAGCCGATCGCGTTCACACCGGAATAAGTTCCCTGAGGAAAGATTACGCAAATGAAGCCGCTGACGTCACTTCTTCTTCTTCTGCTTAAGGCGAGACACGGCAGGCAAAAACATCGTTTTTCATGCCCATGTCAATTTTGAGATTTTGTGCTATTTTGATTCAATAAGATGTTTTCTTTCAGGCTTTTGGAAGGAAAACGTACAAAATACACATTTAGGTGTTTATTTTACTATAGTTTGTCTATTTCTGTCGGTAGATTTCTCCTAAATTCACCAAAAGTTAGCAATCTAACGTAACATAAAGTGCCGTGACCGCTGTTTGCTCCATGTCATGAGAGGTACCGTTGGAAAGCTCAGGTTCTCCTGCACAATCTCATCGGATCCAAATATGGTCATTTCCTTTGTATCAGCAACCAATCGTGAAAGTACAAAAGGGTCATCTGACCAAAGAACGGAATCTTATTGGCTGGTGTCAATTTCTGACAACGTGATTCGTTCAGATGCGTCACGTGGTGCGCCATGACACTTCCTTGTTTATATTTGCGCTGAAAATTTAAATCTCAAAATGCCGAAACATCCGCGAAAAAATCGTTCAAAGAGAAGAGGACAACAATTGTCACTTGCACGTAGCAAGGTAGAAGACAAAACAAATGACCCCGAACCTGAAAAACCTTCACTTAGTGCGTCAATGCGCAAGCTGTCACCCAAAGAGCAGGAGGGTTTAGATAGCGCCACACAGCAGTGGCTGATAATACATGTAGCGCGGCTGAATGAACTGCTCAGTGGGTTGATTTGCCCAAATTGCGCAGGGACAGGGCTCAAAGTTAACATCGATCCGCAAAACCATGGTTTCTGTAGCAGCTTAATTTTAGAGTGCAGTCTGTGTGATGGTGGGTACCGCAAAAGTGTGTACACATCGACACGTCTTCAAGACGAAACCAGGAAGGATGTTGCTTTTGATGTGAATGTGAGAATGGTGCTCTTAGCGCACGAGTTAGGCTTGGGCTATGCAGCTCTGAAGAAAATAAGCAAAGTGTTGGGGATTCCTGCACTTCATCTCAAAACCTATCAGAGACATGACAAGAGAGTGACAGGTATAGAAAAAGGATTGAGACCAAGAAAACTTGAACTATTGAATTCAGAGTATAACTTATCAGGACATTCAGTTGACTTATTTTTTTCTCTTATTAGTGGCAGAAATAGAGAGAGGCCTGGAGTCACTTCACAGGACAAGGGAGCAGGTCAGGCAGGCTTATGCAGATGTGGACCCAGATGTTGCAGAGTTGCTGAGGGAGGATGCAGAGGCAGTTATAAACATCAGCGTGTCATTTGATGGCACATGGCAAAAGCGAGGCTTCACATCCCATTATGGGATCGGTGTGTGCATTGACATCCTTACTGGATTGGTGATAGACTATGAAATCCTATCATCCTATTGCCATGCTTGTGCTCTAAAGGGAAATGCCAAGCAAGAGCAAAAGATTACAGAAGAGGAGTATGACAGTTGGCGACAGACACATAGTGATTGTGCAAGAAACTTTGCAGGGTCAAGCAAGGCAATGGAGCAGGAGTCAGCCAAGAGGATGTGGGCCAGGTCTGTGAATCGCCACCAGGTGCGGTACACAGAGATGTTGTCAGATGGGGATAGCGCAGCATTTAGGGAGGTGGTTGCACTGAACCCATACCCTGGGCATGAAGTGGTGAAATTAGAGTGCATTAATCATGCCCACAAGCGAATGGGTACAGCACTCAGAAAAATGAGTTCACAGAAAAAGTTAGGAGGGAAGGGTGTAGGGAAGCTGACTGCAAAGAAATGCAAAACTTTGCAAAATTATTACAGGGGGTAATTCTCAACAACCAGGGTTCAATCGATAAAATGAAGGGAGAAATATGGGCAGGTCTCCTCCACGGCATGTCTACTGATGACAGCCCCTTACACACCAGGTGCAATCCCTCCTGGTGTTGGTATAGGAAAGCAGAGGATAATGGGGAAACACCTGGTAGCCACAAAGAACATGCTGGAAACTTTTTAAAGCGAGAGGTGGGGGAGAAGCTTATCCCTGTGTACCACCGCATGTCAAGTGACAGCTTGCTCCAGAGAATGCAGCATGGAGGTACTCAAAATGCCAATGAGTGCCTCAACTCTGTGATATGGGCGCGGTGTCCAAAAACGGTCTTTGTGGGGAAAAGCAGGGTTGAGGCAGCTGCAAGTATGGCCATCTCCACCTTTAATGAAGGTGCCTCTGCCATGCTGGCTGTTATGGAGAAGTTGTGGCTCCAGAGCACAGCTGTTACTGTCAGCGCAATGAGACAAAGTGATTTGCTGAGAATTTCAAAAGCTGAGGCCATTACATCTGCTAGTTTGAAATATAGGCGCAAGAGTCTAAGCACAGCAAAAAAGGTGAAAAGACATCAGCAGGAGATGCAGGAGGGGCCTACTTATGGAGCAGGCATGGACTAGGGTGGCAGTTCTGCAGTGCGTGTGTTACTGTGGTCGTAGTGTGTGTGTGTTACTGTGGTTTTGTTCATCAGGTACATACTGTGTTACTCAGTTTTCAGTTGTATTGTGTTTTATATGTTCTATATTGTTGTTGTTGTTGTAAGTATTAGATTAGATATTGTGTCTGAAAATAGTGTCTTCCAATAAAAAAAAATGGAATTTGACAATACATATCTTTAAAGGTCGTTTTCTCAAAATGAGTTTTTTCTCCTACTCTGAGCACAACATTTCCAGTTCAGTAGCACGTAGACACACCAAACCTTCCAGTTATATTCCTATCCATATTCTGAAGGCTTTTACTGAAGGGTTTGTTCATTTATCATTCATAGCCTGAATTATATAACATTTTATACCTAAAAACATGGCGAAAATTGATATTTTAGGGCTGTTGACAGTATTTTCTGATTTATTTAGTGATAAAAAGAGATATAAAAAATCCCTTCTGTAAAAGCCTTCAATTCTAATATGACAACAAAATGAAACAAGAATTTTGAACCTGGCTTTATCCAATAAAAAAAATTTGTTTCCTGAAATGTGTTAAAATATGCGCATATTTAATGAGATTATGGCTAATTTGCATATTTAAACATGCTATTTCTGAAAACTTGTAATACAAAAAACAATTGCCTTATTGTAAGTAATTAACTGGAGAAATTTCTAGCTGATATCTTTAAGTTAAAAAAATTACCCTATTCACCTGTAGTGTCTCGCCTTAAGGGTTTACTGGCAGGCTGCAAACAACTTCACTGCATATACTGCCACCCGAAGTCCTCTTCTGAGTAAATCGCCAGAACGCCGACACATCCTCATCACTCCACCGCTCCCATGTTTTTTTTGTGTTGCCATAAGTTATTCTCTCTCCGTTGGTGCGCGGGGCTAATGCTAATAATGCTAATGCCAGTTGTTTGGCAACCGAAGCTAAACTGACCATCTTGACTACTTGTTGTTGCTATTCTATTGTGGCATAAGCCGTTTTCTACAGGCAGATTTTACCGGCGTATTTTTCATGATTCTCCTTGTGATAGTCGGACATGTCAACCTGTGCAGCCCGTGTATTGATTCCATCCGATAGCTGCTATAATATAAAACAAAACGTCTGCCTGCTCTCCACAATGATCAATAACAGCGAACGGTGTGAACAGGAAAAACCGGTGCTATTCAGGCTCTAGCTCTGAACCGGCCCTGGAACCGCGTTGGTGTGAAAGCCCCAATAGACAGTTCTAGAGAAGAAACCTGAAGTGGTTGTCGGGTTAGCTTTGTATCAATGTAGTCGTATCTAAGATTACATTATCAAAACATACAAGTTAATCTTTACCCTTCTAGAAGCTACTGTTGATGTTAGATGTGCCTCTCCTTCTTATGCTTTTTGAAACCAGATTTCCAAAACCATTAAATTACTTCACATTTCAGCCACGGAGGTCTTGAGTGCCTCATTTACATTTTTGATTTGACTTCCTTATCAGCATGCCTGTTTGTAGGTTTTATTCCCCCCTTGGGTTTGCATGAGTAATGCCCCTGACAGTGTGTGTAGAGATGCATCAGGGCTTGTTTCTGCTGTTCCTTTCACCCTGCTTTCAACTCTGGCTTGCTCCTCTCACACTGCCTCCCTCTTGTTATTCTTCACTCTCCCCTCTTTATCCCCTTACCTTCCATCTTATACCTCTGTATCCCATCATGAACGCTTCTATCTCTCTCTCTCTCACTATATATATTTATGGTGTGATTGCTGTTTAAAACCCCATTGATTGCTTTGTTATGAAGGTGCCCATGCCTCTTCCATTGCCCCTAATGGTACCTGCTGCGTACTACTACTACCACCACCACCACCACCAACACCTCCTCCACACCTCCTACTCCTACAACTCCTGTCCCGCTATGCCCAAGTGCGTCGCTGGCACCTGAATTAGGCCCAGAGTCTGCAACCCCCATGGCACAGAGTAAAGCCTGCACTGTATCTCCACGGAGACGTGCTGAGCCAGCAGGAACTGGAGCACCAGACAAGCAGCAGCCATGGTAACTGCCGCAGCACATAGTTGCCATGGTAGCACAGCCTCAGAACCGCACTGGACTGCGCTGCACTGTTCGGCGGTGATGATGAATGATGGTGTCAAATGCTCTATCGCTTTTCCCATCGGCCTTTTTTGAGGATAAACACATCTTCAAAGTGTTGACCTCCATCTGCCACGCCTCCGTCCTTCAGAAGCCAGGTGCAGCTCGGAGACAACATCTTCAGCTCTCCAGATCTGTTTTTATCCTCCACCTGTAATCCAACACTGCCCTCTGCTTGCGGAGTGGAGTAATGACTTTGGACTGAGAACGCCTGCAGTAACCCACGCAGTGATTAAGGCATGACTCTTATACTATCCCTGTGAGGGGTTTACAACTTGACCACACACTGCAACTGAAATAATCTGCTTGGAAATGATGATTTATGGGACTTTTTCCTGGAGAAAGTTGTGGATTAGACCACAAAGGATTATTACCCACTCTACTGTTGGTTGAGTTTGTGAGGCTAACAACCATCCTCTGCCTTGACAAGCTGGCCAGCCTTTTAAAAGAGACTTCAATTACTTATCCTGCATGAAATCAGCAATGAAAAGAGAGATGTTACCTGAACTGTTACAGAGACTTTCAAAGGACACGGTGCAAAGGACATGGTGCAAAGGACACTGTGCAAAGGACACGGTGCCTCACAAAGTTATGCAGCAAGTGACTTTGATCATCCAAATAACAACGAATTAACAAATCATCAACTCCCTTTCTCTGCAGCCCGTTGTCAGGGAACTCAAATGTGACTTCCAGATACGTGACTGCAGTTTATTGTTTCCCAATCGATCTCTTCCCTACACCCAAAACTTGTCCGCTACATCATGTGTGATTTCTGAGTGCTGAGCATCCATGCTAGCAAAGGTACTCAAGATGATGTCCATCGAACGCTCTTATTTTGCTACCTGGATTAAAATGTAACGAAGAGACATTCTTCTGGACTATTTTTACCACTTTTTATTCTGCATGTGCTGTCAATGTGCCAAACCCTGCTGCAGCGAAATCTTCTCTATGGAGACCTCATGAGCTGATTAAAACTCAACGGAACTTTCCCCTCACAATGGCTGTATATTAGAGAACATGGACAATGAAAGACTATAAACTCAAGCATCATACAATGGATTTTTTTGTTCCTCCCATATCATGGACTTTAACAAAGAAAGCCCCCCCCTCCCCCCCCCCCCGCCCCCCACCGTCCGTCCGAATCCATCAATTTGAAAGTCTTTGTTCCCCTAAAGACTGAAACGTGACTCTTTGATCAAAAGTCCTCCCCAGACCCATTCAAGAACAAAAGTCCAGTGATCACTTCCTGCCTGGTGGCTAATCTGCACACTCAAATCGAGCCCCGCCCTCACTCGCCCTGCCATCTCTGATTGGACCCTTGTTGCCTAGATACAGTACACACTGTCGTGCGGTTGGGCCATAGTCGAGCCAGTAAGGAATCAGGTGTCAAATGGTACCAGGAAATCACTTGTGATTATTCCTATATTTAAAATGTATACACTTTTTTTAAAGTATTAACTGTAAACACAAACAATTAGAACATCTCTTTCCTCTACATCTTTTTTGTAAATAAGAGGAATATTTTTTCTTCTTGAAATTTAGTGTTACGCTTATTTACTGCAGTTTTATTTTGGTATTTTTAAACATTCACATGTCATACACTGCTGGTCTACAGGCGTGTGTTGTTAAATATGGTACATCTTTTAGAGGAACTGCAGTATCCAAAGTCCTGCTGACAGATCTTTGAGTCTCCAACACGCGTTTCTCCACCTCTGCTCCACAGAACTGATCAGGTCCAAATGTGTGTGTATATATATATATATATATATATATATATATATATATATATATATATATATATATATATATATATATATATACATTTGGACCAGTAACCCTATAACAAATATAATGTTGCCCCCTCACATGGGATTAGCTTTTTGGGTCTTGGTCTTTTAATGTGCATCATCATTTTTTGGGCCAGATAAGCGGTCCTTTGAGAGTGACAGTATTGAAATGGGGAGATGGAGGGGATTTAATCTGAGCCCCAGTACATGGGCCCCCAGCTGTAACCACCCTTAAAGCCCATCTTCACTTTTTGCTTCATTCATTACAAGTGATTTATCAGGTTTGCAGAATATTATCAGCTCATGAAAGGCTATTAAACAAATGACAAATACACTTTTAGAATCTCTCTGGTTTGGATTTGTATTATGGAAAGACTAGCAAGTTCTTCCCAAATGGGTAGAGATTAGTAAAGCTCCATAAATGTTCTCGAGCTGGGAGGTTAAACAAATCAAACGGATGCATTCCAGAAAGGTTAACATTCACTCACCAGGGCAGGTAATATTGAAATCACCCCACAGGAATGTGGCAAAGTTACCTAATCCACTCAAACACACCCGTCAGACATTATGTTGTAATGACTTACCGCTCGGAGATATGACCCAGTTTAAGTTTCACACAGGCCAAGTTGTGTGCTAATGCACGCTGTGTCTTTAGAGCCTCTCACACACTCACAGGGATTAGCGTAATGATTGATCTCTGAGTCTTTGAGCAGAGGTGGAAGGCGGAAACGTGTCTGGAGTCTCTGTATCGACCCAAGACTCTCTCCATACATAATGTGGTAGAGTTGGAGCCTCCAGGCCTTTAAACCCCCCACCCCCCCAACCCCCACCCCCTCCTCCACTTTTCCTGTTTCACCTCCTCTCTATTGTTGCCTGTTTGCGTTTTTGGCCCTCGGTTCTCATCCCGCCCCGCACCCTTGGGGTTTCTGTATGTTCTCTCCGTCTCTCTCTTTCCAGGGCACCAATCAGAAGGCCTTCGCTGCCCGTAAGATATCCCTGACCAGTGAGTACACCAGTTACCTCTTTAGTGCTACATGAGAAACTACAGGAACAAGAATGTCAAAGAAAATATCCTATTCTAAGTGTTGATCACCCTTGTGCAAAATTGTAAAAATGCAGAGTGTTTTTTTTACTTAAAATGTCAAATTTCGAAAGGAGAAAAATGAAGCATTGTTATCCTATCTTACAAAATGCTGGCGCATCATGCTCTGTGATTAACAGTGATGTCTGGTTTGGGACACAACATGTAAACAAATCCCCACGCTACAGTATTTCCTGCTACTTTAATAAGCTAGGACCCTCTTCATGATTATGGCTAGTCATGTTGTCCTTTCTATATTTACCTGCTGCACGGTTTGTAATGTTCTCACTGCATACTGTAGCCATAGTTCAAATAAGCTAATGTGCACAAAACATTAACAACGTGTTTTACATGTTGAATAGTGTTTCAAATGAAGGTATCGCACAGTTCCACATAAAAGCCCCCAAAACTCAAATGAGTCACTGCCATGAAACGATTCGGATTAAAGTATTTAAGCAACCCTTTCTTCTTCCAGGCTATGAGCGTGCAGTAACCTGTCACTGAAGTTCTGTAAAGCGAAGGATCAATCATCCGCCAAGTGTTTTTCTCTCCTGCAGGCAGCAAGACGTCTCCACCCGCCACAGATGGAGGAGCAGGCGACTGTGAGTCGGGGACGGCAGCGGGGAGGAAGAGGCGATGGGGCTCCAGCTCGGCCGTCACCACTAAGAAACCATCCATCAGCATCACAACCGACTCTCTGAAGGTACAGCACCGAGACCGGGGCAGGGGCAGAGGGTGGGGGAAACTGCATAATAAATTAGCTGAATTTCTCTTAACTGATCAGAATAAGCTTTTAAAATGAATTGTTCTCACTCAGACAGCCAAGTTACACTTTCCCCTCATCACAAGATTTCCTCCCAGCTGTGTTAATGTTTTGAAACTCAAGTGAGTAATGTGATGAATATAAAGAACATCAAGAGTAAGCTGGGAAAATGTTTGAGGATTTAATTTAAACAATCAATTAGCTATCCATGTTTTCTTTTCTGTGCGGTAGATGTGATTAAAATATTAGGGCTGCACAATGAATCAACAGTTATTTCAAATGTAACAGTCCACATCATGTGTATTTTGGTGCTGCAGAGAAGTCACAACCTATAAATTGTGTTTACCAAAATATCAGTTTGATAAAAAATCCCCAAAAAAATCACACCATGATGATTTTTCTCTCCTTTCTTCTCCGTCTGTGACTTTCAGTCGTTGATCCCTGACATCAGAGTGAAGGAGGAGGCGGTGGTGGAGCTTCACCCAGAGGAGCTGCAGATGTCCGGGGACGAGGAGAGCTCGGACCCCAGCGCGGGGGACCAGGACAAGGGCCTCAAGATCAGACGCACCGTCACACAGGTCAGATTTAAACCTATGTAAACTAGGGCTGCTCAATTAATCGTATTTTAATCACAACTACGATTTTGGCGATTAATAATTAGTTAATTATGAAAACAACATAATCGAAATAAAACAATTATGAACGAGTTGAATTATACTTAAAGTTCAGGGTAATCAACTGTTAAAAAATACTACACACTTTTCTTTTCAATAAATTGATGTTTTCCAAGTAAATGGATTATAGTTTTTAATAATCGTGATATCAATTATTGACCCAAATAATCAAGATTATGATAATGTAAACCTAAACTTCAGGTTTCCGTGTATGCATGTCACATCCAGTCGTGATTGAGCCTATTTCTATTTGGAAAAAACAGCTTGAGAAAATGCTGTTTTTAACATTTGTCTAAAACTCATTTTCCTCCCCAGGTCGTCCCAGGAGACGCTCAGGAAAACGGACAGACAAACGAGGAGGAGGAGGAGGAGCAGGAGGAGGAGGAGGAGGTGGTGGAGATAACGGAGAAAGAGAAACAGCGCAGGACTTCCAGAGAAAAAAGGAATAACAGCGTTTCTGAGGAAGCCATGGAAACCCAGATATCTGTCAAGATTGAAGGAGACGAAAAGAAAAGTGAAGCCTCCCTGTTGACTTGATTCTTTGGCACCTCCCTGCGTCCACCAATGCCAGTTTTATTTGACCGATCCCCCTCTTCTCCCGTTTCCCTCAGTTACCCCTAGTGACAGCCTGGTGCGTCGCTCCATCAGTCAACAGAAGTCCGGCGTTTCCGTCACCATTGACGACCCCGTCCGCACGACCAGGCAACCCTCACCGCCTCAGGGCAAAGTCTCAACAATCATCCATGTGACCAACCTGGTGGGTTTGGTTACCGCGTGACATTACAGTCTTTTATTCTTTTTAGCTTTTCGCCACAAACTACAGTTGTGTGTAAGGAAACAGCTTTACCAATTCCACGTGTTTTATGAATGAGGCATTCTGCCAGGATGCCAGTGGTGACCACATCACTCCCATAATTAGAGTCAGAAGCGCTCACCCAGGTATTACGGCCGCAGCAAAGTATCACCTTAAGTTTGCATGACTGAACAGACATTACACATTCAACGACAGCATTTGCAGATTTCTTTCTTCTTGCGTCACATAAGCTAAACTTGGATCAAAGACGGATAGAAAATGCCACCCTGCATCACACATCTCAGGAAAAAATGTACTGTAAAGTGTGTGTGTGTGTGTTAACATGGATTTCTCCATATATCCTAATATCCTGCTGCACAACTTGGTCATCTCTGCTCAGCTCTTTTCTCTCCTGTTTCCCTTTGCTCTACACAAACTGATCGCCTGTTACTGATGATGATGATGATGATGATGATGATGATGATGATGATGATGATGATTGAGTCATGCCCCTTGTGTATCCCATAGGTGCGACCCTTCACCCTGGGCCAACTCAAAGAGCTTCTGAACAGGACGGGCAGCGTGCTGGAAGACTGCTTCTGGATCGACAAGATCAAGTCTCACTGCTTCGTCACAGTGAGTACAGACACATTGATATCTTTATATCGAGTGCAAACCCTTGTTCTGAACCTGTGTTGGTTATAGAATATGCTCAGTACCTGAGGGTTGGAGTATCGTGGATTACATCTTGCTTCCTGCTATTCTGCCGAGTATACCGCTAAGAATGGATATAAAATCCCTCAGTAAATGTGTGTTATTACAGAAAGGCATATATGAGCTCAGGAATCGACAGAAGCATTCAAGTGATTCTTGTTCCCTATCCTCACCTCTGTGTGTTTCTTCTATTTTTAGAAGTGTGTTTGCTTCAACTTTAAAATCATTTTCAGCCTGATAACCTTTTCCCTCTTGTCTCCACAGTACGGTACCACAGAGGAGGCGGTCGCCACCAGAGCCGCCCTCCACGGGGTCAAATGGCCTTCCAGCAATCCCAAGGTCCTCAACGTCGACTTCTGTGAGCAGGATGAGGCAAGTCACGCCTAGAAATCCCTTTTTCTCTCTTTATCCCTGTGTTTAAACTGAGCAAAATGAAAGAAAGATGTCTATCAGTCTCAGTTATTAGAGGGGAGCGATAGTTTACTATCCAGGCTATTTAAAACAAGATGATATGAGTAGTATATGCGGTGATGCAAATTAGTCGCTTTTCGGCTCCTCCCGCTTTTTTAACGCTGATTTGGGTGACTTGTGTAATTCGTGGAGAACCGAAGAGTTTTCGTTTTGGGGGGGGGGGTCGTCAGTCCGTCCGACTAACGGACAACTTCTCACTTCAAAAAAGAAGAAGAAACCTAGATCGCAAAATAATTAAACAAGCGAGTGCCTGTTTTTCCTGGCCAAGGACAGGTTCCTTGAACACAACACGAGCGTGTCTTGGTCTTCACGTGGTTATGTCTCGTCTGAAAGGAGTGTAGACTAGAGTGCTGACGGAGAGCACCGGAACGCTGCTCCAGCTCTTCAAATATCGCAGTACCTATAAGGAGCCGTACACACCGCAGTGTTTGCGTGGCTGTGTCTTTAGTTGAAAGCACAGTGGCGATCTGTTCATCTGTCATACTCATCATACAGTCAATAACTTTGTTGTGATTAGCATCTGGTTAGCTAGCTATGCTAGCAACTTTAAAGAGCTTTTCTACAACCAGGTGGAAGAGAGCTCTCTCCTGAGAGGCTCAAATAACCTCAGCTCAGTGAGGTTAAGGCACACCTTGATATGATCATTATAGTTATTAATGAGACATTAGAGACTAAATGAAAAACAGGTATAAAATACTATATGACAGTAACAAAAAAGTTGTTAAAAATAACAAGAATAGAGTTTAAAAGGGGAGTGATTTGTAAAATACCCAAAAATAAAAATCTGCTTACGGTTCTGTTTCATCTGGGTGTTGAAAGATGAATCCATAGATCTCCTCATGTTGCTCTCAAAGTGCACCAGATTGATGCTTTTAACTTCAATATTTAAAAAAAAAATCCAAACACGGACAAAGTGTGTTGTCATGCGTAGAAATTGTGAATTACTGAGTTTAGGCACGTTAATAACGTTTTAATGAAGTTGACTACAGTATTTTTATTTTTTTTATAGGATATGTACATTTCGGTTAACCGGTTAACCGTTTTTTGGGGGGTCGAATATTCGAATATACATTTGCTTTCAAATTCCCATCCCTAGTAGTACACCAACATGGATTAAATGTGTTTTTTTTTACCACAATGTTGGGGAAATTAATGGATAAAATGCACAGATTATTATTATTTATATAATATATATATATATAGTATATTCCCACTCCGATCGGGACACTAGGTCCACCGTTTCCCCGCAGCGAGGCTCCCCCCGTTGACAGTTTACGTGGGCTGGGCTGGGTGCAGTGGCGGCCCATCGGGACGAATCCCAATGGGCCGGTAACGAAGTGGGCCGGTCAGATAAGTCCCTAGCACATCCCCCACTCCCCCCGTTGACAATTTACTAGCGGTACCGAAGTGGGCCGGTCGAGAGTCCCGGGCTGATTTTTAGTCCCAGTCCATCACTGGCTACATGACCGTATGATCGCCCATATTGACGCACCTAATTCCTAAACTTCTAACAGATACAAAATAAACCGATCCTTCAGCCTCATATGAGCTCTCAGACACGTTCAAAATTAAACTGTCATCGCTGTCTGAGCTTGCTGCTGTGTGCGCCATCGTGCATTTACATGCAGATGCTGGGATCCTGAATGGTGCAGCTGGAGCGCTGTGCCCGCATTGACGTCACCCATAATTTGGCGGGACTTGAAGAATCCCCGAGAAGATCCAGAAAATGGTCAACATTGAAGGGCAGATTAATGGTTATCAAAGTACAAATATCCAAAATCAGTTCAGTAACGGTTTTCAAGGGGACAATATTTACTCAAATTGATGGGTTTGGATGATGGGGGAAACTCGTGTCACAGGCTCTTTAATTGAAGCATTATAGCACAGGCCTTGTCAGATGGTATATTACGCTTATTATTTTTCTGCTTCGAATAGTTCTCTCTTTTTTCACCATACCTGTGTTTGCATCACTGTATATGCTGTGTCAAATAGTTAGCAACTAGTGCGATCTACAGTAAAATACATGCAGAATGAAATAGTACGTAACAGGGATTTTTGTCCATGGAAGCATTTCTGATCCACAACATGCTAAATGCGAAGTTAACGCTGCAGGCGGTATCACCTCATCTACCATTGGCCTACTGTTAAAACCAATAAAGTAGTTTAGTATCTTTGGATCATACATGTTGGTGCCTTTATATCCATTTTAATTCACAAATGTCATCTTTGTCTGCATATTATCTTACTGATGATTAATGGACCCTTTTTTAAAAAAATGTACTTTAATTTGTCCCTCAATGTTCTCAGCACACAAAATGTCCCATCCTGACTTGTGTGTTTTCTGCAGATGGACATTCACAAAGGCATCCTGAAGCCAGTGAGGGAGAAGCCCCACGCTGTCGCCCCCCAAAGTGCTCCCCCGAGCCGGCTGCCCCCCCTGATGCCTGAGCGAGACCATGAGCGGGAACAGAACCCAGAGTGGGACCGGGGCATGGGGGGAGTGCGGCAGCTGTGGGTGGAGCGGCAGAGAGAGATGGAGCGCCGGGAACGAGCCCGTGGCGAGCGGGAATGGGACCGGGATAAGGTCCGGGAGTTCGCCCGGCCGGGAGAGGACAGACCCCGCTCTCGATCCAGAGAGAGGAGGAGGAGGGAGAGGGCCAAGAGCAAGGAGAGGAAGACGGAGAAGAAGGGTAACTGATCACTACACCTGGTAGAATAAAAGCGAATCAAAAATATTGGGAATATTTACATAAAGCCAGCTGACAAATAGAGTAAATATATTGATAAATACCCAGTGGTTGCTTTCACAATTAGGCAAGATTAGCAGGTTTAAAGTTACTTTTTTTTCACACACAGTTTGAGTGGTTTTCCTAGAATCTGACCTTTCTCTGTTTTGTACCAAAGGAGACGAGCCTCCTGCAAAGCTGCTGGACGACTTGTTCCTGAAGACCAAAGCAGCGCCGTGTATCTACTGGCTTCCCCTCTCTGAGGAGCAGGTTGGTCTCTCACTCCCTTCTTTATAACAGTGTTCATTTCATCAACGAAAGCTATCGTGTTCGTCAATGACCTTTTTTACATGACGATGACGAGCTAAAAATAGATCCTTGATAATAAAAACTATGACGAAGTTTATATTTAGTTTTCGTTGACAAGACGGGACTAAGGTGTTAATGGTGGACTATCAGACATTCAAAATGCAGCATATTTCCCCCCAAGTGTCCGTCTTGTCAAAACGCATCTTACCTTTCTAACTTGCAATATCATTATTTACGCTCTCTTCACTCCAGAAGAGCGATCTCTCCCTGTCTGTGTCTCGAGTCGTCTGTGTGCGGGGGGCGGGGCCTAACTCTCTCTCTCTGTGTGCGGGGGGGTGGGGCCTAACTCTCTTTCTCTCTCTCTCTCTCTCTCTGTGCGGGGGGGCGGGGCCTGACTCTCTTTCTCTCTCTCTCTCTCTGTGCGGGGGGGCGGGGCCTGACTCTTTCTCTCTATCTCTGCGGCGGGGCGGGGCCTA
The DNA here is from genome assembly GCF_949606895.1 of Notothenia rossii. Lineage (NCBI taxonomy): Eukaryota > Metazoa > Chordata > Actinopteri > Perciformes > Nototheniidae > Notothenia > Notothenia rossii. The sequence goes on along the minus strand of NC_136901.1, from coordinate 34,793,741 downwards.
ACTCTCTCAGTGGCCGTTTCTCAATGTTGAGTATACCTGCTGCAGAGCCACTATTTCCAGTATACTACGTCATCAAGTGGCGCCGAATGCTGGGCATTTAACATGCATTTAAACAGTCCTTTGGCGCCACTCGATGACGTAGTACAGGGGTTCCCAAACTTTGCCATGCCAAGGACCCCCATATAGCATCATCCTCTGGCGGGGACCCCCCTGTTGCAAAAACATTTTTAAATGATGAGTACATTATGATTGAAAATATGACAAATTAATCTTAATACATTTTCTTAATATATATTTGTATTAATAATTAATAATCGGTTATTCTAAAAAATGTTTGTATTTATCTTTTGTTTGTCATTCATTCCATTCATTGTGCCTCCTTTTATAAACACTCTTAACACAATATTAAACAGTAATATCAACAGTAAACATATTTTTAAAGCATTTTTAGAGTGATTTCTGTCTTTATAATATTATATAATTTTGAACAGTAATATGAACAATTAATATATATTTTTAGCATTTTTGAAAGCTACGTATGCCTTAATATTATTATATATAATATTCAACAGTAATATTAACAATAAACATATTTATATTCATATATAAACATCAATATTTGCTACATCCGTCCTCTCATCCAGCTGCAGAGCGAAATATTCACTAGCTCTCACTTGCTCCAAAAGCTGAGCAGATACTCAGTTTCACTCTCAGTAGCGGCAGCTCGATTCTGATTGGCTTGAAGGGCGGTCGTGTGATTTAAAAAAAATATATATATTAATAAATAAAAAATATTAAAACATTGGCATCAAAGGACACATAGATTGATAGATATGCAGTAATTAATAACACCAAAAAAAACTTTGCGTGACCCCCCTGGCGGCTCCTGGCGGGCCCCTCGGGGGGTCGGGGCCTCCACTTTGAAAAACACTGACGTAGTATACTTGAAATAGTGGCTCTGCAGCAGTTTTACTCGCGATTGAGAAACGGCCTCTCTGTGTGCGGGGGGCGGGTCCTAACTCTCTCTCTCTCTCTGTGTGTGGGGGAGGGGCCTAACTCTCCCTGTATGCGGGGGGCGGGTCCTAACTCTCTCTCCCTCTCTGTGTGCGGGGGAGGGGCCTAACTCTCCCTGTATGCGGGGGGCGGGTCCTAACTCTCTCTCCCTCTCTGTGTGCGGGTGCGGAGCATAACTCTCTCTCCCTCTCACTCTGTGTGGGGGCGGGTCCTAACTCTCTCTCTCTGTGTGTGGGGGAGGGGCCTAACTCTCTCTGTGCAGGGGGCAGATCCTAACTCTCTCTCCCTCTCTGTGTGCGGGGGGCGGGGCCTAACAGACACGCTGCAGCGGCCTGAACAGATTTTTAAGAGTATTAGTACCGTTAAAAGTGTTAAAGTGAAATGTTGCTTTACGAATTTCCACACTTGATGCCGTCACCTTGATTCCAATTTCAGATACCTGTATTTGCCAAACGGAATTTAGTTTAAAGAGAGAAAACATTTTGACGAAAAGTTGAGGGAAATGTAATGATTTTAGATCGACTAAAACTATGAAGGATAACATTTGACTGAAACTAATAACCATTTTCGTCTAAAGACTAAATCAAAAATAGCTGCCAAAATGAACACTGCTTCCTAAACACACTTGTTCAATTCTGTGTGTTTTTTATTGAATACATTCTGCTTTGCCTCCACCAGGCGGCGCACAGGACTCAGGAGCGCACCGAGCGGCAAAAGGAGCGCGTACAAAGGCGCAAGGAGCGGCAGGAGGAGCTGGAGAAGAAGGCGGAGGAGGAGAGGGAGCGGCTGAAGGAGCGGCTGAAGGCTCGGGAGAAAGATGGCGCGCCGGCGGCAAGCGTCGGAGCGGCCGGGCGAGGAGCAGAGAGAGAGAGGGAGCGCGGCCGAGACAGGGAGCCCGACAGGAAGCGGGACGGCAGCAACCGACCCCCCCCACGACCCTCTGTAGGCGCCGGGGCAGGACGCCGCTCCCGTAGCCGTAGCAACCCCAGGGATAGACGCCGCTGAACGCAGAGCGGCTGCAGGGAGAGATAAACAGAGAGGGACGAGGGGCACGGCAGACAGGAAGGGGTTCCACTCGGAGATTCATCTGTCTATTTTTCTAACATTCAGGACTCGTGGCTGCTGCTCGCTACCCGCCCCGCCGAGCTTTAATTCGTCCACTTCGACACCACCGTTGTCTTCCACACACTTCTGCCATTTCACCCTCCCTCCCTCCCCCCCCACCACTTGGTCCACAGAATGTTTTTTAGATGGACGGTTAGCTCTTATTCTGTTCTCTCTGTCTTCCAGAAGCGACAGTCGGTAGAGAGCAGCGTTCCTCCTCTCCTGTGTGAACGGCTGTTGAAGAAGAAATCATAGAGAACGGGTTTCTTTTATTTCTTTGGCTCGCCTCAGCGTTTTGTCCCACTGAGGTTTGGGAGCCTGTCTCTTTATTTTAGGTCTGCGGGCGCACAGTTCCTTCCTCCTCAGAGCCCTGTAATAAAAAAAGTCCAAAATAGATCCCCGACCTTCAGATATTTTCTAGGATCAGTTCTACTCTTCAGCACTGAGATGTTCTCCTTTATTTTTTTTAAGTTTACGACTAGGATTTGTTTTGTTATTGTTTTAGACATCATGTTAATTTTTGTTCAGCCTTGGGACGGTTGTTGTGTGTTACCGCAGGTGATGTTTGTGCGAGTAATAACCTTCATCTCCCACGAAGATGCGACTGAAGTCTCAACACTGTAACCTAGCAACGCGTGCGATAGGAAGAGATGTTATTTGTTGTGGTGATTCTGGAGGACGTGCCCCAGTTTGTCTTTAATGGATGTTTATGCAGCCGAGAAGAGAATGAAATAGTTGTCAAGAGGTTTATTCTGTAATAATTACAGGAAGCTGATTCCCTGCACTGATGTCAGAAAATCCCTCCTCTGACCATTCAATCATAAATATATTTAAAGAGGAGGTACACATAGTTTTCCTTCTAATAGAGTAATGGTTACAATTTTAATATTTTTAATTTTATGTTTTTAGTTTTGAATGGTAAGATTTTGTTGCTTTTTTTCCCTTCCTTGCAAGTACTGAATGTACTGAGAATTAAAAACATAATAAATTTAAATTGGTTTTCAGCCTGTGTGTGGATGTTTTTGCTTGAATCATTTATGGACAGAGAGAAATGTTTGTTGTAATAAAATGAATGTGTGACCCAATACGAGCACGTAGACCATTACCTGAACACAAATGAAAATATTTATTACAACATACAGAAATTACAGTAATGTTTTTCCCCAAATTGTACAGAATCACGTAACAAATCTTACAGTAAAGTCAAATTTAAGTGCAAAATGTTTGCTAGCGATAATATATGTACAAAACAGTTTAGCAAAATCCCTTGTTCTTCTACAGCAAACAGTAGCCACATTGGGGTCAAAACAAAAAAAAGCAGTAGTTTTTTTTCCCCCCGTTCCCTTATAACTATGGTACAGTAATAGTACAGCAGGAAGTACATGTGACGCAAAGGTCTGATCCATAAAATGAATCAGTGGAAATGTCTGGACATCAGCAGTTTGATCTTTAGGAAAAGCCACGTTACTGATCAAAAAGCACATTACAGAATGACAGCATGTTAAGACCAGCTTGTTCGAGACGTACACAGCTGCACAGATCAGTGTGTGTTGTGAGGGGGAATGTTGTGTGTGTCGCACGCTCTGGTCATGTGACAGGAGTGGCAGAGGAGATGAGAGTCCAGAGGGAAGCACTGCGAGCCGGGCTTATCAGAGAGCTGCTTACCACACTCCTGGGGGGGGGGAAAGACGCAGATAAGGACAGGAATGCACACAGGAAGTGAGGTCAGACATCAAGGCATTTCATAACACAAGTCAGGATGGAAACGGGGACAAAATGTGCAACAAAGATCACTTACCTCGCAGTGGTAGCACTCAAAGTGATAATCCTTGTTCATAGACACGACCCTGAGGATCTCTTCACTGCCCTGAGACACAAAACAACACTTTCAATATGCAGTCATTTAACAAAGAAGTGAGAACCACAACAAAGAAATGCTAGATTGTGAAACACTCTAGTGTGGTTGCCTGAAACTAGTTCCTATCTTTTCATTGCGTGTAAAAGTTTGCTTAGAAAACGTTTGAAGTTGACAAACACCAACCGACTCGCACACAATGTTTACGGTTAAGTACAAATACAAGTAATAAGAAAACGCCTCCAGCCAACACTTGCAAGTTAAACACAGAAACACTTGTATTTACCTCAGTCGGTAAGATGGGTTGTAAACAGGCCGCGCACTTCGGGGCAAAAGTCCTGCAGAAACGACAGGAGAAAGTTTATTTAGTGAGGACACCAGCAGCACAATAACATCTTTGTTACATATTAAAGAGGTCTATTTGGAATTTTCTCTTTTCTCTCTCTCTCTTCCCTATAGTGTGTTATGTATATATATATATATGTATATATATATATATATATATGTATATATATATATATATATATGTTTGTGTGCATGTCAATGGTCCGAAACGCCTCCATTGGACTCCTTTGTTTACTTCCAGAACATCACCACTTAATACTCTCGATTCTATTGGCTAGCGCATCCACACATTGTACGTGATAGGCTAAAGGGCGGGACACCTCTAAGCGGATACAATCACAACAGATCCGGCCAGCTAACCAATCAGAGCAGACTGGGCTCTGGTTTCAGACAGAGGGTGAAAAGAGGGGCTGCAGCACAGGCAGTATGTGAAAAATAAAGAACTTTTTGAACATTAAAGCATGGAGACATGTCCCAGTAGAGAGCATAATAGGGTCCCTTTAATAAAAGTGTAAAAGTAAAAGTCTCACTTGTTGTAGTCTGCCACGCAGTAGATGTTGCTGTTGTGGTCCACAGTGAAGGGGACCCCATCCAGAGCCTTGGAGCACACCACACAGCGGAAACAGCCAGGGTGGTACGAGTTCCCCAGAGCCTGCAGGATCTGAGCAGGAGAATCCAGATGAAGAGTATTATTCAAATGTGTAACTCCAAATCTAACTGGCTGACACTCCATGCTATGTGTGTATGATTTAGTTTATCGATGTGTTTGTTTTCAACTCAAGTTTGTTCTTAGTTCATCGTCCAATTGATCTGACTCAGAATGTCCGATTGCTGCAGTCGATACATGCTAAAAGAATAAAGTTAATTGTTGTCTTTTGACATTTTCTGACCATTCCCATTTAGCTTTCGAGCCTGTAGCTTGTCTTCGAATGTATACCCTATATTTCCGACATTTTGGATAAATTGGCCTTTCTGTATTTTAATTGATAAAACTCCTTTCCTTTTTACATTACATTACTTGTTAGTCGCTTTTATCCAAACCGACTTAAATACTCAATACTGTGGGAAATCCCCACAGGAGCAATTTGGGGTGAAGTATCTCAGGGACACAACGACATGCTGTCTCAGTGGGGTTTGAACCTGTGACCATCTGATCCCTAGACGCTCTATCCACTGCGCCACACGCCTTTTTAGTTTTGTATCAGACCAGAAAATAGTCAATGTGGTATGTGAAAGTATTATTTTTCTCATATATTTACATTTGAGCTATGAGTTTTGCACCAGCTCGTTTTAGGCCTCAAATGTTTGCAGTAATAAAACTCAAACGTGGTTCAAATGATGCAGAAAACGATGGCTGGATCGCACGCTCTCTCTGCAAGCTTTCTATTTATATTATGGGTCTTAGCGGTTCAAATATGGTAAAAACTTTAAAGATAATCACTACAGAGCCATATTTTTGTGTTTATCCAAAAACCCAAGGCAAACATTCCTCTGCAGATCATCCGTGGGAACCCGAAGAGGGGCCAACAAAAAGATGTCACTGAATTTCTCTATCCTCCAGGGGGGGGAAAGGCATTCTGGGAAACATGGGACGCAAGTGTCTAAAAGTTTCACAGGGCAGGGCACCTCTTCTTTAAATCTAGCTTAAGTCTTCTTTGTGTAGCATGTTCACACACACACACACACACACACACACACACACACACACACACACACACACACACACACACACACACACACACACACACACACACACACACACACACACACACACACACACACACACACACACACACACACACACACACACACACACACACACACACACACACACACACACACACACACACACAGCTCACCTGTTCCAGAATGAGATGGCCACACACACTGCACTTCTCCGCATTAGCCTGGAATCCCGAAAACTGTAATTACAACAAAGAGATTAGCGAGAAAAATCAATCCTCTGACTCGGAATATGGGAATGTGTGTGTGTGTGTGTGTGTGTGTGTGTGTGTGTGTGTGTGTGTGTGTGTGTGTGTGTGTGTGTGTGTGTGTGTGTGTGTGTGTGTGTGTGTGTGTGTGTGTGTGTGTGTGTGTGTGTGTGTGTGTGTGTGTGTGTGTGTAGGAGGGATGACAAAACACGCCTTGACCTCAACTCTTACCATGTAATCCTCTTTACAGTACACAGAGCCGCTGACATTGTAGAAGTCCTTGTTTCTCAGGGTGCGTCCTGCAGGACAGTTTGGAAAAGGTGTCGGTGATGGAAATCAATTTAATCTTTGTTGTGTTTGTGGGCGCGGGGTAGTTGGGGGAGGGGCGGGGGGATACTCACCACAGGACACACAGGTGAAGCAGCGTGTGTGATAGAGGCTATCCAGAGCCTGGCAAGCGTTATCCGCGCCGTACACGCCTTTCCCACACTTCACACAGGTTCCTGGCATCAAAAACAGGGGAGGGGGGGGGGGGACAACAAACATTCATTTAGTCGGGGAGTAAATCGCTCAGCGGCTCCTAACACTTGGTTTACGACACATTCCTGGAGGATGTGTCTGAAACCCAACTCCACACAGAGTGTCAACACTTGTAAATCCTCTCGTTCGCACCACCTAGGGGATTTTCACACAGTTAAAGCCCTCTCCCCATGCCAGCCTGTTTGCTCATCCACTCCACGGTGTTCACGCTCTGTTATTAAAGGGAAACTCCACCGGATCTGACTCTGTGCCAGACTCTTTATTCTGGAGTTTTGCATTAAAGACTTCCCTTTTAAATTGTGACTTTAAAACCCCCCAATTGGAGCCATTTTGGAGATTAGATGTGTTTGCTGCCTGATGTGAGGAGCTGAAACCACCTCAGGGGGGAAGAAGAAGAAGTCCATTACAAACGTGATGGCTTTTTCCTTTCAATTGTTATCCAATGGCAGATAATTGTTTTTACTCCATTTACAGTCAATGAAACAGATGCTTCTTTTCCACAGTCTGACCTCATCTTTAAACACCAACACACCTTTCATCTCTTCTTTGGTGTCAGATATAAGAACCCAAATGATAACAGTAAAGTAAATAAGCTTTTCTAGTTCGAAACTAGACAAAGAAAACAACTTAAGGCTCTTACAGTTGACTAACTTCCCTGTGTTTCTCAGTTGAGCCTAAGTACATGTTCAGGGCACTAAATGAAAAGTGGAAAAGTGCTGCGGTGGTCCGAGCTGCAGCCTTTCCCTGTGATCTATTTAGAGATCTGCCTGCGCGTTTTCCCCCCTTTCTTCTGTGGCTGAGGGAGTGCCACACAATTTGAGAATTCCTATACTTTTAGTCGGTCCTTTCTGATATTTAGGAACAGGCACAAGTCTCTGCCCAAGCCAAAAAGACGCACAATCCCAGCTTTAAATGTAATTTGTGCGGCGGGTTCCTCAATAAAACGTGAGGAATTGGTGACATAGGGACTTTTGCACATAATGATAAAGATAATTGATAATGTGTGTACTGAAAACTGACTCAAAAAGACACGAGGCGACATATTTGTGTGTATTCTTTGCAACAGGTGGAACAAAATCATTAACAGAAACGATTTTCAACTTGTTTCCTCACGAAAAATCCCTGAAAAGCTTTATCGTTTCCTACTTTCTAGGTCTACATCTTTCGTTTTTTACTTTCCTTTTAGTGCAATTAAAGCCTCAAACTGCATTATAGGTGAGCGTGTGTGTGTGTGTGTGTGTGTGTGTGTGTGTGTGTGTGTGTGTGTGTGTGTGTGTGTGTGTGTGTGTGTGTCTGTGTGAGCGTCTGTGTGAGCGTCTGTCTTCACGGCTCACAGCCCCTGACTTCTTCCTAATGGCTGAGAGCAGTACAGTATTGCATGTCCCCTCCGGGCGCACATACCTGAGCAGAAAAACAGGCTGCAGCACACCCCCCTGCACACGCCAAGGCAGCATTACACACACCAGGACACACACATGACTCACACACACACACACACACACACACACAAACACATGACTCACACACACACACACACACACACACACACACACACACACACACACACACACACACACACACACACACACACACACACACACACACACACACACACACACACACACACACACACACACACACACACACACACACTGCATTACTGTGGCCTGAAGTCACTCAGGGAAAAACACACCCTGCCACAGAGAAACAACACACACACACAAACACACACACAGATGCTTAGCCCTAACCTTGTGTGACTCAGAGTAATGGTTGGAGCTGTGTTTGGATGGAACCATGTCATTTTGTGTGTTGAGTGTAACGGCAGAATTCTGCACTTTTAATAGCCGTGTTGCTACGCTGCGTTAGCCCATGTGCGGCACGCTTTTGAAACATCAGCTGATTTGTGGCCACAGGTGTGAATCTAAATGAGTGAATCCATCTTTTTCCTTTCTTCTCTTCAGCCAATCACCTGCCTGGATCAGTTTCTGAAGTTTCTCCTTTATGTTTCGCGTGCTACAACGCTGCGTGTCCCTGCAGGTTCCCAGGTACCATACACTCTTTCAACTATTAATCTGTCCGTCCATCCATACAAGCCTTTTATTTAGAGAGATCTGACACCAGGCGGCGAGGGGGACACTAATAACACGCTGAGGGAGGACGCTATGTGATTGGACGATGTGTGTTAAATGCTTCTGATAACCTTCTAATTTCTCCCTTTTCGAAGTGAACCCTGAATATTAAAAGAAAGCATCTCACCAAAGAACTCCTGCCGGCTCTCCACGCCCTCCCTCCCAGCACCACCTGGCTCCTCCTGAGGTTTGAGGGGCCCCCCGGCTGAGCAGGGTCCCACCGTGGAGCTGGGTTTGGAAAGAGCCAGGCCCTCCATGAGCCCCCCGCCCGCCAGAGCGTTGTCTCTCAGCAGAAGTCTGGTGAGCTCTTCCTGGTACCCGCGTCCCGGGCAGGTCTGAGTACCGGGCCCTGTCTCCCTCTTTGCCCCTCACCTCCGCCTGCTGCTCGACCCACCACTCGGGGCCCGCCTGGAAGCACGCCGCACCGGGACTCCCAACAGCCGGTGGGTAGGAGTGCCGGCTGTCGTAAGCCCCCGGACGCATCCCCCCCTCCAGGTACTGGGTCCAGGCCTCCACAGGGGTCACCCCGGACCGCCCTGGACCGTACCCCGACGCAGGACCCCCGGGCTGCATGGAGGGGGACTGCTGCTGCAGGGGGAATCCTCCAGAGGCCGAGTACCGAGAGTCGTAGCCAAGACTGATGCCGCTGGTCCGGTTGCTGCTGCAGCGACTCCCCATTGGGCTCCCCCCACCCCCGCCGCTGGCCGTGCTGGAGGCGAAGCTGGACCGGGGGCTGACCAGCAACGACTCCTGCAGGCTGAATGAAGAGCATGGGCTCAGGGTGGGTCCCGGAGGGTAGAAGAACCCCCCTCCCACACCTCCAGGAACATCAGAGGAGCGGTGCGGGGGGTTAGAGAGGGACGCAGGCCTCGGGTTCTCCCACAGCTCGCTGCCCGTGCTCAGGCGTTTGTAGAACAAAGCCTCCTGGAGAGAGAGGCGTTTGTGTCTCTCGGGTTCGGAGAGGTAGCCCGGTTCTGCCAGGCCACCTCTGGGAGCCGAACCATAGCCCATGGAGGCAGGGTACGGCGGGGGGGCGGAGAGAAGCCGCTCCTCTCCCAGCCGCCGCCTGACCAGCTGCTGGAGCTCCAGGGAGTAGCGCCGCTGGTTGAGGGACGTCTTGGAGCCGTACGCCCCCAAGATGTCACACTCGGGGCCCAGGCCAGACTCCCTCCTCATGTGGAGGTCCGCGCCTTCGCCCAGGTAGCAGGATGCTCTCTGCTGGGGGGAGCGGCGCCTCAGTGGAGCCAGGGTGGAGGGGTGCTGCTCGCCATCTTGAGGTATGGAGGAGGAAGTAGGCGGTGGGGAGAGGAGCTGAGAGGGAGGCATACCCATCCCTCCTCCTCCTCCTCCTCCCCCTCCTCCTCTCCCACTTGCAGGAACACATGCGTCGCTTGTGGTTGCAGAGGCAAGCGAGAACTGGCCGGGTCTGGAGGGCGAGGCAGAGATGGGAGCCGGTGGCAGACCGGGGCCCCCCCCACCGCCTCCAGAGCTGCCAGTGTTAGCGTTGCTGTTATTAGAGTTGTTGGCAGAGTCATGTTTTTTCTTTGAACTGTTGAATTTCACACTGCCCGAGTCTGTAAGCTTTAACTTCTCCAGTAACTTGCTGATCGGCCTGTCCATGATGGAGCCTTGTCGTTTTTTCACCTGTCTGGGCACAGTCGCTCTTTAAATTACAGATCAATGTGCTCAAATACAGTGTGGGTAGATAGAAAACACAATTATGTTCAAGTAAATCTACAGTTTTCACTACGAAAAATGAAATGGCAGTCTCTTGTTCTCACTTAGAAATAAAACAAACTGGCCTTTAAAAGAGGACCCTTATATACACAAACACAATAAATACAAAACAGATAAATAAGACTTTTAAGACATTTCAGGTTTTTACATGACTAACGCCTTCTAGTTGGCCCTCATGTGGAAAACCCACAGGCACAGGTAGGATAATCCATTGGATTACTAGACAATTATTAATAGTTCAAGTCAATCCAGGCAGGAAATAGGAAAAACATACATCCAGGACACTTCGGTGTGACCTATGGTCGCGGAGGGCCTCCTTTGTGGACCCTCATGTGGCTCCACATCTGCATCTTCTCTTTTAGTCAAACTGTGGGAAATAACCTTCAGGAAAGTCGCTCTGATATCTCCAGTGCGGTGAGGGGGTGTCTCTGTTGAATTTTCTTTTCTTTTTTCAAACACAAAGCGCAGAGGTTCAGCGGGATGCACACTTCATGTGGCTCCGGTGTAGACAGGAAAAATAAATCCGTTTGTGCACAGAAAGTCCACTTCTGCCATTCATTTCAGCGCAAAGTGTGCTCGGTAAAAAAAATGGTAAATACTATGTTTAACTTAAACTCAGGCAACAGGAAACACACATACGGCTCTCGCTATAAAGACCCCTCAGTCCGTCCGTCCATCTGGCTGCTTCTATCATTCCCGTTTTCAGAGCAGAAATCCCGTGGAAAGAGTAGCGGAGAAGTTTGCGGAGAGAGAAGGAAATGAAGGAAACCGGTTACAGTTACATCCCAGAGTACCGGAGCTGGACTAAACGACTTGTTTGAGATAAATAAAATCCCTCCCCGTGTGCATTGCTCAGTCGACAACTTTGTTTCTTTCTTTCTTCCCCCTAAATAATTACTTACCTCCCCCTCTTTTTTTGCAAGTGTATCAAGCTGCCTATGGCGTATAGAGATAGTTCCAGTTACACATTTCAAAATAAACTCTTTACTCGCAACCGCTATATATTTTCGAGAACAAGAACATCTTTCGAATCGTGTTACAGCTGTATTTGTTATATTACATAACATATATTAATGCTGTGTATTATTGAGACACCATGTTATAGTATGTGCCTCCCAAATGGTTATTTGAGCTCGCAGTTTGAAAGCGTCAGTAAACATTGCTCTTATTTTGAAGGTGGAATCACTGAACAAACGTCCCTTGGCGTAGTATCGCGATGTTGAGCTTGACACACCACTGCTCCTTTATCAGTCAGCGGCGGCTCGTTTCCCCCACAGCGCCGGAACACCTTTCAACCAGCCATGGCTGTTTCGTCATTCATACGCAAAACTCCCCCAGAGGATGTGCCCCCTCCACCAAGATTTTAAAAAACTCTCTTAAAAATAACAGTTAAAAGAAAACATTGGTGTGAATTGTGTAGATTATGTTAGGAATGTGCAAAAAAAGCCAATTGTAAAGGTTTTTCTGACAAATCTTATGTGTTTTATCAATTATTACATGCTTTGAAGGAATGTGTTGATTGGTCTCCTGGAAAATAATTCACAGAAAAGCACTCGTGTGTAAATCATTAATCATGTTATTATAATGGGCCACTTCCATATCCATAAACGTACATTCAAGAAAGTAAATTCAAGAAACCATGCCTTATTTTCTTAAACAATAAGTCTGTGGAAGTGTTTTACCTTTTTTCTATTACCTCTGTATTTTACTTGATACTTTTTGTCAAGATAGAAATATGAAAATCATATTATTTGATTACTCTAATACGTTAATGTGTCAATTATATGTATTAGCTTTTATGCAAATAACCTTTTTTACACAAAACATATGCAATCTTAATAAATATGAGCCAATGTACCCAACATCATATTAAAGTTGTTAAAAGTTAAAAACTAGTTCCACGACAACCAGTCATAACATTAAAATGCTGTCCACACAAAAATAGTAATAACGTTATATAATGATATAACAAGTACAAAATATAACCCCATATTATCTTAGTTACTAAGCAGCATTTTACTTGTATAATGGGGTATTTTTTACATTGTGGTATTACTACTATTGTTTTAAACATTTTATATCATTGTTATTCTTCACTACATTTAAATCATTGAAAGAACTGCGTCGTTTAGGCAACGGCACTACTTTATTGTACCACCAGCCTGTGGAATGTGCGGAGGGGCACGGCTGAGTGAGGCAGCTGGTGAATTTTTTCGGCGTGTCTGAGTTCTCCAAGGAGGATTCAGGGTAAACATCCCGCTGCTATTACAGGACTGACCAGCATTACTCAGACCTGGTATCCGGCCGGTTTGTGGCAGTTAACGGACACACCAAAACACAACAAACCCTGATCAAGTAGCTTGTGTTTGTCCTGGTGTGTTTAAATAGGCATACCGGCTTTTTTGTGTGCCCTGGAGCCCCTTTCCATGGAGCCTTTCACGGCCCTTGCGGTTGAGCGGAGTCCCTGCAGCAGCCTCTGCAGACTCCTGCCTCACAGCCAGCGAGTGGGAACTTGCCTGAAAAGCTAACAGAGAAATTCTTCTGGGCTTAGCAGCGGAGCACTTCATACAAAAACAATACTTTGAAGAGCTGCGAAAAGCGGCACGGCTCTGTCTGCATTTCTGCTCCCCCAGTCATGTCTACAGCCCATAATGCTTCCATGAAGTCCTCTCCTTCATCTGTCTCAATCGTAGCCCATTAGAGTGCATGTGTGTAATTATTTCCTCAAAGGGCAGACATGCAAACACAACATTTAACATTAACACAACTATGATCTGTTTCATTATTTGAACCTGTCAAGATGAAAGTAATTACTTTTAAGTCTATCCGAATTCCAGACAATAAGACATTTGCTTACATTGGCCTTATGTTGTCCTTTACATAAAATAGGTTATTGAGAGAGGAGTCATTCTTGTTATATCACCCTATTTTTTCTCTTTTTTCTTAATTAAAAAGTTGTACCTGTTTTAAAAACGAGTTCAAAGTACTTTTTTTTAAGTTGAGAGACCCATTAGAAAAACAATTCTGTAAAAAATAAATGGGCTTTTCAATATATTGTTTAGGAAACTTTTGTTATGATTGAGCTTCACGTGTAAGCATTTTCTCAAAAGAATAATGTAGTTTATCCAAAACCCCAATTAAAGGTTTTAAGGGTGGACATTTAAAATAAATATTAGTGGTAGTTCTTGACTTTTGGTGCGTCTTTAGCGCCCTCTGGTGGTCATCACAGGAGAGTGCACACAACATGGCGGCCCCCGTGAGGACATTGTGCAGTTCAGGTAAGACAAGACAGAGGTTATTCACTAAATAAGCTGTTTTAAGACCCATTCAAACTTTAAAGTTAAGCGTTGTTGCTGTAAATATATTTGTGTACTCGTCTATACCTGTAATACAGCTTGTTTGTTTGATGAATCGCTGTAAATTCAGTAACGAGCATCGATGCTAACGGTGATGCTAACAGTTCTGTAATGCAAACTCTTTAAGTTAGCAGCATTTATTCCACACGATGTTAATGGCGTTTATGAGAATCCAGAGGTGACTTTATAGACTGTTTTGTTTCGGCACTTGTTCTTCAGTGCTGAGGCTCTCCAGCAGGCAGTTCAGCACAACATGTGGAGTCCAGGGTGGAGAGAAATGGAGGAAAGAGTAAGTGTACTGTTGACACTGATGCTGTGTTCCTTACTCATGTGTTGACGCAGGGGTTGACTATATAATGATATAGTAATTGCTCAACTAGCCATTTCTACACGAGATATGGGCATGCATAGTCCTATTTAACATTTGTACTTTATGTGATGTTGTTGTACACTAAATCTGCATCAGAACATACCTTGTTCACAGCAGACATGTTGGTTCGTTATAGTAGGAACAGTACAAGTGTAATGGATTATATTCAAATGACTGATTCATTTAGACGAGCTGGTTTCATTGTGCTGCTATTTATTTCTGATAGCTCGCTGTCATGGCTTCCTTTCACAGTTATGTCAAAATACTATATTATTGTGTTTTCCTTTTTTTCTGTGTTTTGTATTAGTCGTTCACATTTTTGTCCTCATTTTACGTTTTAATTTCTCTTACTGTGTTGAATGATTTCTAATGTCATAATGTTTCTTTGCTTGCAGAAATGGAATTTCTAAAAGTGGCTCAGAATACGGCCCTCTGACCGATCTGCCTGATTGGTCGTTCGCAGGTATAGTTACGTTTTTCCTTTTTGTTGTTATTGTTTTTTTTTGCAACACAGCTCACATAACTGAGGTTACCTACTGTAACTCCAGCTTCTATGAGTAGATGGCGAAGCCCTCTATGACTATCGCTATTGGGTAATCCCCCTGCGCACCCGCGCAGCACTGAAACACTTGTAGTCCACGCCCACCCGCAAGGTGGGCCCCGCCCTCGGGCCTCCTTCCGGTATAAATAGGAAGGAGGCCCGACAATCTGCTCCCATACAAAATAACTTTTCTTCAGCTATTCGTAGAGCCAGTGGGGCCCAGCGCTTAGAGGGCTGCGCCATTTACTCATAGAAGCTGGGGTTACAGTAGGTAACCTCAGTTCTATTTCGTATATGGCTTTCGCCCTCTAAGGCTATCGCTATTGGGTTAAGGGCGAAGCATGATGTAGTCTGCGCCCCACTGGGTCCGCCCGGCAGTAGAAACACAGACATACCTGCTCAATAACACCCCATGCCTGTTGTGCCATGCGTAATGGCTCATCACCGTACCTGGAACATAGCAAAACATGCCTATCTTCCCTGACGCGATGAAGGCTGGGAACAATACATACCGGCCGCTGTGAGAAAGTAGAGACGAAGGTCCCACCTTGCCCAGCGATCATAGAGGGGGAACAGCAGCTCTCTGCGTGTCAGACAGGAGAGCGCCCAGCTGGATCCCTGACGTCACTCACTCTGACAAGACACTCCGTACCAAAAATGTGTCAGAGGATAAAAAAGGAAACATCCCTCTCATAAGAGGGAAAAAGGGCCACTCTCCGCTAGGGTTGCCAGAAACTGACCATGATCAAAATCGAAAAACATAAATAATAATTAACAAATATATAAATAAAATCGATTTTTAAAAATAATATTCGATTATGGAGAATGTAACGAATATTCGAATAATCACTGGCATCCATACTCTCCGCGTGCTGAGAGGCAGGAGAGAGGCGCACAACTGGATCCCTGACGTCACTCACTCTGACAAGACACTCCGCACAGGGTGTGTCAGAGAGGAATGGGAGACATCCCTTAAATACAATTGAATAAATGAACAGGGGGAAGTCCAAGATGCAGCAGTGCAAATGTCTTCTACTGACATTCCTCCGTTCAAAGCCGTGGAGGATGACATTCCTCTGGTGGAGTGCGCATTGATGTTCTCCGGGGGATCCACCCCATGAGGAGACATGCCTGTGACACAGCTTCACACAGCCAGTGTGACAGCCGTTGTGCAGACAGAGGCTGCCCGATCGAGCGCTCTCTATAATGCACAAACAGGCGCTGAGAATGGCGCAAGGCAGCCGTGCGCGCCACCTAGCAGGACAGCGCGTGCACAGGACAGAGGAGATGAGATGCGGCTTCTTCCTCCGACCTGTGAGGAGGGGGAAAGAAGCCATCCAAGGTGATCACTCATGACTCTAACGAGCTTGTGATGACCTTTGGCATAAAAGCCGGGTTAGGGCGTAAAACAGCTGAACTGCCATCTCCTTGGATCCGGAGGCATGACGGAGCCACAGAGAGAGCAGACAAATCACTCACCCTTTTCACTGATAGAGCCAAAAGTAATATTACTTTGGCTGACAACAGTTTAAGGGGAATCTGGTCTAAAGGTTCAAATGGGGCTTTGCTTTAGTGCGCGTAACACCAAAGCCAAGGTCTGAGTCTCCGTACTCCTCACATAACTCGGCTGCTGCGCTCTGCGGGCCCCTCTGTTCAATTCGCCGGGAATATACATTGCTCTGATGAGAGCAACGTGTGCGCGCGCCCAGAACAGCAGCCGCCTGGCTGCGTTCAGAAGCTGCGCAGATCGTACTCCTCCCTGGCGATTGAGGTATGGCTGCTTCCATAGCTGTGGCCTGTTGTCTGTGCGAATCAACACATTGATTGTACAGCAACGGGGCGACTCCCCCGTTCTTTTCCGAGATTTAGAAAAATAGCGGAGTAAAAACCGCACCAGACACTGTTCCTGGGATGACAGGAGTGTTTCTTGTATCCCATGGAACTGCTGGGGGGGAGAGGCTTCTCTGTGATGTGCCGTAATGGTCGTCATGGTGACGAGCCACGCCATCACCGCCGCTGCCCGTGAGGCAAAAGGGCTCAGAGGGAGTCTCCACACGCTGCATATCTGGGACAGAGGAATACCGCGAGCTCTGCAGTTTATAAACCAATAGGTTAAAAACAGCAGGCTTCTGCAGCGAATGAACCACCTCTGGAGTGTCCCCCTGTTGGAAGAGACTCAGGGGGATCATCACGTGACCAGCTGACGCCAACGCAGAGCAGCTGCGTCACGGAGAGGGCTGTGTGGGTTGTGACACGCCGGAGGAGAGCTGTCAGTTCCTCCACTCGCTATCGCAAGAGCCGCGCTCTCATGCTGGCTGAGTTTAACTCCACTCCCAGATAACGATTGTCTGAGAGGGAAGAGGACAGCTCTTCTTCCAATTTATTATGAAACCCAGGCTTTGACAGATGCGATACGAGATGTACCGTCTGTAAAGCGACTTCCTCCCTGGAGCGAGCCAGCAAATAGCAGGTCGTCCAGAGGAAACCACACTCTCATCCCTCCTCTGTGTAGTGGCTCCAGCCTTCTCTACACAAAAATGCGAGGAGCCAGGAAATATCCGAACGGCAGACGATTGTCTGGTCTGATATTCCCTGAAATGAGAAAACGCAGGAATTTCCTGTGTTTTGGGATGATGGGTACGTGGAAGTATGCATCCTTCAGGTGGAAGTGAACCAGTCGTCCTGGTGAACACATTCCAGCACCTGTTTGATCGTCAGCATGTGGAATACTGACAGATCGAGGATGTCTCATTCCCCCAGTCTTTTTCGGGATTAGAAAAATAACGGGAGTGAAAACCCCTGATTTTCCTCCCTTTGAGGAACCCTGGAAATATCCTCTTTCAACAGGAGTTCCAGCAGCTCGGATTGGAGCGCAAGACATAGCTTCTGGGAGGACAGGAGTGTTGCCTGTATCCCATTGAACTGTGTGGGGGGGGAGAGAGGCGAACTGCAGGACGTATCCTCTGCTGATCAGCCTGCTCGTCCATCTGTCCATCAGACACACCCGCTGCCACTCTGAGAAAAACTCTGAGAGCGGGCGCACGTGCTCAAGATGTGTTTTTGGCCGTTTTCCCGCGAGCTCTGCAGGTTATTAACCGAGGTTAAACCCGGCAGGCTTCTGCAGGGAGCCCTGCTGTCTACTTAATCTACAGATTAGTGGCAGCCAGCTTAATTAGCGAGCTCTGCAGTTTATTAACCGATAGGTTAAAACCAGCAGGCTTCTGCAGCGAGCCCTAGGCGCCGTGGCGCTGCGGGCGATTCCGCTGGGGGCACTCAGCCTGGAATACTGCTCATTCCCCCGTTCTGGCTTCTCTGTGATCTGCTGCGCTGGTCGTCATGGTGACGAGCCGCGCCATTGCCCTCGCCGCCGCTGCCCGTGAGGCGAAAGGGCTGCGAGGAAGCCTCCACACGCTGCGTTTCACTCCAACTCTCATCATGAGGCGTGTACACGCTCAGGGGATGAGTGGAGGTGTGTGCAGTGCTGTCCCCATGAGGCGTTATAACGGCGCTCATGGGTTATTATGACCGTGTGTAGGAGGCGTATCTCGGACAGGGGAATGCCGCGAGCTCTGCAGGTTTATTAACCGATAAGTTAAAACCAGCAGGCTTCTGCAGGGAGCCCTGCTGTCTACTTAATCAACAGATTAGTGGCAGCCGGCTTAATTACCGGCTCTGCTTCCTCGGAGGCTCTCGCGGAGCAGACCAGGAACGGGGGAGCCTCACTCCCCTTTGACTCGCCGCCTGGAGACCCTGTCTCTGGGGTGGCGGGGGAGCGGAGACGTGGGACGAAGCCCCTGCAGCCGCCGAAGGGCGAGTCTGACGCAGAGGCAGTTGCTGTGGGCGTCTCTCCGCTTGCGGCCTCCTGTGGCCGGCGTGGACGCCGCGGCTGCTGCGGGCGTTGGTGCCGCTGTGGGTGCTCAGCAGGCTGGAGCCAGCTGACATGCTGGCGAATGCCGTCCGCCTGTTCCGCGGCCGTCTTCATGGACTCCACCATGGCGTGGAACTGGGGTCCTAACAGCCCGTACGGGCTGATTGGAGCGTCCAGTAGCACTTTTCTGGCCGTCTCCGTAACATACGCCTGCTTCAGGTGGCGCTGAATCTGTGTCACCCACGCGGAAATCCTCGCCTGGGAGACAGCGACGGACGTGCACAGAGTGAGCGCCGTGCTGGCCGTCTTGCTGATTTCCCCTGCCTCGGTGGTGGACCGCTCTACCAGTGTCCCCACCGAGTTGGAGAGCAGCGCGATGATATTCGCCGCCGCCTGAAAGGCACACTGGTGCACCCGGTCGGCCTGGCGGGCGACATACTCTCTGGGGGAGCTCAAGGTAGGGCGCCGTCCTGTGGCGACGGAGAAGGGGACGCATGCTCGGCCGCCAAACCAGCCCCCTGCTCCGATTCTGTCTCCCCCGTCCGGGGGAGAGGAGGGAGGGGAGAACCGCACGGTGAACCATGGAGGGAGACGGGGTAGGAGTCGTCCGACTCCTGCCCGTCACTCGGCTCCAGGGACATGCTGCCGTCCACATGCTGGACTGGCCAATCGTCCTCGTCGGCCACAGCAGCTAGAGCGTCCGCTCTTCGCTTCCTGTCGGCTGATGGGAGACGGGCACAATGTGAGCAAGCGACCTGCTGGCTGAGAGCCGCGTCCGCGTGCTCTGGCCCCAGGCAGGATTCACACATTGCGTGCTGGTCATAGCTCATGATATATCCTGAGCCATATGAGGGACAATTTCGGACGCAGTTGTTGCTCATGATGTTTAATGGTTCTGTGCTTCAGTAACTGCCGAGGTTTGCTGAAGAAAAGAGGGAGCAGATGGCCGGGCCTCCTTCCTATTTATACCCGAAGGAGGCCCGAGGGCGGGGCCCACCTTGCGGGTCGGCGTGGACTACAAGTGTTTCAGTGCTGCGCAGGGGGATTACCCAATAGCGATAGCCTTAGAGAGCGAAGCCATATACGAAATAGAAGGAGGCAATTAACAGTGATTCACCCTTTTTGTTTTTGTGTGGGATAATTAAATTGACTTGACATTTGTTCTTATTCAATTTGGGATATTTAAAGGGGCCCTTTTTATGCTCATTTTCATATTTGTATGTTATGCCTCTACTGTGACATGTTGACATGCTTTCAATGTTCAAAAACACATTACAGGAAAGGAAAAAGCACATCAGGGCCCCTTTAAGCCAATGATGCGTGCATTAGTTAATTATAGAAATAGATAGAAACCATTTTGTGATCTACGTCTGGAACATTTTGCATTGTGTTTTCTTGTTTGTTTATCTGGACAGACGGCAGACCAGCGCCTCTACTGAAGGGACAGCTGAGAAGGAAGCAGGAGAGGGAAGTTTTAGCAGTGAGTATCAACACATTTGTCTTTTCTGTAGCATATCTCCTATTTATCTTTCTGTGTCACCTACATGCCTTTTGCCTCTAACCTTGGTGTTTGTTTCTCACAGAGACGTATCGTGATGCTGAGCTCAGAGGTGGACAAAGGGATTGAGTCGTGGAATGATAAACAGGAACAAGCCCAAAGAATGGAGGAGCACAAAAAGTCTCTATTACTGAAACCTAAAGGGATGATGTTAATAAAGAACAGATCAAATAGTTAAAAACACTATCAGCTTGCCAAGTCCTTATTCTGAATAATCTCAGTCTATTGAATATACTCAAGGACTTCCTCATGCTTTACGATTTGTGTTTTTCATGGATTTCTGCAATAAATGTTCTGATTTATACTTTAAATATTACTCTGTTATTTGATCTTTTTTGAATTAGAGTTAATGTCCCTCAGCTTCCACTAGAGTGCAGCATTTCTCCTTCCTCTATTCACTTTCCAGGCTCACGCGCCATTTTGTCTGGTGTTTGGATCAGAGGAGTTTTATTGGGCTGGTGGAGGAAGGGAGGAGCAGGGGGGGGGACATAAAGTCACTCTGTTTAAGACCTTTCCATATGTGATTTAAAGAGAGAGGGGTTCACACCTTGGCTTGCTGTAGTAACTCAGTGTTATAACTCTAAATACATGAGCAATGTGTGATTAATACCACCATGTGAAGCGACTTCAAGTGTATGTGGAGAACCCATAAAAAGAAAAACACCAGACTGTTTTAGTTTCGAGTAGGGCTGCTCGATTATGGCAAAAATCATAATTTCGATTATTTGGGTCAATAATTGATATCACGATTATTAAAAACGATTATCCATTTACTTTGAAAACATCCATTTATTGGAGAAAAAAAATGTGAACAGTATGTTTTTAACAGTTGATTACCCTGAACTTTAAGTATAATTCAACTGAAAAACCAATAAAAAAAACAATAAAAAAGAAATAATAAAAGAATAATCGTTTTATTTAGATTACGTTGTTTTCGTAATCGTTGCAAGCCATAATCGTAATTGCGATTCAAATATGATTAATTGAGCAGCCCTAGTTTCGAGGCAACATCTTGACCATAGCCTTAATAGCATCGTATTTTTACTGGGGCATCTCTACCAACACACAGGGGGAGGAGAAGTGGATTTTGCATGTGCCGTTCTGCAGCCTGGTGTCTGGAAAGATGATCATCCGGCTGCAGCCAAGTTGGCACAACGTTGCATCCTTTAAAAAGCAATATGTTCTGGTATAAAGTCAAATGTTTGCCTTGGCGAATGCTTAATCAAGCTGTAGAACACACTGTAAAGCAGGAACTATACATCAGCTGGGAACAATTGCATTTCTTTGTCTTTAAAGTCTATTTGGGTAGGGGACTCCTTTTTTAAAACCACACTGGTGACATTTTGCAGTGACTCTGAGCAGCTGTGCCTTTGTAAAGTAAGCACTCATTTAGTGTGACTTATAAACAGACTATTTACAAAATGAGGTAACCTCCACTCTTGCTTTCTGCTCCCTTCCTCCTGGCTTTTCTCTCTCCCTCCATCTGCCTCTTTCCCTCCTCTCCCTCTTTGTCTTGTTGCAGACTTCAGCAAAGCCCCACTGTAATTAGGGTGCTAGCCGCTGACTTGCAGATTCTTTTCTGTGGAGATGGGAGTTTTTCTCCTCCCCTCCTCTTTTTGTCTTAACTTTTTCATACAGTTGACCAAAGGCGCTGACTGTTTGTTGTGTTGGAGAAGTGTTGGCGGACATTGACCAGGCCACAGTGGGTGTTAAAGAAATCTAAAAAAGAGTGGTTAACATGGCGACATTTTCCATTCCCGTGCACATCCTCACACCCGCACCATCAAAGACCTCCATCTGCACCCACAGTGAGAAATGTGACTCCTCCTTTTTCTGTGAATGTCTTTTCTCCTCGACAACCTCCCCTCCGACTCCTCCCTTCTCCCCCCTTCCTCTGCTCCTCGTGTTGTTTTGGTTTTTGGGAAATGAGAACCAGATGTTGCTTATTGTGCAGAAGTCAGCAGTGGTGTGAAGTAATTAAGTACATTTACTCAAGTACTGTAGGCTACTTAAAGGTGGGGTAGGTACATTTGAGAAATCGGCTCGACATACACTTTTTGTTATATTCCATGGAATGCTCTTAACATCCCGATAGCAATGAATATAAATATTCATATAAGTGCTTTGACAACAAATCCATAAAAAAATGTCATCTGTGGAGTACTGTAAAAAGCACAACCAATCATCTGAGCCAGCCCGGCTAAAATAACTGGATGGCCTACCTGCCTGTCAGCCTTCCATCTGTGCACAAACTTATCTCGTGCCCTCATTGGTCATGTGCGCGTTCGTGTGTGTTGGAGGAGGGGCTCTGTAAGGAAGTGGCAGATTTTCTCCGGTTGTGTATTTTCAAATTCTAGCGCACTCGAGCTGGTTTCTCCGAAATTACCTACCCCACCTTTAAGTACAATTTTGATAGACCATTTTTTTCTACTTTGATCTTCTACTCCACTACAATTCAGAGGTGAATAGTGTACTTTTACTCCTCTACATGTATTTCATACCTTTAGTTACTTTAAATATTTTGTTTGATAATGTCAAATATAATCAACACTTAAATCAGACTTTAGTTCCACCTGGAGTAAATCACAAGCTACCCTGCAGTATACAAAGTCATTCAAACTAGCTGCACCTTGACAAGCTTTGAGAACACTTTAATGATCAATCATTATAAAACATACCATATATATTATTCTGAAATCTGCCCAATGACTACTTTTGGTACTTTGAGTATATTTTGATGATACTTTTCTACATTTACTTGATTAACATTTTGAATGCAGGACTTTTACTTGTAACCGAATGTTCCTACACTCTGGTACTTCTACTTTTACTGAAGTACAAGATCTGAGTACTTCTCCCACCTTTTGAAGTCAGCGCTGGAAGGATGGATGGAGGGTGGGGGCTTTAGGTCGCGCTTGGTGACGTCAGAGGATGAGATGTGTGAGTGCGCTTGGAGATTAGCTGGTAGTTTCACCCGCAGACCAGAAACAGGGAGGGTTTCCTGGCAGAGGGGGGCATGAGGATGCTCATCGCCCCGCTGCAGTCGGGGGAGTTTGTGGAAGGTCTGAATCAGCAGCTCTGGTCCTAGAGACCGCTTCCTGACCCGAGGGTTTCTGCAGAGAGAGAGAGGCACCCTGCAGCAGCCTGAGCGTTATGAACTGTGCATGGCTGATTGAGCACTGGCTCTGCAGGTATCTCTGTTTGTTGCTGGTTGGACAGACATGGCTTCTTCTTTGCTTTTAATGCAAACAAATGAATATTATTTGGCATTAAGACAGATTATTTTTAACCCTGTTTTATGTTTGTTAAAAGGATTCTTCTTAAGTGGGAGTTTGTTCTGTGGAGATAAAGACCAGATTTGAAGTATGCTGAGGATGAATTAATTACATGAACCAGTAAAAGTATTCTTAGCAATATGTACTTAAAAAATCAAACATACTCACCATGCGAAAACATGTTAGTGCTAGGCTATATGATAGCATTTTACATAGCGTTTTCTTTTATATTTTGTTGATGGCTTTGTACTTGGTTAGAGTTATTTCGAACTAATTTACCTATTTGTCCAGGGTGACCAAACTTAGGGTTAAGCCCCTTAAAATGATAAACAAAAAGGGACAAAAAATACAATGTAAGAAGTTGAATGTCCTCTTTGGCCTCAAACAGATGTTATAAATAAGTAAATACTACTTTTCTTAAGGGCCTTACAAAACCAAAGGTTGGCGACTATTTGTTTTCTCGTATAATTTACATAATTTCATATGTATAAAATGTAAATGTAAAACGCCCCTAGTCACTTAAGCTGACAAATACAAACATTTAGTGCAACATGCCTATCTAGTATGCAGTGTAATAGAGTGAGACAGAATTAACCAAGTAGAGAATCATTACCCCAAAATTGAACTTAAGTACAAACCTTGAGTAAATGTTGCTACTTAGTGACTTTTCCGCACTGGAGGTCAGGTAAAATAAAATAAAAATACAGACAGTATAAAAGTAAACAGTGCCATAATGTAGGTCACCCAAACAAGGTCTCATGTTGAGTTGCAGGCAGCTGTCCCGCCGCTTCCTGCCTGGCACGGAGCAGGAGTGCCGAGCTGGACCGTGGCTCCCGCCCGGCAACACTGGAGAGTTCAGCATTAAAATGGCTGACAGACAGAGAAAGAGGACTAGAGGTTCACATGGCTGCCAAACGTCTCCTTTGCGTTCATGTCCCAGACCTGTAAGACACGACGGAGAGCAGATGCTTGGCAGGCAAACTGATAGCACCTCCAAACAGACATCCAGATGTGTGTCGAACTTAATGAGGAGTTTGATTCACTTCCCCTCAATATCACTGATCCTCTGTCTATATTGTCGAACGTAATGATTAAGCAACAATCTTTATGAGACACAGAGGAATTTTTGTGGCATTGTTAACCTAACAGTTTACTAATACTTACCTTCCTGGAAATAAATACAGAATGCAATTTTGTTATTGTTATACTGAGTATTGAGACATTAAATTGCTACACTGCTAATTTATTAATCCCCAAAGCATCCGTTCCCAGTCTGACAGTCAAGTCTGTTCAGTTTCATCAAAGTCATCTTAAATGTGTGAGATGATTACCAGAACAGGAAAGAAAGAAACAGCTGCTCCAAATTAAATTCAGGTTTCATCTTAACAGTAATAGACACCGGGTTTAGTCACCTTTCAGCTTCAGCAAATATGGAGGGTAGACTTATAAATACATTACTCACAATGTGAGTAGCTCTTTCTGGGTCATTTCTCTAAAAACTCTTTAAATGAATTACAATCTCAGAACAGTTCCAGGAAACTGTGAAGTAACGCATCACTGGCTCAGTTTTGTGAAACTTTATCCAACACCAACAAACAACATGATCATTATTTTGGAGGTCAGAGACGGGTCTGCAGAAGCAGCTCGAAATGAATTCAATGTTTTTGTCAAAGACACTTAAAGAAATTGAAATCATGCTTCCCAGATCTGTTGTAAACTATCCTAAAAACAGTTGTGGTTTCTAAAAATACTCATGTTTATTTTCTCTATTTGGTAATAATGTTATTCTAGTGTATTTCCGCAGCATCTACGCCTCCATCCAGGGAAGCAGTGAAAATTTAAAGACGGATTAGTCGTAACGGTTATTGTGCGTGAGAGAGATCAACGCAGACAAATGGAAACACCAGAGGGGTAGTTCGGCCAGTCGAAGGAGGAAAGTGGATGAACAGATGTGAGTATAAAAAAAATAATAAAAAGGCGGGGTCGGTCAGGTTAGTACAGTAGATTCAAGAAGTCAACACTTCTTGCAGCAGTGATGTAGAAGTGTACTTCAGGGCGTGTCAGTACACTGTGACATCAAAGTTTAACGCTTGCTAGTGCTCTTTAGCCTCCTGGTTAAGAGCTTAAAGAGTCCTCTCCTGCTGATGTTCAGGTGTATATGAGTATGTAGTGTCTCTACTTTAAAGAGTCCTCTCCTGCTAATGTTCAGGTGTATATCAGTATGTAGTGTCTCTACTTTAAAGAGTCCTCTCCTGCTGATGTTCAGGTGTATATCAGTATGTAGTGTCTCTACTTTAAAGAGTCCTCTCCTGCTGATGTTCAGGTGTATATCAGTATGTAGTGTCTCTACTTTAAAGAGTCCTCTCCTGCTGATGTTCAGGTGTATATCAGTATGTAGTGTCTCTACTTTAAAGAGTCCTCTCCTGCTGATGTTCAGGTGTATATCAGTATGTAGTGTCTCTACTTTAAAGAGTCCTCTCCTGCTGATGTTCAGGTGTATATCAGTATGTAGTGTCTCTACTTTAAAGAGTCCTCTCCTGCTGATGTTCAGGTGTATATCAGTATGTAGTGTCTCTACTTTAAAGAGTCCTCTCCTGCTGATGTTCAGGTGTATATCAGTATGTAGTGTCTCTACTTTAAAGAGTCCTCTCCTGCTAATGTTCAGGTGTATATCAGTATGTAGTGTCTCTACTTTAAAGAGTCCTCTCCTGCTGATGTTCAGGTGTATATCAGTATGTAGTGTCTCTACTTTAAAGAGTCCTCTCCTGCTGATGTTCAGGTGTATATCAGTATGTAGTGTCTCTACTTTAAAGAGTCCTCTCCTGTTGATGTTCAGGTGTATATCAGTATGTAGTGTCTCTACTTTAAAGAGTCCCCTCCTGCTGATGTTCAGGTGTATATCAGTATGTAGTGTCTCTACTTTAAAGAGTCCTCTCCTGCTGATGTTCAGGTTTCATATCAGTATGTAGTGTCTCTTCTTTAAAGAGTCCTCTCCTGCTGATGTTCAGGTTTATATCAGTATGTAGTGTCTCTTCTTTAAAGAGTCCTCTCCTGCTGATGTTCAGGTTTCATATCAGTATGTAGTGTCTCTACTTTAAAGAGTCCTCTCCTGCTGATGTTCAGGTTTCATATCAGTATGTAGTGTCTCTACTGGGACATTTTTGTCATACTGCCTGTGCTGCAGCACCTTTTTTCACCCTCTGTCTGACACCAGAGCCCAGTCTGCTCTGATTGGTTAGCTGGCCGGCTCTGTTGTGATTGGTCAACCAAACCTTACCCCTTTCATACCAACGCTGTTCCAAGGCCGGTTCGGAGCTGGAGCTTGCACCGCATACGTCACGCTTACGTCGGAGGTGGGGGCAGGGGCATGAGTTTTAATGTTATACCATAATAATTATGCTGCAAAGCTGGGTATTTTGAGCTTGGCGTATGCAGAGGCTAACAACAGCTAGCTCTAACGCCATCGAATAGGACGTATATTTACCTTCTTTCTCCTACGGAATCGTTGTTGAAGTTGATGATGATGATTGTAAAGAACTTTTGAATGTAGCATGTAAACATGTAAACGACTGTAAAGTTGGTAAAGTCGTCCCATTTCTTCCATTTTCGAGCAAAACCAAAACGAGTAGCGCTTCAATACAATCGGACATTGTTGTCAATGTGAGGGGTTTCCGCGCGGTTTGGCTTTATGAAGCAGGCACGCAAACGATGACGCAGCACCAGTCGGGCTCTGAGCGGTGTGAACAGAGCGGGAGCTGAACCGAAGAACCGGTTCCGAACCTGAAAAGCTCTAGCACGGAGGTAGAACGGGAAAAGCCTTGGTGTAAAAGGGGTATTAGATATATCCCGCCCCTTAGCCTATCACGTTCAATGTGTTGGAGCGTTAGCCAATAGAAGTGTGAGTGTTACATAGTGATGTCAAAGGAGTCCAATAGAGGCATTTCAGGCAGTGTGTGAGAGAGATACTCCCTCTGCAATGAACCTTGGATTTAAGCCTTTGAAGACCTTTTACAAGGGCCCCTTTAATACAAACTAAAATAAACCTGTGTTCATAATGCACCAATCATGTAACACAAAGCAGGAGTTTAAACGGTTAAAGTGCCAAAAGGCAAAGGCCATATGTTCCGGAAAGTGTTAACCACAGTATATTCATGCCGACCATATTTAGAGAAATGTTATTTCTATTATTGTTCTTTGCCGTTATCTTGAGGTTCACCCAGGATGCTGTTGTTTACCGCTACTCTGACAGTATGTGAAGAGTTAAACGGAAAGGCATGAGGATAGAGGGGTCGAATGGGGGAGGAAAGAAAGAGAAAAACAGACGAGAGATACTTGTGGTGAGGGGAGGAGTGGTTTGAGACTGAAGCCTCATAAAGAGAGCAATTTTGCAGCGGGTGAGGGAATAAGAGAGAGGGAGGTTGATAGAATTGAGGGAAAAGAAACCCCCAACCCAAATCATTTCTGTTTAATTGCCTTTCTCCCTTCTTTCTTCCTTTTCTCTCTTTGTCTTTCACATACTTTTTCCTCTCACGTTTTAATAATTAACTTAAAGAGGTTTTTGTGTGTTGAACACACACACACACACACACACGCAGCTGGGCTTGGCCCGGACGTTCAGATGTTTCAAGAATACCAGATGTTCAGTTGGAACGCGTGTTCCTGAAAAAATGTGACAGTTCCATCACTTTTTCCGACTCGTTCCTCGACACATGACTGCTGGCTCCAAAACACAGCGCTGTCGTGGCTGTCTTTAGACTGACAATTTTAGTTTTTTGTTCAACACATCACTATTTGTTTACTGAGGAATATCATACAAGGTCAGCTGTTTAAATTGATGGATCATTTCCGTTAATATACATCTTCAGATGGAAATCAGGCGATGATTAGATGGTGAAGAAGTACTCAATAATCAGTTCCATCGTGTTTTGACAATGTTGTCAGTGGAGCAGTTCATGAGGGGATAAGAGGAATACTCCCAACTGAAAAAAAGGCAACCATAGCAGATGTTAATTTGGCAATAGCTCAGACTGAAACTGGATGTAATCATCCCAAACAAACCATGTCATCCAAACCCTTTAATCTCAAACTAAGAAACATTTTGGTAATAAATGGATGAGCTTGCAAATGTCCTAAGCGCAAATTGGTAATGTGTTTCTGGGTTTTCTGCCAAGTAGCCAAGTAGTACATATTGAAGATTACAACATAGTCCAGTTAATGTTTTTAGCATGTAGCACGGAAGAGTGATACAAGTGGAGTGTTTTCCGAAGGGCCTGAATCAAGAGAATACATAACGACCCTGCTAAAAGCAAAACACTTTCAAAATGTCAACTTTTCAAGATGGAAGTAAACAAACATGTTTTCTGCTTGGCCATTTTGTATTTCCTGGGTTTGTTTCTGAGGCTTTAAGAGGCACTCACAACATCGTTGAAGGTGACTTTTCTCACTTACTGAGTTCTTCCTGAACTGTTTAATAAAACATTTTTGGTTTTCAGGTTCATATTTGTATTTTTTTGGACGGTGAGAGAAATTCCCTCTGGAGGAAACACAGGGATTTTAGCCTTAGCAGACCATTTACATGCACACAAAGCTATATATATAACACACTACAGGAAAGGGAAGACCCAGACAAGCACAATAGGCCTGCTACTTAAATGGCCTGCTTGTGTTTGAGAGTGTGAACAGAATATGAAAGCATGGATTGTACCAGATTGTAGAATTGTTTTTAATTTCCCTTTATCTGATGAAATACAAAAGTGAAAACAGGCAGGAAAAAAAAATCTCATTCAACTTTATTGATATGATCATCATTATAAATATCATTACCATTATCATTGTTATGAACTAAATTAAATCACCTTCAATTTTGATTTGTGTAAAAAAACAAAAAAAAACATTGAGCACTGTCAAAGTACATAAATAGCATTGCTTGTTATTGTGTGCCAACATCTCTGTGATTCCAGGTGTTTCGGAGTAAAAGGAAACACCTTGAAGTCACATTCCCCCCCGATTGGATTTTAATTTATCACATGCTGAGTGTAAACTGGGAAATATTTCCACCATTGTCACGTTACGCCTCTGTCCAGCAGGACTCCAAATGACAATGTATAAAAGACAAGAAAAAATCATTATAACTTTACCAGGAGAACAATAATAACAATAACCATACTTATAATAACAACAATTTCCCATAACAACGATAATAATTAAAAAAATTGCACCATATTGTTGGGAAGTGCACCGCTTACTGACACATTTGGACGAGCAGCTCTGCACCTAAAACAAATGTACTGGAATGTTAGAAAAACTGTCATTCGTGAGTTAAAACATCACGTTGTATTAGAAAATATTTCTCCCGTCTGACTGCTTGCACTGAATCAAGTTGAGATTAAAGCACGCAATAAACGATTTTAGTTGTACCATCAATCTTTTCAATCTGCACCTCAAGGGGAAATCGCCTCCAGCATGTTAAGTCGGACTTTCGCGGACATTATCCCGGATAAACAAATCTTAAATCCTATCTCTGCATGTTCAAAATCTGCATCAATCAACACTAACACTGTGCATAAAGTACATGCTATACACTGAGCTACATCCAACCTGAAACGTGGTCAACTTTTTGCGTTTGAATGGGAGATTATTCCTTTAGTAGTAGGGCTGAGTATCTTTTTAAAAGGTGTTGTTTTTGAAAACGTCAGTACCTTAAGTGTGAGAAAAATGAGCTTATTTTCGTAATTTCTTTGTCGGCGGTAAAGGAAATAATAGTCTTTAAATATGGAACTTTTAATACTACGTGCAGTAAAACATTTTTAGGTAGAAATCTGAGGTTTGATACCCAGCCCTAATTAGTGGTAGAAAAGAAACCTAAGAAATACAGGAAATACTGCTCAGCCAAATATCCAAACTTAGCAAAAACATTGGAAATGTGACGTTGTAATGAATGAATTTCTGAGTAAAGCTTCCTCAAAAAAAACCCAACCACAAATATATGTTTTTGAGCACAAACTCGTGACAGAGATGATGAATTTCTGAGTAAATGAGTCAGACAGCAGTTCAGCTGGAGTCGTCCAGTTAAAGGAGAGGAAGGAAGGAGGGATGTTTTTTTTTTTTTATACCTGTGATGTGAGAGAGGAGAGGATGGAGAGAAGTCTTTGATGAGTCTCTGTGTCTCTATGTGAGACTGTGGGTAATGATCTCTGAACAGTACATGTAAATAGTTAACATACAAATATGCATTTTCCTGATTTCAGTTTCTAGGGCCTTTTTTCCCTCTCTTTTGTGGCACATACAAACCACCCAAAACTTAACACATGGTCCCTCTCCTATCCCGTCTTTTCTCCAGTTCTCTCCCCCTCTCTTTCTGTCCCTTTGTGGCAGTCTGTCTTTTCACTTCCTCTACACCTTGTCCAGCAGAGATCTCTGGCAGTAGAGGAGGCGTCGAGGCGTGCCGTACTTCCTGAAGACCAGAAGCACTCCCAGAGTGACCACGACCAGCACCAGGAGGAGCAGCGGGATCACCACGGCTGCCGGCCCGGCGCCGCCCTGCGACGCGTCCTCGATGATGATCACCTCCCCTTCCCGACCTCTCTTGGGGTCCTCGCTTTCGCAGCCCATCCAGTCTCTGAGCACGGACTTGGGGTAGCCGGACTCCACCTTCATGTACTGGTTGTTGAACTTCCAGTACTTGTTGGCTTTGTAGAAGTAAGTGTAAGCTGAGGATGGACCAAGAGATACGTTTTTGGAGGGTTGGTTTTATAAAATACACAGCAAAAAAAAAAGTATTGCAGCTCGGCTAAAACAGCTACATGTACGTCAACGATTCATCACCAAATTATAATTTTCATGATCAATTCCTCTGCCAATTCATGTTGTTAATTGTTATCATTTTCAGTTAACTATCACATTAAAATTGTAGCAAATCCTCAAATCTAAGAAGCTGGAACCGAGAAATTGTCCGCCGTTTTTCCTTGCTCATGATTAATCGATTGTCTAAGAAGCTAACAATTATTTTCCCATTCATCTACAATTCTATGTGTGTATTTTACTCATGGTTGCACCTCTAACTATGTTCGATTATAGACACAAATAAGGGAAAACTTACATCCGTCTTCGCTCATGATGGCAGCTTTAATGTTTTCCGGCGCACCGCTCCACATGCTGACGGGCTTTGGATATCCGCTGTCCACGGTGCGAGTCTTCTCGTTGAAACGGTAGTACCTGCAAATGACAAAAAACTATTAAATATCTACAGTATTAGAAAACATCTCTAGCACTAGGGGGAACAAAAGGGTTAGGGTTGGACTACACGTAACTTCTAGGTGGATCCTGAGACTCAAACTCTTTAAAGAACATAAGAAAACATGTTATTTATTTTGTAACGTATTATGCAACTGAACAAAAGACAGGAAAAGTGAGTCAGAGAACTGCCATGGGGGATGCTATCTTCCTTACAAATTCACAGATAAGTTTGATACAAGTCAGAACAGGTCACTTAAACGCTACAAAAAGCGTACAAAAGGGAAAGAGATGACATCTTTGCACGAGTACTGCAGGAATGCTCCCACAGAGGCTGACGGAAAGTACTCCTAGTCAGACTCACTTATTGCCTCTGAAGAAGTACGTCTGTCCTGTGGGTGTGTAGTACAGAGCAGCATCGATTCTATCTTTGGGTAGACCAGGGCCCATGTCTTTCAGGCTCTTGGGGGAATCCTTATCCATGGTGGACTCACTGAAAACCCAGTACCTGTCGCCTGGAGAAAGAAAAACAGCAAGATGAGAAGAAGGGGAGACAGAAAGCAGAAAAGGAAGATCATAAGAAACGGACATGAAAGAAGTCATAATAGTTAACACATGAATGTAATCACTGGAGCAACTTCGGGGACTCTATCGTCTCGAATCTGGTTTCAATATGATGGGATCTACCCTTGAAGAAGATAAATTTCCCATCATCCCTCTCGTAGGCGGTGTTGATGTTTGAAGGCAGGCCCTTCCAGAAGTGATTGATGGTCATCGGATAACCTGCCAACACCTTGTTGTTGCGCACACGCCAGAACCACTTGTCCTGCAAACACACACACATAGTTTAGAACAAGTAGAAAGTAGTAGGTAGGACACTTGCACAAGTCAAAGGGAAACAAAGGATGGAATGTGGTCTTTAAAATAATTGTATTGCTACGAAAAAAAGGTGTCTTCTGTACCTTAAATACAAACTTCTCCCCTCTGAGGATAGCGATGGTGTCAAAGTGTCCCCCACACACATCTGGGCCGTTATCGGGCACGTACGACTTTGTGGGCCGAGGAGGAGGAGGGGGAGGAGGGGGACCACCAGATTTGCTTCCTGTGGGAAATGATGAATAACATAATATTAATGGATTTATGTACCAACACTATGCTGACCCTTGTAAAACTGAACCACTATGGTCCTGACTTAAATATCTCCAATACTAAATGGATCGCCATGACATTTAATGTTCCCAGAATCTTTCAGGTAATCCCAATACTGTTCCTTTAGTGCAACCTTGAGGTTCAATTTTGGGGTTTTGATTTAATCTTAATCTTAATATGTTTAATCCTTTGATTCGTATGGAAGCTCATTTCTGCCAATGTGAAGAAAAAATAGAACCCTGATGTAATGTCTTCTTTCTCGGAATAGTATCCCACATTTTTTTGTTTAGCATCTGGGCTAAGTTTACAGCGGGTTTTTTTCCTTAGCATTTCAGAAATGGGTGTCCAATAGATTTATAGCTAGATGCCTGCAAAGCTCTTGACATAAGCCACAGCTGCTTTTTGTGTTAAGTTCTAGCAAGCCAACATCTTAAATTAAGTTAGAAAAACATTAAACCTGGCAAACATTAGCATGTCAACAAAGTCATTGTTAGTGTGTTAGCATTTAGCTCAGAGCATGAGAGGAACAGTGGTAGCTAAAAGGTTGTGGATGGTATAAGAGGAATATCTTTGCATATATATCTAATACATTCCCATCTCCTTTAGGAGAACAACCCACCGTAGATTGCCTGGACGCCTCTGCGGTCATCGTCCGGGAGCTGGAAGTTTTCCGTTTCAAACCACTGGTAGAAGGGGGCCATGATGGCAGCGGGGTCGTTGGAGTGCTCCAGACCCAGAGCGTGACCCAGCTCATGGACGGACACCAGGAAAACATCATTACCTTCAGGGAGAGAACAATGCCATTAAGTTTTACATATCTACAATGATATATCATTCACTGTGTGCTCTTCTGCAGCATCAGGACTAAAACCACCAGACTCAGGGACAGTTTCATCCCACAGGCCATAAGACTGTTAAACACCTGAACTTTTGAAACAACATCCATAACATCCATCTGTTTGCAACTTACACTGAACAAAAATATAAATGCAACACTTTTGTTTTTGCTCCCATTTTTCATGAGATGAACTCAAAGATCTAAAATATTTTCTACATACACAAAATAACCATTTCTCTCAAATATTGTTCACAAATCTGAAAAAATCTGAAAAAATCTGATAGTGAGCACTTCTCCTTTGCCGAGATAATCCATCCCACCTCACAGGTGTGGCATATCAAGATGCTGATTAGACAGCATGATTATTGCACAGGTGTGCCTTAGGCTGGCCACAATAAAAGGCCACTCTGAAATGTGCATTTTTGCTTTATTGGGGGGGTCTGGGGGGGTCCGAAAACCAGTCAGTATCTGGTGTGAGGGTTAGGGTTAGGATTAGGATTAGGGTTAGGGTAATGTTGTGAATCGAGTGGCCCATGTTGGTGGTGGGGTTATGGTATGGGCTGGCGTATGTTATGGACGATGAACACAGGCCACTCGATTCACAACATTACCCTAACCCTAACCCTAACCCTAACCCTAACCCTCACACCAGATACTGACTGGTTTTCGGACCCCCCCAGACCCCCCCAATAAAGCAAAAATGCATGTTTCAGAGTGGCCTTTTATTGTGGCCAGCCTAAGGCTTAGATCTTTGAGTTCATCTCATGAAAAATGGGAGCAAAAACAAAAGTGTTGCGTTTATATTTTTGTTCAGTGTATATATATCAATATTCCAATTACTTGTATATAGACTATTCTGCACTATTTCTATTATTCTATTTTTATTTTGTATTTTATTATCTGTTTTATTGTGTTTATTGAACTTGAATCTCTCTCTCTTACCCCCCTGGTCTGTGTCCCCGGTGGTCCAGGGCTCAGCGAGGTCAAAGTGCGTGTCTCCCCCCATGCTGTTCCCGGGGAAGTAAGCGTGAGCCAGGAAGCCGCCTTCGCCATCGAAAGGCGTGCTGTCGCCATGGAAACCCTCTGAGAAGGAGAGCATGATGTCTGCGTACTTGTCCACCTTGCCTCTGATGTGGCTGAAGGGGATCTCTCTGAAGGTGAGCGGGATCGCACTCTCCCAGACTTTGAAGGCTCTTCGGATGGCTTCATACGTGGCCTGTTCTCCGATCTTTGGGGTGTAGTTCTCTATGCTGTGAGAAGATGGAGAGAAAGTTAACGGGTTGGGATTGATGGAGTCGACTCAACATTATACAAGTAAGAAAGTTAAGAGAAAACGTTTTTAAAACAGGTTTCGAAACAAGGGTCTCTATATTGAATACATAATGCAAAAAATTAGATTACTTCACTATTATTGAGAAATTACACTTAAATCATAAAGAAAGTTTAAATACAGACATTTTCTGTCTTTTTTTAATTCTGTGTGGACTGTTAAAGTTATACTTAGTGTGTATTTCTGGTTTAAATTGTGTTTAATTTAAACTCTTAAATTTAAGAGCTCAAAATAAATAAAAAATCAAGGTCTTGAGCAGGTTACCTGAAGGTGACCTCAGACTTCTCCCACTTCTGACCCTGCACAGCGTATCTCTTCCTCCTCAGACTGGTTTTCAGCTCCGGGCCAAACTTGTCTGAGACACCACACCGCGGCCGGCTCATCGCCCTGGCAGAAGCAAAAAATAAAATTCCCAATCATAACTAAATACCCACTGAAGGACACTTAATTTGCAAAAAGTGACCTTGTTTTCTTCGACAGTCTAAATCCCCCTTCAATCCCAAATCATCAAATGATCTGACGGCTTTAAAACCTCAAGAATTGAACACCAATAAGTTATATAACGTTGCTTTCAACTCACTCTAACGTGTTGGAGTCTACGGATCCAGTGACAGTCAATCCGTAAAACCTCTGCATGGCTGATATCGCTGTCACGATGGACTTTGGTGAGCGGAGGGCCTGGGCTTTGACATCCCCAGGAGGCAGGTAGCCATACTGCTGCAGCCAGCCCTACAAGAGAGGGGGAGAGAACATACAATTAAGTCTACCAGAGCACATATCTTTATTACTTATTATAGGATTTTATGATATTCTTCTGAAAACTTTCTGCATTCTCAACGGGAAAATAGATATTTGATAATCAGGCAGATATCACACTTTGTTGATGTAGAAAAGGAGTGATGCTGCCTCAAGTTATCAACAGCTAACCTTAACAATCTTGGCTGGTATTGGGCTCTTCCATAAAATCCAAAATGTTAAAGACAACCCTAAAACTAATGGAAAATATCATGTGGGTGCTAATATACAATTATTTTTTAGGCTTTTACTTTCTACTAAGCAGTAATTAGCAGTTTTGCAACCCCATACATATTTGCCTCTAGGTTTCTCTGCTCTTAGTCACACATGCCAGAAACATCGGGAAAAACCACAAGAAAACACCTTAGCCGACAGAAAATAAGGGTTTGGTCCACTTGTGTGAACCTGTGGGTGTTTTTCTACTTCCAGTCACCTTTCAGAGCTTGTTTGGACCTGCGTCCCTGAGCTCACATGCATCACACAGATTGTATCTGAATAAGGGAGACACAGCGTGTGTTTGTGCAGATGTTTGTGTGACTTGTTAAGCTACATACTCTCCCCCACAGCAGCCAACACACACTGAGGTAATTCGGCATGTTAAATGTATTGTTGTTTCTTCATGTGACTTTGACATGATCCCTTTTATGAACTCTTAAAACCCAACCTCGCTTGCACCCATGATTTATTCTGAGCTAGTTAGGGGAAACTTTGTTGTGGGGTCATAAGAAAGGACGAGAGAGGAACTGAAAGCCAAATAAAACACTAAATCTGAAAACACTGATGTCATTTTAGTCACCATGACCCACAAGTCTGTCTAGACGATCGCTGCCAAAATCAACTGCTGCTCGCAAACGCTGGAAAAAGCAACAATTTCTGCAACATTTAGGTTCTTCAAAGCTTGAGTTTAAGATCTCCCTGCACTGTCTCTGTCTGTCCTCCTCCTACTCTTTCTCTTTCTGTCTTCATGTTAACCAAAACCACAACTATTTATCTTTACACGTGAACAAAACGCCTTTTCTTTCCACTGCCTGCTGCTGGTGGTCTAAGACTCAAAGGAATAGCTTTCCTTGCTGAGAGTTAGCTAAGAAAAGTAATGTTGTTCATTCACTTGTTTCTGTTAAATATATGAAGTTTATCTTAGCATTAAGACTAGAGCAAAAGTAAAAACAGACATTGAATGTGTGTGATGGTCTGTGTGGTTCATAAAAACATTTTCTTACTCAATATCTTACCCTAACCCTAACCCTTTTATTTTAAATTGTATAATGTCGGAGTAGTTTTGCCGTCCGCGAGGAAAATAAATGGGGCTCAGAGCCTCAGAATACTGAAATCTTTATTTTTTGTCATCTTTTGTTCCTTCTAATTTGTTATTATTTCGTGCAGGCACGAAACATACTACCAATAGAAATAACTTGCTTCTAAAATCTTTCTGTGTCAGAATACTGAAATCTGTATCTTTTTCCTTCAAATTTGTTATTATTTACATTGCTTTTAAAATCGTTCACTGTGACACGAAAGAAATGTGAAAATCGTGTTGGTGAACCAAGAATCAATGGATTAATTTCGTGACTATATCACGAAATGCCGTGAGACTGTGTTGTACATTTGCTAACATTAGCCAACCTAAGCTACTAGTCAAACCAGACTAGGTAAGTATTTTGCTTCTGAAATGCTAAAGGTTTTTATGGATGGTTATACCTTTTACTTTTCATTCATAAGAGTATGGCTGTTATTTCTTAATTATTAGAAAAAGGCAAGCTGTTCCCCCTTGTGTCCACTCTTTGTGCTAAACTAAGCTAAGCTAAGCTAACCTAACTGTCTGTTGGCTTTGGCTCCGTATTTAACCAATACTAAAATATGGTATTGCTTTTCTCATCTCCTGGCCCGCTTTTATGGAGTTTTAGAAGCTTAAATGTGTCTTGAACAGTTTGTTTCCACTTATGTATCCCCAAACACAGAGTTAAGCGCAGATCTTCATCTCCACCACAGATTAAGTTGGAGGAATTACCCTGAATTCCTTCGTTAGCGTCATCTAAACCACAGATATCTCTCTTCTTTCACCATTTGGGCTGTTTTTCTCTTTAACCTTTCTTTAGACAAGTGAAGGGGAAAGCAAGAGGGGGGAAGGATGAAATGTAGCAACTGCATGGGCTAACCTGGCTGTATACTGCCTGGGCACACACAGCTACTGTTACATGTGCTGGGCGAAGAGGCCGGAGAACAAGGGTCACTTATGACTACCTGGAGAGAGGCAACCCCCTTTTTCCCCATTTCTGCATCTCACAATTTTATCAACTTTTTTTTTTAAGCATCCAGTTAATCTAATTTACCCCCTGACTTTATATGTCAATCTGCCTGTAACACCAACCAAATTTACATTCTGTGCCTCTCCCCTGACTGCTGCCAGTGTGTCCTGTGGCTCCACCGTGGAGACGCGTCTGCTTCTATAAAAACACTCCCCCACACCGTCAAGACCTCCACTTCTCTACCTCTCTAGTCCCGAACTACTCTACCCACCACCTCCGGTCGAGACGCCAGGTATCCCAGCATGCACCCCTCCTCCCTGGAACTCCCAGCAGCCACCATCAAAGCTTCTATTTATTGAGACTTGTACATGGCTGGTATTGTTGGCCTTGGGGTGGCTAGGTAGCTCGCTACACGGCCATGTGTGGTCAAAGGGCTGGCTGCGGGTTTGGTAAACACACTCCTGAGTGTGCAGTGTGTGTGTGCGCAGTGACGCAAGGTCTACATGTATAATGCACAGACACTGAAACACGACCAGAGTGATGTGAAACTGGTGGAAGAACAGATTATTTTGGTGGAGTTGTGGGATGTATGCATGGATTCTTTGACCTGACTGTGACCCTATTATATCATGTAGAGCTGGAGATTTTTCACATTTAGAAAAATCTATAATCATTTTTTAAGCAAAAATGGAAACCGCAATTGCCACTCTTTAAACGTGAAGATACGCTGGGTTTCCTTGTCTTCAATTCTATTAAACTAAAAATGAATATGCTTTTTATCGGCCAAGTGATTCATCGCAGAGCATCTTAAGTTTGCGAGTAACTACAACATAAAACCGACTAAGAAATTGTCCCCTTTAAGTTTCTTGCTAATGTGAAATATTTCGGAATATTGGACACACCAAGCAACTTTATAATTCACAGCAGAAACAAAGTCAACCCAACAAATACGGACAACTACAAAAGGTGACTTTGCTGCATGTATTTCTCAACGCCCCGTCACCCATCAGCCAATCACAGGACATGTGGGTGCCGCTTATTGTCACACACACTTACTCAGATTCACATGAGACTGAGATGCAATTTGTTTTTTCGGAAGCTCTGTACAAAAAACCCCAACCACAAGGAGGAATAAACAATATGAAAAAAATCCCCTGTATATTAATAACTCCTGTGGTAAAAAAACAACGGAATGAGGACATTTTCTGAGGAAGTGAAGGTGTCATTACGTCTATCATGTGGGGCTTTGTCTAAATGTATGCAATGTATGCTAAAAGAAGCCATGAACTAAGCACTCAGTACTTCAGTAAGGTGTCTGTTTAACAACCTTAAACTTTCTGTGTATATGTGGCTAATATAAAAACGCATTTCGATTCAAGTTACCTCTATGAGCGTTTTGCTTGGCTATATATTCTGTCTTTCAAATCTCTGCAGGAATGAAGGACAGAAGAAGATGATCTAAAATCCAGAGCTTTATTAGGGAAGGAGAGGTAAAGACATTAGAAGGAATAGCGTTAAAGGGAAAGTAGGGAGAGAGGTTATGAGTACGGCTGAATTAAATTTTGAGGGACTGAGTCAGTTGTTCCTTTTGCCCGGTGCCAACGGAAAAAACTGAGAATCCTGCTCCTGAGTGGCTGAATCTCACGTTGCCTTTCTTTCTTGGCGTCTCTGACCCAGTTAGCACTGACATGAGCGCCATGCAATATTGTTCTGAGTTCAGTTTCGACCGGGTCACCCAGGTCGGATAAAATCCCTGACTCTGCTTTACTGAAACTTTACTTATCTGATGTTTTCTGTGGCTGCAGTGATGCTAACGAAGTGGTAAATTGGTTTATGGCACCATAGGACCCAGTATAGTGGAATCAAGTTCTGCAATTAAAATGTGAGGTTCTCTTACTTTGCCCGAGTTTTTCCATCTCATTCTTCTTTCTATTTCTACTCAACGGGAACTATTGTACTTGTTACTGCAGTTGCACTCCTTGTTACAGCTGGATCTAAGGTCAGTTGATTTAAACGAGCTATCTCTTAAGACAACTGAGCAAATACCAAAAAAGCTAGTAAGTAAATCTTGAGAAGAATTTGTGTTATCATGCTGCAGGGTCCAACAACAGTTATTGTGTAAGCTATAACTACAATATTTCCTTATGAAATGTGATCTAGTCAAAGTATAAAGTAGCATAACGGGAAATACTGTAAAAAAGCATGTAAGTAAATGCACTTAATTACTTTCCACCACTGCCTGGAGTGTTTCCCAAGAGGTATGTGTACCACAAGGTAGCTGGTGATACAGCCACATTTGGTTAAGCACATCTGGCCGACAGCTTAAGTCAAATCCAACCAGCTGAGTACCTGGAAATCTATGTTAAAAATGCATTTATCTTAAAATCTTGTACTTCCAACATCATGCTGGAAACGTTTTTCTCTTTGATGTCCTCTATGTGCAAAGTGGGCCATTTCTTTTTAGTGTAGGGTTAAGATAAACTCCCCTTCTGCCTTGAAGTCCATCAGTTTCTCATTAAGGTCGATCCAGCTGATTATTTTGACGTCTCTTAAGTGACAACCGCTGCCTGTCAGATTTTCTTTTGATGCTACATCAACAGCCACTCGCTGAGATAAGGACGATTGAGTCCAGATGTGTTTTTGCTCGGATCTGTAACCCTCTGCTTGGATCAGCAGACATGTGTCTCCAGAAGGCAACGGGAAATCTCCAGAATTTCTTTTACCCAGATATGGAGAGATCCTGTTTTGGACCCTGTCTTTTTCATTGCTGCCCACTTCCTTTCCTCACAAGGTCCCACTACGCTTTTTGTTTAAGTAAAGAAAGGTTAGACAAGGCAAAAGAGGTGAATGAAAACAGATGCTAGAGGCCGCAAAAAGGCACTCCACTTCACCTAGAGTACATTTCAGAGAATAGTGGTAGTCTCATTCCTCTATTTGTGGAGCTTCTCATCTCACTCAGCATGGATTACATGGCTTTGATTTGTCAGAGTGAAGTTAGAGAGGGGGGTTAAGATGTTAAGCAACCCTGATTGACCACAGCATTCCTGTGAAACTCAGTTCCTCGGTCTGACTTCTTCTTTCTCACCGACTTCATCTACTTTAATTAAACAATTATGTCACGCAGTTGTTGTTTTGTCACATCTTTCTCCCCCCTCTGCTCTCTCCGCACACAGACACGTCTATCTTCTGATCACAGGGTTCACGTGTGTCTCTCAAGTGATGTCATCCTGAACCCATCATTAATTCTTATCCCCTTTCTGCATCAGTACTGTCTGACAGCTTGATAGCAAATGGCCTGAACATTCACTCTTCATCA
The DNA here is from genome assembly GCF_949606895.1 of Notothenia rossii. Taxonomy (NCBI): domain Eukaryota; kingdom Metazoa; phylum Chordata; class Actinopteri; order Perciformes; family Nototheniidae; genus Notothenia; species Notothenia rossii. The sequence goes on along the minus strand of NC_136901.1, from coordinate 34,752,209 downwards.
GATGTGCCTCACATTGAATCCTGCCCTGTGGGTTGTTGAATTAGAGGTGTTATAAAGTGCTGTAAACAGTCGTGTTTTTTGTTTACAGGCATTCATCACGGTGTCAGAGGCTAGCCGCCTGTGGCGTCTTATAAACTGTCTGACTGTGAGTTATCCACCATGTCTGGCTTGACTCACAGCAGCTTGTGGTAAGTGACTAAGGTCCTCCTTCGTTGCATCCTGTCCACACAGAACTGCAGCTCTTGCGAATAAACTAATGGACTTTTTGCTCTGTGAATTTCCTGTGACAGCTGCCTATTAGTGCATCCTGTGCAGTTCCTGACTACATGTGACTGAAAGCTCACATCAAACACCCGGTTTGACCTCTGGTACTACCATCAGAGTTAGTGTGAAAAGGGCCGAGGCACCATGGCCGCTCGTACCCAATCATTTACTGAGCTGCACGCGACCTGGAGACACAATATTGAGTTGAAGGTTAAACTGCCAGAGGCCTGCAGTCAGACTCGTGTCCGGCTTGTTGTGAATGCAGTCCTGTGCCGTCTACACAGACAGATGAAGCCCCCCTCCCCCGTATACCACCACTACCCCTTTTTTTTTTCTCAGAACAAAGCAGCTCAGCTGAGGTTTCCAAAATGAGCACTGCCCCCTCCTCCTCCTACACAAGCCACAAGAGTTTAGACTCAGGACATTTTTTCCTCTTGGTGAAGTTTCATCTCTTATTACAGATGGAGTCTTTTAGGCAGCTCTAAGTGAGGAAAGATAAACAAGAGAGATTGAAGGAGGAAGAATAAACATGGGGCTATAAACAGTTCCTCCCATGCTGTTGCAAAATTAGATAAATCTAAACATTAGAACAAAGTACAGATATCAGTGAAACTATAAATCCCTGTAGCCAAACAATAAGAGGTTAAACACAGACAATAAGAATAACCTGTTATGCTGCTATACACATATTTCATCCAGGAATATTAAGAACTTTAATTGAAAAACCAAGAAACAACATTTAAAAGCTAGGATGATGGAACATTCAAGTTGTTTACACATCATATATTTAATGACACGTTTTACATTTGCTCAACTTGATGTATAAAACAAATTGCATTGTTAAAAGTGAACGATTTATGATGTTCCATAAGACTTACCTCTGCTTTTAGTAGGTTTGCAGTGACGGAGGTGAAACCAAAGCAGCTGAGACCGCAGGCCACGGCGAGGAGCTGGGGCAGCATTCTTCTGTCTGCAAACTGCCCCGGGACAAAAACGTCTGAAAATGTACTTTCTACACAAGTCCAGCCGTCCTGACAGCAAAAAAGGTCGATCCTATTCCTTTCTGCTTTAAAAACGGGGCAGAAAAGTTGTTTTTATCGTCTCCGCATGGACACTTTGTGCGCACCGGGCTGCTTGTGTGCGCAAAGGCGAGTCCGTTACAGCCAGAGCGCAGGAGAGAACACAGAAAAATATTCTAAAATCATCAGGTGGCTGGGACAAATGCTCAGCTGGAGGTCACTCAATCTTCATATTTGGGCTGCCTGTCCTCTGGTAGGATTGTCTGCCTCCTGTGGACGTGGTCCGAGAGAGTAAGAGAGAGAGAGAGATGGATTTTCCTCTGGGTCCTCCTCCAGATGTGCAGACGTCATTTTTTTTTCATGGCTGACCAGGTTTATCAATGTCGCGATTAATGAAACTGAAATATACTGGGTTATTTTATTAATATCACCATTTGAAAAGTCCAGCATTCAGAATGTTTCACTTTAACATTTTAATAAAGTAAAAACGTATTATTTTAGATAATTGACTTAAATGTCTGTGCCATGTATTGACGTTATGGATGGTACGTTTCATAAACAATATCACCATTTTATTAAAGTATGAAGCTTGATAAAGCCACAATATAAAGGCTAACCTTGCATGCTTCAGTATACAAACCATATGACAACACAACACTAAAGACCACCAAACTGTACTTTTAAATGTCAATGCATGACTTTTTCTGTGTTTTTGAATTGCAGTATTGTTGCTTTGACTTCCCCTTTATTCAAAACATTGCTTATTGTTACAACTTGAACTGAGCTTCACAATGCAGACAGATATTTGTGAAGAGTTTCACACCACAACTTGGTTTTCACATTATTCTGTTGAAGGAGGAAAGTTTCTCTGTGCTCATCTTAAATCTGAGTGCAAGACGTGTAATTACAAGAAGATTTTGTAACTTGACAGCGAATCTGGAAGCCACACGTGGTCAAATATGCAATTTAAACAAGTGTGATGTGGAAACTTCAAACCTCCAGTGCACATACACTGAGAATGGAAAATATTTGTACAATTATGTCTGGATTTTTCATTAAAAGAAGGAGGAGTATACAATCTTTGGAATTTAAAATGAGGTATTTGAACATTGTTTTGGTGGAAAACCACATCAGACCAAGACAAACACTCATACTTGCATACAGTATACATGCATAAATACATACATATATGTCTTAAAACATGCATGTTTATTTTTCTTACAGTACACGTTAGCATATGTATAATTAAATTAAACGTTTTAAGACTTTCTCTGTATTGGTTGAGGGTGCTCAATAAGACAACTTCCAATCAATCATGCTGATATGGAAAAAGTGTTCAATCTTAAATGTGGAGGTCCCTAACACATCTTTTGTGACTTCATTCTGATGTTGTATATTTGTACAAACCGACACTGACACCTTGTGTTGAGAAAGTCACATTTAATCTCCTTTTAAACATTATCCACCCTGTATGAATGTTACAAAATATAACTGTACAGTATTTTAAATTACGCTTACGTTCAGTGTAAAACCATTGATGTGAAGAAAAACGTAATTTGTTATGAATGTAAATAAAAACAGTTAGGCCACGCCCATCCCGTCACGAGCTAAAACATACGGAAGTAGCTCAGAACTTGTCAACAAGAAGGCCGACTGACATGGTAACGTACACGGTTCCTCTTCTTCTTCTTTTTTTTTAGCATTTTATCGGGTTTTTGCTGCTTCTGACCTACATGTTGTGAATTCCTTGGGTGTTTAAACTCTTTGTGTCGGACTAGGAAACATTTTCTTGTGGTGTCGACGCCTAGAAAAGGCCTTTAAACGAAGACAGAAAGTGAGGATTTTAGCTTTAGCAGTTAGCTCGGCAGGAAGCTAGCTTTTAAATCTCTTGTGACTGAGGACGCCTCCTTCTCCTTGAAAGCTAAACGATGTCTTAATCGTATTTTAGGACATTATCTTAACCTGTCAGGGAACTGACGTAGTTAATAATCAAGCCCATCACGTTTCCCTAATAGTTTCACTTTACTCTGAATCATGGAAATAACGTTACCTGGAAACTATTTGTGTGGCGAGGATTTCGTCTCGGAAATGCTAGGCGTTATTGTTGGGAGGATTATGTGAAGGAAGTGTGTGTGTGTGTGTGAGAGAGAGAGAGAGAGAAAGTAAACACAGTGTTCAGGATAAAAATAACTTTCAGAGGCCCCATTAACCATATAAATGTATTGTTTTCCTGCACGGATATGTAATAGTAATGGGTTGATTTTACACAATACTGTATGATCATGATGATTTGTGTGCCCTGGAGTGTATACCTCTGTTTCAAAAATCCACTTTACGCTTATTAATCTGATAAATATGCCAAACGAGGAAGTCCCACAAAAGGGGAAGTTAATAAAATGAATTGGCAGTGTGTGTGTATGTGTTTAACTAGGAAACACTGAAGTGGTTCATTTAAAATTGTATAATTCTCTCACTGATGTTTTATTAATGAAAGTTATTTAATGTGTTTTGTAATCTGTTATCTTTAAATGTCGACAATCATTTTGACATGTTTCCACAGTTTAAATGTTCTTTTCGATCGCTTGTTTTGTCTAAAAATGGGTTCAGAACCCAAATAATTTAGTGTAAATGCAATTAATCATGTTTGATAAGTATTTGTCTTGGTAAAACTGAATCATATCCTAAATGTATTATCATGAGTATTTCAGCCCTTTTCATAGCTATTCAATTAAATGTTGGATTGTTTGTTGCTATGAGGAAAAGAGAGATTACATTATGAGCTCTAAAGGGTTAACTGTTTTATGGCTGACAACCAAATCTAGCACACCTCTCAATCATTGTCTTTCCTTTCCCTTCACAGGTGAAGTCTAACTGAACAAACCTCCCAAAATGGCTCTTCTTTGATGTTTTAAAAAAAACCTTTTAAGTCTTTTAGCTTTTATACATTTTAGAGGAGAAGCTTTACCACAATGACCTTCACTTACAGCTTCTGTGCGCTCTTAGTTTTCACCCTAACAGGTACGTGAATACACACTTATAATAATGTTTTACTGTCAAAGTACTTTAAATGTTTATCAAGCAAAGGTCATGACACTAATGCCGCACACATGCTGATCAAAGCACTTGCCTGACTGGTTCTGTTTTTGCTTCTTTCCCTCAGCATGCAGCCGATTCGGGCCCACCTTCTGCGCCCGTAAGGAAACTATCTAGTCAGCTTTTTAATCTCATGTTTAGACTGTGGATGAAGGGTTTTTCAATGTCACATTCTAGTTAGACACTTCTCTCCAAACAATAGATTATATTTTACAGTACTTTGGCTTCATTTTAGTGCCACACTACTTTTCCAAAAGCAACTGTCGTTTTTGTTTTTTAAGAATTAGATTTAGGAGCGATGAAGCCATTACATTACATTGCATTTAGCTGACGCTTTTATCCAAAGCGACTTACAATAAGTGCATTCGACCAGGAAGATACAAACTTGAAGAAAACAGAATCATATAAGTACATCAGGTTTCATAGAGCCAAACATTTCAAGTGCTACTCAACTGGCTTTAGAAAAGCCAGTCCTTTTTTAGTATATAAGTGCTTTGTTAGTAATTCTATCGCTCGAAGTGGAGTCGAAAGAGATGAGTTTTCAGTCTGCGCCGGAAGATTTGCAAGCTATCTGCTGTCCTGATTTCAATGGGGAGCTCATTCCACCATTTTGGAGCCAGGATAGCAAACCCACGTGTTTTTGCTGATGGGAACTTGGGTCCCCCTCGCAGTGCGGGTGCAGCGATCTGTTTGGCCGATGCAGAGCGGAGTGCACGTGCTGGGGTGTACGGTTTAACCATGTCCTGGATGTAGGAAGGGCCAGATCCATTCGCAGCATGGTACGCAAGTACCAGTGTCTTGAACTGGATTCTAGCAGTTACAGGAAGCCAGTGAAGGGAGCGGAGGAGCGGCGTGGTGTGGGAGAATTTTGGAAGGTTGAAGACCAGACGAGCCGCTGCATTCTGGATGAGCTGCAGAGGTCAGATGGCACATGCAGGTAGACCAGCCAGGAGGGAGTTGCAGTAGTCTAGGCGTGAGATGACGAGAGCCTGGACCAGAACCTGCGTGGCTTTCTGGGCCAGGAGGGGACGTATCCTCCTGATGTTGTAAAGTGTGTATCTGCAGCAGCGGGTTGTAGCAGCGATGTTTGCAGTGAAGGACAGTTTGTTATCTAGGGTCACACCCAGATTCCTTGCAGTCTGAGTCGGGGAAACAACAGAGGTGCCGATGTTGATTGTTAGGTCAAGAGTGGGACAATCTTTTCCCGGAAGGAAAAGCAGTTCAGTCTTGTCAAGGTTGAGCTTGAGGTGGTGAGCAGACATCCACTGAGAGATGTCTGCTAGGCAAGCAGAGATGCGTGCGACGACCTGGGTCTCTGAGCGGGTAAAGGACAGAATTAGTTGGGTGTTGTCAGCGTAGCAGTGGTATGAAAAACCATGCGGGCTAATGACAGACCCGAGCAAATTTTGTGTACAAGGAGAAGAGGAGGGGACCAAGAACAGAGCCCTGAGGGACCCCTGTAGTTAATTGACAAGGATCGGACTCAGACCCTCTCCAAGTGACCCTGTAGGTGCGGTCTTTGAGGTATGAGGTGAGGAGGGAAAGTGCAGTGCCTGAAATTCCAAGTTCTTGGAGAGTGCGAAGGAGGATCTGATGATTCACCATGTCGAATGCAGCAGACAGATCCAGAAGGATGATGACAGAGGAGAGGGAGGCTGCTTTAGCAGTGTGCAGTTCCTCAGAGACAGCAAGGAGAGCAGTTTCTGTTGAGTGACCTGCCTTGAAACCAGACTGGTGCGGATCCAGAAGGTTGTTCTGATGGAGATAACAGGAGAGTTGTTTAAAGACAGAGCGTTCAAGTGTTTTAGACAGGAACGGGAGGAGAGAGACAGGCCTGTAGTTTATAACATCAGACGGGTTGAGAGTGGGTTTCTTTAGGAGAGGGTTTACTCTTGCCTCCTTGAGACTGTTTGGAAAGTGACCAGAAGTTAGAGAAGTGTTGATGAAATGGGTGAGAAACGGTAGAATATCAGGAGCGATAGTCTGAAGGAGGTTTGAGGGGATAAGGTCCAGAGGACAGGTGGTAGTACGGGCAGAGGTAACGAGGGTAAGAACCTCACTTGGAGAGAGAGGGGAAAAGGAGGTCAGTGTGTGGATGAAGGGAGGGTCTGGTGACCAAGCGGTGAGTAAAGGTGAGTCAGAAAAAGAAGAGCGAATATCATCAACCTTTTTTTCAAAGTGGTTAACAAAGTCGCTTGACAGAAGGGAGGAGGGGGGAGGGGCTTTGGGGGGGGTCCAAGAGGGTGGAGAAGAACCCCTCTTTAATGGTCACACAGCGCACACAGTGAAATGTGTTCTCTGCATTTAACCCATCCTAGCACCAGGAGTCTAGTACTAGGAGCAGTGGGCAGCTATTGTACAGCGCCCGGGGAGCAATGGGAGTGAGGGGGGTGTCTGGTGCCTTGCACAAGGGCACCACGGCAGGGCAGGAGGTGAACTGGGACCTCTCCAAGTAGCAGTCCACACTCCATATTTGAGGTCTGGTCGATGGTTAGAACCGGCGACCCTACGGCTCTCAGTCCAAGCCCCTACTGACTGAGCCGCTGCCGGACTACACTGTGAAATTTAAAAGCAAAGATAGTCTCCAACACGCCACCGGTTTACACTTAAAAATACCCTGTTATACCCGTTTTTAAATGTGTATGTTGTGCCTGTACTTTAATATTCAAAATGAAAACCCAGAAAGTATAATGGCGCCTCTTTTTAAAGCTTTAAGAGAGGATCGTTTTTTGTCATCCTAAGCTTTTCTCCTTTCCCTTAATGTCCTTCAGCCAAATGTGGGGGTTCCCTCCAAGTGTTGGACAGCAAAGAGGGTGAGATCAGCAGTTCTACGTACCGCAGCTGGTCGTTCCACTATGGCTCTCTGTATGACTGCTGGGTCATCAAGGGCTCGGAAGAAGAGCCCATTGTTCTCAGGTAAAGAGGCCCCGAGGGAGTTTGAAATACCAGAGACATTATTAGCTGTGAATCAGAGGCAATGTTGAAAGTGTTGAATGTCTTAACTTGGCGAATCATGTCTGGGGTTAAGATGTATTGTTATGAATGGCCTAGCAGTGGGAAGTAGAAACTCTTTATTGATAACAATCCAATGGGAAGTTTATTAAAGATTCACTGCATCTACTCGTTGCATTTTTATGAAACTGACGTTGTGTGTCTCTTCTCAGCTTTTCCCAGTTTGAAACACGGTGTAGGAAGGAATGGGTGTCGCTAAAATCATCAGCTGGCGGCGAGGCGATTGTACTCTGCGGCTCCAAGCTGCCGCAACCAATGGAGTTCCCGGGGGGAAACATTACAGTGATGCACCACTTCCTTCCGCAACGGTACCCTGTGTCGTCTTTCCGCTTGAACTACGCCAGAGGTACGATAGCAGTTTTTAAAAGAAAAGGGAAAATGTTTATCTCAGAACAGTAGCAGCTTTGCATTTGGCTGCAAATTCCAGTTCTACTTGTGGTAATGCAATCTTAGTTCCTCTCTTTTTATCTTTCTACACCCACAGACTATGATGAATGCCCAGTAAGTTCTTTCGAGTGCCCGGGGGGGGGCCGCTGCATCCCTTTCTCTTGGCGCTGTAACGGCCAAGTGGAGTGTCTAGGTGAAGGTGCGGGCCAGGGCGACGATGAGCAGGGCTGTGAGGCAGAAGAGGAAACCCTTGAGTCAACAAAGCATGGCCTCACACAGGCAGAAGAGACTCACACGGAGAGTAACCAGGACCGGGACTCTGACAAGCCTTTCCTGGTAGATAATGAGTCTGACCTGTGGGAGCTGCTGAAGGAGAGGGAGGAGGAGGAGGCCAGAGTGGATCGAGTGGCGGCTCACACCCACAGGCAGCCCGCGGTGACGCCCACTCCCATCGAATGGCCCTGCGGAGGGCTCCTCCAGACCTTCTACGGGACCTTTTCCCCACCTGCCCTCCGGGGCCCCCCGCTGCTCTGCGTCTGGACTCTGGACCCTCAGGACTCGAGGCCCCTGAGACTGGACCTGCAGCAGCTGGTGCTTGGACGCGGGGACAGACTCTCCATCTACAACAGAGAGAAAGGCAAAGGAGACATTATTAAGATTGTGAGTTCCTTAAAGTAGGAGATGTACCAAAATGTTATATGCTGGAGCAGGAATGAGTCCTTAACCCCAGAAATGAGTTAGCATTTACCACTTCTGGTTCCCTTGCTTTAGAGCAGGGGTCTCAAACTTAAGGCCCGGGGGCCAAATCCGGCCCGCAACTTCATTTTCTGTGGCCCCGCAAGAGCTTGCAAAGAATATAATACGTTTATTATACGGTTACATGTCACTCTACAGAAGCAGGTTACCCATTAACTACATGTCCCACAATGCATCTCGTTTTGTGACATGCGCACTGAAGAGACTCGCAATTATTTGCCCTGGCCTTCTGCTTTCAGACGTAGTAAAACAAAAAATGATGAAATTGAGTTTGACACCCCTGCTTTAGAGTCAACTAAATGTATTGTTGATTAGAAGCCTGAAGCTTAAGAGATTCTTGGTCTACGACATACAATAAGTCAGTAATACCACACAAGGCGGGAAATAAAAAGTGTCTTATTTAGACTTCTTAATATTATAATGCTGAGAAACTAGCCACCTTTAGCTTAGCGCCAGTGACAAACAGCCATATAACCGTGCTGAATTTCGTTAGCTTTTTACTTCTGGCAATTGCATTTACGCTTCACCTTTTTTTTTACAGTTGTGTTAATAAGTGGAGATTATCCTGGTGAACAAAACATAGAAGTATCATTAATGTACATTACGTCATATATTTTCTGCAATATTTCAAAATCCATGAAAAAATCCTATTGCTTTTTGTGTGATGTGATGCTTACTTCTGGGTTGACTTAAATAAAAAGACGACATCACTGCACCACTATATTAGAGTCTACATAAAACTATTTAAAAAGGGCTTTGGGCAACATGACATTAACCTCCTGCGCTTTGACAGATCACCAGCGCCTCTAATTACAAATCGGTCCAAGTGGAGTCCCACACCGGCCTGCTGTCGATGACCTACGAGACTCTTCCCGAGTCGGAGGGGAACGGCTTCAACGCCACGTTCCACGTCGGGACGTACTGCCCCCCCTGGGAGGGTCGGTGCGGGGGGGCGGCGGGAGGGTGCTTCACCCAGGAGCAGCGCTGCGACGGGAAGTGGGACTGTGCCGAGACGGGGAAGGACGAGGAGGGTTGCAGAGGCTGCAGCCCCAACCAGTTTGCGTGCGGATTGGCAGGTCAGAGGTCAGTGGCGTCCAGTCGCCTCGCCGGGATACCGGTGTGCTACCCGGTGACGGAGAGATGCAACTACCAGCTGTACTGCGCTGACGGCAGCGACGAGAGGGACTGCACCGTGTGCCAGCCCGGTACCTTCCACTGTGACAGCGACAGGTTAGTCTGTGTGTGTGTCAACATGTCCGTTAAAGTTTAAATCTTCCGGTCAAAATGAGAAAAGTGCCGGTCAAAGGTGTTTTTTGTTATTTATTGAGCTTTAAAACAAATTGATGTGATTCGATATTAAACAAACTAATTATAGTAGATGAACCATTCAAAAGTGTACAGTAACTTACAATAACACGGAAATAATCAACGGAGCACTCTCTACGTGTGATATTCTAACCAGAAGTGTGTTTTGTTCGCTCACCGCTGCAGGTGATCATGCAGAGCTGCGTGTCGACTCGTCAGCAGCAGCTGATCTCTCTCTCCCGTCAGATTAGACTTTACTCGCGTTTATGTCCATATCGATCAGATCTAGCTAGTTCTATCTAATGATAGGACTACCTAATGATAGGACTACCTGCTTATTACAAGACACCTAAACAATTAGCGTCGCTATGCAACCGGGTGAGGCCACAAAGTATAGCGCAGCATTATGCTTTTGTTTACATGCCCACCTGAACCCTGAGGCATTACCAACAGATCAACGCACAATCAACCCATACAGGACATCTCTTTCTCCACATTAAGTGTGAGACATTAGAATTGACTATTCTTGTCTGTCACATACTCTTTTGTGTGTGTGTGTGTGTGTGTGTGTGTGTGTGTGTGTGTGTGTGTGTGTGTGTGTGTGTGTGTGTGTGTGTGTGTGTGTGTGTGTGTGTGTGTGTGTGTGTGTGTGTGTGTGTGTGTGTGTGTGTGTGTGTGTGTGTGTGTGTGTGTGTGTGTGTGTGTGTGTGTGTGTGTGTGTGTGTGTGTGTGTGTGTGTGTGTGTGTGTGTGTGTGTGTGTGTGTGTGTGTGTGTGTGTGTGTGTGTGTGTGTGTGTGTGTGTGTGTGCTCTCCTTGGCTCAGAGGGAACAGCTGTCTGTTTTTAGTGCAGTAATCTGTTGATTTATTTCCGAGATTAATGGATATCATAATCCAAGGTCTTTCAAATAGGTAGTTTGGGCAGTCAAAAACCAAGAGGTTCACTTGACTATAACATAAAGATGAGAAAAGTAGAACAAATCTTTATTTGAGTGGTTAGAAACTGAATTCTGCCATTTATGCATGAAAAATTTGTCCATGTGACAAAAGATTTTTCTATCAATTGACAAATCTGTTTGTCTACTACTTCATTGCAACTCTAGTAATTATTATTTTATTAATTTCTTGACCTTGGGACAAACAGTTGACACCTCCAACTTTAGATTATTTGCTCACTAGTTATGGAACTGAACATTTTTAAACTTTCAGAGCTCTAGGAGCTCTTAAAGCTACTGTTTGAGGTCTATCTGGAAGCCATTCAGCTACTTCTGTTTGGTTTCTGTCAAGTGAGCTCAAATGTTATGTGTCTTCCTGTGGTGAGGTGAGCTAAGTATCAGTGAGGGGTGTGTCATGGTTACTGTGTAATGTGTGTGTGAGTCAGAGGGTGTGTGCACAAATGTCCCTATCTAACAGATTCTTCTGAAGTATGGGATTGAACTTTGTATTTTGAGGGTGTATTCAACAGTTGGGTTGAATTGACCACTCTTTAAAACATAGACAGTCTCCAAAAATAAGCGCTGACAATGTGCCTTATGTTTCCATTTTGAGATTTCACACACAGCTGACCTGAAAACATCCAGTAGCAATAAGGAAGTAGTTGTACACAACAAAACACACTTGTCTTGTTTTACAAAGGTAATAAATACATGGCCATTATAAAAACGAGGGAATAAATCATACTAGATAATGCAAAAACAAATGTAACAGTGCCTTCTTGCTTGTGAACTACAAACATTAGGGATTAATTTAATATCTTTTAGTTATATTATAGATTCAGAATAAAAAACGCATTACTGCAATCTTTTGTGCCCTAAGGCTGCTTTGAGATAGATGTGATTGTATTATAATGCATAGCTTTGGAATTTGCACATTAGTTTTTAATGTGTAACTGCATCTCTTACCTGAGTTATTCCTGGACACACACACACACACACACACACACACACACACACACTCACACAAACAGCCCTTTGTCCTGCCTGCAGGTGTGTGTTTGAGAGCTGGCGCTGTGACGGCCAGGTGGACTGTAAGGACGGGACGGACGAGCTCAACTGCACCGTCATCCTGCCCCGCAAGGTCATCACCGCGGCAACGGTAGGCAGCCTGGTCTGTGGGCTGCTGCTGGTCATCGCCATGGGCTGCACCTGTAAACTGTACTCGCTCAGGACCAGGGAGTACAGGTAATTACGCTCTAGCACCAAAGCAGACAGTCAGCCCGTGACCTAAGTTTTTATTGCATATCTACACTGTAGCTGTGCATATCACAACAAAGCCCTTTGAGCATTTAATACATGTTTTCGTCAAATGTATGCAGCATATAGCGATCTCTTGTGACTTAGAGTGATAGTTATGCTAATAATCTGAGAAAGTGAGTCACAAGACTGTTTTCCTTACTAGCTTTCAATTAGTTGTTGCTATCGCTACCAGACAACACTTCTCAAACACACAACAGAATGTCTCGCAACAACACAGCCATTACACGCTGTACTTGACTCTTTAATTTGTAAATAGTCAGCTTTCCACATTGTATGCTGAAGTGTTTAAAATGATATGTCAAGTAAAAGTAAAAACAATCATGTATATCTAGATGGAAAGATAACAAACTAAAAAAGTTTTACTGTAATCTATATGTGCACTTTTTAAGTTCTTCAAATACATTTTTTTGTTTTTAAATGTGCCTGTGTCATAATGTGTCTGTTTGTGTCTGCAAGCTTGTTTGCACCAATCAGCCGTCAGGAGGCGGAGCTGATCCAGCAGCAGGCTCCGCCCTCCTACGGTCAGCTGATCGCTCAGGGCATTATTCCCCCGGTGGAGGACTTCCCCACAGAAAACCCCAACGAGGTGAGACTGAGACTGAGAGTGAGAGTGTGAGAGAGTGAGAGAGTGAGAGAGTGAGAGAGTGAGAGTGAGAGTGAGAGTGAGAGAGTGAGAGTGAGAGAGAGAGTGAGAGTGAGAGATTGTTTTGATTTGAGTAAGCTGCATCAGAAATGAGCTCCTGAACAAAAAATCGAAATTGGACCTAAAAAGTGAGACATTTTATAGGAAAATCTGCAGAATTAACTCCAAAGAAGAGTTAACGACATTGATCGACAGAAACCAGAGGAAGAAACGCAATTTTTGGATGTATTTTTGAGTTGAAACTACAAACTAGCTTTCAACTACCAATTGACAACTGTCAACCGTCTAGCTGTGGGCTGCTAGCTGTGGGCTGCTAGCTGTGGGCTGCCAGCTGTTACCTGCCACTGTTGGAAGGAGCTGCACCAAAGAAGGTAGAGGAACATTATAAACTGTGAATTATTTCATGAAGATAAAAAGAAAGGAAAAGAAAAGTATTTGTAAGCTAATTAATTAGCCTAGCCTCTCTTTGGAACAAAACAAGTGGTCGCCATGGAAACTGTCCAGCAGGCAAAAAAGAACTTCTCAGCTCTCAGAGCAGAGGGAAGAGAGATTGAATATCCTGCTAAATGCAAGAGTGTAAATGCGAAGGACAAACACAAGGAGAAGACACTGTGTGGAAACCCAGAGGTCCTCTTCACTGACTATGCCCAACAAAAAGGAGGAAGGAAGAAGAACAACCTCATATTCTTCACTGATTCCATCTACATCTGGAAAGATACTCTGTGCAGGAATTATGCATACGTATCCAGAGAGGGCATCGGCTCAGGAGGCAGATAAAAAATCTGTAAAGATGAACACCTTGACAAAGATGACCCTCTGCTCACCATCACATACTACACCAAAGGAAAGGTCATGGTCCAAGGGAATGAAGCCAACCTGGAGTCATTCCAAGAGGCATTCCCCCTGTTGAAAGCTGAGGTGGACACAAAGAGGATCAATGTCCCCTCTGATGTCCCCTCTGATGTCCCCTCTGACAGCGAAGGTGATGAGAGCCCAATAGAGAACCCCAACACCTTGTCCATCTCTGCCCCTCCCACACCGGCCAGCTCCAACAATCGGCTGAAGGAGAGTATGGCCCTGCTGGAGCTGGACTTTGCAGAATTCAAAGAGCGGACCCAGGCCAGGCAGTCTGGTCCCCCAGACAACACTCTGCAGCAGCTTAAAGAGGACCTCCAGCAGCTCAAGAGCGACAACGAGGTTTTGGCATCTGACCTCAGAGGAAGTGTAGAGGCACTCAAACAGGAGAACAGTGTGCTCCGTGTTCAGTTAGCCAAGGTGAGGGAGGATGCTGAGTGTAGAGAGAAGAGCTTCACCAGGCAGGTCCAGCACCTGACAGAGAAACTCTCATCAGTCCTCACAATGACGAGTAGAGAGACACAGACTCTTCCTGCCAGTGTCCCTGGCCCACCCTCTCTGCTCAGCACCCAGCCCAACAACACCCTGGCCCGTCCTGATACACCCACACAGCCAGCTGCCCACAGCCAGCTCTGCCCATCCCAGCCTCCCTCTACTCAGCAGGAAGGACAAGACCCACAAGTGGTCCTGCTGGCTGACTCAAACGGGAAGTTCCTGGACCCAAGAAAGCTTTTCCCTGATAAAAAGGTGCTGTCTAAACACTGCAGCACCACAGGCCAGGCCATGAAGCCGTTGAAAAAGGAGACCCTCAGGAGCCCTCAGTACCTGGTGATCCACACGGGAACAAATGACCTGCACACCCTCCGTAGGGACACTGCTGAGGCAGTGAGGAAAATGGCGGAGCAGGCCAGTAAGGAATTCCCTGACACCCGCATTGTGGTCTCCACCCTGCTGCCAAGGACAGACACCCCTCCTCATGTCATCCATGACATTAATATGGAGATCAGAAAAGGATGTGCCACCTTACCAAATGTCCACCTGGCCCTCCACTCAACCATTGGCCCCTGGGACCTCTATGATGGACTCCACCTACACAGAGAGAGGGTGGGGATATTTGCAAAGACCCTCAAAGATGCAGCCCTGGGACGCAGTCCTCCCACCCCCTCCTGTAGAGGCCTTATAGACCCTCCCACACCGCTTCCTCCCCATCACCACCCCAGGATCACCACCCCTGCTGTGAGGAGACACAACAGCTCAGCCTGGACCTCCCACTCCCCACGCCCCCAACACACCCAGAGGAGGCTGCTTTCACCCAGCTCAACACCTGCACAACATCAGCAGCAGAGATATGCAGCAACAGCTGCTCCTTGTCTCCCTCCCCGCCTACAGCAGCGGAGCTATGCTGCAGTTGTAGCCCAGCCTGCTGCCACCCTCCCTCCCCCTGCTACCTCTGAACTGGGAGACATCAGGATGATGCTGCACACCCTGTGCACCCGACTTCTGTCCAGCTAAGACATTACATTTATATGTTATCGTAGTAATCAGTACAATAGCAATATTAGTGAAAGTAGTTGTTTTATTTGTTGTTGTTTTTTTGTTTTTTTTTATATATTTGTCTCACTATACAGGTTCATTTTGATTGTTTTGTATTTTTTAAAAGATGCGTTCTTTTCATATAAGCTGTTGGAATATTCAGGGACTCCACTCCTCAACCTTTGAGGTTAAGAGTGAGAATCCAGAGTTCTTAGAATCTATCAAAGATGTTGATCTAATTATATTAACAGAAACATGGTGTAAAAATGATCTGCTCACTCACTGTCCTCCAGGTTATAATGAAGTCATGGTGCCCTCTATAAAATCAAAAAACATACGCAAGGGCAGAACATCGGGGGGGATCTTGGTGTGGTATAAAGGAGATCTTTGCCATCAGATCTCAGTAGTAAAACAAGGTAAATCACACATTTGGCTAAGGTTAGATCAAGCCCTGGGCATAACTGACAGGAATCTATACGTGTGTGCTATTTATATACCCCCAGTAGATTCTCCTTATTTTGAAGAAGACATTTTTGAAACTCTCCATTCAGAAATAGCCTATTTTCAGGCCCAGGGAAATGTGCTTCTAACTGGAGATCTGAACGGACGAACAGGAATTGAACCTGATGTCATAGACCCACAGGGCAGCCACCATGTATTTGGTGAGCCCCCCCTGTTTACCACACCAACCGTCAGCCATCGGAACAGCCTTGACTCTGAAATCAATCAGAATGGCAAAGAGATAGTGCATCTCTGTCGGGCCTTAGGCCTGTACATAGTGAACGGGAGGTTCAGAGGGGACTCTTTAGGGAGATTCACATACTCCTCAGCTCTAGGGTCTAGTGTAGTAGACTATGCAATCACTGACATGGACCCCTCCACTATCAGTGCATTCACTGTCAGACAGCAATCCCCCTTTTCAGACCACAACCAAATCAATGTGTTCTTTAAAGTCTCAGGTCCAATGAGTGAGACAACAAGGGGACCCAGTAAGCTGTATACATTAAATCCTACTTACAGATGGGCCCCAGACAGTGGAGACAAATTCACCATGGCCTTGAACTCACCTGATCTGATGAATGACATGTCACTATTTGACCAAAATCAATATGTTCCTACCAAAGATGGTGTAAACATGGCCATTGATTATATCAATATGATATTTCACAAGGCAGCTATTAAAGCTGACCTTGTAAAACAAAAGCGGAAGCCTGTTAAAAGGCAAAACGCTGACAAATGGTTTGACCAGGAATGCAAGACCATCAGAAAAGACCTGAGAAAAATAGCAAATGAAAAACATCGGCAACCAAACAACCCAGCCTTACGCATTAGATACAATGACCTTTTAAACAAATATAAATGTACAATAAGGAACAAAAAACAAAATTATACCCACATGAAACTTGAGGATATTGAGAAAGCCATTGATCAAAATCAATTCTGGGATCTGTGGAGCAACTTCAACACAAAACAACCGCAAGCATTACCCATCCAAAACGGTGACATCTGGAGAGAACATTTTGAAAGTTTGTACAAAGACATACCAATAAATCTAATGAATTCAGATCAATGTATTACAAAAGAGAAACTCCAAACATTAGAAGAAACTATTAAAGACAACCAAAACCCCCTTGATTTCCCAATGACTTGGGAAGAGTTGACCACACAGACACAATCTCTCCGGCCAAGGAAAGCTTGTGGCCCAGACAACATTAAAAACGAAATGCTCAGATGCAGCACCCCAGAGATGCAGGGTACAGTATTAAAGCTGTTCAATATCATATTGCAGTCAGGATGTTTTCCTGACATCTGGTGCAAAGGGCTCATTTCCCCCATTCATAAGAGTGGAGACAAATCAGACCCTAATAACTACCGTGGCATCTGTGTCAGCAGCTGTCTGGGGAAATTATTCTGTAGTATTCTAAATAAAAGAATACAAGATTTCCTTAACCGACAATCCATCTTGAGTCAAAATCAAATTGGCTTCCTTCCAAAACACCGCACCACCGACCATGTATATACCCTTCACACTTTAGTTAACAAACATGTACACCAAACAAAACATGGGAAGATATTCACTTGTTTCATTGATTTCAAAAAAGCTTTCGACTCTATTTGGCACGAAGGGCTATATTATAGACTTCTACATTGTGGTATAGGGGTCAAAATGTACGATCTGGTTAAATCAATGTATTTAGGGAATAAGTGTGCTGTTAAAATTGGAGACAAACAAAGTGAATTCTTCACCCAGAGAAGAGGTGTTCGTCAGGGTTGCAATTTAAGTCCCACTTTATTTAATATATATATAAATGAACTTGCTGTTCAGTTGGATCACTGTGCTGCTCCTGGCCTCTCCCTCCTAGAGAGAGAGGTGAAGTGTCTGCTTTATGCTGATGACCTTGTTCTGCTGTCTCCTACTGAACAAGGACTACAACAACAGCTGGACATAGTAGACCAGTACTGTAAGAGCTGGGCCCTGGCAGTCAATATGAAGAAAACTAATGTCATGGTTTTCCAAAAACGCCCCAGATGTCAGGAGAACAAATACCAGTTTACCATAAATAATCATATCATCGAACATAGTATGAGTTACACCTACCTCAGTTTAACCATAACAGCATCAGGAAGTTTCAACATGGCAGTGAATGCACTCAAAGAAAAAGCCAGAAGAGCTCTTAATGCAATTAAGAGAACATTTTATAATGTCCAAATTCCAATTAAAATCTGGCTCAAAATCTTTGATAGTGTGATCCAGCCCATTGCGCTGTACGGTAGTGAAGTATGGGGTCCACTCAGTCACCAGAGCTATACCCGCTGGGACAAACATCCAACAGAGTCTTTCCATGCAGAATTCTGCAGATACATTTTACGTGTTCAGAGAAAAACACCAACAAATGCATGTAGAGCAGAATTAGGCAGATACCCACTGATCATTAACATTCAAAAGAGAGCACTGACATTCTTTAACCACCTTAGATCCAGCCCCCGAGACACCCTCCACTCCAAAGCCCTC